>NC_139013.1:37213668-37820063 GCF_964374135.1 Grampus griseus
CTCTATTTGGAGCAAAGCAACAATTACAGAAGAAACATTAATGAATGTGCCAGACTTCAAAAGATAAGAAAACTTTGGTCCAAACTGAAAGCCTGAATGAATGGTATGTAAACAGATGTCCTGAATACCTTATCCAAACTATTGGATTTCAGGTGATTGAATTGAAAAGCTTATCATGAACTTAGTGAAATCTTTAGAATACTTATTCACTCAATGAAAACATATTGATACAAGACTTGGTTCCAGCTACAATACAAGATACTAAAGATGAAGGCCTATAACCCTTGATTCTGAAAAGCACAGAGGCTAATTGAAGACACCACACACATATGAGTGAGCTTTCACAGCCCAGCGAGAACAGAATTGTAGCAGAGAGACATGTGGGCCTAGTCTTGCTTCATAGAAAAAGGGAGATCCTGAGTTGAATCTCAAACATTAGATCAGGCCAAGTCAACTCAAAAGGAGGAGGAAAGCTCATCCTTATAGACAGAGAAGGAAATACAAGGAAGAGAGAGGAGGGTGTGTTTGAGGAACCTGAAGAGGTGTAACCAACTGTTGCCTTCTTAAAGAGTCATAGAAAGTTACATAGACTCTCACACTCATTCCATGAGTATGTGATATCTGCCACACACTTTCAATGTGTACAACACTAGCCAGTGCAGTTCTCAGAGAAGCAGAGGGCAAATTTCAAACATACCAGAAATAGTACCTATGATAAATGAGTAGCTGAGCCCGGTTTCCACACAACATCTGACAAAGGGATTGCAATGCAGGACCTAAAATCAATGCAGCTGTTGGAGAGTGCACCAAATGCATTAACAGCAGCTTTCATCTCTCAACAACTAGAAGGGTAATAAACTATTACAGGAAGGGACACCTGGAGATCCTTGGGAAATGCTCACTGCTGAATGAAGACAAGTCAGGAAATTTTCAGCAAAAGGAGAAACCCAGGGCATGGAATGGGCTTCGTGGACCCTGATTTTTACTCCTAACATGTGCCATGGCCTGATGCAGTGTTGGGATGTGTTCCTAAATAAAAAAGGTCCTTCCATTGCATTTTCACTGCACTGCTGCTAGGCAGGATAGTCACTGAGGAAAATCCTAGTAGAAGGTGCAGGATATATATGGGTGAGGAAAATCCTAGCAGAGGGTGCAGGAGATATATGGGAAGGGAAAAGAAAGACATATGCTTTCATTCTTTCTAGCATTCCCAGATACACATCTGGGAGAATAGCCCCAAATCTTGAGTTCTGCCTTTAAGGTCTAAAGGAACCAAAGAGTTTCATTCAAGAGCTCTGTACACATCTAATGACCTGAGCATTGGTTCAATGTATAGTGAGGGAAGCTATATGGTTTCACAAAAAACGTGTACTTGGGAGGCAGGTGGACAGGTTCAAGTTCAGTTCCTGGGTATGCCACTTACTGTGCCTTAGTTTCCTTATTAATAAAATGAGAATTATAACTGTACCTCTCACATACTGCTGATGTAAGGATGCAATGAGAGATGCTGGTGAAATACTTGGTAGAATGCCTAGCACATAAAAAGTGCTTCATGAATATTAAATCTCCTGCTACTATTCCATTTTCTCCTTCTCCTCCTACGTTTCCTCCTCTCCTTCTTTTACTCCACCTCCACCTCTAAAATCCATTGGAGATAGCACATCAATAAAACCACTGTTGTGGAAAAGGACAAAGGAATAACGGACATGGAGTTCAGTGAGTTCCCAAGTAGCAAGAGGCAAGGAAGTGGGGGAAGGCAGAGAGAGGGAGAAGGGTGAGGAGAGGAGAGGAGGAGAGGGGAGATGAGGGGAAGGAGAGAGGAAAGGATAGGAGAGGAAAGATTGGTCCAAGTCTTATTCTCTGTAATTATTCCCTTAGCAAACCTTATTTTTTCTCCCTTCCCCAAATATTTATTGAGACACTTCTATGTTCAGAACTGTAATAAAGTCTTAATTTACCATGATGAATTTGTCAGAGTTTGCCCTTGTGGACTAGTTGGGAAGACAACTAAGAAAATAGACTGTTCAGTATATGGGGAGGAATGCATGAGTTAGAATGTGATGTGTGTGATGAGAACACATAAGGAAGGCACATGAGCAATTCCTGGGCCACCAGGGAGGGAAGTAGCAACTTACACAGCATCAGAGAACTGGTGGATTTGGGCCAAAATGATCAGTTGATAGGGACTGGTCTGGATTTTGGGTGATTGGTTATGTAAAGTTGGACAGACAAGAGGACATGAATTACTCTCATAGGATGGAAGAAGTTTGGTATAATAGAACAGTGGAGTGGAACACAAGGAGTTGTGAGTGATTGGAGAGCAAAGCAATGGCCATCTCAGGAAGGCTTAATAAGGCAGCTTTAGAAGCTTGGGGTTTGCACTGACGGCTAGAGTATAGACATGGAAGGTTTTAATCAGAGAAATGACAAGGTCACATTGCTTCTCAGATGACATAGATCGCTCTGGTGCACTGTGAAGAAGGGAGAACTATGCAGGCCATGTTTTGGAAATTATTCAGATGAAAGTTTTGGGTGGCCCACACTTGGGAGGCAGTGGTAGTCAAGATGAAGTGTGTGGATTCAAGAGAAATCCAGGGACAAAGACATGAGTATTCAAAAATATGTTGAATGTAAAAGTTGGAAAGAAAGGAAGAATGGCAGATGACACAAAATACATGCATACGTTTCTAAGACAAATTTAGGGAGAAAAGAATCAAAGTATCACCTTTCACTGGAGACTTATGAATAAGAACAGTTGTTAAAATTAGAGTATTAAGAGAGTGAATCAGTTTTCAGCATATGTGGTCTAAAGATGGAAGAGATCTTTATAAAATAATGCTTATCCCAGAATATCTTAGAATATCATGAATAGAAGTTTTGAGACTCAAACACAGACCTTAGGATCCTTCCCCTTTCTCATTCCCTATTCTGTGTTTCTTCCAGAAGGCTGGAATGTATCAAATTTGTATTTGTTTTAACCTAATTGATGGTGATCTCAATGTTTCCAATAGTCTTTGAAAATGTCTGGAAAATTCTCCAAGTTAGAGATCTAGATAATCAATCTTGCACACTCCTTAATTTAATTCAATGGAGCTCTGAATGAATACCAATTCCTAAGATAATTTGCAATGCTAAGAGCTTTGACCTTACTTTGAAACCACAAATATAGTTTTCTTTCTTATTTATTTGCAAACTTTCACAATTTCTCCGAAAACTGGAATTTTTGGTACTCAGAAATGCTTTGTTCAGGTCTTTTACAACATTTATTTAAGTGTGGCTGGATAATACTTCTTTTGATATCAGGCACAAATATCTCTGATCTTGCATTCTCCATGGCCCATAAAACTTCTGAACACAGAATAGATGAAACGGTCATTCATCAATCTACCTAGGGAAAGGGGGAGAGATTGCCAAATTACTTCTCCAGTCTACATTAATGCTGACTGTCCAAACCAGGAACTTTTAACTATGTTGCTATTCTTGCATTTGGAGATCATTTTTATATTATGACCTCTAACAATTTGAAAAATAAATCTTAACCCATGGCCTTGGTAGAGGATAGAGGCAAGAAAAATTAATGCGAATACCACTTGCTAAAATAAGTACACGCTTTTTCTCTGATAACAGATGTGCTGTCTGTTCTCTGAATGAGGCTTCTGAGTACTGCCCTAGATTTTCTTGAAGTATCAACAAAGAACTCCTTATGGCCTTACTATGTGCAACACAGCAGAGGAATACAAGGTTAATGATAGGGTCTCTCTCGGTTTTTTTTAGTTTTTGAATTAATACTAAAGGTAATTGATAATTTGCTATAATAGTGCTTTTTTTGAGATTTAATAATTAAAATACTGTGTGAAGGAGAGATGTCAACAAAAGATACTGTGTGTGAAAATGCCCACCAAAATGCTTGTCGCCTAATAATAATGTAATATTAATAACATTAATTATAATATTAATAATGGTAATTATTATAATAACAGCTTATATTGCGAACTTACTTGTGATGACTTATTTTATGTGTCAATTTGACAGAGCCCCTGGATGCCCAGATATTTGGTCAGACATTTTTCTGAGTGTATCAGTGGGGGTGTTCTTATATGAGATTAACATTTGAATCAATAGACTGAGTAGATTGCCCTCCTTAATATGGGTGAGCCTCACCCAATCAGTTGAAGACCTGAATAGAACAAAAAAGGCTGACTCTCTCACATGAATAAGAGGGAACTCCTCCTTCCTGACTTCCCTTGAGCTGGGACAGTGAGGTTTTTTCCCTATCTTTGGACATCTCCTTTATTCAATAAACAAACATTGATTGGGCCTCTTCCATGTTGCAAGCATGTTTCTAGGCATGGAGACACAGCAAGTGCTGTACAAGAAAGTGTTTAACAACCAGTTCCCCAGAAAAAATGTATTTGTAGCTTTTGCTGAGTCTTATATAAATACTCCTAACATGACTGATTTTAAGCTACTGGCATGATGTCAACTGGCTCATAAAATTCCTGAAAGTTTACCGATCCACTCTCATGCACTTGAACAAGCCAGCTGCTGCACATCACTGACCCAAGTGTGAAGAAAACAGACAAGGGCCTTTTCCCTAGTGGAGTGAACATTCTAAGAGAAAGAAAACATTCTGAATTAAACACACAAGAAAATACCAGGTAGTGATAATTTCTATGAAGATGATTGGGATAGAAAGAACAGAATGATAAAAATGAGAAGAAATTCTCAGACATAAAGACATTTATAATTAATCTGCAATAAGAGAAAGACTCTTGTTCTGAAAATAACATATTTTATTGTATTTCCAGAAAGGGGCACAGCCACTTTAGAGGTCCTAACGTACCCAAAAAAGAGAAAACCTGTTGGGTAGGTAGATAACTCTTTGGCTCCAAGGGCACTTAATAGTCTCACTCCCGCTTGGTGGTTACTTATGTACATGTGCTTCTTCACTGCTTCATAATATGTACTTAGTTCCTTGAAAGAATGACTCAGCTGTGGTTCAAATGAGTTTACTCTGTCTGGCAGAACACTTAAATGTTTTCTGGATAAGAAAACGTAGAGGGCTTCCCTGGTGGTGCAAGTTGTTGAGAGTCCACCTGCCAATGCTGGGGACATGGGTTCGTGCCCCGGTCTGGGAAGATCCCACGTGCTGCGGAGTGGCTAGGGCTGTGAGCCATGGCTGCTGAGCCTGCGCATCCGGAGCCTGTGCTCCATAACGGGAGAGGCCACAACAGTGAGAGGCCCGTGTACCACAAAAGAAAAAAAAAAAAAAACGTAGAAATTCCAACATTTGATATGCATATCATCTGGACCTGAGATCACTTTTGGTGGTACCTAAACAGGCACTTTTTTTTAACGTCACTGTTAAAAATTTAGTCTTTTTGTTCTTTTGATTTTCCATCAATTATGTAAGGAAAAAGTCTTACTATATTGGAAACAACTCTTTAACCACTTCAGTATGTACTCATCTTACATTATAAAAAGAATAAACCTTAGGTTCACATCCCTAAGCAATTGATCAGTTTAACAATAATCTTTTGCTTTTGTAAAATTTATGGTTTTATAGTTACATTTCTTGTGTAAGGCAAGTTTTACTTTGTATTCTACTTACAGTGTTGATTTAATTTAATTTGATTTTAAATAAATCTAAGTATAATTATGAGACAATATAAAGAAAATATAAGCAAAAAATAGTACAAGTAGATGTAGAAAAATCATGAAATTAGTACAAGAATGACTGAGGTTTAGCAAACTGTCTGAATGACTAGATCATTCTTTCATAGTACCCTATTGGGGCAAACAAAGTGTATGATTTGAAAATGTCCTCAAAATTCATTTCTGGAGAGGTCAGTGCATTGACTACTAAATTCAAGATCTTCAATTTACATGTGATGAATATAGGCTAAATGATTGAAGCAACTTGACCAAGTGTCTAATTCAGCTTGGGCTGCTATAACAAATTACCATAGACTGGGTGTCTTAAGCAACACACATTTCTTTCTCACATTTCTGGAGGCTGGGAAATCCAAGATCAAGATGCTGGCAGATTCACTGTTTGGCGAGGACACTCTTCCTCGTTTACAAAAGGCTGTCTTCTCCTTGTAGAGAGCAGAAGCTGAGAGCAAGTTCTCTTGCCTCTTCTTACAAAAGCACTGATCCCATTCATGAGGGCTCCACCCTTACGATCTCCCCACCTCCTATTACCATCACATTTCGACATATGAATTTTGAGGGGACACACAATTTCAGCCCATTAGTGCCAGAATTCAGCATAGAAACTCCTATTTCCAGATCTAATGCTCTTCCTACCTAAGATATTAAGTTTACCTTCCAAAAACGCTTTCACTTTTCCCTTTACTTCTCTCTGTTTCCAAGTCAGACTATTGTATCCATAGCCAAACTAAGTTTTCTGAATCAGCACATCAGCTTTTGAAATGAACTGGAGTAACTCGGTTTGGTGAAACACCCACAGATAATGTATTTTTCCATTCCTTTGACCATTGCTCAGAGTTAATTTCCTACTGGCATTCACCCTGGAACTTGTTGTCTAGAGTTGCCCATGTAAGAACAAGCCCAATGGCAAGTCAGTACAATGGTCCCTTGATATCCACAAGGGATTGGTTGTGAGACACCCCTCAGATACCAAAATCCACTCCATCGATGCTCAAGCCCCTTATATATATTTGCCATTTTATATAACCTATGCACATCTTCCTGTATACTTTAAATAATCTCTAGACTACTTATACTATCTATTACAATGTAAATACTATACTATCTATTACAATGTAAATAGCTGTTGGAATGCAGAAAATACAAGTTTTGCTTTTTAGAACTTTCTAGAAACTTTTTTCTGAATATTTTTTATCCATGGTTGGTTGAATCCATGAATGAAGAACCCATGGATACAGGTGGCCAACTGTACATGGTTTCTGAAGTGGCTGGTCTCATGGCTCAGATTGGATTATATATTTTAAACTGCTCTATGTTTTCTTTGATAATGTTTGTAAGCTTGAAGATCCCACTTGGTTCCTGAACTTCAGCTGTTCTGGTAGATGACAACTTAACACTCAGGTAGCACACAGGGTCCTCAAAGTGAAACGTTTACTCTGTATAGCCTGTATTTTACACGGTACCATCTCATATACATTCTCCAAATGGGGTGAAAATCTACTCATGTGATATGGCAAAAGAAAGAAGAGAAACTTAAGTTTGTTGATAGTTTTTCTTTCCTCCTTTATAATAAACTAAGTGGACAAAATACCAGATTCAAGTTCCAATTCCATTCTTCCATTCCCCCAAATTTGAGATCCTGCTTATTTTCTTTCCTGTACTTGTGCTTCCATCTTTTCTCATCTACAGTAGATAAATACTTGCCATAAGTAACATACTGGAGATTTTGAGCAGTGCAAATTAGATGGCAGATATAAATTATAGCTGAAAATACAGTTGACCCTCAAACAATGTGGGTTTAGGGGCATCACCCATCCAAGCACAGTCAAAAATCTGAATATAACTTTATAGTCGGCCCTTGTACCTGCAGTTCCATAGCTGCACATTCAACCAACCTCAGATCATGTAGTACTGCAGTATGTATTTATTGAAAAAGATCCGCATATAAGTGGACCTGCACAGTTCAAACCCATGTTGTTCAAAGGTCAACTGTATTATGATCTTCAGTTAAATATCACTATAAGGAGCCAAGGTATCAACCAGAAGTAGACATGGTTTTTTTGATTCTGTAGTCAGACTGTACTCTCTTCTAGTCCCTTAGCACCGTGTAGAGCTACTTACAGCAGCAGCAGTAGAAGTAGTATTAGTACTGTAGAACTAGTGACCATAGACCTAACATTTATTGTTTGTCATGACCACTATTTATTAAGTATTACTAGTTGATAATCCTGACTCTGCCACTTACTAGCAGTCAGCTTGCACAATTCACATAATCTCTCAAAGCTTTAGCTCTTCATCTATAAAACGAGGATAATAATAGTACCCACTGCATGAAGCTGACTTGATGATTTAATTAGTTAATACACATAGAAAGTTAGGACTGTTCTGGTACATAAGAGGTATTCAATCAATGGTAATTAACTAATTAAGAGACTGAAACAGCATCTCTGTTAATAAATTTGTCTAACATCTGTTTTCATCACAATGACTTTTTTTTGATGCATAATATCCTGTGTCCTTAACTGAATTGTTAAAAATCAGAGGGACTAAGTGGAGGAACCGGGATTCAAACCCAGATCTGTCTGAGCACAGAGCCTGAGGGTTAAACCCTTGAACTCTTCTGGCTGCATGGGTCACGAGTTATTCTCCTTAGTTTTAAGTCCAAAAGACATAAAAGGTTATTGAAAGCAAAGGTGATGGAGTCCCACTGACCTCTATATGTGATCATTAGTGATTTGGGGACACCTGACTTGAAAGCAGTGGGCCAGTAAAATGAAGAAACACATTTTTATGTTGACTGTCTCCTAACTAAATGCTTCTGAATCTGACCTATTGTTAATTTAAAGATTTGCTTGGTGAAAGTAGCTCTGAGATAAGTCATATCATTTAGAATAAGCATCATGCTGGAGGGCATATTTCTGCATGAATTCCCTCAGTGGCTAGCGTCTGTAGTCCTCATTCTGCATTTCTTGTTCTTGCAGAATGAGAGCTTATTTTTATAGTTTTACAGTGTGCTACTTTCTCTCATGGATGGTAAAAAAACATCATTTCAACTGTTGGCTTTGTAAGCTATAATCATGTAATTGGAAACAGCTGTGCACACAAGAAATATAATTCAAAGCAGTTTAATTAATACATCTTTATTGATAAATTCCACTCATAATACTGATATTATTGTGTGATTCTATAATCAAAAAGGGAATTTCTGAGCCCTGGCTGTTTCCAGATTGTGTGCTCAACTTTTACTTTCATAAAGAAACCTGAAAAAGATATTTTGAAGATGACTTCATCCACTCTCTCAACTCTCTTCCTGACTTCTTGCTGCAATCCCCTTCTCTCCTCAAAGTTACAGGGCAATAAAATCAAGCTTCAAAGATTGGTTTTATTGTGTAGGGGATGCTGTTGTAAGCACCGTGTCTCCCCCTCAAGTCTGAGGCATTCATTCTCCCAGCTGCTTTGTTGGTGCTTCCCCTGAAATTGCTGTCTGAGGGCTGTCTGTTAATAGGATTTTGTATCCAACTATTGGCCAGTGGTAGGGAGCTATAAAGGCCCTTCCTGCTTACCTTAAGGTGGGCCAACTCTGAAGACCATACCAGCTATGGGAATGTCTGAAACCTTTGTTGCAACTGTCTCATATCCCAGTTACTCCCTCTTCCCAATCCTATGCCCTTCACTCTCCCATAGATGTACATTCAAAGAACACTTCCTAATAAACTTCCTGCTGGAAAACTGCATCTCAGCATTTGTTTCTTGGAGAACCCAACTTCAGATAGATTTTGGACTTATTCTTACTTTATTATTACCTCCCTTGGTGTAAACTTTTGATACATTTCCATTTCTTTGAATTCCCAATGCTGGCCCATTTTCCATACAGTGTTTGTTTCTTGACTCTACTTTAAGATATGTCTTTGATTCTCTCGAACTCTTGTTGAATGTTATTGTGAATAACCTGTGCGTCCGGAGCCTGTGCTGCACAACGGGAGAGGCCACAACAGTGAGAGGCCCGCGTACCACAAAATAAATAAATAAATAAATAAATAAATAAATAAATAAATCTTATTGCCTGAAACTTTGAACAAAATTAATTTTAGAAGATAAAGTTGTAGTTATTGGAAAATAAACCAAAGGCAAAACAGTAGTTAACCTTTATTAAGTGCTTACTGTATTCTAGGCTTTGTGGTAACTGCCTCACATGTATTAATTAATTTACTCTTCATACTTACCCACAGAAGTATGTACTATTACTTTCTCCATTTTACACATACATAATACCAAGAAAGATATACTTAATTGCCATAGTTTGCCAGAAGAAAAAGGCTATTCAGGATATTTTAGCTTTTTAAAAACTAGAGATAACTTAGACATGGTAGCAACAGATTTCTTTTGTGAGATATTTGTTTCAAAATGCTGTTGAACTATTTTAAATTCTGTAAAGAAATATAATTAGCATATACTTCTCTGCAAAATGTTTACAATATTGAAAACATATGCTTCTGAATGAACATTTGTCAAGTAAGCCTTTATGTTTTTGATCTTTTACAATGTAAATATTTTTAATGAGTGACAATATATCTGCATTATAAACTCTGTCATTAGCTAATACTACAGTTTAAATTCAATTATGATTTCCAGTCAACTATCTGAAGTTAGAATGTTTATCTGAACACTGGGAATATTATATCCTGAAACCCTTGACAACACCAACTCTCAATTATAATAGTGTCACATAAAGGAAACTATTTTACTTTTAAAAAACTGTCATAGAATTTTTGTATACTTTTTTCTTCTATTTTAATGTAATCACTTATATTAATCTTTATGTTCCCAGCCCTAATAGAATACTATGAACAGACTGGCTTTATATTGGATTCATAAGATTATTGAGAAAATTTAACAAAAGCAAATTTATTATCAATATTTAAGGGTCAGGGGGCTTCCCTGGTGGTGCAGTGGTTAAGAATCTGCCTGCCTGTGCAGGGGACACGGGTTCGAGCCCTGGTCCAGGAAGATCCCACATACCACAGAGCAGCTAAGCCCGTGTGCCACAACTACTGAGCCTGTGCTCTAGAGCCTGAGAGCCACAACTACTGAAGCCTGCATGCCTAGAGCCCGTGCTCCACAACAAGAGAAGCCACCACAATGAGAAGCCTGTGCACCGCAACAAAGAGTAGCCCCCGCTCACCGCAACTAGAGAAAGCCCACACATAGCAACAAAGACCCAATGAAGCCAAAAATAAATTAATTAATTGAACAACAACAACAAAAAGAAAAGTGTAAAAAATATTTAAGGGTCAGGGGAAAAGAGGCATCACAATGAATGCAAATCAGAATTCCTGATGTTAATATTTTAATCGTGGTAGTTTTTCAGGTTAAGAAACATCTTAGTTATACTAATAACATTTTATTCAGTAGTGTCTTGAGTGTTTCTGATTTAGATATTATGATTGACATCTCATTTAGTCACTGACAAGAATGGCAGAAATTCATATCTCAAGTGCCTTCTGATAATGACAAAATTAGCTAATATTGCATTCCGTTTTGAGTTAATGCTTTTAAAGATGCTTCCAATCTACACTTTGATGGTGCATAGTGAAGGCAATCATACATTGTGTATTTCTTGGTATAGATCTCATTTCAAATATATTTTCCCCTTGTTCTCATATTAGTGAGACCACATGCTTCAGGTTTTGATTGAATAAACTCTAGCAGGTATGCACAGTTCATACCTAACCTGAATCCTAAAGTAGAATTAAAAAGGAAGTCAAGAAAAGGAAAAGGCTTCTCTTGGAAATAAAAATGGAGGAATTGCCTAGGAATCGAATCTGTAGGTGTGTTCATGTTGCAATCTATCTGAAGCGAAATATAGTCATGGGCTTATACATGAAACAATACTGAACCTCACCATTGATAGAGGTGGGGAATAATTTACAAGGCTAAATGCACATTCCATAATTCCAAAGATGTGTACACTAAACAGTATGTGGCAAAGCCTGTGTATGTCTTTACCTAAAGGCATTAAGAAGGTAAGAAGGAACTGTAAGATGAGGTTAATGCTGTTGCTGAACTACAGGCATGCATAGGAAGACTAAGAAGAATGTTGAATACAAGTGATAATACTAATTGGAAAAATTATGAGGTTATACTACTATACGTAGTGTTTGAAACAAGTGTGTGTCTACGATTTGAGATAAATGTGAACGAAGTTATCATTTATATCTGAATAGCATTTGTATTTCTGTAATATGCATTAGCTTTGAGCGCATAGAACTTAATGATTTGAGACTAGATAGGTCAAAGTTAGATGCTTAAATCACCATACACATTTTTTTCTATCCTACATATTGTGGGATGCTGTGGGTTGAACTGTGTTCCCCCAAAATTCACATGTTGAAGTCCTAGGTCCCAGGGCCTCAAAAGTGACCTTATTGGGAGATATGGTCTTTAAAGAGATAATAAAGTTTAAATGAGGTCATTAGGATGGGCCTTAATCAAATATGACAAGTGTCCTTATAAAAAAGAGAAATTTGGACTCAAAGAGACGTATATAGAGGGAATGCCATGTGAATATAAAGGCTGCCATCTGCAAGCCAACTAGAGGGTTCTGGAACAGAGATTTCCCTTAAAGTTCTTCAAAGGAACAAATCCTGCCAACACTTTGGTTTCAGACTTCTAGCCTCAAGAACTATGAGGTAATAAATTTCAGTTGTTTAAACCATTCCATTTATGGCACTTGGTTATAGCAGCCCTAACAAACTAATACAGATTTTGGTATGGGAAGTAGAGTGCTACTGTAAGAAATAATTGGTAGAGACTGGAAGAGTTGTGAGGTGCATGATAGAAAAGGCCTAGATTGACTTGAATAGACTGATGGTAGAACAATGGAAATTAAAGGTAATTCTGGAGAGACCTCAGAAAGAGGTAAGAATGACCAGAATGTTGCTAGAAATATAAATAATATAAATATAAATATAAAGAGGTAAGAATGACCAGAATGTTGCTAGAAATATAAATCTTCTGGTAAGATCTCACATGCAAATGAGGAATATTTTACTGAAAACTGGAGGAAAGGCCATCCTTGTTATAAAGTGGTAGATAATTTGGCTGAATTGTGTTTTAGTGTTTTGTAGAAAGTAGAATTTGTAAGCAATGATCTTGGATATTTATCTGAGGATATTTGTAAGCAAAGTGCTAAAGATATGGCCTGATTTGTCTTTGCCACTTATAGGAAAATATGAGAGGAGAGATGTATTGAATAGGGAATTGGTAAGCAAAAGGGAACTAGAACTTGAAGTTTTGGAAATTGTCAGCTTATCCAGATAGTGTGCTCTGGAAAAAGGGACAAGGGTATGGCTGAACAAGAGTTTGCCCAGGAGAAGGCAAGTGAGTCATGGGTATAGTCAGCCACCTCAGCAGAAGCCAGGAATAGAGATAAGGTTATCAAGGAAAGCTTGTGGAAGACCTTCTTATCTAATAGCTTGGACCTTTGTGAACCACACTGGAGGGCCTACAAGGCTTTTGAAGATTTTATACCAGTATAAACACTGCCAGCTTGGATTTATAGGGACAGAGACAAAGACAGGATGACCTGAAGGAAGGCTATCAGACTTTTGGAATTCTGTAGGCAGGAAATGGGTTGACAAATCTATCCAGCTGCAAACGTGCATTTTCTTTTCTTTTTTTTTTTTTTAAACATCTTTATTGGAGTATAAGTGCTTTACAATGGTATGTTAGTTTCAGCTTCACAACAAAATGAATCAGTTATATATATACATATGTTCCCATATCTCTTCCCGCTTGCGTCTCCCTCCCTCCCACCCTCCCTATCCCACCCCTCCAGGCGGTCACAAAGCACCGAGCTGATCTCCCTGTGCTATGCGGCTGCTTCCCACTAGCTATCTACCTTACGTTTGGTAGTGTATATATGTCCATGCCTCTTTATCGCTTTGTCACCGTTTACCCTTCCCCCTCCCCATAACCTCAAGTCCATTCTCTAGTAAGTCTGTGTCTTTATTCCTGTTTCACCCCTAGGTTTTTCATGACATTTTTTTTTTCTTAAATTCCATATATATGTGTTAGCATATGGTATTTGTCTCTCTCTTTCTGACTTACTTCACTCTGTATGACAGACTCTAGGTCTATCCACGTCATTACAAATAGCTCAATTTCGTCTATTTTTATGGCTGAGTAATATTCCATTGTATATATGTGCCACATCTTCTTTATCCATTCATCCGATGATGGACACTTAGGTTGTTTCCATCTCTGGGCTATTGTAAATAGAGCTGCAATGAACATTTTGGTACATGACTCTTTTTGAGTTATGGTTTTCTCAGGGTATATGCCCAGTAGTGGGATTGCTGGGTCATATGGTAGTTCTATTTGTAGCTTTTTAAGGAACCTCCATACTGTTCTCCACAGCGGCTGTATCAATTTACATTCCCACCAACAGTGTAAGAGGGTTCCCTTTTCTCCACACCCTCTCCAGCATTTATTGTTTCTAGATTTTTTGATGATGGCCATTCTGACTGGTGTGAGATGATATCAAACGTGCATTTTCTTTCAAGAAAACGGACATATAATTTGGAAGCACTTCACAGGTCAACAAGGCTACCACTGGTATCATGAGCCCAAAAGGCACAGGGCAAGAGAGTAGAGCTGCCACTCTGGTGGGCCCAGAAGACAGAGCATAGAGTCAAAGAGGATTATTCTTAAGCCTTAAAATCTAATGGAATTTGCCCCACTAGGTTTTGGACTTGCTTGGGACCCATGACCCCTTTCTTCCTTTCAATCTCTCCCTTTTGGAATGGGAATGTTTAACACATGTCTTTCCCACCATTGTATTTTTGAAGCAGATAACTTGTCGTCTAGTTTCACAGGTTCACAGAAGAAGAGGTATTTTGACCCAGGGTGAATTGTACCCAGAGTCACCCATACTTGATTTAAATGATATGTAGATGAGGTTTTAGATAGAGTTGATGCTAATGGTTTAAGATAGGTGGGTGGAAGGGGGGATGCTGAGATAGGGTGAATGCATTTTGCATATAAGAAGAACATGAATTTTGGATGTCCGGAGGGCAGAGTGTTATGAGTTGAATTCTGTCCCCTGTCAAAATGTATATGATGAAGTCTTAACCTTTCATAGCTCAGAATGTGACTTCAGATACATGGTCTTTACAAAGATGTAGATACACGGTCTTTACAAAGATGATCAAGTTAACATGAGGTCATTAGGGTGGGCCCTAATCCAATATGCTTGGTTTCCTTATACCAAGGGGAAATTTTGACACAGAGACACACATACAGGGAGAACACCATGTGAACATGAAGATGGCTATCTGTAAACAAAGGAGAGATACCTGGAACATATCTTTTTCTCATAGACCTCTGAAGAAACCAACCTTGCCAAAAGCTTGATTTCAGACTTCTAGCCTACAGAACTGTACAACAATAAATGTCTGTATTATGTTTCTCTTGTTTAAGCCACCCAGACTGTGGTACTTTGTTATGGTAGGACTAGCAAACTAATACATGAAGGGTTAATCCATATGCACGTATTATTATGTTCTTACTTTATTTATTCATGTGTTTATACATTTATGTATTTGTGTTCTGTACATTTGCAAAAGCAATTTGAAATTTAAAAACATATCTAAAAGCATAATTATACCATGTTAATCTGCTTTACATATTCTTGGCAGTATTCTGTATATAAGATATTGTTCTAGCTGCTTAGCATACAATAGTAGATTGTTCAAACATAAGCCACTATATGCTAAAGAGAGATCCATAATTAATACAGAAATTTGATCATTTTAGTAATAATAAGCGCTATCAAGAATATATATTGAAGAGATTGGTTCAAGATGGCAGCGTAGAAGGATGTGTGCTCACTCCCTCTTGTGAGACCACCCGAATCACAACTAACTGCTGAACAATCATCAACAGGAAAACACTGGAACTCACCAAAAATGATACCCCACATACAAAGACAAAGGAGAAACCACAATGAGACAGTAGGGGGGGGGCAATCACAATAAAATAAAATCCCATAACTGCTAGGTGGGTGACCCACAAACTGGAGAACACTTATACCACAGAACTCCATCCACTGGTGTGAAGGTTCTGAGCCCCACATCAGGCTTCCCAACCTGGGGGTCCGGCAACAGGAGAAGAAATTTCTGCACAATCAGACTTTGAAGGCTAGCAGGATTTGATTGCAGGATTTCGACAGGACTGGGGGAAACAGAGACTCCACTCTTGGAGGGCACACACAAAGTAGTGTGTGCATCGGGACACAGGGGACGGGGCAGTGACCCCATAGGAGACTGAACCAGACCTACCTGCTAGTGTTGGAGGGTCTCCTGCAGAGGCAGGGGGTGGCTGTGGCTCACCATGAGGACAAGGACACTGGCAGCAGAAATTCTGGGAAGTACTCCTTGGCATGAGCCCTCCCAGAGTCCACCATTAGCCCCACCAAAGAGCCAGGTAGGCTCCAGTGTTGGGTCACCTCAGGCCAAACAACCAACAGGGAGGAAAACCAGCCCCACCCATCAGCAGACAAGCAGATTAAAGTTTTACTGAGCTCTGCCCCCTGCAGAGCAACACCCAGCTCTACCCAGCAGCAGTCCCTCCCATCAGGAAACTTGCAAAAGCCTCTTAGATAGCCTCATCCACCACAGGGAAGACAGCAGAAGCAAGAAGAACTACAATCCTGCAGCCTGTGGAACAGAAACCACATTCACTATGTACCAGATGAAGGAACAAGATAAAACCCCAGAAAAACAAGTAAGTGAAGTGGAGATAAGCAACCTTCCAGAAAAAGGATTCAGAATAATGATAGTGAAGATGATCCAGGACCTCAGAAAAAGAATGTAGGCAAAGAGCGAGAAGATGCAAGAAATGTTTAACAGAGACGTGGAAGAATTAAAGAGCAAACAAACAGAGATGAACAATACAATAACTGAAATGAAAAGTACACTAGAAGGAATCAATAGCAGAATAACTAAGGCAGAAGAACTGATAAGTGACCTGGAAGACAGAATGGTGGAATTCACTGCCATGGAACAGAATAAAGAAAAAAGAATGAAAAGAAATGAAGACAGCCTAAGAGACCTCTGGGAAACATTAAACACAACAACATTCGCATTATAGGGGTCCCAGAAGGAGAAGAGAGAGAGAAAGGACCCAAGAAAATATTTGAAGAGATTACAGTCGAAAACTTCCCTAACATGGGAAAGGAAATAGGCACCCAAGTCCAGGAAGCGCAGAGAGTCCTAGGCAGGATGAACCCAAGGAGGAACACACTGAGACACATAGTAATCAAACTGACAAAAATTAAAGGCAAAGAAAAATTATTGAAAGCAGCAATGGAAAAATGACAAATAACATACAAGGGAACTCCCCTAAGGTTAACAGCTGATTTCTCAGCAGAAACTCTACAAGCCAGAAGGGAGTGGAAAGATATATTTAAAGTGATGAAAGGGAAGAACCTACAACCAAGATTACTCTACCCAGCAAGGATCTCATTCAGATTCCACGGAGAAATCAAAAGATTTAAAGTCAAGCAAAAGCTAAGAGAATTCAGCATCACCAAACCAGCTCTAGAACAAATGCTAAAGGAACTTCTCTAAGTGGGAAACACAAGAGAAACACCTACAAAAACAAACCCATAACAATTAAGAAAATGGTAATCTGAACATACCTATTGATAATTACCTTAAACTTGAATGGATTAAGTGCTCCAACCAAAAGACACAGACTCACTGAATGGATACAAAAACAAGACCCATATTTATGCCATCTACAAGAGAACCACTTCAGACCTAGGGACACATAGAGACTGAAAGTGAGGGGATCGAAAAAGATAATCCATGCGGATGGAAATCAAAAGAAAGCTGGAGTAGCAATACTCATATCAGATAAAATAGACTTTAAAATAATGTTACAAGAGACAAGGAAGAACACTACATAATGATCAAGGGGTCAAACCAAGAAGAAGATATAACAATTATATATACACCCAACATAAGAGCACCTCAATACATAAGGCAACTGCTAACAGCTATAAAAGGGGAAATTGACAGTAACACAATAATAGTGGGGGACTTTAACACCTCATTTACACCAATGGACAGATCATCCAAAATGATAATAAATAAGGAAACAGAAGCTTTAAATGACACAAAAGACCAGATAGATTTAATTATATTTTTAGGACATTCCATCCAAAAACAGCAGATTACATTTTCTTCTCAAGTGCGCACGGAACATTCTCCAGGATTGATCGCATCTTGGGTCACAAATCAAGCCTCAGTAAATTTAAGAAAATTGAAATCATATCAAGCATCTTTTCTGACCACAACGCTATGAGATTAGAAATGAATTACAGGG
This sequence comes from Grampus griseus, assembly GCF_964374135.1. Lineage (NCBI taxonomy): Eukaryota > Metazoa > Chordata > Mammalia > Artiodactyla > Delphinidae > Grampus > Grampus griseus. The sequence continues at coordinate 37,231,732 of NC_139013.1, forward strand.
AAAAAAGCATCACAAACACATGGAGGCTAAACATTACATTACTAAATAACCAAGAGATCACTGAAGAAATCAAAGAGGAAATCAAAAAATACCTAGGGACAAATGATAATGAAAACACAATGATCCAAAACCTATGGGATGCATCAAAAGCAGTTCTAAGAGGGAAGTTTATAGCAATACAGTCTTACCTCAGAAACAAGAAAAATCTCAAATATACAATCTAATCAAATATACAATCTAATCTACACCTAAAGGAACTAGAGAAAGGAACAAACAAAACCCAAAGTTAGTAGAGGAAAGAAATCATAAAGATCAGAGCAGAAATGAATGAAATAGAAACAAAGAAAACAATAGCAAAAATCAATAAAACTAAAAGCTGGTTCTTTGAGAAGATAAACAAAATTGATAAACCATTAGCCAGACTCATCAAGAAAAAGAGGGAGAGGACTCAAATCAATAAAATTGGAAATGAAAATGGGGAAGTTACAACAGGCACCACAGAAATACAAAGCATCCTAAGAGACTACTACAAGGAACTCTATGCCAGTAAAATGGACAACCTGGAAGAAATGGACAAATTCTTAGAAAGGTATAACCTTCCTAGACTGAACCAGGAAGAAATAGAAAATATGAACAGACCAATCACAAGTAATGAAATTGAAACTATGATTAAAAATCTTCCAACAAACAAAAGTCCAGGACCAGATGGCTTCACAGGTGAATTCTATCAAACATTTAGAGAAGAGCTAACACCTATCCTTCTCAAACTCTTCCAAAAATTTGCAGATGGCTTCCTTGGTGGTGCAGTGGTTGAGAATCTGCCTACCAATGCAGGAACACAGGTTCGGGCCCTGGTCTGGGAGGATCCCACATGCTGTGGAGCAACTTAGCCCATGAGCCACAACTACTGAGCCTGCGTGTCTGGAGCTTGTGCTCCACAACAAGAGAGGCCACAACAGTGAGAGCCCTGTGCACCGTGATGAAGAGTGGCCCCTACTCACCACAACTAGAGAAAGCCCTCGCACAGAAACGAAGACCCAACACAGCCAAAAATAAAATAAATAAAATTATAAAAAGCCAATAAAAAACAAAACAACCCAATCAAAAAATGACAATGAGGTATCACCTCACACCAGTTAGAATGTGCATCATCAGAAAATCTACAAACAACAAATGCTGGAGAGGGTGTGGGGAAAAGGGAACCCTCTCCCACTGTTGGTGGGAATGTAAATTGATACAGCCATTATGGAGAACAGTATGGCGGTTCCTTAAAAAGCTAAAAGTAGAATTACCATATGACCCAGCAATCCCACTACTGGGCATATACCCAGAGAAAACCATAATTCAAAGAGACACATGCACCCCAATGTTCAATGCAGCACTATTTACAGTAGCCAGGACATGGAAGCAACCTAAATGCCCATCGACAGATGAATGGATAGAGAAGATGTGGTACATATATACAATGGAATATTACTCAGCCATAAAAAGGAACAAAATTGGGTTATTTGTTGAGATGTGGATGGATCAAGAGACTGTCATACAGAGTGAAGTAAGTCAGAAAGAGAAAAACATCTTATATTAACGCAGATATGTGGAAACTAGAAAAATTGTACAGATGAACCAGTTTGCAGGGCAGAAGTTGAGACACAGATGTAGAGAACAAACATATGGACACCAAGGGGGGAAAGTGACGGGAGTGTGTTGGTGGTGTGATGAATTGAGCAATTGGTATTGACATGTATACACTAATATGTATGAAATGGATAACTAATAAGAACCTGCTGTATAAAACAATAAATAAAATAAAATTCAAAATTCCAAAATAGAAAAAAAGAAATGATCATGAAACAATAAAGCTTTTGTAGCAGACCAATTAAAAGAAAAATGAATGTATATTAATTTTGTGAAGACTGGATGGAGTACCTCATCTTTACAAATGGTGGTTGTAAAATGTCTGTCTAAGAGGTTGACATTTGATTGGAGGCATGAAGGAAGAGTCATAGGAAAAATCTGAAAGAGAATGTTCAGACAGTGCAAAGGCCCCGAATAGGGACCATCTAGGTATGTTTATGAGAAACAGGAATGTCCAGTTTGGCTGAAACATGATGAATGAGAGAAACATCTGAGAGAAATAAGATTAGAGAGGTAGACAAAATGTCATAAAGAGTCTTGAGAACTGTGCCATGGTAAGTAACGCCTGTGCTCTAACAAACAACTTCCTAATCACTTAATTGACTTAATCCAAAATGAGTATTTCTCCCTCTTATTTCGAAATCTGATGAGAGTTGAGTAACTCTTGTAGGTCTCTCTTTCAAGAGGTGATTCATTGTTCCCCATTCATCCTCTACGTCCTCCTCAGAGTCCTTATTTGGATCTCCCCTTCCAGACAGCCAGTGAGATGAGTGAAAATGTGGTGTATCACACAAGATGATTTAAAGGTCAGGCCTGAAAGTGGTTACTGGAACCCAGTTATATGGCACCAACCCAATGAAAAGAAAGGCTGGAAAAGATAATCTTCCTGTGTATTCTGGAAAAAATTAATTGGATTTTCCAAGATGCTGAACTCCTGCTGACTTCCTCCACCCAAATTGATCCTGAGAGCAGGGGTCAGCAAAGTATGGTCTGCAGGCCATACCCATCTCAGAGGCCATTGTTGTTCACCCATGAGCTAAGAACATGGGTTTTTTTATACTCTAAAGCATTTTTTACAACAAACAAGAAATAAAGAAAAGACAATAAAGATGGAGAGAGAAGGAGAGGAAGAGAAGGAGAATATATGGACCACAAATACTAAAATATTTATTATCTGGTGCTTTACAGAAAAAATATTGCAGATCCATGCTCTAGAGGAAGCATAGAGCAAAAAATTTTAAGTTAGTGAGAGAACAATATGAAACCCCAGGGTGACTAGAGGGCTGTTCAAACTGATGCATGTGTCTGTGTGTCTGTATGTCTCTGTGTGTCTGTGAATCGTTGGCTTTGGCCTGGGGTAGAAATTACATTCTTATTTCTCCATAATCATTGACATGAGACTAAATGCACCTGCCCCATACTAACTATATTAATACCAGACAAACTTTCAGACAAATACATAATATGTAAATATTGTAACAATCTGAATAACATAATCAATAAGCTTGATTTTATGGGCATATGTAGTATTCCTAAGCTCTCAAGTTCTCAAGTTCCCTTGGAATATTAACCAAAAAATAATAATTTTTCTCATTTATCTTATTTTTACATATTAAGTCATTCCAAATTCAGTGTCAAAACAGCAATCATTTTATTGTTATTTTTCATGGTTCTGTAGGTTGACTGGGCTCAACTAGGTGGTTTTTACTCAGGTTATCTAAAATAGCTGCAGTCAGATGGTACCTGGGTCTAGACACATAGAAAGGCTTACTCACCTTCCTGGAACTTGAGCTGGAAAGACTCAACAGCTGAAAGCTGGAACGCCAGGGGGTCCGTAGGCATCTCTGTCTCCATGTGATATCACTGAGTTGTGTTTCCAGCATGGAGACTCAGAGTAGCTGAATCCTTCACCTGATAGCTCAAATCTAAAGGCTTGTGTCCAGAGAGACAAAGACAGTCAAGCTGTTTTGACTTTTATACACTAACCTTGGAAGTCACACAGCATGTGCCTTCCACAACCTATTCTCCAAGGTAGTCACAAAGGCCTACCTAGGTTCTTATGAAAGGAGAGTTGAAGAATGTGTAAGCATGTTTTAAAATTACCACAATATTTTAGGCTATATAGAAGGTCAGTAAATTTCAATGAACAACATACAAACTAATCTCTGAACATTAATGATAATTTATTGTTAAAAGAAAACATACATTCATTCACCATGTTAATAAATTTTTAAAAGAATGACTATAGCTTCTTGAATTATGCAGACGAAAAGTATGTGATAAAATTTATTCATTTCTGGTGAAAAAGAAAAAAAAACCCTTGGCAAAGTAAGAATAGAACTTTCTTAATATGATGAAGATGATATATAAACGAAAAGGAAAAAACAGAAATCAAGTTAAGTGTAATCTTAAACAGGAAAGGATTAAGAGCATTGTATCTTAAATTGGAAATGAGACAAGGGTGCCCAGTATGACATTTGTATTCAGCATTGTATCAGCAGTTAAAGAGAAATAATTTAGATGTAAGAGATTGGAAAGGACATAAAACTATCATTAGAAAATATGATCATTTGCATAGGGATTCTAAAGGATATTCAGGACAAATTATAAAAATGGGAAATTTGGATAAGGTGGCTGGACATAATATAACAGAAGTGCTTAAATTTCTATCAAAGAGCAAAAAACAATCACAAAATGCAATTATAAGGCAGGATGTATCAGAGAATATCAAGTGCTTAAGAACAAATGTAACAAAACTGCAAAACCTCTGCAGGTAAAACCATAAAATTTTAGTAGATGTTTCAAAAGACCTAAATAAATGAGAAAATAATACTAAATATATGGACATGAAGATAATGTCATAAAGATGTCTGTTTAATAAAATTAACCCACAACTTCAATAAAATTCCAATCAAAATATTGATATGGTTTTATGATGTTACTTGATAAGATGATTCCAAATGTAAATGGAGAAGTAAAGTTATGATAATAGCAGGATTCTTCTAAAGAAGGCATGAGTGGGACTGGTCAGCATCTAGTGGGATTTGCGATTCCTTGGTTAGAGTTTGGATTATTTTGTTATTATTTGTAATTATTTTGCAATGAGAAGGCATTGGTAGATTTCAAGAAACCATCTGATCATTCTGGCTGTTTTGTGGAGGAGGCAAGAATAGAGAACAATGAAGCAGCTGAAGTTCCTAGCTATAGATGATGGTGAATTACAGAGGCAGTGATGAGAACTGGTCAGATCCGACATATGATTTGCAGGTAGGTTATCAGGATTCACTGATGTACTGTACATGAGATATGAGGGAAATAGAAGAAACAAGAATAAATTGTCAGTTTTGGTCCCAAGCAACTGGGTGAGTAATGATGCCATCCTTTGAAACAGAGAAGGTTTGGAGTGGCATGGAATTTGGAAAGGATGTGTTGGCCATGATGAGATTCCTAGTAGAGAAGAGAGTAGGCAGTTTGATATATGAGTCGGGAACATAGGGGACAAGTAGAGCATGAAGATTTAAATTTGAGAGTCTACAGAAAATAGATGATATTTAAAGAAATGCAACTAGATGAGAGATCCCAGAAGGAGTAGAGAGAGAGAAGGGTAAATCTGTAGTCAGAGCCCTGAGGAGACCCCCATAATTTAAAAGTCTGAGTCATCATCAGCCTTTTCCAGGAAGGACTGGCCTTTCCGTTTCTTTCCTTGTTTATCATGCAGGTAGTAGGAGTTGCCAATGATATTAATCAAAATCTAGGACACACCTGGGCCCTGTGTATAAACTGGCCATTTCAATGCTGTATAGGTAGGAGGTGAGGTCCTGGCCCTTTTCTTGCACTGCCTGCCATCCTGTAAAGCATGTGTACCTGGCAGGGTTTTTCTCCAGAGAACCTGGGAGAAAGAAAAATGTAAATAACTGATTATTAAAAATCCAACCCTTTAAGGCCTAACAGCCAACATTATCTAATTTACAGTAGTTTTTATCAGGAGAATTTTACTATTAGGAAAGTCCAATCTATGAAGTTTTGAGAGGAATATGATTATTCTTTTGGTTGCTTCAAAAGATTCTCTTAAAAATTGAGTCTTCATCCAAGTTAACTTTCTCCCTTGGAGAATAATGGTCAGAAAAGCCCAGATCCATTTTCAGTTTAATTTACAATTTTGTTATACTTAACGTAGTTTTAAACGGGGTGATCTGTGCTCTCAATTAGCTGTGAAAAATATTCTCCTGTCACCAAGATGATTCTTAGAATATTTTATTTTAGTTTAATATACTCTTTAATAGGATCCAAATCACAGAATGTTAAATGTGTAAACTTCGTAGAAAATGAATGAATATCATTAAAGTAGAATATGCATTCACTTTAATTACATTATCTAATTTCTTGTAAACATATTTTGGGAGAGAATTATGTTCAAATTTTTCTGTGACCCCTGACTTTTCTCTGCCTTTGTCCCAGGCATCCTCATAGAAAACAGGATCTGTCCCACAATTATCTTAAGACTATAGCAAAGCTACTCTTTTTTCCTATGAATGTTGTTTAAATTACTCAGCAATCTTGATGCAGATTTTTATTTTTCTGCCATCTTTTCTGCAGTTGTTTATATAAAGTATCACCAGTTCTGTGCCCTTGGATTAGTCTCTATTTTTCAGTGTCAGGTTTCTATGTAGATTTGGAAATGACAGTCTGCTTGTTCAGTTCTGCCTTTGTTGCACAGGAGGGCTTCAGAATGGTGGGAAGAGTTCCCTCCCACCCAACACACACACATACTGTAAAAATGGATTGTTCTGGGATTTCTTTTTTTTTTAACATTTTATTTTATATTGGAGTACTGTTGATTTTTTAAACTTTGCTATGGTATTTCTTCATAAATAATTCAGAATGTAAGGGAAGTGTGGGAGTTCCCAGAGTAAGAACACGTCCAGCTTACCTCATGTTGGTTTCCCACTTTCTCAACAAGAGACCTTGTATAGGATGCCTTTGTAACTGATGTTCAATATCTTACTGTACTGGAGTCCTTTTGCACTCAGACCTTTATCATCACCCAGGAAGCGATTATACAAGAATCTGTTCCTACTGTAGATTATGTTTAGAGTTCTTCTTAGTTATCACACCACATTCAGCATCATTTAAAGTATGTCTTGTGGGAGGAAGAACAAGCCAGGTGTCCATCCGATGTAGCTCTACTGTCAAATTTATGGTGATCCAGAAAGCCCATTTTCTAGAAGAAAATTTTAGTTCATACAGTGTATGTTTGATGATTATTTTGTGCTTAAACAATATAGTCTTGTAGTTCAGGGACTTTGGTTCAGTTCTTCAGGTAAATGAATGCTATGGATGATGAATAGTCTAAGGAGGAGTACATACAATTAATATGAAGTGAGACTGTTGAGAAGTTTCCCTAATAATTATAATTATTGTTGGAAATTATTGTTAGGTTCTATAATAATTTGCAACTAATGTTAAATACAGTTGTTCCTACCATCTGCAACCTAAAACCTCCAGTTGTGGTAAAGTAGCTGAATCCTGAGGTTTGTTTTTCATGACACATGCTCTATACTTAGTGAAAAATACGGTAAATGGTCTCCATAGTTCTGTTTGCAACAGTAAGTCAGTGCCATCCTAGGCTTCATGTTTACTGTGAATAGGTAAATGGCTAAATAAATGACTTATTTTAACACAAATATAAATGAGTTTACATACACATCTAATTAGCATGGTTAATTAAACCAAAGATTTTTCACCTTTTATCACAGTCACAACTCCATACACTGAAGTCATTTAATTGGTGTGTGTTCCTTATTTTTCTTTTAAAAAATAAGCTTATGAAGACTTTAAAAAATATGAAGTGAAAAGAGAAAATCCTTTTATTTATAAAGGGATGGGAAGTGTTCAGGATTTTCATGACATTCTGAAGAGAGGCACTGTTGTGTGAGTAGTACTTTTATAATAAAACTTAAAAGTGTTCTAAAATTATTATTTTCCTAATCATGGGGTGGGAAATGCTCAAAGATTTCAGGATATATGCTAAGGAGTGACATTGGCGTGAATAGAACTAGTATTTGTGTTTTTATTGATTTTTAAATAAAAACTTCAATGTTCTAAAAGCATATTTAGTATGAAGCTATTCAACAGAAAAAATAAAAAGCAGAAATAAAAGTAGTAGAACTGAATCCCCCAGGGAAATCTCTATACATAAATTAGCGCACTGTCAGGAAGTTTTTATTCACTTCTCTCTTGGTCTCTCTTCCTGTCACTGTTGTCTTTATCTGACACTCTCTTGTATTCCTCTCTGATGTCCATCTGTTTGTTTCTGCATGTATCTTATCTACCACGATGCCTCTCTCTCTCGTTACTCCCCTCTCTCTTCTCTTTTAATATGTGTGTATGTTTGTGTGTGCATATATAAATACAATTATATCATATATATTTTAGCAACTTTCATTTCCATTTAACAGTATTTCATGGACATATTTAAACTAGTATTTATAAATAAATTATCATTAAAATTTGAACTAATGCAAACTACTTTAGAAAAAATATACTTCACCATATCATACACATATAGAAAGTTGTAGAGAATATCTGGGCACCTGCATGTCACAGAGCTTTATCAAATGTAAATCTTTTCCATAGTTTTTTCAGACATGATATGTAACCCCCCAAAAATGTAATTAATAGTTTCTGAATTTCCCAACCTGATATGCACAGCATTGCATCTCGTTGTAGTTTTAATAAACATTTCCCTGATCATTAGTGGAACTGAGCATCTTCTAACATATGCTATTATTCAGTTTCCATCTTCCATGGATCGCCTATTTATACAGTAGAAGTTAAATACTTACCAGTCCCAAATAAATTAAATTCATCCTTAATTAAAATTAATTTAGAATATTAGGCCAAAGACTTCAAAAGCTTTGAGAGAAGGCAAAACGTTGGGCTGGTGACACAACTGCTTGAGAATATCAAACAGAGGACTAGCCTTTAACAATGTGTTATAAAGATGTGAAAGAAAAATGAAAAATATTTACTAGTTAAAGAGGCACAGCCACTGAAAAGAATATAGTCATTAGGCAATCTGTGTTAGAAGATCTTTCCTTTCCAGATTTACACACATTCTGGATCTTATAAAACATTGTCTTGGCTCTTCTCTTTTCTTTCTATTTCTATCTCTCTCTCTCTCTCTCTTTTTTTTTTTTCTTTTTTGGCAAGAAATTTTGTTGTAACCTTCTCACTTCCAAAAGCAAACAAACAAAACAAAAAAAGACAGTAGTTTGTTGTTCTATAGGTCCTAAACTCAAGACTGCTTGTTGTGGATAATTGTATTTACTCATTCATATTTATTTATTTATGTATTTATTTATTTATATTCATAGTATTTATTTATTTATTTATTGGTAGTTGAATTTACTTACCAAACAGTCTTTACCCATATTTAACCCAATAATTACATTCCACCAGTCTATTATAATGAACTCACTGATTATAAAAAACTGGTCATATTGCTTTGGCTTTACAGCACTAACACTTTTTCAGTTCCATTCGTTGTAAATAAATTTTTCCTGTGTGTGACTTGTCTCTTCACTTTGATCATAGTGTCTTTCTTTGAATGTAAGATTTTAATTTTTTTTAATTTATTTATTTATTTTTGGCTGTGTTGGGTCTTCATTTCTGTGTGAGGGCTTTCTCTAGTTGCAGCAAGCGGGGGCCACTCTTCATTGCGGTGCACAGGCCTCTCACTATCACGGCCTCTCCTGTTGTGGAGCTCAGGCTCCAGAAACGCAGGCTCAGTATTTGTGGCTCACGGGCCCAGTTGCTCCGTAGCATGTGGGATCTTCCCAGACCAGGGCTCGAGCCCGTGTTAGCAGTCAGATTCTCAACCACTGCGCCACCAGGGAAGCCCTAAGATTTTAATTTTAATGAAGTTTAATTTATCATATCTACTTACATTTTGTTTGGTGTTTGTGTGAGTGTGTGTGTGTGTGTGTGTGTGTGTGTGTGTGTTAAGAAATTTTTTCTGTACCATTTGGTCATATAAATATTCTCTCATACTTATGTCTAATGATTTTTTAGAAATTTGATTTACAAAAGTAGGCATCGAATCCACTATGAAATGGTTTTGGGTAATGGATGGATTAAGAATCTAATTTTATTGTTTTATTCCATATGGATGGTCACTTTATCCCTGTGCCATTTATTGAATAATCCATCTTTCCCCACAGACTTGCAATACCAACTTGTTAGATATTGATTTCCCATACATGTAGTTCTTCTCTAGACTCTACTACTGCAGACTTCTGGATCCTCCTTTTGTGCTATTTTTTTTTAACCCTTGAACAAAAACTATACTATGGCTTCTTAATAAATCTTGGCACAACACTGGGGAAGAATCTACAACACACAACATCCATTTTTCTTAAAAATTTATGCCAGTGTTATTGGTCCTTTGCTGTCCCATGTAAATTTTAGTCACAACTTACCATCTTCAGGAAAATCGCTGTTGAGATTCTGATTGAAGTTATGTTCAACTATTAGGTTAATTTGGGGGAGAATTTCCATTACAATAGTGAATCCTCCCATTAATGAACTTGGTGTTTATACATTTAGTTAGTTCTTCAATGACTTTCACTAATAGTTTTGTAAATTTCTCAGTAGAATCTTGCCCAAATTTATATTTAGTAATACTTTTTAGTTTTATATTACCAATGAAAAATGTTTTTAATCAGTGTTTTCTAAGTGGTTAGCTATTAGTATATAGCAATACAATTGATCTAGATATTATCTATGACTGATTTAGTTTAATTTGTACAAATATCCTTTATGTAGATTCCATTAATTTCTATTTAGAAATTATATAAGATGCAAATAATTGCTTTTTTCTTTTTTCTTCTCCTTATCTTCTTCCTCTTAATTTCTTTTATATTTTATTGTGACTTTTTCTTGTTCTCTTCTGTAAAGTTCAATAAAAATTTGTTCTTCTAAAAATAGAACTACCATACAACCCAGCAATCCCACTACTCGGCATATACCCTGAGAAAACCATAATTCAAAAAGACACATGCACCCCAGTGTTCATTGCAGCACTATTTACAATAGCCAGGACATAGAAGCAACCTAATTGTCCATCAACAGATGAATTGTTAAAGAAGGTATGGCATATATATACAATGGAATATTACTCAGCCATAAAAAGAAACAATTGAGTTATTTGTAGTGAGGTGGATGGACTTAGAAACTGTCATACAGAGTGAAGTAAGTCAGAAAGAGAAAAACAAATACCATATGCTAACACATATATATGGAATCTAAAAAAAAAAAAATTGGTTCTGATGAACCTAGGGGCAGGACAGGAATAAAGATGCAGATGTAGAGAATGGACTTGAGGACATGGGGAGGGGGAAGGGTAAGCTGGGATGAAGTTGAGAGAGTGGCATGGCCATATATACACTACCAAATATAAAATAGATAGCTAGTGTGAAGCAGCCGCATAGCACAGGGAGATCAGCTTGGTGCTTTGTGTCCACCTAGAGGGTGGGATAGGGAGGGTGGGAGGGAGATGCAAGAGGGAGGAGATATGGGGATATGTGTATATGTATAGCTGATTCACTTTGTTATACAGCAGAAACTAACAGAGCATTGTAAAGCAGTTATACTCCAATAAAGATGTTAAAAAAAATGTGTTCTTGACTTAATGAATAAATTTCTAGAGTTTTACCATACACATAAAATTTATGGTGGTGTTTTATATTTCTAATACATTAAGGAAATCTGTCTCTTTCTAAGAATTTGCTAAGTTTGATAAGATTTAATATGAATGATGAATTTTATTGAATGCCTCTTTTTAAAAATCTGTTCTTATAGATACAATAATCTATTGTAGCTACAGTATTTGCCATTTTTTTCCTTTTGATTTTAGTTAATGTGATGCATTGCATCAGAATATTTTTAGATGCTTAGCCAGTCTTCCTGGGATAAACATTATATGTGCATAATTCAATATATATTTTTATATTGATGAATTTAAAGAGCTATTTTTTTCTTATTTAAAACATACTAATATGTCAATAATTTGTATTATTCTTGTCATGGTTTTAATAACAAAGTTCTACAGCTGACATAAAAGTAGGTGGGTATCTTCCTTTTATTTGTTTATTTTTTTTTTGTTTTCTGAAATATTTTATAGGGCGTAGGAATTACCTATTCCTTGACTGTTTCGTAGAAATTTCCTATAAGTTGTTTGAGTTTTAAGTGTGTGTGTGTATAAAAACCACATGAATATTTATTTTCAAAATTTGTATTTTCTATTCCTTCAGAATCAATTTTGGTTATGTTAGCTGAAAGAAATACACAACCTAAAAGTTGAGAATTATGTTTTATTCATCAGGCATGTTGAGCACTTAAGCCTGGGGCACAGCACCTCAAAAAGCTCAGAGGGACTGCTCCAAAGAGGTAAGGGAGGAGCCAGGATATATAGGAGTTTTTGCAAAGACAAACCAGTTAGTTGAACATCAGAAGATTTCTGCTATTTAAAGAAAGATCCAACATCTCAAGTTAATGAATTTAGCTCTTTTCTATGTATAGGAAGATGTAAGAGTCTGGGCTTATTGAAATCATTCATTTGATGCACCTTAACTACCTAGGGCCAGTATCCTGTTATTCTCCATCCTGAACCCACTCAGGATGCACAATTGAGAGTGGTTGCATTGGCTGATGGCTTGTTGGCCACAACATCCTTTGTTTAAGGATATGGCAGGCGACATTTTTCACCATGGTTATATATATATATATTCATTTTAATAGACATTTCATCTAAATCTTCAATTAATTGCCTGCAGCATTTTACTTAATTTTAAACTTATAACATTTCTATTACAGTTGTAACATCTATCCATCTCTGTATCTAAATATTTATAACTTTTATTTCTCATTTATTTGTACATTTTCTTCCTTTTTTGTCTGTTCAATCTTGCTAAAGATTTATATTTTATTTGGTCCTTGAACGAACTACTTTTTGTGTTGTTGATTTTCTGTTGTTTCTCTGTATGCTATTCATTAAACTTATAGTATTATTTTCTTTCTTATACTTTCTTCAATTATACTATTGATCTTGAATAATTTGTTGAGTTGAACACATTTATTTTCAGTCATTTTCATGTTAATAACTGAATTTAGGACTATTTATATAGCTGTGTTTACACATTTTGATACGTGATATTGTCATGTTTCTCTTTTAATACTAAATAATTTTCATTGGGTTTATTAGGAAAAATTATAAATAACTCTTCTATTGTTACTTTCTAATAAAATTGCATTGTGGTCAGAGAAGCTGATCATTTTATCAGACTGTCTTACAAGATGAGTTTAGTTAATTTTCATTTAGTGGGTCACAGAATATTTGGACTTCATTTTTTTTCTGTCTTATTTTTTCTTTTGTTTTCCGTTTAAAATATCATTTAGCCTTCTGATGGGTCAATAAACTATTCAAAAGCATAATTTAGTTCTCTCTGTTGTTTTAGTTTTCTTTCTGCTTCTCATTCCTCCCTCCTTTCCCCATCCCCTTCCTCCTCCTCTGTCTTCTTTGTTGTCTTCTCAGAAACTCCCTAATTTCAGCTTCATTATTCTAGTATCTTTATATTTTAATTTAATCTTTGTATCTACAGTTTTATCACTATGTTTGGATGCACACTAAATTGTATTCACCTTCTCTCTACTCAGGGTATAGTTTTAATTTAATCATACATGTTTTTCTTCATTTCTGAAAAAGAAAAAGTCAACTCTTCAAATATCACATCTTTTAATTTCCTCTATTCTGTTCCAGAACAATGGAATTCTTTAGGAAACTCTCAGTCTCTCTTCCATGTGCCCTTAAGTTCTATCCTGCCTAGCAGGCTATTTCTACTTTCTTTTCAGAAATTCTGTCCTCACCTGTGTGCTATGTCGGCCTTGTTTTTGTCTTTTATTTTGATTGCTCTCTTTGGCATTCATAGGCTTTTATTTGGGTTTTCCATATCCTCCTATTATTGTTCTTTTGTAATTTCCAGTTCTATTTTTTGTCAATGTAACCTCTTCCTTCATTTCTCTGAAGACCTTGAACTTAATTGATTTTTAAATTATTTTATGTTCTATTACTTTCAATTTTTTGAGGGATTTGCTTTTTCTGCTGACTTAATCTTTAAGATCCTTTACATTAGTATGCTTTGATTTGGGGAGGGTGGGATTGTCTTGACTGAGAATCAATTTCTGTCTGTCTCTCTCTCTCACTCCGCATTGTCTCCTAGGGGTTTGTCTATACCTCCCTCCCGCAGTCCTTTAAGACAGCCCTACTTAAAAAAAAAAAAAAATTATATTGGAGTATAGTTGATTTACAATGTTGTGTTAGTTTCAAGTGTACAGCAGAGTGATTCAGTTGTACATATTTTAGATCACAGTCACAATGGGATGTGATAGTCTCTCACTCTGCTGGTTATGGATTGACTGAGCTCCACTTGTGCTTCCTCCATTCTCTCGTTCTTTTCTGCATCACAGAAACCAAAACTGCAGCAAATCTCAAACAACATCAGCATCTGTCCAGGGTCAGAGATGTGCCATTCTGGCCTCTGGTCTCAAGCCATAAATCTGGCTCCAACCCGGCCATGTGTGAGTCATGTTATTCCCCCTTGCTTGATAGGAGGCAACAGTCTCTACCATGACCACCTCTGAACCAGAAACCCCCCACGTAAACTTCAGTTTTGCTTACTTACTCTCTTGCCTTTCTGTTCTAGTCTGCTCTATAGAAATGTTCATTTTGTTTTTCAGTGTTTCAGTGTCCTTTCAGACTTCCCCATATACTTTACATATAATCACTATGATGTTTTTAGTGCAGGGTAGAGTGTGGGAAGCACAAAATTTGAATTTATGATCTTTTCTTGACTGAATGTATAATGATCTTTGACATAATAGCCTTTCTATGAGTTTATGTCATTCTTTTTCTTTTAATATTTGAAGGAACACTTTCTACATTAAAAATAGTAAAACTTTCTTTGTCATATGTGTTTTACTTTTCTATATCTCATTTTATGTAAAGACATATGGCTTAGGTTTTTTTATTTTTAGTGATTTCCTTGTCAGATTTAACAACTTAAACTTTTATGGTTTCTTGATATGCATAGAAAAACTTATCATTAGCAGAAAAAGAAAAAGAAAGAATCATCTGAGCCTTTTCCCAGTTTGTTTAAATATCTGATGCCTCTGAAATTTATTTTGATGAATGGAGTGACATAAGACTCTGACTCTCCCTGCAAAGTCTTATGGGTTTACCAACTTTATTTATGAATAATCCATATTTTACCTCTCTTACTTAAAGTGCCACTTTCTCACATGCTAAGGTCACAAATACTGGTTGTATTTCAGGCTTTATTATCTTCTATTGACCTATTTGTGTCATTACCATACAGTTTTAATTGATACATTTGATATATTTAAATATTTAGAAGAGCTGGTACCCTCTTCTTATTCTCTTCATCCTTTTTTTTTTTTTTTTTCTTACTGGTTCTACAGACTTTGTCTTTTAGATTAAATCTTTAGATCTAGATTCATATTTTTCATGTTTTCCCTCCAAATATTTTTTTAGGAAATTTATGGGGATATCATTACATTTACATGTCAGTGTATGAATTTAAGTTGGGTATTCTTAAAAAGATTATGCATCAAATGGTCCTTAAAGTCTCTCATTCCATAAGGGCCGTAGAAAATTCTTGATAAGTTAGCCATTCGTTAGTGATTTTACCATTTTCTTTCTTGTTTTATATTTTTAGCTAGTTATTTGTGTATAAAGAAACCATTAGATTTTTTTCCACTCATTTTGTAGTCAATAGCATCACTTCATTCTCTTATTTAGACTTCTTTTTTTTCATTTGCTACCCATGGCTCCCCCATAATCACCTATGTAATTTCTAAATGATTATAAATGTGCTGTATCACTCTTCTTTAATTCTCTTTCCTAATTTTTTGTCTTGTACTTTCAAAATGGTACAAAATTATGATAATTATTATGAATAATCATATCTTTATTTTGAGTGTAATAGAAATGTTTTAATATTTCATAGTTAAGTGTGAGGCCAACTACTGACTTCTGAAATTTATTAAATGCCTTCTTAATGCCTATTGAGATGGCTATATTATAAATTATACTAATATCACATCATTCTTGTAGTTTTTAATTGAACTTCAGTTGGGTGCTGTGCATTACTCTATTACTATATAACTAAATTCACCATGCTAGCAGGTTATTTTTTGTTTGATATTCACAAATGAGATTGGCCTGTGGTTTTCTACTTTTGTGTTATTTTTGGTATGGGTTGGTGTTTCAGAGAATATACCTTTTAAATTATTTCTGCTTCTCTATTTAGGCATTGCTTTTAGTTTTGAAAATGGCTTTATTTAGAATGCAAAATATGCAATTGCGACCCACTGATTTGATTTCACAATGGTTCATGTAATAATTCCCCAAAAATGTAGAATACGAGGAAAGAGGAATTTGATGAACAGGAAAACTTTGCTCAATTATTCATTCAACAAATTAAGTATTTTTCATGTGTTAAGCACTGTTCTACGATCTGGGAATAAAATAAAGTAGTCTCTTCAGACGGCAAAGTTTCTGCTTTCATGAAGCTTACATTCTAGTCAGGGACAAAGGTAGTAAACAGGTAAACTAATATCATTATTATGAAGTGATTGTATTTATGTATATAGAGCCATTAATGTAGATACGCTAGTAAAATGAGCAGAGGTTAAGAATAGAGGACACATCTATCTATGCTTAGGAGAGACCCTCAGAGATGATATCTAAGCTAATATATACAAGACACAAAACTGAATTACTCAAACGGTAGTTTTACAAATATAAAAAGGACAAAGAGAGCACTTAAAATTATCTCTCCTTACATTCTTTTGGCATACACAGTAAATTTTAAGTTCCTTTGGTGATAAATATAGGAAAAAAGAAGGGGGGAAAAATCTACTTTTACATGTAAGACACAAAGAAACAAATGTTTCTTGTATTTATGCCAGAACCTGTCCATTGCAAAGAGCAGAATCTCTCAGAGTGATCCCCTTGGAAAAGTTTACACATATTTCAAGAATGCAGCTATGACTCAATATATTTAGGGACTTAATGCTGAATATTACTCCCACAGTTTATGAGACACAAGAAATTCTGTCTCACTATTTTGTATTCATGCTGGGTTGGGAGCGCACATTAGCTTGACAGGAAACCCATTTCACCAAAATTGGTTCTGAATGACTAATTTTAGATGTTTGCAAAAGTAAGTGGTGTTGTGCCTGAGCAGTAGTAGTTTACATAATTGTTCAGGCACCATCGTGTAAAACAGGATATTCTTTACATTTCCCACTGCAGGAACCCAAAGAATGGCTTACTTAAGCTTGTAGGAATACCCCAGTGAAATCCCTTCTCAAAAAAAGTATTAGTAATAACAATGATTCTAGATTTTAGGCTCTTCACAAGAAGAGCCTGTGTTTTCTTATTCATGTTTTAACACTTAGTGCCTACAAGATACCTGGAATATTGTTTGTTCCTCAGTTAATGTGTGTTGAATGAATGGAATATTTTTAATTCAATGTTTAATGACAACCAAAAAAATTGTCAAAAAGCTTCTGCACCCTGCAAAGTGAACTTTTTAATTTACTGCACAGTTACCTAATGAATAAATATTTATTCAGATTACAAATAAAATGAGGTAGGACTACACAGAGGGAGTTGTGGTTGTTAACTATTTGTATATTGTAACTAGAATAATGGTGATGCATTATTCTGTTAGAAGGTGATTGGAAATGAGTCAACCAATATTTAAAGAACATTTGACAGGCTCTGTTCTAGGATTTATGGGTACAGCAATGACTAGAAAAGAGCCCTTGCCCTCAAGTAGCTTCTCTATATTGTGGTGGCATTACTATTTTCTCTCTTGTTCATTCTCTACAGCCACTTCTTATTCCCCCCACCCTCTCATTCTGTTTCTCTGCCTGATGTTATTACTTCTACTTTCAAAAATAGATGGAATACTTCCAGGAATCTGAGCTGAACCAAACTAAATACATAAATAATTGCATAGTTCTCATTTTCTGTGCCAGCTACTGCTCAGAATTCAATCTTTAACATAAACATTTTCAACAGAACTGCATTTACAACAGTTATTCTGTTGCTCCAACCACTATCATTCATTTGTGCTACTGCAGGGTCTGCGGATACAGGAAATGCTATTAAATGGACAGTGTATGCAAATCCTCAGAGTGAAATGACCTTTGCATATGCCATCTGTCAAAAAGTTCTGATGGGAGAGATTCTGAAAAACTTCCTACTTGAATAAGGTGAGGGCAAAGGGACAATAGAGCTGACAATTATTTTAAGAACAAAGGTTGCATGGGAGAGATTGGTTCAAGATGGCGGAGTAGAAGGACGTGCCCTCACTCCCTCTTGTAAGAGCACCGGAATCACAACTAACTGCTGAACAATCATTGACAGAAAGACACTGGAACTCACCAAAAAAGATACCCCACATCCAAAGACAAAGGAGAAACCACAATGAGACAGTATGAGGGGCACAATCACAATAAAATCAACTCCCATAACTGCTGGGTGGGTGACTCACAAACTGGAGAACATTTATACCACAGAAGTCCACCCACTGGAGTGAAGGTTCTGAGCCCCAAGTCAGTCTTCCCAACCTGTGGATCTGGCAACGGGAGGAGGAATTCCTAGGGAATCAGACTTTGAAGGCTACTGGGATATGATTGTAGGACTTCGACAGGACTGGGGGAAACAGAGACTCCACTCTTGGAGGGCACACACAAAGTAGTGTGTGCATCGGGACACAGGGGACGGGGCAGTGACCCCATAGGAGACTGAACCAGACCTACCTGCTAGTGTTGGAGGGTCTCCTACAGAGGCAGGGGATGGCTGTGGCTCACCGTGAGGACAAGGACACTGGCAGCAGAAGTTCTGAGAAGTACTCCTTGGCTTAAGCCCTCCCAGAGTCCGCCATCAGCCCCACAAAAGAGCCAGGTAGACTCCAGTGTTGGGTTGCCTCAGACCAAACAACCAGCAGGGAAGGAACCCAGCGCCATCCTTCAGCAGACAAGCAGATTAAAGTTTTACTGAGCTCTGCCCCTGCAGAGCAACACCCAGCTCTACCCAGCAGCAGTCCCTCCCATCAAGAAACTTGCACAAGCCTCTTAGATAGCCTCATCCACCACAGGGCAGACAGCAGAAGCAAGAAGAACTACAGTCCTGGAGCCTGTGGAACAAAAAACACATTCACAGAAAGATAGACAATATGAAAAGGCAGAAGGCTATGTACGAGATGAAGGAACAAGATAAAACCCCAGAAAAACAACTAAATGAAAAGGAGATAGGAAACCTTCCAGAAAAAGAATTCAGAATAATGGTAGTGAAGATGATCCAGGACCTCAGAAAAAGAAGGTAAGCAAAGAGTGAGAAGGTGCAAGAAATGTTTAACAAAGACCTGGAAGAATTAAAGAACAAACACCTAGAAGAATTAAAGAACAAACAAACAGAGATGAACAATACAATAACTGAAATGAAAAATACTCTAGAAGGAATCAATAGCAGAATAACTGAGGCAGAAGAACTGATAAGTGACCTGGAAAACAGAATGGTGGAATTCACTGCCATGGAACAGAATAAAGAAAAAAGAATGAAAAAAAATGAAAACAGTCTTAGAGACTTCTGGGACAACATTAAACAAAACAACATTCGCATTATAGGGGTCCCAGAAGGAGAAGAGAGAAAGAAAGGACCGGAGAAAATATTTGAAGGGATTATAGTTGAAAACTTCCCTAACACAGGAAAGGAAATAGCCACCCAAATCCAGGAAGCACAGAGAGTCTCACACAGGATAAACCCAAGGAGAAACACACCAAAACACATAGTAATCAAATTGACAAAAATTAAAGACACAGAAAAATTATTGAAAGCCGCAAGGGAGAAATGACAAATAACATACAAGGGATCTCCCATAAGGTTAACAGCTGATTTCTCAGCAGAAACTCTACAAGCCAGAAGGGGGTGGCATGACATATTTAAAGTGATGAAAGGGAAGTACTTACAACCAAGATTACTCTACTCTGCAAGGATCTCATTCAGATTAGTTGGAGAAATCAAAAGCTTTACAGACAAGCAAAAGCTAAGAGAATTCAGCACCACCAAACCAGCTTTACAACAAATGCTAAAGGAATTTCTCAGTGGGAAACATAAGAGAAGAGAAGGACCTGCAAAACCACACCCAAAACAATTAAGAAAATGGTAATAGGAACGTACTTATCGATAATTACCTTAAATGCAAATAGATTAAATGCTCCAACCAAAAAACCCAGGCTCGCTGAATGGATACTAAAACAAGACGCATCTATATGCTGTCTACAAGAGACCCACTTCAGACCTAGAGACACATACAGACTGAACGTGAGAAGGAAAAGGATATTCCATGCAAATGGAAATCAAAAGAAAGCTGGAGTAGCAATACTCATATCAGATAAAATAGACATTAAAATAAAGAATGTTACAACAGACAAGGAAGGACACTGCATAATGATCAAGGGATCAATCCAAGCGGAAGATAAAACGATTATAAATATATATGCACCCAATGTAGGAGCACCTCAATACATAAGGCAACTGCTAACAGCTATAAAATAGGAAATCAACAGTAACACAATAATAGTGGGGGACTTTAACACCTCACTTACACCAATGGACAGATCGTCCAAACAGAATATTAATAAGGAAACACAAGCTTTAAATGACACAATAGACCAGATAGATTTAATTGATATTTATAGGATATTCCATGTAAAAACAGCAGATTACACTTTCTTCTTCAGTGGGCATGGAATATTCTCCAGGATAGATCACATCTTAGGTCACAAATCAAGCCTCAGTAAATTTAAGAAAATTGAAATCATACCAAGCATATTTTCTGACCACAACTCTATGAGATTAGAAATCAGTTACAGAGAAAAAAACGTAAAAAACACAAACACATGGAGGCTAAACAATACGTTATTAAATAACCAAGAGATCACTGAAGAAATCAAAGAGGAAATCAAAAAATACCTAGAGACAAATGACAATGAAAACACGATGATCCAAAACCTATGGGATGCAGCAAAAGCAGTTCTAAGAGGGAAGTTTATAGCAATACAATCCTACCTCAAGAAACAACAAACATCTCAAATAAACAATCTAACCTTACACCTAAAGGAACTAGAGAAAGAAGAACAAACAAAACCCAAAGTTAGTAGAAGGAAAGAAATCATAAAGATCAGAGCAGAAACAAATGAAATAGAAAAAAAGAAAACATTAGCAAAGATCAATAAAACTAAAAACTGGTTCTTTGAGAAGATAAACAAAATTGATAAACCATTAGCCAGACTCATCAAGAAAAAGAGGGAGAGGACTCAAATCAATAAAATTAGAAATGAAAACGGAGAAGTTACAACAGACACCACAGAAATACAAAGCATCCTAAGAGACTACTACAAGCAACACTATGCCAATAAAATGGACAACCTGGAAGAAATGGACAAATTCTTAGAAAGGTATAACCTTCTAAGACGGAACCAGGAAGAAATAGAAAATAGGAACAGACCAATCACAAGTATTGAAATTGAAACTGTGATTAAAAATCTTCCAATAAACAAATATCCAGGACAAGATGGCTTCACAGGTGAATTCTATCAAACATTTGGAGAAGAGCTAACAGCCATCCTCCTCAAACTCTTCCAAAAAAATTGCAGAGGAAGGAACACTCCAAAACTCATTCTAGGAGGCCACCATGACCCTGATACCAAAACCAGACAAAGATACTACAAAAAAAGAAATAACGGACCAATATCACTGATGAATATAGATGCAGAAATCCTCAACAGAATACAAGCAAACAGAATCCAACAACACATTAAAAGGATCATACACCATGATCAAGTGGGGTTTATCCCAGGGATGCAAGGATTCTTCAATATACATAAATCAATCAATGTGATACACCATATTAACAAATTGAAGAAGAAAAGCCATGTGATCATCTTAATAGATGCAGAAAAAGCTTTCGACAAAATTCAACACCCATTTATGATAAAAACTCTCCAGAAAGTGGGCAAAGAGGGAACCTACCTCAAAATAATAAAGGCCATACACAACAAAACCCCGGCAAACATTATTCTCAATGGTGGAAAACTGAAAACATTTCCTCTAAGATCTGGAACAAGACAAGGTTGTCCACTCTCACCACTATTATTCAACATAGTTTTGAAAGTCCTAGGCATGGCAATCAGAGAAGAAAAAGAAATGAAAGGAATACAAATTGGAAAAGAAGAAGTAAAACTTTCGCTGTTTGCAGATGTGATGATACTATACATAGAGAATCCTAAAGATGTCACCAGAAAACTACTAGAGCTAATCAATGAATTTGGTAAAGTTGCAGGTACAAAATTAATGCACAGAAATCTCTTGCATTCCTATACACTAATGATGCAAAATCTGAAAGAGAAATTAAGGAAACACTCCCATTTACCATTGCAACAAAAAGAATAAAATACCTAGGAATAAGCCTATCTGGGGGGACAAAAGACCTATATGCAGAAAACTATAAGACAGTGATGAAAGAAATTAAAGATGATACAAACAGAGGGAGAGATATATCATGTTCTTGGATTGGAAGAATCAATATTGTGATAATGACTATACTACCCAAAGCAATCTACATATTCTGTGCAATCCCCATCAAATGACCAATGGCATTTTTTACAGAACTATAACAAAAACTCTTAAACTTTATATGGAGACACAAAAGACCCTGAATAGCCAAAGCGGTCTGGAGGGAAAAAACGGAGCTGGAGGAATCAGACTCCCTGACTTCAGACTATACTACAAAGCTACAGTGATCAAGACAATATGGTACTGGCACAAAAACAGAAATATAGGTCAGTGGAACAGGATAGAAAACTCAGAGATAAACCCACACACCTGTGGTCAACTAATCTATGATATAGGAGGCAAGGATATACAATGGAGAGAAGACAGTCTCTTCAATAAGTGGTGCTGGGAAAACTGGACAGCTACATGTAAAAGAATGAAATTAGAACACTCCCTAACACCATACACAAAAATAAACTCAGAATGGATTAGAGACCTAAATGTAAGACCAGACACTATAAAACTCTTAGAGGAAAATATAGGAAGAACACTCTTTGACATAAATCACAGGAATATCTTTTTTGACCCACCTCCTAGAGAAATGGAAATAAAAACACAAAGAAACAAATGGGACCTAGTGAAACTTAAAAGCTTTTGTGCAGCAAAGGGAACTATAAACAAGATGAAAAGACAACCCTCAGGATGGAAGAAAATATTTGCAAACTAATCAGCAGACAAAAGATTAATGTCCAAAATATATAAACAGCTCATGCAGCTCAATATTAAAAAAAACAAACAACCCAATCAAAAATGGGCAGAAGACCTAAATAGACATTTCTCCAAATAAGACATACAGATAGCCAAGAAGCACATGAGAAGCTGCTCAATATCACTAATTATTAGAGAAATGCAAATCAAAACTGCAATGAGGTATCACCTCACCCCAGTTAGAATGGGCATCATCAGAAAATCTACAAACAACAAATGCTGGAGAGGGTGTGGAGAAAATGGAACCCTCTCCCACTGTTGGTAGGAATGTAAATTGATACAGCCACTATGGAAAACAGTATGGAGGTTCCTTAAAAAACTAAAAATAGAATTACCATATGACTCAGCAATCCCATTACTGGGCATATACCCAGAGAAAACCATAATTCAAAGAGACACATGCACCCCAATGTTCATCGCAGCACTATTTACAGTAGCCAGGACATGGAAGCAACCTAAGTGTCCATCGACAGACAAATGGATAAAGATGGTGTGGTACATATATACAATGGAATATTACTTAGCCATAAAAGGATCAAAAATGGGTCATTTGTTGAGATGTGGATTGATCTAGAGACTGTCATACAGAGTGAAGTAAGTCAGAAAGAGAAAAACGAATATTGTATATCAACACATATATGTGGAACTTAGAATAATTGTACAGATGTACTAGTTTGCAGGGCAGAAATAGAGACACAGATGTAGAGAACAAACATATGGACACCAAGGGGGGAAAGTGGCGGGCACACACACACATATGTGTGTGCGTGCAATGAATTGGGAGATTGGGATTGACATGTATACAGTAATATGTATAGAATGGATAACGAAAGAGAACCTGTTGTATAAAAAATAAATTAAAAAAAGAACAAAAATAAAGGTTGCTTGGAAACCATGACTCCATTAGTCCATGTCTTTCCCTCGTGTGTGGTTTCCTAGGACCTGCTCTCAAACATTCCTATCCAGTTGTAGGAATTATCGTCAAGAGGTGCCCTCTTGTGACAGCGGCTTCGTTGTGATATTTCTAATTTCTTCTTGTCTACTACACATGGGTTTCAGAAATACTAAACCATCAGTCTGATAATAAATGTTTGTGGGTGATGAGAATATTAATGGAATAGTTCACCTATCCTAAAACTAGCTTCTCCAAAATAATTATATGCACTAGCATCATCCATCATCTAAATAGCCTTCTACTTATTAATGTATTCTTCCTTTAAACAAACACTTGAATACCTCCCGTGCACTGGGCATTGTGTTAATAGTTGAAATATGCCTATGAAATTGATTATTATTAATTTGTTTTTAAGGATTATTGAAGGGAACAATCCAAGTTTGTATGTATACCTTTATGTACCTGTTACTCAAATGATATCTCTCTACTCTACACACTTATTCACAAATTGTACTCTTCCACAATTCATTTTTAATTGCTGTGAACTTGGAATGTTTTAAAATTTGTTTGAACATTTATACTAGGCATTTGCATATGAAGACAGTTGCTTTCAAATTATCACTCACCATTACTGAAAACTACAATTCAAGACATATTCACACAGAGAGTATTTGTGAAAGACATCTGTTTTTAGTTTCTTGAAACTGTGTTTGATGTTGCAAGTGCGGCTTCCTTAGATTTATTTGGTAGAGGCAACTTAAAATAGTGAACAGAACATTGGACTGAGTGATAATTTGATTTTCAGCCATTTAGGAGTCCTCCATTGGTTTGCAAGCATCCTGAGGGAAGGGAAACTGCCTTATTAAAAGATATATATCCGCAGAACACGTATGGTGCTCATAAACATTTGCTGAATTAAATTATATTGAAGAACACTGCTATGAATTTCACTGGGTGCATCTCACTCACTGTTATAAAATCAGAGAGCTGTCCTTGATGACCAGAGATATATTATTTCATTACCTTCCTGCCCAAATGTGCTGCTAGTCTCCTAAACTCAGACCTTAAGTTAAAGTGATTCTGAAAATAATTATAAATGGTCATTCATTTGCTTCCCAAGCTAATGCATAACATATAATTATGTGTAGGGAATTTAATAAACACAATTGCATCCTATTCATGCTTGAGTTTTCAGTATTTTATTCCTTCCCATTTTATTTGCCTTGCCTATGCTCTTTCGTCAATGTTTTTGAGACATCATGAAAATAAAGACAACCAAAACTTAATTTTTTGGGTTTAGAATTAAAATTATTCTAAGACACATTGCAGATGTAAGTCATTTCAGGCTTGGAGAACAAAGGCTTTGTTTTGCTGATTTTTATCCCCTTGATACCCTTATAACCCTTTCTTGAGATTATACAAGTTCTTTATAATAAATATTACTCAGGGAAAAGTCATCTGTTTTTGCAAATAATCTTTCTGAGCCAAATTGATTTCCTCCCATTGTCTAACATGCTCACAAGGGTGGCCTGCTTTCAGAAACCAGACATTAAAGTACTTGAGCTCAGGTCCAAGTCAGAATTTGAAAAAAATATGAAGCAATATAACTAAAGTTTTTTTATATAGTAACAAAAGTCATTTTAAAAAATTAAAAAAACTCCAACTCAACATATTAACAAACTCTTAACTCTTCAGGTTGAATTCAACGTCAAGTTAATTGCACTTTTGAACGCATGTCTGATTATGAGACATGCAAATTAGTCTTTTGTATCATTCTGACTTTTGTACCTAGGGAGTATTCTGTTTGGGTGAAAGAATCTTCAGCTTGATTTTAATTTTTTAGAACTGTTCTGAAGCATCAGAATTGCTAGGTTTGTGTGTACACTGCTTAATATGCCGGCAGGAAACAGCATGAAATTATTGCTTAATACTCTAATGTCTTTAAATTACAGTCTTTATAAAACTGCTTCATTGATTTTTTTCATTATTTTATTAGACAGATTGGCTTACATTGAAAATGTATGATATATTAAGTGCACAGAGCTAAAATACTCAACTAGAGTTTGTACAATGATTATGAATATCCCAGTATTTAATTTAAACTGTTGTCATTATAAATAAATCATTGAAATAACCACACAATTCTTGTTTATTATTCAAATTGTTATTTTTCTGTGCACTTGCCACATTATTTATTCATTTAATAACTGGAACTTCTAAACCAATGCATGTTTTTATGAACAATCATAAAATGTAGCTTTTGTGATACACAGAGCCAAAAATGTATTTCAGGGTTACTGCCTCTCTACAGCTAGTAGATCTTAATTACTAGTTGTGTGAAACAATGTCTTCGATAGGCAAGTTTTTTTTTTTTTCAAAATTACCCTATATGTATTCAGCAATTCAGACTTCTAGCCAAGTGTTCTTATAGAAAGATGTAAATTAGTTTTTATGAGCATTACAGAGGCAGAAACTGATCTACCTTTGCAGAAGTTCTCTGCCATGAATAAAGCCTCTGCGTGGGCATAGTGTGCTATGGTAATTTGTGTTTATTACACACAAATTATTCCATAGATTTTATATTCAATATTTAATTTTACTCATCGAATATGGACTAGTTATCTACTAATAGCCACGCACTGTTGTGGTCACATATATAATCACATTCAAATCTCAAAACTACCCTGTGAGAAAGATTTCCTTATTTCCAACTAGGGCCATACAGTTTGTGATTAAAAGGAGCATCTGCTTTGAGGTCATATACATGTAATTTTAACCCAGTTTTGTCACTTATTTTCCACATAACTTTGGAAACGGTAGTCAACCTCATTGACTTTACCTGCAGATTCTTATGTGTAAAAGAATGAGAATGTTACTGTTCAGGAT
The DNA here is from genome assembly GCF_964374135.1 of Grampus griseus. NCBI lineage: Eukaryota > Metazoa > Chordata > Mammalia > Artiodactyla > Delphinidae > Grampus > Grampus griseus. Next base: position 37,258,623 of record NC_139013.1, read on the forward strand.
GTTAGTTGGGTAATTCTAAATAAAATGGCCTAAAAAATGTAGAGCATGTAGGAGGTTTGTCACATGTAGGAGGTTATCCAGAAATGCTAGTTTCTTCTCCTGCTTCTCCCTACCCAGGGCAGAGATTCTAAATCAGATTGTGACTTGCCCCAAATCACACAACACATGAGTGATAGACCTACAGCTACAACTTTTTATTCCAAGCTCAGTGCTTTGTTCAGTGAAATCAGCTGCCTGCTTAATTTAAGATTATTTGGTCTTTTATTTCAACATTTTAAATTTAAATACCCTGTATCCCTCTATCCTTTACTGAGATGATGACAATGCCAAAGAATTTATAACTTTCAGTAGAAATGCGCTTCTTAGAAAATAAAGGAAGTTTCCGTCTACCCACCTATTTGTCTATTCTATCAGTAGAAAATAGTGTTGAAATAAAATAATCCCACTCATTAATAGTACACCATGTTTCGCACTATTGATATAGTAATGTCTTCAAATTGATGAGATTCTTTCATCATAGAGTTACATTCTCATTGGGATGATAATGTTTAATCAAATAATAACACAGACAAAAATGATAATCCAAAGGTGTACAGGATAAGTTTCATAAGTAGAAATATAGTGAGCTATGAATATATTATTGAATACATATATATTAGGGACTGATCTGGACTGGGGATCAGGAAAGACTTCTTCTGGAAGAAAATTTTAAAGTGGCTTTGAAAGACAAGTAAGAATCACATAGACAAAATGAGTTGGGTAGCAGGGGGGAAATGAGGCAGAAGTCAAGCAGTTTTGGAGATCTGGAGGCAGGGTGAAGTGTGGTTTATTGGGGAAAAAAAATAAAAACGGAACGGAAAGAAGGCTGTCATGGTTGGAGTTGAAAGCAAGAGTGGATAGATGTGTGATGAGTATGGGGCTAGAGGGATGAGCAGGACCAGATCTCACGGAGCCTTGCAGACCCTGACAAGTAGTTTAGTCTTTATCCTAAAATTATTTCATAAGCAAAAGAGAAGGATTTTTAACCAAGGTGGTGACTTAACCAGATTTTTAATTTTTGGTTTTTTATGTTCTGGCTAATTGTGTATAGAAGAGTTCAGAAGTTGGATGTAAGAAAGCCAGTTTGGAACTTGGTAAAATGGGTGAGGCACTAAAAGTTGGTAGCTGGAATAGGTGGTGAAAGTTTTTGCTCATGAAAAGGAGTGAACAGATCTGAGAGCTTTCTAAGATGTTCTAAGGAAAATCAAAAGAGCAATGTATTTTGGTTACCTTCTTTATCTAATTGACTTCTAATTATATCTCCTGTTGGAAATCATGGTAAATTGCTCACTTGACTTAGGTACCTTAATAAACCCAGTCTTAGGATCATTGGATTGTTTTGGTTATGTATATTAGAAAAAATGTGCACATGACTTAAATATGAATAAATGTAGGTGTATGTACATAATGATATATCATGGGAACACTGAAATATTTTTCAGAACAATAAAATGACATAGAAAAATGTGCAAGTTATACTCTTAAGTGCATAAACATTTTTTTTTTAAAAAAGAAAGCTGCTTTAAACAACTTATAAAAAAAAGAAAACCACTCCCCCACATTTTAGCCCACCTCTCAACACACACACACGTATACTGAAGGAAAAGAAAACTAGAAGCGTATACCAACAATATATTGGTAGTTTACTGGTGAGTGGTGGGATATAGATTTTTGCATTGTGATTTTTCCCTTGTCCATATTTTCCACATTTTAGACATTGAATATATATTACCTTTCAAAAGTGAGTAAATATATAATATAATGAGTTATGTGTTAATTGTTCAGAAGCCTGTACAGCTAAGACAAGAATAAAGAACATTTGGACTCTCACTATATATATCATGTTGGCCCAACAGGTATCTTTAAATAATACAGACTAATATCCTATCCCTCTTTAGGCAGCTAGGAGTTGATTAGATTATTTTTTCTAAGCATCAAATATTTGATCATAAAAATCAGTTGGTTATTTCAGGGTGCTCATGAATAGACACATTTTTCACAGAGCCCAAAAAAGTAAATCTGAAATGAAATCTGAACATCAAAGTTTTTCTTGCTCAGTTAATTATTGATATGACACTAGGTGATAGTGGTACCTACAACTTATTTGGAAGACATTTTAAAACACTAAATGTAACTGAATGAGGATATACAGTTGTTTCCTATAAAATTAGATATATAATTATTGGACAATTTTCAGGCAGCATTAGCTTATGCTTTGGATCACCTACATTTTTGCGGTTGAAAATACAAGTCTATCAATGCCTAAAATCATGCCATTCATCTTCATTATTGTCAGCATCGTTCCATTATTTTGATGCATGAAGGTGCCATGCCCCTGGCTAGTGTGGGAACCTCTATGCATGAATATCAGATCCCAGAGCTTCAATTCTCATTGCATAATAGCATTCTTACCCTTGAACTTATTTAATATCCATTTTACCAGGCTGAAAAGGAAGGTATAAGAAGCCACTTTTCCGGCTATTCCGAACACCCCTAAATACATAAGCTCTAAATAAGTAAAGTAACAATAATTTTTTATGCATGTACTGTACAGTTTTTTATACTTTTCAAAGTATTTCTTCACTCACTAATTAAACCTAATTTTTAAAGCATACATGCTGTAAAAATCACCATGTTTAACACTGGGGATGCAATGTGGAATCATGCTTTCTAAAGCGTTTCTCAATTGATGTCAGTGGGAGAGAGGGGAAAATCATTATTTACCCTGATTTTACAGATGAAGAAGCAGAGATCTAGAGGACTTTTCTGACCTGCCCAAGGACACACATAAAAATAAGTTATCCTTTACATAAATTGCAGCAAGATCTTTTCTGACCCACCTCCTAGAGTAATGAAAATAAAAACAAAAATAAACAAATGGGGACTAATTAAACTTAAAAGCTTTTGTACAGCAAAGGAAACCATAAACAAAACAAAAAGACAACCCTCAGAATGGTAGAAAATATTTGCAAATGAAGCAACTGAAAAGGGATTACCCTCCAAACTATACAAACAGCTCATGCAGCTCAATATCAAAAAAAAAAAACAAACAAACAACCCAATCAAAAAATGGGTAGAAGACCTAAATAGACATTTCTCCAAAAAAGACATACAGATGACTAACAAACACATGAAAAGATGTTCAACATCACTAATTATTAGAGAAATGCAAATCAAAACTACAATGAGGTATCACCTCACACCGGTCAGAATGGCCATCATCAAAAAATCTACAAACAATAAATACTGGAGAGGATGTGAAGAAAAGGGAACCCTCCTACACTGTTGGTGGGAATGTAAATTGGTACAGCCTCTATGGAGTACAGTATGGAGGTTCCTTAAAAAACTAAAAATAGAACTACTATATGACCCAGCAATCCCACACCTGGGCATATACCCGGAGAAAACCATAATTCAAAAAGATACATGCACCCCAATGTTCATTGCAGCACTATTTACAATAGCCAAGACATGGAAGCAACCTAAATGCCCATTGACAGAAGAATGGATAAAGAAGTTGTGGTCCATATATACAATGGAATATTACTCAGCCATAAAAAGGAATGACGTAGTGCCATTTGCAGAGATGTGGATGGACCTAAAGACTGTTGTGCAGAGTGAAGTAAGTCAGAAAGAGGAAAAGAAATATCATATAACATTGCTTATATGTGGAATCTAGAAAAATGGTACAGATTAACTTATTCGCAAAGCAGAAATAGAGACACAGATGTAGAGAACAAACTTAATGGAGACCAAAGATGGAAGGGGGGGTGGGATGAATTGGGAGGTTGGGATTGACATATATACACTACTATGTATAAAATAGATAACTAATGAAAACCTACTGTATAGCACTAGGAACTCTACTCATTGCTCTGTGGTGACCTAAATGGGAAGGAAATCTAAAAAAGAGGGACTGTATGTATACATATAACTGATTCACTTTGCTGTAGCAGAAACTAACACAACATCATAAAGCAACTATATTCCAATAAAAATTAATTTAAAAAATAAAATAATAAAAAGCAAAAACAAAGGTCTCCTGATTCTTCATGTTCTATGTCCTTTCTTCCAGTGGTCCCCAACCTTTTTGGCACCAGGGACCAGTTCCATGGAAGACAATTTTTCCATGGACCGGGGCAGGGGGCGGGATGGTTCAGGCAGTAATGCGAGTGATGGGGAGCGGCAGATGAAGCAGATGAAGCTTCACTCGCTCACCCTCTGCTCACCTCCTGCTGTGCGGCCCAGTTCCGGTATCGGTCCATAGCCCAGGGGTTGAGGACCCCTGCTCTCCTCCATCTCACATCTTAACCACATATTGATTTAATGTATTACAATCCATTAGCACTGTATAACCTTGCTCATCACAGAAGAGTAAAAACACAAAATGGGACATTAGAATTCAGGAGGAATGGAGTACTATTCTATTATAAAACTCTCCTTCTTTACTTGATGGTCACAGAAAACAACCTCTATTTTTTTAGGACAATGAAGAAGAATCATAGTGGTAATTAGGCAAAATACAAAGATTTCAAAGTATGAATTCAGTAGATGATGTAGTAGCAGTGCCTCAAAGCGTTTAGGATATGTGATGTTGGGGGAAGAAGGTGAGAAAGTGAAAGCCTCTCTGTTACTGAATTTATTACATGGTTTCAGAGAAATTGATTCTTATTTCTGTGTCCACTTAGTCCATTATAGATTGTATACTTATCACCCCCTACCCCATATCTAACACAGCCCTGGCTTTTTGTCAGGGATGTACAAATGTCTGATGAATTCAATCAAGAAGAAGAACAAATGAGGGAGAATGGATGAAGGGAAGAAAAACGATGATTCAAATAATGTTTTGTTGGCTTGGGAGATGAATGGAGACTAGAAAGTCCTCAAATACCCACCAAAGCGTTTTCTTGGTGATCTGAGTACACTCCTTCAGCATCTAACATTTATCATGCTGTCTGTCCCAGCTGCTGGAAACAGTAGGGGGCATTTCTTGCTGCCCAATGATTCCCCCAAAGAAAGGAGCACACCTACAACAGCACTGGAGTGTGGAAGATCTGGCACTAACTTTAAGTAGTGATAAAAGTGGATAATCCGCTTCTTAGGGAACATGAAGTGATAAGAAAAGAAATTGTTTTATTGAATTTGAAAATCTACCATTGAATTGAAAATATATCTCAAACAGAAAAAAAAAGCCAAAATCCATATACAGGATTGGTACTAGAGATGTTAAAGGGTCTTCTTTTGGAAAACGACCAATTCAGAATTTGGCCCAGCCCAGCCCTTTGTGCTCTAGATATTTGTGATTCAGCTATTTCTTCCTTGGGAGTCCTAGATTTCCCATTTATCATTCATTCATTATGCTTGTATATAAAACATGCACTCGGTGAAGATTACTAAATCGATTATTTGTTTTAACATCTCTTTCTCTCTCTCTCATGAATTATTGAAACGATCCATGTAAAATATTAGACCAGGGCTTTTAAACAAGTTCTTAATACTTTCAGTTCATTCAACATATATTCAATAAAAGAATATTACATTGTTTGGGATGCTGAAAATAAAAAGACAATTGCAGTAAGTTCTCTAGCATTGAGGAAGAGACTCTGGCTCTACTTGAATTCCAAACATCTTTCCAGATACAAATTTTTATGGTTCTATGTAGTTTCAAGAGTATGGAAAAATGTTAAGCATATCTTTTAGAGCTTGCAATGAATTTGTTTCCAGGTAAGAAAATCAGTGTCAAATCAATTTGGCAGTAAGATTAATCATTGAGAACTGATACTTGACTGATAAAATCCTTTAATCACATTGCAGAAATGAGTAAGAAACCTCGAATTACTTCAAAAGTAACATTCTACTTACAGTTTGCCACTAATATCCCACCATAGACTCAAGTCCAGTTCTTCTCTCCTGGATGTCTTATTATGAGTCCTACTGAGGTTAGCACCCTTCCTTGAATATTCCATATCCATTATTTATTTTAAAATATTCTTATTCCTCTTTCCCATTTAGAAAAATGTAAATAACTCATACTAAGCCAAAACATTTCCAATCCTAGGATACCATCTCATATTTTCCCAGCAAAGTGAGACCCTCTGATCCCCCACAATAATTTCTACCCATTAAATTTCAAATTTATATTGACAGTTGTACATCCTATCCATCCTATAAGCTAGTGATATCTTTAATAATGATAATGATTCTTACAAACCCCATGATACTTAAAACATGCTGAATACATTCTAAATTTTCTCTTTCTTTCTCTTTCTCCTGTATATATACACACAAACACATATATATGCATATACATACACATCATCCATACACATGCATATGGAAAATTTATATATATATGTGTATATATATGTCTCTATTTTACAGATGATTATATAATCACACACATATATATGACTAGTTAAGCATAGTCATGAAATTCATGGAATATAAATAATAATATATATGGATAACCACACATAAACATATACAAATATAGATATATAAATAAATATAATGTAAATTAAATAATATAAGTAAAATTAACCTCTATTTTATAAATGAGGAACTAAGGCTAAATTATTTAACATATTTAAATGAGGAACTAATAACTGAATTATTTAACAAAGATGGTAAATAATTTCTGCTTAGTCACAATGGTAGAGCAAATGGCTGAGCCAGAATATAAACTCAAGCTTCTGCCTCTCATCCTGTTTATTGTTGATTCATCAGCATCTACCACTGTCTGACCTAGAGTAAAATAATCAATACAATTGTGTTTACATATGTGTTGAATGAATATTATGTGAATTTTGATTTTCCATAGGTCCAGTTTCATGTGACTGAATGTTAATAAAATGGTTTGCTTGTGACTTGCTTAAATATGGATTTCCACTGAAAGTAAATTATTTAGAGGTAACTTATATTTAATTGGTTTCAGTGCTCTTTCCAGATAAAGTCAAGGCATTTGTGCTCCAGTAGTCTCGAGTACACACTAATATTTCAGTATTGAAAAACTATTTTCATGCTCCTTGGTAATAACGTATTTCCACATTTATTCCTGATTGTATATTAAATTTTCCTCAAAAATGTGCCTTTTGTGAATCCAAGGACCCCTTTGATTTCTATTTCAGAAACCTGTTCTAAGTCTCATGGTATCCCGCATCCCCCCAGCCCTTCCATACCTTGTTACTCATCTCTAATTAAGTGGATGACGATCCTATTGAGCCCTGTGAGCAGAATGGGTGGAGTGACCCAGCTTTCTCTCAGGTCACATTAGGTGTCTGGTAAAATCTTTATAAGCACAAAATCTAGTCCATTTTCTGAGTATCTAGTTGTAATGTTTAAAATATAGCTTTTTTTCCTCTCACCTTTGTGTAATCCATTGACTGTGTACCAGGGATAGTGTGAATCCATCTGGAATATTTTTCCTGCTCAGACAGTGCTCAAAGAACTACAACTCCCAGAGTGCACCATTCTCAGTGAATTCATGTCTCAGACTCGTCCTACTTTTCCCTTCACATTTCACAAATCAACAGGGACATGTGTATAATATGGGGTGCTTGTCCTGGAGGGCAAATACTGTACGTTGGGTGATGGTTTCCTTCCTTCAAATTAAAACTTTTTTAAGTCTCTAGGTTTAGGTACACAGTGGAGTTGATGCAAATCTTTAACTATTTTTCTTCTTGAGTCCATTACTCTGTCTTAGGACTCTGTTTAGTAATTTGTTGATTAGAAAATCGTTCTACTGACTGGTAATGTTCCTAACTTCCAGTATGGGCGCATGCACATTTGTCCATCAGTATTACATGAGTATTTTAGTGGAAGGTGAGCAAACATCTCTCAGGCATCATTATTTTTCTTTGTTCTAATCTAGATGACCTAGACTTTTCTTCTTCACCATTCTTTCTTTATGATGTTGTATAATAGTTTCATGAAATTCTCTTCTTGAATTCTACCAAAAGTGAAGAACACATCCCTAAAATATTCTTTGGTACCCAGTATATCAATTATAAAGGTATGTTGGTCTTCAGAGTATCAATTTCCTTTTCCCTTATTTTCATTTAGGTTTGCTTTGTTGGGTTTTGTCCTTTGGTGTACTCCTGTTGAATGAAAAGTCATATAGCTAGATGAATAATTTTTACCAATAGACACAGGATCCAGATTCCCTTTTTTCTGCTTGCTCTTGGGAACTGGGGAGAAAACTTCAGCCCATACGCTGGCTGACACACTGAACTTGTATAGTACAAATTATTAGAGAAACAAAAAGATAAAGATGTCAAGTACTTTTCATATCTACTTCACATTGTAATAGTTTATTTGTGAGGACTGCATACTCTTTAGGCAATAAGTAACTGCTTATCTCACCAAAGTCCATTTATTTCTTTCCTAATGTTGGGTGAGTATTAAAGAATCTGACAAAATGTAGAGAGGAAGTCTTTGCTGTTGATAATTTTCTTTTTGCTTAATCTATGTTGTCTTTATAGTGAGTAGAAAACCATCTCAGATTTAGGAATAGGATGCTCTTGGCTTTTGCATATAATGTTATGTTCTAGAGTTTATTGGCTTTTTTCCCAGAATTTTCTCAAATATTGTTTTGAAAAGGTTGAAGAGGTTTTCAGGATCTTCTAGCAAGATTCAACATTAAACTGCTAGTCTCCAGAAATAGTTTTAAGTTCATAAAATATCCTATTGCCTAATAGAGAAAAAAACATAAATTTCCTAATGTCTCTTTTGAACTATCTGATATTTTGTTAATGTAATACAGAAGAATATTTGGTCTCTCAGTCACTCTCATTATCTTTCTTCTGACCAACATTTCATGCCATCTAATCATCTCACCCAGAAATTAAGAGATAACTGATGATAAAAAAGAAATTGTGAAGTTATTGAATTGTGTTGGTTTGACAAACAAGGTTTATATATACTATCTGATATCTCCCATTCAAATGCTTTAGCTGGCTGATTTTGGAAATCAGTAAAGTAATTTTATTAAATCAGGTCTTTAAATTTAGGCATAAAATACGCTTCTGTAAGTTATAAAACTTAGAAATCATGTTAATACTTGGCATTATTTTAATCAAAAATGTTTTAGAGAATACCAAACTTTTGTAATTTAGAAGGTAACAAATGGATTCAGGTTTACAATTCTGAGAGCTCAGACATGAGGAAATATGCCTTGAATACCTTTCACAAAGAAACAAACCAAAAACCAACAGACAGACAGATAGGCATACAACCACAACCTCATTCAAGCATAGACTGTTAAATATCTCTCTGTTTCAAATTAATTAAAATAATACTTCCTCTTTCAGTTAAGATGTGGAAGGATATAAAAGATCTGTATTCATGTACTTAAAAAAATAACAAAACCCAGACAAAACAAAAACTCTGTACTTATACAGGACCATTGAATTGTGGTAGAGAAAAAGAAAATAAAAAAACACAGAAGGAATAAACTCTAGAGAGACTAAACCCATCAGAGGTAAGAAGAGAGCCATGCCATTTTCCATACCTGAGAGTGAGCACCTATTCTAGGTACTGGCAGAAGGAGGAATGCCTGCCATAGACAGAAAGACGTTACAAGGACAAAAGTAATCAGATGAGAGTTACCAAGTAGTGTGGGCTAGTAGGATAGCTTGGTATCTGGGTATTCCAAACGTAAAAACAGATTACCCGACCTCCTGATTATATAGTAAGACAGAGGAGTTACATTTTCCTCTATTTCTCCCACTGAGTATAACCAAAACCCTCTGTATTGTATGTAAAACAAGTATTAAAAGATTCTGGAATGTGGAAAGAAGAATGCAAACAGGCAAGGGATTTTAAGTCTTAAGGGTTGAAATGGTGGTGAGTTCCCCGGGTTTTATTTTTGCCTCATAATCCTTGACATGGAACTGAAGATGTGAGTACCCTGGAAATGACAATGCACAGACCCCACCCCCTACCCCCCCAAAACAGAAAAAAGACCTAACAAAAGTCTATTCCTTCTAGCCAATGGACCAGGAAAGGGACAACCTAGCAAGACAGGAAACTTTTAGATAACTGCTTTACTACTGCAGTCCAACACCACACACACACACACACACACACACACACACACACACACACACACACACACACACACACACACACACACACACACACACACACACATACACCACTGTGGTTCTACCTCCACCCCCCACCAAAGTGGAAAGCCTAGACTTCCACTCTTGCCAGACTGAAAGAAGGTGCCCCAACCCTTCTGCTGGTAATGACAGAAAAAGCTGAGAATGTTGCCTGTATTTCCACCCTCATCTAGCAGTAATGATACCTTCACCTCTGTGGTGTCATTGGAGACTCTTTGGGGGCCTAGACTTCCAATTCCACGTGGCAGTAATAAGTAGCCCCTGTCTTCCAGCTGGGGTGGCATCAGAGGAGGTCTAGTGGAGAGTCAGGGTATTCATCACTGTCCAGTGGTAATGAGGCCATGTCCCTCCTCTGCTCCAGGTCATCTGAGTCCAAAGAGGACATTACTAAAATATACACAGAGACATATTTTTAATCCTGAAATTTCATATGAGTTTTCTGTTAACACAGACTTTATCATTTGTAATTTATATTTATTATTTATTTATTATGTATTATTTCATAATAGTTTATCATGCCAAGGAAACATGGTGTATTCATCTATTTACCCATTGTTGAAGGTTAGTTTATTTCAACTTTTCAAGCTTTACTTTTAAAAATAGTCTTTCAGTGAACATGTCTCATGTCCAAGTATCTACAAGATGTGTGTGTGTAGTAGGGATTTGAAACCAGATTGCCTGGTTCTAAGTCTGGAAACGATGAAAAACGAAAAAAGAAAAAAAGCAATACAGTTCCCCTTGACATGATCATGAGTGGTACATCCTGACTGGAACACGTTGAATAATTTCCCTAATTTTAATTATAGGATTTTATTCACAGGGTTCTACTTAGTACACTTTAGTTTTCAATCAGTCATCACAGACCAGAAAATCTTCATTTGAATGAAATATCAGTTTTCAGCAAATCTTCCAATTTTTTTTTTGGTAGCTGATAGCAGGGATTCTTCCAGTTAAACTCCAGCCTTTTTCATATAAACATGTTCACAAAAATTCCCCATTCATAAGGAGGCTTATATATTGGCTCATATACATAGAACTGTGTTTAGAATATCTAGGAGACCACATCTACAATATTTTTGCCAGTCCTTGGACAAAAAAATGAATCAAATTCCCAAGTCCAAGATGTAAGCAATACCAGCCTTGCCAACTGTATCTGTCCATTTATTTGTCAAAATTCCGAGGTAAATATTAGGTTATTTAGAGTACAGCTTTTTATCCAAGCTTACTATGGTTCTCTAAATATATGTATAGCCACCTAAACTGACAAACTTTAATTACTTGACATTAAAAACAAGTATTCAGATGTTCTGTATACCTAAGATTATTCATTGAAAATACTTAAGCCTAAGGACCACTTTACCTGAGAACATTTAAAATAAACAAAGTAGAAAAACAAAAACAAAGTTACCTATGGTGCCTTTGAAATTGTTTAAGAGTGAAAACACTGAAAGGTCCAAAACAGATATGCACACACAATTTACAGGCATGCATTTTGGGGAATGTGCATGCTAGATTGAAATTATGGAAATGAAAGAACAAAATGCCAGTTTCCAGGGGATATGAAGCAAGACAAATTGCAATGAAATATATGAATAACCAAGTCAGGCAGAAACTGGGGGAAAGGCAAGAGCTACTAGTTAATAATTATGTTGGGTACAATATCCCCAGATGATTATTTCATTTCTGCACAAGGTCAGAGCTGCATATAATGAGCACCGTTTGTATTTGGCCATCCACAAAATTAAGTAACAAGTTTCATAACAACATTTTCAGGTGCTTTGGAATTTCAAGGTTTTAAATTATTAATTTTTGTACTTACTTATTGTTACATATACTTTAGTTCACAAAAGCTATCATGAGTTAAATTCTCATTAAAACTCATTATCAATGCAAATTCTAAATAATTGTCAAAGAAGGAAAGTTATGTAATAATTTGGAGAAGGGGAAAATATTTATACCAGATATTTAGACTGAGAATAGATGTTTCACTTGAACCCAGACTAGGGCTTTGACCTTTTAAAAAAGTAATATAGGAAATATGGTAGATATAAATCCTCTGAAAATATTAGTAATCATATTTATAATTTGGTTTTAAGAACTTGGGCCCCTGGAGAAATATGAATAATAGTGAGCAATCCTCTGAAAATATTAGTAATCATATTTATAATTTGCTTTTAAGAACTTGGGACCCTGGAGAAATATGAATAATAGTGAAATTCAAAATATTGATACTCTGATGAAATTAGAAATGCATACAAATTGATTAGACAATGGGAGACTCATTGTTGAAATTTGCTATTGGGTATCCAGTAGGGGTTAGATGTTAAAATCTGCAGAATAATACTAAAAAGATGAGGCAGCAAGCAGAATTCCTTAAGAAGATATTTTCCAAAAAACAAAAAAAGGAAGGACAACATTGAGATGAAGAGAGTAGTTTTGCTTTGTTTTGTTTTATTGCGTTGTAACTTATCTGAAAATCAGCTAACATTATTGAAAAAAGTTTTAACAAGGAAGATAGTCACACAGTTAGATTTGGAAATACTAGGTCAGAAAATTTCAGCCTGTGGATATTTTAAACCTCTGTGGCCTATATATTATAGTTCTCTAACACCTTCCATTTTCTTCCTGGCATGCCAAGGGCCTCAAATAAGAAGGAAAGATTATTAAGTGAGATACAGTGAGGATAGTATTTTGTTTTTATGAATTTAGAGAAAAACTCACAGTTTCATTGTCAATACTCTTAAAGTCATCATAAGTTATTAATTGTTATAGGATGTGAGTTGTTAAGACAATGGAAAGTTGTTAAGACAATGAACTTAAAGTTATTAAGGTGGAAAAGTATAACTAACAAAAACACTGAGAGTCTATAAAACCAATTTGATCCCTAACGTCTTGGATAAGCATGGTTTCTAAATTGGGGTGGGGGAAGAATAGGGAGGGCATGAACAGTAAAAGCCATTGAAATAGAGAGGCAGAAAATACTAACATCTAGAGAATAAAATCAGAAAAAACTGAGTGCCCAGGGCTGGCCATGCAGGAGTAACTTGAATTGGACTAACCTTACCTTTGGAATTAACTACATATGCTGGATACAGTTCAATTTTAAAACAAACCTTCCTGACATGTTAAAGAACAACCACTGCAGGCAGGATTTGTGGGGCTGAAATCTTGGAGAAAAAGACAATACAAGAACATAAGCTCCACATTTACCCCATCTCTTCCCTGAGGTATGCCAATTTTCAGCAAGGTAAAATGGAACTCAAGGAGAAAGCTCAGCCTTGCTGACTGAACCAACAGAACAGGGTCCTGAGTTGCCAGATAAACTGAGGTTAAAGTGGCAAAATCCTTAACAGGAGAGAAATGGAAAGAAGTGACCTCAACAGTATGTGAGTATGTGTACAATATTTTCCCAAGGAATTGGCCAATTCCAGAGGTGCTCAAGCACAAGGAAAGACAAAAAAAAAAAAAAAAAAAAAAAGAATAAAACAGCATCTGGGCGCTTGAGGAACTGGGCAGAGATTTCATCAGTCATGTTGCTGAGAAGAGGAAGGCTGGGATTCAAGCCCTCAAACGTGATACAACCAACCTGAGGAGTAAGGAGGAAGCTGAAATAGACCAGCCTGAATAAAGCTGGAACCAGCCCATGGAAGCATCAAGATACACCACCATTAAGAAATGAAATTTAGTGTTCCTGGAGTAGATAAAACCATCCAGAGTCTCTAGAATTTTTAATTCAAAACATATAGCATTTCATTAAAAAAATCACAAGGCATGTTAAAAAATGGGATCAAATGACTGAATATAGATAATTCATATACTGATATAGAGTGATTCTAAAATAAATATAATTAATAAGTTCAAGGTATTAGAGAGAAATATGCACTCCAGAGTCATCCCTCTCTCTCTCCATTATATACATAATGTTATTTTATATATATTTACACACACACACACACACACACACACACACACACACACATATATGATGTTCAAAGGATAATTTGGTTTCCTAAGTTGAAAAAAAAAGGCAGAGGTAGAATGAGACAAGAGCAGCAGAGTCCTGTATGATGGTTACTATAGAATCCATGCATCTAAATAACGTGGTTGGTACCATAATGGTGACAGTAAAGTTGAGGAAAATTGTTTGGTTCTGGTTATTCTTTGAAACCAGAGCGAAAAGGATTTCCTGCTGGGTTGTCTATGGAGTATGAGAGAAAAAAGGTGAGTCAAGAAGGAATCCAGGGCTTCCCCGGTGGCACAGTGGTTGAGAGTCTGCCTGCCGATGCAGGGGACACAGGTTCGTACCCTGGTCCAGGAGGATCCCATGTGCCGCGGAGGGGCTGGGCCCATGAGCCATGGCCGCTGAGCCTGAGCGTCCCACGTACCACAAAAAAAAAAAAAAAAAAAGAAGAAGGAATCCAATTCTTTTGGCATTAGCAGCTGAAAGGAGCTGCCTACATCTACATTAAAAACCACTGCAGGTAAAACAAGTTAGAGGAGAAAAATCAAAAGTTGTCCTTTAGACATGTTATAATAAAAAAATATTAAATGAAATGAATGGTAAACTCAACCCATTTAACATTTATTTAAATGGATATCATTTAAAGGAGATGGATGGCAAACTCAACCATTTATCATTTATTTCAACATAAAAAGATGGAATACATTGATTGCTCTCATTTTGCCTTTCCTAACCATTCCCTCGAGCCATATGGGAAGTGAATTTAATAGAATCAGTGATATGTACTACTTTTTGAGCATAAATCTTCACTACTTCAAGTGAGTAGTGTGGTACCTTACAATTACTTTTTTCCTCCAACCTGTTCAAATATTTGGCAGGAAAATGGCCTTATCAGGTCATCATAGAGACTCTGCTATTGCTGAGCTAATAATGCATTTTTGGAAAACTCCATTTCAATGTTGCAGATGAAAATCTTTGCCTACTCTCGATGTCACTTCCAAACACATTGGAAGATGAGCCACAGGGGAAGCCCATATGTTAGAAAAGCATGCTTCATTTAGCTACTGCAACATGATGGCTGAAGGGTGCTATAGATGGAGTTACTCAGAAAAGATTACATCTCTTGCCTTCTGGCAAAGAAAAAAAAGCATAAAAAAGGCTGTGCTAAGGGCTAAGAGCTTTATTGAAATTCAACAGAAGCCTTACAGAAACGGTGAGCTTCTGACTCGTTATCAGGTACCTGAATTTGGGCATCCTGACACCCTATAATTGAAATTCATTGCTCGACATTTAGTCTATAAAAATGGTATGCTGTCATTAGCACTGACTCCTTACTATCTTCTCCTGTCACTCCTTAGGCCAGCTTAAACCATCTCAGATGAAATAACCTAATTCATGTCAGACCTCAAGAGTTTGCCACTATTAAAGTGGAAAGCTAAAACAATGTTTAGCAAAGTGGTAAAGACTAATGCAGTAGGATTGCTAGAGAAGTAGGAGTCTTTCTTTTTTAAAATTCCCTTAAAAATTAATGCTCTCATATGGTACCATCTCTATTACACTGCTCCTGTCAGAATGAGAATTATTACTTTTTTAATTGCATTTTAATTTAACCTGCTAATGCCACACTGTCTACCGTACGCTTTAAGAGCTATTTGAATGTTAGTTCATCAATGAGACAAGTTAATGTAAGAATTACAAGGTAATATTTCACAGTCATCATGTGAAGAATTGAGGCAATTATGTGGATAATTCAGCCAAAAAAGAGCCAGGCTGCCATAGTTTTTTTTGAAATAGGTAAGAGAGGAAATGCTGGGTTTGGGAGACTCATTGGGTTTATTCTAGGAATGACTATATGTATCACTTGTTGTCAAGGTTACACTCAGATGGTCATAGAGAAGTTTGCTGTCCCAGTTACTTATAAGGGGAGTCACCTCATTAATTAAAGAAACAGGGGAGCCTGGCTGTCGACAACTAGAACTTTGAGCTGTCCCAAATTACCTGAGCACATAGAGCTAACGAGAACCTTCTCAATGACTTAGGTAACAAAATAAAAACACCACTGAAAATGATTCTGCTTCTCTCTTTTCCACTGCATACCTTCAGTTTTCCTTCAGGTAATTTGGAAGTGTGATATTGTGATTTATAATAAGTATGGGTCTTCATTCCCATTTCTGGCATAGAGCTTCTAAAATGCTTGAAATTTCTTAAGTGATGAGAGTGATAAAGGTGTTGTTTGTTATATTAGTGAGGTGGCTTTTGGAATGCTCCTCCATCACCTAAGGATGGAGCTGGTCACCACAGGAGCCAACCATGTGATTAGAGGTTTGGAACTTTCAGTCCCACTCCCCTGACCTCTAGGGAGGGGAGAGGGGCTGGAGGTTGACTCATTCTCCAGTGGCCAGTGATTTAATCAATTGTGCCTATGCAGTGAAGCCTCCATAAAAATCCAAAAGGACAAGGTTCAAAGAGCTTCTGGGTTGGTGAGTGTGTGGAGGTGCTGAGAAAATGGTGCCCTAGAGAAAACATGGAAGTTCTGTGCCCTTTCCTTATACCTTGCATGTCTTCCACCTGACTGTTCCTCACTTACAGCTTTTAATAATAAACCAGCAATATAGAAACTCAGATGTTTATCTGGGTTCTGTGGCCACTCTAGCAAGCTAATGGAACCCAAGAAGGGTGTTGTGGGAACCTCCACTCTGTATCCAACCAGTCAGAAGCAAAAGTAACAACCTGAACTTGCGACTGATGTCTGAAATTAGTGGGGGAGAAGGGGGAGTCTTGTGGGACTGAACCCAGAACCTCTGCAATCTGATGCTATCTCCAGGTAGATAGTGTCAGAATTTAGTTGAATTGTAGGACACCCAGCTAGTGTCCCAAGAATTGCTTAATAGTGTAGGGAGGAAATCCCCCCACAACCGGTATGATCAGGAATTAATAATCAGGAACATAATAGGAAGAAACAGAAAAAAAAAAAGCCTTTTCTGTTAGTTTGTTTTTAACCACCACCGTGAAATGACTTATAAAAAGAAAGCACAGTATTAAAAGAGTGATGGAAATGTTTTTTCTCAAATTAATACTGTACTTTGTTCCAGGTCACTCATAAGCTTAATATGTGCATAACTGCAAAATATACTGTTTTGTGCCTCTTTTTTCCTCTTTCCTTTGAGTCCAACAGTTTTGTTTTAATTTGAATCACAAATTCTCTTAATGTAGTCAAACAGCATTAGATTGGGTACTGGAATACCCAGATTCATGTCTCTCCTTCATTACTAGTGAGCATGGTGATCCTAATATGGGTCCCTTCCCATGTCTAGTACTAGAATCTTTACTCTGTAATTAGTAGTTTGTATTCGGTGATCTCATTGGTGCTGTTTGCTCTCCTGGACTCTGATTCTCAGGATGCCTGGGAGTTTCCTTGCCCTTGACTGATGAATGTAGTCAAGGATTGCTTTGAATCACCCTTCCCATTACTGAGGGTCCTTTGAATGGGGGACCTTGATTCTGAATGGATGCCTCAGTGGAATCACATGATGGTCCTGTAAGCACCCTAACAATATTCTCCCTGGCACCACCCCTGAAATTGCCATCTTAGAGCCAACAACACACAGGAATATGAAGCCACCATGGGTGAGCAAGCTTTATAATTAAAATGTGATATAGCCATTGGATTTTGCTATTAAGGAAGAGCTGAAAAGGTTGTCATATACTCTTTGGATGTGATGTTCAGAGAGGCTCCAGGAGACACAGGTGCTGTAGAGACTGGGTATATTTCACTATATATGCCTGGGTATATTTCACTATATATGCCTGGGTGTAGTTCACTACTACAGGGTAAACACCTTGAGCACAGTGAAATCATACCTTATCCATCTCAGTGTTCCTAGTGCCTAGAACAACACCTGTACCATAGTAAGTGTTCGATGAATATTTGGAGAAAAGAGAAGGAAACAGAGAAAGGAAGGAAAAAGAAGGTAATAGAAAGGGTGAGAAAAGAAGAAAAGGGTAGGAGTCAGAATAAGGCATCACACATTCTTTTTTGGTAATTGTTATGGACTGAATGCTTATGTCCCTCCAAATTTCACACACTTAAGTTCTGTATCCCAGTGTGACTGTATTTGGAGATGAGGCCACTAAGGAAGTAATTAAAGTTAAATGAGGTCATGAGAGTGGGGACTTGATCTGATAGGATTACTATCCTTTTAAGAGATACCAGAGAGTCCCCCCTCCCCCTCTATCTCTGCACACATACCAAGGAAAAAACCAGGAGAGCATACAGCAAGAGGCAGTCTGCAACCCAGGTGGAGAATCCTCACTAAGAACCAAACAGGCTGCACCCTTGATCATGGACTTCCAGCCTCCAGAACTTGAAGAAACAAAATTCCATTGCTTAAGACACTCAGAATGTGGTATTTTGCTAACCTGCAGGCTGAGCAGATTAATAGAGTAATCTATATTACAGTAATCTAAAAACTAGATGATTTTAACTTTGCTGGACTCACTCAACCAAAGAAAATTATTTTTCTATCTGTACTCTTATCAAAGTCATCCTTCTAACTCCTGTTCTAGTTATCCTTCTCCACTAAAGCTTTCCTCGACTCTTCAGCCCAAACCAGTCTCATCTCATTCTGATTTCCTGTAGCCTTTGGTCCTTGGCAGTGGCTGTTATCCTTACCTCATTTGGGGATTTTTTTTTTCAAAATTCTGACACCCACACGGTATCTTGAAGAACTGGTTGAGAAACTCTGACAGTGAGAACCAGCCATCATGATTTAAAGCTCCTATTCATGGTTTGTTTTAGGTAATTGAATTGACATGCTCATCATTCTATAGACTTTCCTGGAAATAAGATCCCTAATTGTGCTATGCTTTTATCTCCCTGTCATAAGATAAATATTTGAATACCTAATTCAAGGATATATTTACTTTTCAATTATTCATAACTGAAGTTTTATCTAGTAAAGGCAATGCATGTTGATCAACAGTTTGTAGGGAAAATAGACAATGTTTATATCCTAGGAAAAAAGCTACCAGTCATAAACAATGCTCTTTTTTTTTTAACATCTTTATTGGAGTATAATTACTTTACAATGGTGTGCTAGTTTCTGTTTTATAACAAAGTGAATCAGCTATACAAATACATATATCCCCATTTCTCCTCTCTCTTGCATCTCCCTCCCACCCTCCCTATCCCACCCTTCTAGGTGGTCACAAAGCACCGAGCCGATCTCCCTGTGCTATGCAGCTGCTTCCTACTAGCTATCTATTTTACATTTGGTAGTGTATATATGTCCATGCCACTCTCTCACTTCGTCCCAGCTTACACTTCCCCCTCCCTGTGTCCTCAAGTCCGTTCTCTACATCTGCGTCTTTACTCCTGCCCTGCCCCTAGGTTCTTCAGAACAATTTTTTTTTTTTTAGGTTCCATATATATGTGTTAGCATATGGTATTTGTTTTTCTCTTTTTGACTTCACTCTGTATGACAGACTCTAGGTCCATCCACCTCACTACAAATAACTCAATTTCGTTTCTTTTTATGGCTGAGTAATATTCCATTGTATATATGTACCACATCTTCTTTATCTATTCATCTGTCGATGGACACTTAGGTTGCTTCCATGTCCTGGCTGTTGTAAATAGAGCTGCAATGAATATTGTGGTACATGACTCTTTTTCAATTATTGTTTTCTCAGGGTATATGCCCAGGAGTGGGATTGCTGGATCATATGGCAACTCTAGTTTTAGTTCTATGAGGAACCTCCATCCTGTTCGCCGTAGTGGCTGTATCAATCTACATTCCCACCAACAGTGCAAGAGGGTTCCCTTTTCTCCACACCCTCTCCAGCATTTATTGTTTGTAGATTCTTTGATGATGGCCATTCTGACTGGTGTGAGATGATATCTCATTGTAGTTTTGATTTGAATTTCTCTAATGATTAGTGTTGTTGAGCTTTCTTTCATGTGTTTGTTGGCAATAACAATGCTCTTTGAACTGTCTTTATAAACTAAGTAAATTAGGATATATTTAAATGAAGTGAAGGAAAGCTGTATCCCCATAAAATTTCTAAAGTAGTGCTGTGGTCAAGAAAGTCTATCAAAAAGGTGATAAAATATATTAAATACAAGGTCACTGAAGCTATAAGGAGAACAAACTGGAACAATTGCTGAATTTCAAGTAAATGTTTCCTCATTATAAGAAAAGAAAAAGAATAATACTATAGAAGAAAATTTTACTGAGCTAAAGAAAGACATTAATCTTCAGAATGAAAGTATCTCCTGAAGGCCAAAGAGTGAATGACCAGTACTTCACTCCTCCTCTTGAGGATTCCAAGGATACAGAGAAACCTAGAACTGTCTAACAGAAAGGAAAGAAAAAGAGAGTGAGATAGAGAGGGAAAAAAGGGTGGAAGGAGGAGACGTAAAAGAAAACAAAAATGATGAGAAAAAAAGAGGGAAAAATTAAAGGGAAAGGGAAAGGAAAGGAAAGAAAGAAAAGCAGGGTAGAGGAAGAGAAGGAAGGGAAAAAAGTCATGGTTACTATTTGTTTTTCTTTTGTCTGCTTTGCTCTATTTTGTAATTCCCTGCACCTATTACCTTTACTATTCTAAAAATATATAATTTATTTTAAAACAAAGAAAGGAAAAGAAGGAATACAGGAAGGGAAGGAAAAGATAATCAACCACTAGTGAAAAATTCCAGTTATTCCTTAACACTCAAGGCCACTTCATTTTTTAAGCTTTTCTTAAATGACTCCCAGGCAAGACACCCTGAGGCACTGACAAAACATTCCTCTGCGATGAAACACTTTCTCATTTATTGGAATTATTTTTACAAAGATGTTTCTCCCATTAGACTTCGATTTGTTTGAGGAAGGGATCATGGCTTGGTCATTGCTGTGCACCCACACTGAGAAAGGGTCTTGAATATCTTAGGGTTTAACAGGTGTGCTGCAGGTAGGCTGGAGGAAGAAGCCATGGCTGTCAAAAAAAGAAAGGAATCAAATAAATAAGTGAATATATATATATGTATATATATATGAAACAAATTTAATAAACTCTTTGGAAATCTTACATACAGAATATTAAATATTTTTTTAAAAACAGTGCATCAAATGACAAGGATTGTGAAATTAAGATGGCTGATTAAAATTCTTTTAATTGAGAAAAAAAGACCTTGCTTTTCAGTTATGTCTTATGAGAATAGTATAGTCCTTTGCTTAAAGACTTTTAAGAAACATGATTCATTAAGAAATAGATATTCCGTCCTATTAATGAACAGGTGAATTTTTTCTGTATGGCTTTGCTTTCCATCTCAGGAGGAATGAGAGACAGCCTCATTGAGTCCATCTTTACCAGATGATACTGCTGCTGGTGGTGGTGGTGCTGCTGCTGCTGGTGATAATGATAAACAATTACCACAGCCATTTATGGGCTTCTAACAGTGGCAGTGTTTCAGGAACTTTGATAGGGATTTGTCTCATGTAATAGTCATCTCAACCCTTGTGAAGCTAGTGTTAGAATTTCCAATGGAAATGGAGTCTTGAGACATGTCCAGTCTCATCCATCTAGCAATTAATGGAGCTAGGATGGAAACCTGTATCTGTCTGATGCAGAGATTATGTTTGTCCAGTTTCTCACACTGTCTACTGAGGGGCGTTCCCCCTTGTATGACTAACCTCCTTCTGTGGACTTCTTTTTTTTTTTTTAACCAAAATGCTACTTTGATTCCCAATTTTCTGTGTCAAGTTACAAACAATTTCTCATCCCTGCAGTCACACTTTTATCTCCTGTCAGCTCTGTTAAAGAGTCATAGCATCAGTATGGTTTTCCACTCCCTAAGCAACTTGTGGATTTCATATTCCCATGAAGCAATTTGTCACATCTTCAGTTTTCTCACGTTTCTATTCAAAAGCAAGCCTAGTTCTGCTTTTATTTAATTCTTCTCTTTGTTGAAAATGCCCATACCATCAGAGCTTTAGTATCCAAACTTCCATCATTACATCGTCCCTCTGCTTTGACGTAAAAGATATCTCAGAAAAATCAATTACCCTTTTTCAGAACTTCCACAACAAATTTCCTTTTGACTTATGTATCAGAGGGGTACTGTAATTGCTGCTTGAGTCACTATGTCCTTGCTACTGTAAATGAAGACTTTCTCCCTTTTTTCCCATTGTATTCCAGTGTCAAAGAAGTAAGAAAGAATAGTAAAATGGAAAAGCCTACTAAACCAAGAAAGGTGATGGGTTTGATCTCTGACATTCTCCTCACCCTAACCCTCCCACAGCCTTTCACTGTGCAGCTTTAGATGAACTACTCAGTTTATCTGAATCCCAGATTCCTCTTCCATGGAGATGATAATGTATGTCCCACCTGCCTCATGAGATAGATTTTTTTTAAAAAAATAAAAATACTATGAACTCTATTTTTGAACTAAAATTTCATATAAATGAGTCACTAAACTGAATTCTCTGCTTTATAAATGATTAAATTTTATACGAAAATGCATGTTTACTTTTCATTGTAATTTGTTTAAGCAACGTATTTTCTGATTGTCAGAATTCTTTAAACTGAAATCCACTTGGACCAACATTCTAAATCTGTAGGTTTTATCTTTATCCAGTTTTTCAAGCAGATGCCAGTTGCATAAGCAGTATCTACAGACATTGCTCAGCAAATTCTTCCTCAATTTTACAGCCTGGAGTACTTTCCATGTGTCTTACTTATGGTCAGTTTTGCAGGAACCATAATGTTAAATTTAGTCTCGAAGAATGTTCATCCCCTCTCCCCCTTTGTATGTCTATGCTTGAAGAAAACTTGTAACAGTGATATATTGCCCGTATGTTGGAATCTCTTCTGGAGGGAAGGATACAGATAACTTTATTGGAAATACAAAGCTTCACTGAGTTCCCTCCCTAAGAGAGAACAGCAATATCCTTTTCCTGAGACAATTGGATACACCCCACTTATAATCCGTCTTCACATAATGTTAGAAAAAGGAAACTTAACAAAGAAAAATATTGTCAATAAATATTAGACCTACTTATTTTTGGTTGAGACTAATCGTCCTAGACCCTTGAGGTATCTCATGAATTTTACCACATATAATGTATCATAGAGTTGTCTATAAAGAAGGGGCTAAAGAATGGTGTGAGTTGCATTGTCTTCCATCAGTCCCTAAACTACTGATTCTCTCCTATGATAGGCAGAAATACTTTATTGAACCTACTCTTTGAATCAACAGTTGAATCCAATCTTAAATCATATTCCATTATACTCTTGATATCCCAGCATCAACTTTCATTGTTATTCTGTTTCTGCCCTTCACTTGTATGTTGGCTCTTTCTTTATCCTTATTTTTAGCATGATAACCTCCTGATGTATTGATTGAGCTCTTTTTTACTATTTACTTATTGGGAAAGCTTCCCTAAAACTTTGTTTGAGTGTTCATGCCTGTGTGTGTGTGTGTGTGTGTGTGTGTGTGTGTGTGTGTGTATGTGTGTGTGTGTGTGTGTTCCTAGAATGGTGAGGAACACCAGTGGCAAGTAGGTGAGGTATAAAAATTATATAAAATTTCTTTCCAGAGATTTTCCTCTATTTTTTTCTTTATAACAAACTTTTATTGATAACCCTATCTCCATGGACACAACCATAATTGAAGATGTGGAGTATTACAAGAAGGGTTATTTTCAGTATCATATTATACAGAGAGTTAGAGAAAACTTTACTCCCAGCTCTTTGGGAGGAAAAAGCACAGGGTAAAGTGGTTTGATGACATCTAGTCAGAGTGTTCTTTAATATTCTTTCATCTTATGCCACAAACTATTCATAAATACAGTTTTTTATATATCAGTGAAGTTTCCATGGGAGGCAAGAGTGTGTTGATAAAATATTATTTGATCACTTCCTATTACCTGAATAACCAACTTTGGTTTGAAAATATAATGGGCTATACTGGCCAATATATAGTTACCCAATAAAATTCAGGACACCTCATCAAATTTGAGTTTCAGGTAACAAAAATTAATATTTTCAGTATAAATATATGCTACCCATATTTGCATGGGATATACTAAAATGTCACTTGTCATTTATCTGAAATTCAAACTTAATTGGGAATTCTGTATTTTTATTTGCTAAATCTGGCAACTCATAATACCTTCACTTGTTCTAATCTTTTTATCTTCAGAATACAAACTGGGGAAACTGAGGCAATTGAGACAATGTAGAAAATAATTTCCAACTCCCATTATTTTATATCTAAATAATTCACAATGGCCTCCTTTTTTGAATGTGTGTGTGTATGTGACATTAGTGTCAATAGGTCATTATATATGGTTCTTTGGCTATTAGTAACAAACAAGCCAAAAAGGAATTTCTTGTGAAAATAAAGAGAAATTTAATATAAAGAAACTGAATTTACTTACAAAGTCAAAAGTATGGCTATAAAAGCAACTTTTAGAAAGAAAAGTTTCTAGGACAGCACTGAGAATCTCCAAGTTCTACAATTACTTCTTCAGTTGCTAAGCCCTAACTGTATTCAAACTCTGTGAGTTGTGAGTTGTTTTTCCAGTTCCAAGTTCCTGAGAGTACATAATTGGCCCACTTGGGGTCATATTTCTGTCCCTGTGGACAGTGCAGCAAATCTGTCTGACAGAGAAGAAAGTCAGGGAAGTATGGTGGGCAAATAAGTACAGAAGATACCATGACATAGATTAAATGTAAGGGGAAATCCATTCTTCTCATCTGAAGGGAGCTAGTAGAAGCTCATCTAAACTCATTGCTAATGGAAAATGAAAATTAATGACAACATCCTAACTGTTGTCTCATTCTCAGTATATTTTGGAAGGTTTAACATTTAATGCAAAAGAATAAACATAAGCATTTCATACCCTTAGCAGTTAGACTTGGATAAACAGTGGGGAAACCATTCAGTGGAAATACAAATCTTTTATACCACCCTTATCTAGTAAAGATCATCTGACAATTAAGAAGGGAAAACATGAATGCAATACAACAAAGTCATAAAAACACAAGATTAATTCAAGGATTTACTTTTGTTTTTGTTGTTGTTTCTCAATAATTGGCCCTAACATCAGAGCAGAGCACCTTATCTATGGAGCTTAGCTTAACCCTGAAATGGCAGAAGCCTAATCAGTAGACTGGTTATGTGTTGGAGGCTCCATGATTACAAGACAACTGTCAGCCAGACTTGGATTTGAATTGTTTCTGCATCTTATGTTCTATGAAACTTTGGCTAGTATTTTTTTTTCTTTCTGATCCTCAGTTTTTTAATCTGTAAATTGAATACAGTAAAACTGAACTAGAGATTGTAAGAATTAAGAAAAATGATTTTTGTAGAAGATTTTGATGTTTGTAGAAGAGTCTAGCACAGGGCCCCTCAAAGAGAAAACAAAACAGAATGAAATGAAACACCAAAGAACTATTATTCAGTGTTTCTACTTCTGTTAATATCCAAACAGCTCCAATCATACCAACCTTCCTTCAAATAACAGTAACCTCTGGGCAAAATAAACAATGCCAATTCAGTGAAGGCACTGAAGCACAAACAGAAGCAGGAAGATAATGAAGGAGAGTCGATACTTCAAAAAAGAGAATAGCACTTAATTAGTTTTTCATTTTTATGACTTTTACTACTGACAGCATACCTAAGTCTGCAACCTGCTGGGTGAGCAAAAGTTTACCAGAAATGCTGAAGATAAATGTCTAGATGACCCCAAAGGTATGCTTAAAAGAACTAAACTAAAATTTTAACTGTCCCCCTGTTGCAGAAAAGATGTTTGTCGGTTTGAGTTAATTCAAATTAATTATCTACTAAAAAATATAAAGCAATACTCTTCAGAGGCTTCTACAAAATACCATTCACAATGTCCAGAATGCAGTTCCAAGTCACTCAACACACAAAGAAATAAAAAACAAAAAACAAACAAAAAATCCCAAAAAAACCTTTTCAAGAGAAAATAATGTAGACTGAACCTGAGATGATCTAGATGTTAGAATTAGCAGACGAGGATTTTTAGTAACTATTATAACTAGGCTCAAGAAAATAAAGGAAAACTTGTCTATAGTGAGTGAAAAGATAGGAAATCTTTGCCGAAAATATAAATGATAAAAAAGAAGAACTGAACAAATATTCCAGGACTAAGCCCATCCTAGATTTTGATTATCAAGTAAATCTTCTTTAAGAAGACTCCCATATGCTCAAATGCCAATAGGAACCAGGCTGGGAATATAAATGAATGACACACTCAGGGTGCACCCTGCTAGGTACTGATTGGGCTTGTGGTGAACTAGAAAACACTGTCTCCAAACACTGTCTCAACTGAATACTTGCTATTTTATTTCAACCAATTTTTGCCTTAAGTAGAGATTGATAAACACTTTCTATAAAGGGCAAGATAGTAAATATTACAGGCTTTGTGGGCCGTGTGGCATCTATTAGAACTACTCAACTCTGCTATTATACCATAAAAGTAGCCATAGATAATACATAAATGAATGGTTGTGGCTATGTTCCAATAATACTTTATTGACAGAACATGTGGTGGGTCAGATTTGGCCTGTGAGATGTTCTTCAAGAACCTTGTCTTTACAGACATTTGGGTTCAAGTTTGCATGATATTTCAAGGAAAACTGGGCCACTCTATCTGGACTTGTCCTAGAGCAGACATGCATATATTTCTGAAAGATAAATAATTGTTTTCAAGTCCACAGAAAGGAGAATGGGATGTCAATCTATGCAAAGGAACAAGGTTATGAAATATTAGAATATATGGACAAGTTGCAAGTATTTTGGTTTAGTTGCAGAAGAGAAATTGTGTGGGGTAAAGTTAAAGTCAGATGGGATTTGATGCAACCAATAGATGACACCCTTCCTTCCCACCTGAAATAGACAACAACTAAGATATTATAACACATCCGGCTAGACAACAACAACAATTAAGGTGGGCAAAGAATACATTTAGATGAATCCCTACATATCAGCTTTATATATCCAATAAATTCTAGATTGGCAGACTTAACTTATAAATTCAACATTGGGCATTTTAATATTTCTTCCACCTTTATCATCACCCAGACACCCCACCTCACACCACACATGCACACACACACACAGACACAGACACAGACACACACACACATTAATCCAGGTTTCCGCAGTGTTTGGAATACATAGCAGAAAACTCTGAATCTCTTGCCTCCCACTTGTCAGGAGAAGAGCATAGCTGTAAGCCAAATTCCCTGACTTGGTGATTTGGGATTGATTATCTGCACCCAACAGAGAAAGGTGAACCAGTGACTGCACCTACCAACAGGGTGATCCCTTGTCTCCTTAGGGAGGAATAACAGATAGAGCAAAAGTATAAGGATGTTTAGGGAAAATCTTTCTTTCACACTATAGGAGAGAAAATAAGCATTCCTCACCCCCAACAGCATACAGATTCCACATATAAAATCCCTCAAGTGTATTGGAGAAATCATTCCTTGCTATGTTCAACATAAAAATTATCCTGAGTTTAAGATCAGTTATGTTAAAATGATTTATATTTCTGACTTCTCATAGCAAGGATATCATGACTTTGTTTTAAATCTACTAATGCAATCCATGTTACTAAATATCTATTCAACCTGTGTGATAATTAAAAAGTTCCATGCAAAAATTCCACCCCATCTAAAATGATTTAAAAGCAAGCAAAATCATCATAAAAGATCTAAGAGTTACTATTCTCTTAGACATCCAGTTAAAGTACCCCAGGGAAGCTTTTAATTTAATGCTTCACATTAAAAACTAGCCTTGAGTTGTTCATTTACCTCTGCGTCCCTGCAAATAAATAAAAAAGTGTGCCATACATCTTAGTCAGATATTCTCCATTACCAAATGGACCCAATACCTCAGCCTTGTTGCTTGTCCCCTGGACTCCAGAAGCATTTGTTACATCTACTCCCACCAGTATGTGATTTAAATTCTGGAGCACTACAGTTTTTTTTTTTTTTTTCGGTACGCGGGCCTCTCACTGTTGTGGCCTCTCCCGTTGCAGAGCACAGGCTCCGGACGCGCAGGCTCA
This sequence comes from Grampus griseus, assembly GCF_964374135.1. Classification (NCBI taxonomy): domain Eukaryota; kingdom Metazoa; phylum Chordata; class Mammalia; order Artiodactyla; family Delphinidae; genus Grampus; species Grampus griseus. The sequence goes on from NC_139013.1 coordinate 37,286,828, forward strand.
GCGGCCATGGCTCACGGGCCCAGCCGCTCCGCGGCATGTGGGATCTTCCCGGACCGGGGCACGAACCCATGTTCCCTGCATTGGCAGACGGACTCTCGACCACTGCGCCACCAGGGAAGCTCTGGAGCACTGCAGTTAAGTATACATCATAAATGATTTTTCTTTACTAGATTAAAATTTCCTTCTGTCCTTTAACAAATTCTGTTAATGAGGCTCCTTCAAACTGCTAAGCTTTCCAAATCCATGCCTTCATGTTACCTGGTACAAAATAATCAGAAAATCTAACAGCTCTCCATGGCAAAAATACATTAGAGAAATCATGTATCTGGCATTTGCAGTAGGCAACAAAGGTGTTTATTGTAAAGTGATGTTCTGTTGCACAGAAAGTGTGAGCATAAGTATACTAGTGCCTGTACATATACTTGTCCATTTATTCATTTCATCAAACAATTTTTTGGTGTTTAAAAAGTAACAGGGTGGTCCAGTGGTTAAGACTTTGCCTTCCAGTGCAGGGAGTGCGGGTTCCATCCCTGGTCGGGGAGCTAAGATCCCACATGCCTTGTGGCCAAAAAACCAAAAAACATAAAACAGAAGCGACATTGTAACAAATTCAATAAAGACTTTTAAAAAAGTGGTCCACATCAAAAAAAATCTTTAAATAAATAAAAACGGGAAACTTGGACACAGAAGGAAGACTATGTGAAAACAGAGGAGGAAGACCCCAGAAGAAATCAATCCTGCCGATACTTTGATTTCACACTTGTAGCCTGCAGAACAGAGACCATAAATTTAGGTTGTTTTAAGGCACCCAGTTTGTGGCTCTTTGTTAAGGCAGCCGTAGGGAACGAGTCCATGCATGCAGAGCCATGTTAACGTGAGGGTTACAGAATCCTAGACATCCTGAGGGCTGAGTGCAAGCTGGCCCTCGGTCACCTAATGCAGCCTGGTTTGTGTGGAAATTTCCTGGGATTGCTGTTGCAAAGCTCGTATCTGGGGAAACCTCTTAGTCCTGAGCAAACAAGGACAGTTGGTCACTCTGAGCGGACACCTGAACGTCCAACAGTGCTTCCTTCTGGGGTTCACCAGCTGTGTCCCTGAGTTGCCAAGTTCTCAGAGCAGCCGGTCAAAAGGAAGAGTGGCCGATGTGGCTTTCGGAGGAATACAGCAAAGTGATTAGCACAGGTCCTGTGACTAGCTGGCATCCTTCAGGGCTTACTCAAAAGAGGTGATGAAAAGACTTCCTATTTCAAAACAAAATTCCAGTAGCCCCGCAGAAATCTAAAGTTCCACGTATCTTTTGATTTTTTAATAGAGTTTCCATCCCAGAGTCTGCTTTAGGTCAGATTCCCTAGAAGCATAGCCTGAGTTACGGAGTCATGGGCCAAGTCATTTACTGATGGACGTCTCTAAGGAGAAACTTCCCAGGAAATGAGGGAAGCGGGATGGACAGGGCGAAAAAGTGGACGGGGTCTGATTGCAGCTGAAGTCGCCGCCTCAGCTTGATCCCTTGGGGAGCTCTGGAGCATATGTGTTTCTACGGATTCGCCCACCTTGCTCCATGGGGCCGGCCCCTTGGGCCTCCTGCTGGTTTTATTTTTTTTTAATTTTTATTGGAGTATAGTTGATTTACAATGTTGTGTTAGTTTCTACTCTACAGCAGAGTGAATCAGTTATACATATACCTATACCCACTCTTTTTTAGATTATTTTCCCACATAGGTCATTACAGAATATTGAGTAGAGTTCCCTGTGCTATACAGTAGGGCCTTATTAGTTATCTATTTTATATATAGTAGTGTGTATATGTCAATCCCAGTCTCCCAATTTATCCCTCCCCCTCTTTCCCCCCGGTAACAAAAAAAAAAAAAAAAAAAAAAAAGGACTTCCCTGGTGGCGCAGTGGTCGAGAGTCCGCTTGCCAATGCAGGGGACATGGGTTCGTGCCCCAGTCTGGGAAGATCCCACATGCCGCAGAGCGGCTGGGCCCGTGAGCCATGGCCGCTGAGCCTGTGCGTCCGGAGCCTGTGCTCCGCAATGGGAGAGGCCACAACAGTGAGAGGCCCGCGTACCGCAAAAAAAAAAAAAAAAAAAAAAAAAAAGTAACAGAAGATAAGCATCTGCATGGTGATATAGACATGCAAACAAACAAAAATATAACACAAATGCTAAGCGTCAAAATATTACCCAGAAAATAATGATTTTCTAATAATGATATTTTCAGGTAATATTTGTAGGTAGCATTAGAAAATAATGTTCTCTGGAAATAATTGTTTCTTCCATTTATTCATTTACTTATCAATATTTATTAGGCATTTAAAATGTGCCAGGAATGCTGCTAAACTCTTGAGATGAACCAATGATTAAGACATTAAGGATTTTTGCCATCATGAAGCTTATAATCTAACACAGTGGTTCTAATCTTTTACTTTTAATCATGCACTGAAAAGCAAGATTGGTTAAATGCTAACACAAACCCATGTATATTTATTGATTTATGAAGAATATATGTATATACTTACATGCTATAATATAAAATACAGTATAAAACATAATCCAAAATGCAGATAAGTGATAAGATTAAATAGTCTTTAAAATATTATTTAATTAACACTGTAAAAGTTTTGGTCTCAGTAAAATATTAACATAATATGATAAATATATCTATATAGGTAATTATGTAATACCACTTCCACAGTAACATTTTTGGTGAGAACAAAAGTGTTTCTATATGTTTAATTACTATTAAGATATGCTTTATTTATCAAGCAAAATCAATCAATAGTTGATTTAAAACAATGAGCTTTGGAAATATTTATTAAAATAAAATTCTATTTCCTAGGTTCATTCTTTTTTTTTTTCCTACCTCTTTTTTGTAACATGTACCTATATAAGCTTTTAGCAGATAACGCATACTGTTTAGAGGATCAAAATCTGGTAACTGTAAGAGCACTTTTAAACATTTGGCTTTAATTCCCTTTCCTTAGCCTGAATTTCTTTCTAAAAACACTGGATTTTACACTTAATGTTGAAAATACCACCTTTATTTGAAGAGATCTTGAAATCCTCCAAGGAGACCCCCAGGATGCCCTATCATGGCCTCCACAACTCTATAACATTTTATAGGGCTATAATACCCATACCCCAGGGAAAGGGGAGATGGGTCATGCAATCTAGAACAGAGGAATAACAGAGTCTTTGAGGAAAGCTGTAAAAATGGAAAGGAGAAGATCTGGGACAAAGTACAGTGCAAGGAGAAAGAATTGTCTGTGATGATGTGGGAAACCAGTCTCCAGATACTTGAGCTTCATGGTGGAGTTTTGAACTGGGCTATAAACACACAGGATGGGTTTGGAAAAATCCTGGGACCCTGAGATTCTCAAGAAGAACATTTCCCCCTGGAAGCTTTCAGGCAGCTGGTGTCCTGCATGCTGAAACGGTGAAGCAGGTCCTCGGGTTGTACCCCCACGCAAAAGTGGATTTCTGCCCCCAGAAACAAAGCTAAGTCATAATTCCCCCAGTATATCTTCAACATCCACAGGCTTGCTGAATTGTCCCGCCTCTCTGCTCTTATGGCATCCACTACCTCTGCTCTCATTGCCTTAGATTGCAATTATCTAATTTCCTTCTCCAGACCAATGAAGCCTTTTTTGAGAGCGAGGTCTCTGCATAACTGTCACCAATTACAATCCCTAAGCAAGAAGGAATTCTAAAAATAAATATATTTTCACTGATAGTTTGTATTTTGAATAGTTGAACATAAAATATTCTTAGAGACGGTCAACTTTGAGACTACTACATCAGTTATGACTCTTTTATTCACAAGTGACAAAAAAAAAAAAACAAAAACCCTCACATAGCACTGTTGGCTCACATAGCAGATAAGCCCAGGTTGAGGAGGTGACTAGGTGCAGGGCTTTCTATAACATCATCAAATCCAGTTTCTTTTCATCTCCCATTTACTATTTTTCAAGTTGGCTCTATTCTCCTTTCATTGTGAAAAGATCGCTAGAGAAGTTTCAATCTTTTATTCTGGAAACTGGAAATCTAGAGAAGAAAGACTTTTCTGGGAGTGCCAGTAAACCTGGCACTTGATGATTTTATGTCACGGTTTCACCCTGAACCAATCACTGTGAGGAGCTATAGTTACACCAATAGGAGAATGAATGCTGATGAGGAAACCAGAATAATTTCCCCATAGGCATAGAAAAAATAGCACCATTTCCAAATGGCATATACCATCAGAGACCTCAAGTTTCTTTGTAATTTTCAAAATTCTTTCAACTTTCTGCAGTTGTGGGGTTTTTCCACTAATGATGTTTTACTGCCAAATTTGCCATATGTTGAACAGCCACTCTTAAGGAAAGGAGGGCAACAGAATTGAGCCCACTTACACTGAAACTGGATTCTTTATTGCTACACAGCTGACACTGATAAATGTTGTAGAATTCCTTTCTGAAATGAATGAATCGTTTTGACAAGTCTTCAATTTAGTGTAATTTTTACAACTCCACTGGATATTATTCCCATAACCCATTATGTGCACCTATCTATATCTCTTTTGACAAAATAAAAGAAAAAAAACCCAAAATACAAAAAAAAACCACACTTTTTATCTGTCTCTATCTCAAACTTTATAGACTTACATTCTGACACACTTTTATTAACTCCAATCTTAAAATACATCTCAAGCTTTAATAATTTTTCAATATAATCAGTTTTAGCATAGATATTATAATCCCTTATTCCTGTTAAGTACTTTCATTTTCTTTCTCCCTTCTCAGTTACACATGGTCCATGCAGTGGCTCCTCAGAGTGTTAAAATAGCTCTACTCTTTGCTTTCAGCTCACATGGTTTTCATTTTTTTCCATTGACATCTAGGTCTTCGTTTATTCACTGTGTTCATCTCTGGATTCTTATATCTGCAATACTTGCAGGTGGCTCTTATAATCACGGTAGGAAAATCATTTTATCTGGTGTCAGATAGACTTGGGTTTTACCTCCCTCTCTGTGACATAGTGAACTTTGCTGAACCCTAAATTTCCAAAATATGAGATGAGAATAATGATGTATATTAAACAGTAAAAATAGGATCAGTTTTGTTGCAGTAACAAACAATTCCAAAATCCTCAGTGGCTTAAGATAACAAAACTTAATCACTTGTTCCTACTTCATGCCCATCATAGTTTGCCTGGGAATCTGTTCCATGTTGTCTTCATTCTGAAAGTCAGGCTGGTGGAACAGCCTCCATCTAGATTTATTAGAGGGAAATAGAACAAGACAAATAATATGCTTGCTCTTAAAGCTTCAACCCCAAAATGGCAGGTGGCTTTTATGCTTCTGTTTCCTTGGCCAAAGCAAAGCACAGAACTAAATGTAGCATTAAGAAGAAAGTGTCCCAATTATGCTTGGGAGAATGATAAGTATTAGGTGAACAACACTGTGGAAGCAACTATCTCTCTTAAAAGTTTTTTTTTTCTTAAATATAAATTTAATTTTAACTAAAAGGACTGCCAAGTGGAGGACACTCAGATTTATGAACCCTTAGAACATATTTTTCTAAGGACCAATTTCCTTTTCTTTGAGATAAGATTAATAATTCTTAGTTTGGTAGTATCAGAAGCCACTTTTGTAGGTTCTGCTTTCAAAGTAAATATCAGGTTTGTTTTAATCTCTGTCCTCATATCACAGTTATCTGCCGGGGGAGTTTCTACACTGGCTTTCTAACTGGGCATCCATGTCTGCTCTTGACAACTCCCTTTAATCTATCCTTCATACAGTGGTCAGAGGAACCATTTAAAAAGTGCAAACGTGATGACATAATTTTCTGGCTTACAAGCCATTAATGTCTTCTCATTGCTTTGAGAACAAAGTTTAAAATCATTAATTTGGGTTATATGGCTGTAAATAATCTGGGTCCTACTTTTCCCACCACCATCTCTTGTAATTACCTGACTGTCCCGCACCGTAGCCACCTGTGCTGGCCTTCCTTTTGTTTCTCAAAGTGGAAAGAATTATTTATACTTCTGGGGCATTAATTTTCCATTCCTTCTGCATGGGGAGCTTTAATCATATCCTTCATCTAGATTACTCCTTACCATCATTTGAGTTTCAACTGAAAGAATGTGAATGTACAGAGGCCTTCCTTAGCGTTTCATTGCACCCTGAACTTCCCTTCTATAGCACTCATACAACCATGGTGACATTTATTTATGTAATCTTACATGTTTACTCCCTGACACAGCCCTTACCCCTGTCTTTACGGATACATTTAACCGGTACATTTTGAATCCCCCAGTCACTAATAGAATCCCCAGAATTTATTGTGTTCAATAATTAATTTTTGTCTAAATGAATGAATTAAAATGAAAGAGCAAATGTAATAGTAAATTTGTAAAGACTTTCTGAAAGAAAATGTGGAAATATAGGGAAGAACTATAATTATGTGAGAAATAATTATAAGATAAAACAGATTGTGCTCCACATAAGACTTTTTAAATTCATTTTATTTTCTAAAAGCGTTTGCATCTTTCTAAAGATAGAGTGAAGATAACTAGAGAGCACAGTTTCAAATCTTTCTCATGAATTAAGATGTTGAAATGTTTTTTCATAAGAAGAAATAGAAGCCTTATTTTCATGAGAGTGTCCTAAATGTAAGAAAGGGTTCATGGAATTTTATTTCTCCTTCCCCAAACAATAGTATATAGTTGACTTATTAAAATTGTTTATTGAGTATCTGCTATGTTCTAGGTGCTAAACGAGGGTCTTCCGAAAGAATAGTAAACAGCATGTGACAAAGTGCAGATGTGATAGAGAGGGCTATGCAGGATTTGGACCCAAGAGAGTTTCCCTGTAGCAGGAGAATAGAGTACAAGACTCTCTAACAATCGGTCAGTGAACCACAAGCCTCTTAAGAACATGAAGGGGAATAAAGGGGGCTGGGGGTGTTTCAGAGCTTTGTGCACTGAGTTGCCCTATGTGATTACAAATTGACCTAAATGGGCAACCTACTTGTGCTTTGCATGGTGATGGTCATCCATACAAGGCTTAAATGCACACCCTTGGATCTAGTAGAGTATTGACTAGATACTCTGATTATTCCTGATTGTGACACATCCTGGTGAGCTGGCAGCTAGTCTGTGTGCATTCATGCTTTCGTATATTCATTCACTCATTCAACAAATATTTGTTGAGTATCTATCAAATTCCTGATTCTGCCATAGACTTCAGAGATAACCAGTAAATAAAATGTGCTGATATCTTCCCCTTGTGCAAATTGTAGTGGAGAATGGAAGAGCACATAAGGTTGGAGACTTTGAAGAAGGACATTCCATTGACTGGGACCGGGGGGTGGGAGGGGAGAATGGAGGACTCCAGAAGAGAGAATTCTCTTGGCTAAAACCCTCTTCCTAAAAGTCTTTCAGTGTTTGCACAGAACTCAGAGGACCTTTGTACTCCAGAAGACAGAGGGCCTAGTTTGCTACCTAAGAGTCTTGCAGCTTTGTAGCCAACAAGGAGTTAGTTCCTAAGAGAGGCAGTTCTCTCTTGGAAAGGTACAGACAGCAGCAGCAATGTCAAGGATGATTCTTTGATTCTTTTGGTAGGCAGCCAAGGTCATCCAGAAAGAGGAAAAAAATGCCTCTACTTTGCAGAGAATTTGTGTGGCACTCTGGATATTTCCCAGAATGCCAGGGGAGGTCTTTGAGAGGTGGGCCAAACTACTGAAGTGGGAATGACTTAGAGGATTTGCACTGCATTTATTGACATTGTTAGAAATTTGAAGAGACAGTGAGAGAGAGAAAAAAGACATTCACTTGTAATCCCCAGATCTTTAGTCTTTGCATTTATAAATATTTCTTCTAATGTTTTTCAGCATAAAAACATGTTTAGCATGATAATTTTGCATTCTGCCTTTTGGGTTTACCATTATACAAAAAGAATTGTTCATGGTTTTCCTGCCTTCACAATTACCATAGTGAATAGCTATATTATTTTCTCTTTTGAAGACAAATAGTAATTTATTTGAGTCCTCTACTCTTAGGCATTTTAGCCATTTCTATTTTTCATGATGCTAATTAGTCATGCAAAGTAAAAATTTAATGTGCATATTGTATTACTGCTTTTGCAATTGTTTTTAGTATCCTTTCCAAGAACTTAATTCATGAGGTAAAGGTATTTTTTATTTTGTAAACCAAATTGCTTGCCAATAAGGTAAGTTATTTTTAATATAGCATCTTCACCAGTTAGATGTTACTTGTTTAAAGTTTAACAATGGAATAGATGTTAAATGGAATTTGATTATTGTTAAAACTTTTATTGTATGGATTAACTAGTGGCTTATGAAATATAATCCATCATCCTCTTAAACTTTTGGAACCTGATGTATCTCAGAGAAATCCCAATCTCTCCTTTTCCTAGAATTACTGATCTGACAAAATGTAACTTTTTTCCGATGGTAGACTGTCTAGCATTTCAACTCTCATTATTTTATCTCTGAGTTTGTTTCAGCTGTCATTATTTTACCTCAGAGATCAACCCCCTCCCACTCCAAATAAATGGAAAGATATCCAGTGAGGATGAATTCCTGGTATATTTGTCTCTGGATTGGTTTTCTCATTTCTTCATTCGACACATTCACTTATACTTGCTCAGCAAATAGTCATGGTAGAAAGACCCAACTGAGAATTAAATAAGCTATTTCTGTTGTAGGTTTTCCTGCATTGCTGTGTCATATTTGGTAACCTGTTTGAATGTACCTGGATCTCAGTTCATCTAAAAAATTAGATGGTGAGTCTATATGGTTTTAATGTCTTTTTTTTCTGCTTTGGAAATCTATATTTGCTGATTGTTTTGATTCTGATACATTTTTTCTGTTTAATACCTTTGAAATGATGGTAAGCTTTCCACAGATGTCAAAAGCCAACACTGAGGAGCAAGGAGTTGATGTTGACAGCACACAAACAAGCTTAGTGTTGTATATGAGATTATTACATTATATAATCATCTGCATGACTGAGGCAAAATGAGGCATTTGAGTAGTGGTTCCCCATGGGGATGAATTTTAATTTTTAAATTGTCATTTAAAATGTATTTTACCAGATTATATCATGATGCAAGATGGAAGTGACAATCATTGTGGGAATAGATCATTTCCAGTCACATGTTGGGCATGTGATGTGAGAAAATAGAGACTGTCAAAACCCTTAGTATAATAGGTCACAGACTTTAAAGCTAAGAGAAGTTAGCTTGAGAAACCTTTGTACCATCAAGATCTCACACTCATACTGCTTTAAAAGCATCCAGCTGACCTTAGAGAAAAATTTATTTAATTTCAAATGGCATATAATTCAACCAAAGAAGATAATAAAATCATAGATTTAGTCACAAGTGAAAAACAGACAAAAACCCTGGATTCTTCCATATTTCTTAAAATGATACTATCAATGTAAGAGTTTTTGAAGATATAGGAAACAAAAATGCAGTTATCACAAAAAGTGTATCAGCATACACATTAGTTTATAATATAACCAAAAGTGAAAGAGAAAAATTTGCAAATAAATGCCTGAACTAAAGGAGGTTTAAATATGATACTTAAAAGTCATGGGCAATTTATGAATTAATCCATTTGTGGTCAGTAACAACAACGAAAGTTCATGATCAAAACAGTATTCTTTCTGTTTTTTCAGAAAACTTTTACTTAAGAGAAATACATGATTCTGTCTCCTCAGGAATTATAACCACATATAATTCCTTCAAATATAAATTCTTTTAACTTTTCAAGAATCTGAACTTATTTTTTGTTGTTAAATATGATGCACTTCTATAGTATTTAAATTCTTGCATTTCATTTCCTTTAAAAAGAATGTTCATCTATACCCTGAACATACTAAGAGATTAAGAAATTTGGAATTAATCGGGAGACAACCATTTATAATGTTATCTCGAAGTGATGGTCAATAAGACCAAGGGAAAAGGTAATAGTGAAAGTTCCTAAATAAAGATGAGTTACTCCCAAGTGAACTTGTCTATAAAAGACCAATGGTAAATGGATTTAATAAAAGAATATCACTGAATTATTTAATGACTTGGAAAGGGAGATTGGGAAGCATGTGGAAAATCTGATAGTCATTATGCTTTCCATCGCACCTCATTTTTCTCTGAAACAGAAAATGTTAAAATGAGTCTAAAAACATCACTCAGTTGTTATTATTATGATTTTCCCAGATTCTCTGATCTTTTGACGCTATGCCCAGTGCTCTCACCATGGCTGCCTCAGAAATTTCTCAGTCTTCTGCCTACCTGCAATAGCTTACAGATTTCTTCTCCACTAATTTCTGGGTAATAAACTTAGTCTTCTCTTCATTTGGCTCTTAGTGTGGGAACCCCTCTCCAAGTTTCTCCAAGGAGATTCTCTGTGCTATGGTAATTAGAAAAGTAAATGTGCTAAATATATTTTTGGCAGCAAAGGACTCTGCCAGATAAATAAAGCAGCCCAGGTGTAAAAGGAAAAAGGGAAGTAGATACTGTAAGAAGCACTGCTGGCTTGTCTCCCCAGTAAAATTTCAAATCTGTTCCAAACCTTTTCCTATACCTGGACAGTGACACTCAAAGTGCTTTGGAGAATTTAATTGGAACAATCCCATTAAACTGAGAATGGTTCAGAAAAGTCACAAAAAGTAATAAATTTAGATGGGAGGAGTGAAAGCATGCTGATGCAACTCAATTACTTAAAAAAATATGTTAAAGACTAATTTGATTTTACATTTCCCCACAAGTATGGCTGTTAAGAAATTTGCATTAAGTGTAACTACCAAAAAATGCTAAAATTGGGATTAATAGTCAAAATGTAAAATCACAAATTAATGCAAAAAAGCCATAAAAAAGTTAAGATTAGATCAAATATCTTACTGAATATGAAAATGCCTTTAAATGTATCCAGAGAGAAGCATCGCATCTGTTCATCCTATCCTGACCTCCTAGAATCAGGATTTGGTTTTCCACATCTTTTTAACCCTCTGGAGTGGGCACCTATGATATTATGTGCCCAGAGATCTTCATTTCCTAGGAGCAGCCACTTCCCCTACCATGCTGGTCCAAGTAGCCCCAACCCCTGGCTCAAAGATCAATAAATAAACCAAGTTGAACTAATCAGATACCTTCCTGGGTATTTGGAATGGATAAAAATACCAACTCAGTTTGCCCACGCTACTCTGAACTGGGGAACTGTAATCTTGGGAACTTTGTTTGCCATGTCCTAACATGTGGATTGATGAGTAAGGGGGAAATAAAGGCTTCACTCATCAGTAGATGAGTGAAAAATCACACAGAAGGTGTATGTATAAAATAGTAAAATAGTGAGGAGAAGAGACATGATGGTGTTTTTGTCTGATGATCCAGGTTTTCCTGAAATTAAACTGTGATCTTATTATTAGGCTATCTGAGACACTTAAGTACCTTTACAGAAAACATTTAAATTTATTTCACAAATATTCTGCATTTTCTTTTGAAATTCAAGTCCACCATGGTGGTGAACAATTCAAAAGCATCAAAATATATAATTTACTCTCTTCCTCATTGCAGTTTAATTACATGGTCTAAATAAATACTTCGCTTAAAGGAGTTATGTTGAGTTTCTCTTATCTGAACCCCAAAGAGGACTAATTAGTATATACTGACAGAAAGTATATATTCATTTAGTATTTGAAAAAGATTGAAAGAATAAATAAAAACAAGTAAAGTATTAACATGCTGAAACTACATCTTCTGAGTTTTAAAGGAGATAACGAGTACAATTTTTAAAAATAGGAATAGTAAGAAGAGTATTTCAGGTAAAAGAAATCCCATCAGAAAGGAGAAGAAAGACTTAGGCTGTGGTGGAAAGAGGCTGTTAAAATGGAGGATAAGATTCAAATGAAAACGTGATGGGATATAAGAATGTCTTTTGGGGTTATGTTCAAGGGGAAAGGGAAAACAAGTATGGTTTAAGGACTTGAGAGTGATGGAGTCAGAGCTGTATTTTAGGATTATTCTGGAATCTACATCCAAAATGGTAACATGAACAGAGAGTAAATGTGCCAAAAATAGTTAAGATGCCCTTTGAATAGTTCCGTTATAACCTGCTCAGGCTCTGAGCTAGCAACAAGAAATTAGATAAATGAATATCCTTGGAAGAAGCAATCAGAGAAATTTGGTGACAGAGGTGGAGAGAAAGGGAGAGTGTACATTTGTAGAGAATTTCAGGGTGTTATGGACAAGATGACAGTCCATAAAGAAAATCTCAAAAGTCAAAGCAAATGCATTTTTTGAAGAAATGCATGTAATTTGTAAGATCTGTTTTAGACATGTTGAGTTTCAGATGTCAGAGTGAAGGTGACTATTAGGCAGCAGGAACCCATAAATGATGTTTGATAAGAGGCTGTTGAAATATAGAACGATAACTAAAATTCTAATATTGAATAAATTAGAGCCATTAATCACTCCATTCTTTTCCAAGATAATATAAACCTTGCACCTTTTTACAGGGTATATAGAAATTCAGAATTATATACATAGATTTCTGAAACTCAGAAATATATACATTTCATTTACATTTATTTTTGCTGAAATATGATTTGTCAAATCCAAAATTTCCCTCACTGTAACAATGTTATTCATCTCTGAAATGATAAAGAGCCCTAATTCCTATTCTATAGGCGGTATACATATGCCTTTGGAACGAGGATATTTCTAGAAGGCTCTCTACAAACATTTGAATGAACAAAAGACCAGAGATATAGAGGAGAGACAGGTAACACATCATGTAACTCAAAGTCTAACATACAGTTGACATTTAGGAAGTGCTTATTGTTAAATTTATTCTCCCACCAAACTCAGTCTTAGGCTCACCTAGGACCAGAACAAGACAATTAAGTGCCCTGACAGGTTAATAATTTCATAGCTGAGTTGGAAAACACACATACACATAAGCACATACACACATAAATACTTATTTTCCATTTATAGAACTTTACCTCTTTCAGTATGCTTGTAATTCAGTCACCTTCTTCTTCAGTCACCTCTCCCCAGATGTCCTTTGCCCAAGAATACTTAGGAGGAAGACATCATTACAAAATAGGATTACAAAAAAAGAAGATGAAGGCAGAGTTCATATTCCACAATGTATAGCATTTCACTTAAAAAAAACCGAAACAACAACAACAGCAAAAATCCCTCTTAGCCACATCTATCTTCTCTGTATGTCCCTTCTTCCAAGCCACTATGTCCCTCCCCCTGTATATTGTCTTCCAGGACTTAGTATTCCTTGCTTCTGTTCCTCGTTGGGAAATTCCCCACCTCCTCCCATCCTTCTCTCATGCAGGAGTTAACACTGTCCCCATTTCTATTGCCAAACTTGCCTGCTTCCAGCCACAATCTTAAAAGTCTTCAAGTGTGACATAAACCATTACCCAGAAGATAATGACTTTGCAAAGCAAAGACTCTTTAGCTTCCAAAATCTGTGTTTCTTAAAAGAGAATGGGAATTAAAAATGACAAATACCTTTTTTTCTTGACTAATCTTCAGAATATTTTAAGGGACTTATTTTATACACTGAAAGAGATAGAGCCAATTTATTTTTCATCAGTTATATTGGAGTTGTGTATAGAAGCCTGAATCAATTGATGCCATATTTCATATTTATTCCAACAGTGTTTTATTTGCCCTACTAATCTATCCCTCAGTCTCACTCCAGGTTCAGTCAATAGGCAATACCGAATGGCAGAATGTGTGATTGAGAAATCTGTGGTGTCAAATGAAGCAAATGTTGTTCCGAATCCTGAGTTTTTAATAAATGGCATGTGTTTATTTTAATGTACGTATCTTCTAGATCAAGACCAAGCCAACAACTTTATAAAATAGAATAGGATTTATCAAACAGGTAGCAACATATTTCTATACTGACAAACTCTCTTATCAAATTAGGAAAAATATTTCTCACAAAGTGTCAAAGCACAATCTGATCTTAAAAATTGTGTCACAGAAAAGACATAGATGGATTCTTGGAGAATATGGGGTTCTGGCAATTGGCATCTCCCCTTCCTTTCTTCCCTTTTTTCTTATTTCTTTCACATAAAGGTATTTGCAGAAAATGCAAAGATGTGTTTCCATATACTAATTAGGTCAATAGAGGAGGATGTGAGAATATCACTGTGAGAATATCTGAGCTTTAAGATTAAAAAATATATCTTTGGTTATATAATCATCCTAGGTACTTCATATCTGCAGATGCTGAGGGAAGAAAGAGTCCTTTTTTTTTTAATTAATTAATTTATTTATTGGCTGCATTGGATCTTCATTGCTGTGCAGGGGCTTTCTCTAGTTGCGGCGAGTGGGGGCTACTCTTTGTTGTGGTGTGCGGGCTTCTCATTGCGGTGGCTTCTCCTTGTGTGGAGCACAAGCTCTAGGCACGTGGACTCAATAGTTGTGGCTCATGGGCTCTAGAGCGTAGGCTCAGTAGTTGTGGCCCACGGGCTTAGTTGCTCCGCGGCATGTGGGATCTTTCCAGACCAGGGTTCGAACCCGTGTCCCCTGCATTGGCAGGCAGATTCTTAACCACTGCACCACCAGGGTAGTCCAAGAAAGAGTCCTTTTTATGTGGCATTTTATTCATTCTTTCCTTCAACTTTCATCAGTTAAGGATCTAGTATACGCCAGGTATTGACTAGTCATTGGAGAATAAATTATTTCACAATCTAGTAAGAGAAAGAAATTTTAAAAATCATAAATTAATAATGAGACATCCTAATGGGCACTGTAATGAGGAAGTTCCAGTGTAGGCACCAGGTTTACCCCTAAAGTTTGTGGGGCCTGAAGCAAGAGTACACATGGAGGCCCATATACCTTATTATTTAAATATTTAAGATCTAAATCTAAATGTTTATATTTTTAGTAAATCTGGCTAACAACCATTTAATAAGATATTGAAACTTGACAAGTATATAATCATAACAAAAATAGAATAAATACTTGCCGACTTGCTCATTTTTTGCTCTTTCAATCTTCTCTTCTAATCAGTCGGGAAATTCATAGGACAAAATTCCACTTTTCCTCTTTTTCCTGTGGAGGGGGAGGGGAGGCTCATTGAACCCTGTCCAAGGTTAGCTACTGGACACCTAACAATGCCATCTCCCCTATTCTTGCTGGGTTTCATCTCCTTGACCAAGTCTAAGCCAAGATATATCTGACTATAAGGGCCTTACTCCTGCATGCCTTTTAGGAACCTGATGCATGAAACAGGTTCAGATTTTAAATTCTCATTAGTGGTACAAGGAGAGCAGATCCTTGGCTCACCCCCTTCTCTTTCCATCTCTAGCTGCACCCTACCTCTCTACTGGTCTCCTTCACATCTATGTACAACCAAGACCATACTCAGAAGTGCCAGTCACAACCCCCTACTCATAGTGCAAGAATTTCCCTTCAGAGGGCAGACTTGAGGGAATACACAGCACAGGTCCCAGAAGTACACTTGGGCCCATCTGGGCATGGGATTCTGGGGTCGTCCTGGGGAGTGGTCTACAAGGGGAGGAGGATGGTTTCCAGGTGGAAATGTCCCCTGAGCCTTCAAACTCTTGCCCTTATAAGGAGAAGCACTGACATAATGAGATTCTCTGATGCCAGAGCCCTGTGCGGGATCTAAGATTGTGCAGTCAACTATAGGAGCCACTAGCAACACATAGCTATTTAAATTTAAATCTAAATTCAAATTGTTTAAAACTAAATAAAATTTAAAATTCAGTTCCTCAGTATCACTAGCCATATTTCAAGTGCTCAATAGCTGCAAGTGGCCAATGGCTACCATACTGCAGAAAGTCCTATTAGACAGTACTAAAGCAGGCAAATCTCCAGCAATTCTGGTTTGATAGGGATGCTACTGAAATATTTTCTCTCAATAAGTTAGAATCCCATATCCACAGATTATTGGTTTAGAACAAATTCTCACACCAAAGAGAACTGAGAAAAAAAGGTGGCAAAAGCATGTTAGGATAAAGGAGGAATTTTACAATATATCAAGATGTTGGAACTTGGCCTTTATAGAAAAATTTAGATTCTCTATTATATCCTCTGGAATCATCATTTAGCAGATGGACATGAAACAGCCAATGAAGCAGCTGAGCTTAAATAATGCACAGGGAAGGTATCAGGTGGTCAGAATCACATTGGGTCCAGAGAGCTAAAATCAATTAGAAACTTGGTACTGTAACAGAAGGAAAGATCAACACAGTCTGGCAACTAACCTAAGTGGAGCAGAGGCCGGGGGTAGGGGGCAGAATTCGTTCTGCCCCCACCATGACTTCAGAGTTAAAAGTAATCTTACACCTTTGAAAATATAGACATATAAAAATACTGAATTTATTTATGTTAGTACCACTGAAATCTAGCTGCATTTAAGTACAATGTCATTGTATGTGAGAACACTCAGATTATGTCCTTTAAGGGAGAACATATAGAGAGTATGGCTGATGCAAGGAATAAAATGGAGCCAGAGGGCCTTTGCTGTACACTCTAAAATAAAACTCTCTTCCTTGAAACTATCAGCCACTTTCCCTTGCGTAGAGTGAATATTAAAACCCAAACAGCTAAGATTGCGGGTAAAGTCTTAACTATTTCAGGAGGCTGTCTGTATTCTGAGTCTCTATAGTCATAGCTGGCCTGACTCTTTCTTCTCCAGTGACCCTGGACCTCTTTCAGGACCACAGACTGTGATGCTCTTTTGATGTCTGTGATAGTTAATTTTATGTGTCCACTTGGCTAGGGTACAGCACCCAGCTTTTTGGTCAAACACTAGTCTAGATGTTGTAGTGAAGGTATTTTTTAGATGCATTAATATTTATAATCAGTTGATCTAATGTAATGCAGATTACCCTTCCTAATGTGGGTTTTCCAATCAGTTGAAGGCCCTGACCACAGAAGATACTATGAGATGAGAAAATACTGATGTGGCAGATAGAAATTCTTATTATTTCCTAATGCCTACTGTGTCCTTGATATGTGCAAGCTCTGTTCTAAGCACTTACACAGCTATTAGGTGACAGAGGCAAGATCTAGACAGTTTTGAGGGTCCCAGTGCCTTGCTAATAATGACCTTATAATATTGCCTCTGCTTCCCTAAAAGAAACAGATTCTTAAGGAAAGTCTGATCCCCACATTCTCAAGTTGTCTCCAGTAGCAGCACCTGAATGCTGTTTTCATGTGTTAACTAAGGCTTTAAATTGCTAGTAACTTTTCTTTTCCAACCAGTGTTCCACCAGTAAAGTTTGCCCTTAATTCCATAATCATTACCATCCATTATGGTCTTGCACATATGAGCTTACCTAAACAAATCAAAGCCCTCAGAATATAAGTTGTTCTCAGGTAGACTGAAGAGGAAAATGTCTGTTTATCATGAAAGCTTTATCAATGTAAAATGGACTGAAAGTGGATGTTATTTAGATGAAATTATGTAGAATGACCCTGAAAGATATTTAAAGTAATCAAGAACATTCCATCTGCACCAACCAATTCATAATAGCTGTGAATTCACCTTTCCATACAAGAAAATACATTTTGAATTTATAATATATTTCTGTGGCACATAGAGTTCTGTCTAAGAGATTTGTGGCCACCAAGTAATGCAGAATGGCTACAACCATGCCAGATTTAAGAATTCTTCATGTAATTAGATGAAATTTTAAAATTACATGACTTTTTAAAAAATTATTTATTTTTGGCTGTGTTGGGTCTTCGTTGCTGCATACGGGCTTTCTCTAATTGCGGCGAGCAGGGGCTACTCTTTGTTGAGGTGCACAGCCTTCTTATTGCAGTGGCTTCTCTTGTTGCGGAGCACGGGCTCTAGGCACGCAGGCTTCAGTAGTTGTGGCACATGGGTTCAGTAGTTGTGGCTCACGGACTCTAGAGCGCAGGCTCAGTAGTCATGGCATACAGGCTTAGTTGCTCCACAGTATGTGGGATCTTCCCATACCAGGGCTCGAACCCACGTCCCCTGCATTGGCAGGCAGATTCTTAAGCACTGCGCCACCAGGGAAACCCCTACATGACTTCTTGAGGAAATGAAAAAAGGCCGTCAAGATAAATTATGCATAAGAATCATTTGATAGATGCATCGTATATATAATAGATGCACTGATTATCATTTTGAATGCAATAAAAATAAAGCCCATTGTTAAAAATTAATCCATTTCTATCACTTCACTTGTACTTAAATGTGAATTTTATTGATTAAATAATTAAACATACACAGCCAAAATATAAAAAAAAGGAAATGGAAATAAAGGTCAGTACTTAACTGATCTCAAGATAGAAAAGTTTTGGTAAAGCATGAAAGTAATGAAAATTATCACAAAATGAATAAAACAAGTGTAAACATTAAAATATAAAAAAAAATAAACTGCAAAGCACTGAATTGTAATATTAGTAACAAATAAGACAACAGATTAAAACCTTCAATATACAAATAATTGCTTCCATCAATGTAATAAAATGTTAAGCCCTTACTAAATAAGTGGGCAAATGAGATGGGTAGAAAGTAAATTCACAAAGAAATATAAAAAGATGAAAATGCATGTCATTAAAAAGGAAAATCGTATTAGTAGCCAAATAATTTGAAAACAATAATTAGATACCATATTTACTTATCCAATTAGATAAGAAAAAGAATATTTGAGTTCTCAAGCTCATGTGGCTGCAGTGAGATGGATAAGTCATACATTGCTGACAGGAGCACAAATTAGAAGGTTTTAATGGATATTAATCAAACAATAAGAATCAGAATCCTTGGGCTTCCCTGGTGGCGCAGTGGTTGAGAGTCCGCCTGCCGATGCAGGGGACACGGGTTCGTGCCCCAGTCCGGGAGGATCCCACATGCCGCGGAGCGGCTGGGTCCGTGAGCCATGGCCGCTGGGCTTGTGTGTCTGGAGCCTGTGCTCCGCAACGGGAGAGGCCACAACAGTGAGAGGCCCGCGTACAGCAAAAAAAAAAAAAAAAAAAACAAAGAACCCAATCCAAAAATGGGCAGAAGACCTAAATAGACATTTCTCCAAAGAAGATATACAGATTGCCAACAAACACATGAAAGAATGCTGAACATCACTAATCATTAGAGAAATGCAAATCAAAACTACAATGAGGTATCACCTCACACCAGTTAGAATGGCCATCATCCAAAACTCTACAAACAATAAATGCTGGAGAGGGTGTGAAGAAAAGGGAACCCTCTTGCACTGTTGGTGGGAATGTAAATTGATACAGCCACTATGGAGAACAGTATGGAGGTTCTTTAAAAAACTAAAAATAGAACTACCATATGACCCAGCAATCCCACTACTGGGCATATACCCAGAGAAAACCATAATTCAAAAAGAGTCATGTACCACAATGTTCACTGCAGTCTATTTACAATATCTAGGACATGGAAGCAACCTGTGTCTATGGACAGATGAATGGATAAAGAAGATGTGGCATATATATATATCTACAATGGTATATTACTCAGCCACATAAAGAAACAAAATTGAATTATTTGTAGTGAGGTGGATGGACCTAGATTCTGTCATACAGAGTGAAGTAAGTCAGAAAGAGAAAAACAAATACCATATGCTAACACATACATATGAAATCTAAAAAAAAAAGTTCTGAAGAACCTAGGGGCAGGACAGGAATAAAAACACAGACATAGAGCATGGACTTGAGGACATGGGGAGGGGGAAGGGTAAGCTGGGACGAAGTGAGAGAGTGGCATGGACATATATACACTACTAAATGTAAAATAGCTAGTGGGAAGCAGCTGAATAGCACAGGGAGATCAGCTCGGTGCCTTGTGACCACCTAGAAGGGTGGGATAGGGAGGGTGGGAGGGAGACACAAGAGGGAGGAGATATGGGGATATAGGTATATGTATAGCTGATTCACTTTGTTATAAAGCAGAAATGAACACACCATTGTAAAGCAATTATACTCCAATAAAGGTGTTAAAAATAATAATAAAATAAAATTTTTGTGTGCATTAAAAATATATATTTGTACCTTATTTATTTCAGCATTCTACTAAATTGAGATTCTCTATTGGTCATTTAGCTCATGTCTATTTGATAATGAATTTGTCTGCTGTGAAAATTGTCAAGTTCTCTTTGTAATTCTGGAATTTATTTTTTATTTATTTTGATCCAATGATATAAGAACGTATAAGTTGACTCTAAGTGATTTTTGTTTTTTGCAAATTCTTCCCTTTATGACAAACCACATCCTTAAAATAATTATTTCTATAAATATTTATAAGTATCAAGTACTGTAATTAAACTACTTATTAATATCTGGCATTTGCTGCGCTAGGTTTTCTTTTGATAATTTACTGACTTATTTGGACTTAATTCTGCCATCCTCTTGTCTTTTCTATTAAAATCTCTATTTTACTCTTTTTGTTCTCTTTGCTACAATCCTTTAGATTTTTTCAATAATCTTTAATTCTCATCTCTCCTTTTATTGTATTTTCATGTGTTAAATGGGTATTCTTGATATTAACCTGTATGCTTGACATAAAGCCTGTAATTAATCAGTATCTCAACTTTCCTTTCAAAACCTCAAGGTCCTTAAAATATTTTAACCCTTACTATCTCCTTATAATTTCTAATTAATTATTTCCAATATTTTAGTTACTTCTAGTTTAAAAATAAGAAAAAATTACAATAACTACATTTAATAGCTACAATAATAGTAACTAAGGGTTATTATTATTTTATTACTATGATTATTGTGTTTTCTTTCAGTTTGTTCTGTTAATTCAAGATTTTAGGGTGCAAGTCTGTGGTGTACCAAGAATGATAGATTGGGTCCAATCAGTGAAGGGGTGTTGTCTATAGAGAATTTGAAATAATATAAAAACAAAGGTGAATCAGTCTACTTTTTTCACCACGAGTTATCATTTGCAAGTATCATTGAACTTGAAATTCTAATCAATACTACTAATAAAAATATTCCTCCATGAAAAAAATCATATGGTGGTATAAGTTCTAAATACCTGTTGCAGTTAACGTTGAGTTTTCATTATTACACACACACACGCACACACACACACACACACACATCTATGCTTAATTTAAGATATTTTTATTACTGAACAGTATATTCCACATGGAAGTTAATTTGGAGAACTCCAAATTATATAGTGGACCTCCACTTACATGACCTCGGCTACATGCATTTGTTTAGAAAGTGAGGTCAAAGGTTTGGAATAATTTTCTTCTCTCTTTCAGTATAATTGGTTCTCTAGCCTTGTGGAACTTTATATGTCTGAGGGTAAACTATGTTTAAATGAGGATAGTATAGTGGTTATACAGATTCAGAAACAGAACTTAATTCAATTCTACATTCTATGTAGAGCTCTCTCTGGGAGCCTTGTAGAGCTTTCTCTGGGAAGTATTTCTTTGAGTGCTTTCCCCTCTTATTCAAATAAGACTTTAAAGGATTTAAATATTATGAATCCATTACTTTTTTATTTTATGCATTATTGTTTATTTTTATGGGATTGATTTCATATAGAAAGTTCAGTGAAATAAACTTTCATTTCTTCCTTAGCCAGTATCATTATCATGACATTTCATGACTATCATTGGGAATATTTGTAATATAGAAGAGGAGTCTGTTGAGAAAGAAAAGAAAGAAAGAAAGAAAGAAAGAAAGAAAGAAAGAGAGAGAGGGAGGGAGGGAGGAAGGAAGGAAGGGAGAAAACAAGGAAGGAAGGAAGGAAGAGAAAGAAAGAAAGAAAGGAAACAAGGAAGGAAGGAAGGAAGGAAGGAAGGAAGGAAGAAAGATTCACTGTGTGTCAAATGTGCTAGATGCAACACTGGTACTCGTGTTCCTGTTGGTTGTGTATGCTGGCTCTGTTTCAAGAAGTATTGTTTCCTCTTTGGGTCTGTAATTGGGGACTTTAAGCTTCCTCAAAGACAGTGTGGTGTCTTCTGCAGAAGCCACTGGTGCCCCGTGTTAGGGGTATGTCTCCTAAGATTACAGCTTGTGTTTGCTAAGCTCTGGCACCATTCCTTATGTAAATATATTGTCAGGGAGTATTGACACCTCATGAGTTTGGAAAGATTAGGCCTCATACCAGTATATGGTGTAAGCTTAGGACTTTCAAATCCTTATGGGGAATTTTTTTTAATATATATCTTCAAACAGACTTCGGCAGAAACAGTTTTCTTATCACTTATCTTGACCAGTGCGTGACATTTGTAGTCCTCTCTTCATAGAGGCTGTGTCCTTTTCACATGTACCTCCTCTTCAGGGGTCTTCCCTCCATGGCCCTAACTCATGAAAGCCCAAGGCTACTCTCCTGTCCCTGCAGAGGACACTGAATTTCCAGACTCTAGTTTCCATGGCTTTAATCTGGACCTTTCTCCTCCCTCAACCTCTTGTACCTGTCTGCTTACATATTTACCACTCTGGTTGGCATTGATCTAGTTTTGTAAAATCGTATCCAATGTATTGTTGTGTTTGGAATAGGCAAATTCATATTACATCCTCTTATTATAACATGATATGGAACTTCCAGAAGAAAATTTGTGCAACAAAATATTTTGTGGGGGTGAAAAAAGGCAATTTACAAAAAGGCATATGCAGTGGCCTATGTGGTGTGTGTGTGTGTGTGTGTGTGTGTGTGTGTGTGTGTGTGTGTGTGTGTGTTTTGGCAAGGCAGGAGAGGATATAAAACACAATCATACAAAAGTCCCTAGAAGATATAATTATGTGGCATGCATATCTTTCTACTCTCTATAATTTCTATGATACATATATCACTTTTATGAAGAGAAAAAATAAACATGAAAAATACAGGAATATTTCTGTCTTTTGTTTTTGCTCACTATTTCAAGCTAATATTGCAACAGTGTTTTTGAAAGAAGACATTTAATTTGTTCAGGTTTTTCTTACTGGTACAAATTAGAAAAGGAAGATACGGTGTGAGAATAAAGAAAACGTTAAACTATATACCTTGGTGGGAGTACTATTAAAATTCAGATTTAGGAAAGGTAAAAGGACTCTGTTTCTGCGGTTTCTGACGTTATGTAGGAAGCAGCTAAAATCCAGATGAGGGGAATGATGGAACAGGTCAGAAGGCCTCAGTAAATTCTGAGCTGTTTCACATGGAGTGAGTTTGGGTATGGCTAGAGTTATACCTACTGAGGAGATGATTTCTTCATTTGGTTGTAATTCATTGACTCTCCATTCTGTGTGAAGCAACCTTCTAAGTATTATCAGTTTAGGAGCAAAAAGCAAACAAGCAGGCAAAGGAAGCCCTGTGTCATGGAATTTAGCTTCCAGTGGGATTAGGGGAATGTCCATGGGAGCAAGTGGAGGACTCCACATGCGGTGCAATGGGATTTTGGGGTGCCACAAAGCAAGAGGTAGATGATGCTCTAGGACATGCACCTTCCTGGTGACTCTGACCCTAAATTTGGCTCTGGAATGCGGTGGCCTAGCTCCCCATAAATACTAGGAATACTGAGTAAAACAAAAAGCTCTGGTGCAGCAATAATTTCTGTTTCTCTGATTCCTTAAGACCCACCACAATTAGACAAAGTTGCCAGCAGCTGAATGATGGAATTAAGCACTCTGCCAGCCAGGGGAAGACACACGTAGCTCTGGTGTGTGGGCTCCTGCTCCGTGTAGCAAAATAAACTGAAATTTAGCCCAATATTAAAATGAATATGTGCACATTACATACAAGAAAACATTAAACAAGCACTACTCTGCTGGGTGTAGGAACTAACCCACATCATCACAAAATGCCACATATATTAGAGCATCCATTTTGCACCCAAACAGGAAGCTGTAGTAAGCTTCACTATATGTGGTATTTATTCCTTTACTACCCATGCAATGAAAAATTGTATCCCTAATGCAGATTTAAAACTTAATAGATTCTTATGAATTTGCAAAGAAAGTTTAAATAATGCCTCATTTTTTAAATTTGGAAATGGATATGATAATGCTCACTTCATAGAAACATGATAAGGATTAGAATGAGAAAATGTAGGTTTTATTAGTATTATCATAATTTTCAATATCCCTAAGGATATTCCAATTTCTTAAAAATATATATGCCCTTAAAATATAACTACCATGTTAACTCTTCACTATATCTCAATATAGTGTGTATAATTTAGGTCAGAATGACTTTCACAAGGAACTATACAGAAGACTTAAACTCATTTTCTATCATACCACAAGTGTGTCTCCCATGTACTTATCCTTACATATCTTTTGTGTCACATCCCTGATTCAAAACCAAAACCGAAGAACAAAAATCCACCTTCTGCAGCCCGTTACTTCAATGATATGTAAAGTGATTTAGTGATTTTTGTTAACAGATCCAAGTAGACTCCAGTAAGATGTGTTGAGATTCACATTCCAGCCAAATTTACAACTTTTCAATAAATGCAAAAGTTTCTATGGTCTACTTCAATTCTCCAGATGGATTAAAAAATTATTCCTGTAAAAAGTGTTATTGAAATATATTTGAAACTCCCTAATGCCATTAATATAATCTAATGTACCACAAATAAGAGCTAGGCTCCTTTAATAAAAATGTAAGTACTATGGACAGTTACTCTAGCAATAATCCT
This sequence comes from Grampus griseus, assembly GCF_964374135.1. Classification (NCBI taxonomy): domain Eukaryota; kingdom Metazoa; phylum Chordata; class Mammalia; order Artiodactyla; family Delphinidae; genus Grampus; species Grampus griseus. The sequence continues at coordinate 37,311,472 of NC_139013.1, forward strand.
AGCAAGAAAGATATTTAATTATATTAACAAAGGGTATTCATTTTTCCTGTTCCCCCTTTTTTTAGACAGCGTCACCATTTTGTTCACAAAAGTTGTTCGTTTCCTCTCGCCCTGCCTTGGAAATCATTATTATTAACTGCTATAGGTCAGCTTGGCGGGATCCACTCAGCTATTCTTATGCTCTGCTTTCTCTTTCATGGCCTAGAGAACTGACCTTTATTGAATTTTAATTTTAGCTAAAACTTTTAATGCTTTTCATGGCTCAAGAAACGAATTCAGTAAGTGAGCAAGTCAGAACAGCAGTTTTTATTGCAGTTTTCTACTTTTCAAATCCATCAAAGAAAATAAGCCACCATCTGGGAGCTATATAATGCTCATTCTGAATCTGTGTATTCTAACTTGAAAATGTCAGATCCCTTTCTGTCCATTTAGTGTCTTCTGTCAGGGCCCTGAGTGGTCAGCATGTGCCAATGAGGTATTGTGATGCTGAAAAGTGGTTTTTTTTTGCTGAGAAGGATATTATCTTACATATACAAAGCCCTGTGTATTTGTTTATTTATTTATTTATATTTTGTAATCATGGTTGTTTTCAAACATCATATAAATGTATAAAAGCTGGAGGCTCCATCCAGGGCAAATGCACCATTTTTTTTTTTTCCTGGGTTTCTACTCCACCACTGCTCCAGAAGGAAAAAAAGGCTTCCAGGGTAAGTGATACAGCAGAGGACTTTCTGAGGGGTGTTTGCATGCTTATCCTCTGCTTAGTTTTGCCGAAATACCAGGCCATCCTTGTATAAATGGAATCTGCCAGCAAGTGAATGATGCAGGTGCCGGTGAGAATATTCAGACCACATGCGCAGACTGGATGGATCTCAAGGCAGAGAATCCTGAAAGGCTAGGTCTAACGTTTCATTCACAGCAAAGTTTAAATTCCCACTGTGAGCCCCAAGACTAAGAAAGCAGACAGCTGATAAGTAATAAAGATACGATTGCCTCTAAGAAAACTGTTTCTGGGCCTGATATTTGAACTGCTGACACTGATGAAGTCCAGGGAGAGAAAAGATTATGCGTTGCATCGTCTTTCTAACAAAAGTGTTAGTATTTTAGTGTTTAAATCCTCAGGAAGAAATGACTGCTTTTTCTTTTTCAATATTTCCACACACAAGTTTTTCCACAGGGATTATTTTGACAAAAATCATGTACCATGGTCAAATCTTGAGGAAATATTCCTTAATATTGTCCCTCTCTTGGAGAGTAGCTATGTGCATTATCACATTAAATACTGAAAGAAGCTTGTTGTCACACCTGTCTCCTTAACTTTAAGAGGCATTTCCTAAACTTAACTATCCACTGAACACTATTTTCCAGGAAAACCTATTAATTCTATAAAATGTATTCTGGTGCTTGCATTCCAGCAATAAAATTAAGAAGATGGACTGGATGGCATGTAAGGACACACCCAGCTCAAAATTTCAGGACCTCCACTCTCTGCAAATGTATGTTCCTCCACCCCCTTCCACTGCTAACCAGTTTATCATCCAAGGGCAGAAGCTCCTCTGCTTAAGACCTCGATCCCTTCTGCTTTAATGCAAAGCCATTCCTCTTTTCTAGCTCCTCTTTCTGAGCCACTCCTGAGGCAGCACCCTTACCGGAAATAACCCTTTAATTAGTTAGAAGACCACTAATGTCACTTGTCAGAGTTCTCTAAATATTAGTTCTTTGATTGTCCCACCATGGTATACTAATTGTCTTGTTATAGATAAAGAGCCTATGGATTTGAATATTATAATAAAAGGACTGAGAGTTGAACATGTAATAAATTTGTGATTTTTAGAAATCAAGGAAATGATCTGAGTACTAAATAACCTTCCCAAATCGTAGCTGTTTCAGACTATAGGTTCTTCTTCATTTTTTCTTCCTCAACCTCTGACCTCACCCATGTGGTGGTCCAGCTTTACTGAGCTTCCATTTACCCCTCCCAGCATTGTCAAGCACTAAGAAAAAGTCACCCACCAGCAGCACCATAGTTCATAAAGCTCAGGTTATAGAGATGGAGGGCAGTGTGAGGTGGGCCCTGATGTACAATAAGGAAACTTGGACCCATGTCACTACTCAGTAAATAGTCCCAAGGTTTCTAAGTTTCTTGTAGTTTATTAGTTGCAATGACTAATTCTGGCCCATCCATGTGATTAAAACTGATGCATGCCATTTGGGAACCAGGGTGGCAACACCTCATGCACAAATCTGCAGTATCTCTCCTTCTTTGCTGCTATGGGGGACTGATTTTTAGGTATAGGGAAAAAGTAGTTTCCAGTGCTCATTTCTAAAATGTGCCTTCATCTATTCTCAACAGACACATTACACATTCATAAAGTCCTATATTAAGGAATCCTCAAGATTGTATTAAAGATTCCTCACCTTAAAGGCCCCTCCTGACCATTAAAGTCAACACTTTACTACCTAGATTGGCTCAAATGAGGGAAGCAACACCCCCCCTCTCTTAAATAATTCAGTCACAGGAAGCCTTATTGCAGGCATTTTATCTTTCAATAGACTGACACAAGTAGAAATGGAATCCTAAAATACATGTTCTGATTTCTCAGTAGGAAAATTTGCTAAAGCGATTTCTAATTCCCTTACGATTTTACTTACTATAGCCATATTCTAATATACCCTTCCCCCAAAAAGATAGAAAAAACCAAAAATATATTTTATCTGTGTTGTAGTTAATAATGATATAAAAAATAAATTATGATTTTATTCCATCTTCCACTATTAAATACTTTAAGTAAATTTTTTCTATATAGAAAATGTAAAAAAATTTTAAAACAATACAGAACACATTAGCTTAGGTTTGCCATGCTACTATCATGATTCAGCTCTTAAGGGAAAAAAAAATCCCTTGCCCCCTATTTTAACAAGAGCAAGTAGAGTGTAGGTGAACACAAAGGGGGGTAGAAAAGACATATAAATAACAATCTTTCAAAATTCTATTCACGAATATTGTTTTTTTGTTGTTGCAATTGTACAATGAAATATGAAAGTTCAATTTCCTCTTCATTTCCTTTTAATAAAACTTCTTTTCATTTCATTTTTGAGAGAAGATTGAATCTAAATTACTTTGACTTCTCTTGGCCTAGCTTTGGCGAATGCTACCAGACATGAAAACAGAGGCCTTTTTAAGCATCACCCATGGAAATAAAGAGGCACAGCCTCCATCGCTGTGTACATTAGCAGTGAGTGCCAACTGCACATTATATTGTAATCCTTGCTCCTTCTCTTAACCAGGCCATTTGCAGAAAGAGAAAATCTACAAAGGTACTACCCCTGTTGAGTTTTCCTTATCCATCCCATAGCAAACTTATTTTCTAATGGTAGGAGAAAATAGGGTCCTTTTTGGTGAGGTAACATTTGAATTTCCATATGATATCAAAAATGTTTTTGACAAACATCCATGTTATGGGTTGAGTTTTGTCCCTCAAGAGTCATATGTTTAAATCCCTATCCTAGTACCTCAGAACACGACCTTATTTAGAAATAGGATTGCAAATGTAATTAGTTAAGGCGGTTTCATACTGGGGTAACGTGAGCCCCTAGCCCAATATGATCGGTGTCATTATAAAAGGGGAACTTTGAAGGCAGTAACATGTACACTAGGAAAGTATTATGTGAAAATTGGAGTTATGCTGTCATAAGTTAAGGAGCTACCAGACACTAGGAAAGAGTCTTTGAACAGATCCCTACCTTGTATTTGCAGAGGGAGCATGGTCCTGCCAACACCTTGACCTTAGACCTCTATACAATAGAACAGTGAGACAAAATAATGTCTATTGTTTAAGCCACTCAGTTTGTGATACTTCGTTACAGTAGCCCTAGCAAACTAAGACAACCCAGAATACCACAAACAACTCATCAACTTTCCATGGTATCTTATTGCCTAAGAAAAACAAAAAAACAAGTTCTTTGGCATGGCTTTGAAAGGGCTCTTGTTACCTGGCCTCTGTGTACTTGTTCAGCCTAACACTTCTTCCACATGGTTTGACCTTTAAAATATCAATCCTTGTTCTCCTAGAAGTGTTTCCTTCTTCTACCTCAGGCCTTTGAATATGGAATTACCTCTAAAATTGTGTGTAATATATGTTCTAACCGTCATACAATTTTTTAACTCTATTCCAGCAATGGCATATTCAAGGGAGTGAACTAATGATGGGCTATGTTTTCATAATTAATTAAGGACAATAATAAAAATATGAAGGTATATTCAGTGAAAAAATATTGTAGTGGGGGCTTCCCTGGTGGCGTGGTGCTTAAGAGTCCGCCTGCCGATGCGGGGTACACGGGTTCGTGCCCTGGTCCAGGAAGATCCCACGTGCCGGTCCGGGAAGATCCCACGTGCCGCGCAGCGGCTGGGCCCGTGAGCCATGGCCGCCTAGCCTGCGCATCTGGAGCCTGTGCTCCGCAACGGGAGAGGCCACAGCAGTGAGAGGCCCGCGTACCGCAAAAAAAAAAAAAAAAAAAATTGTAGTGAATGGACTGGAGGTCTCAATAAGATCAAAGAACTTTTAAATGAGGGGTAATAGAATAGTGAGACAGAAAGATGGTTAGAGGAGAGTGCTGTACTTGAAGTCAAGATTTTGCAAGTGATGCAGTTATTAGTGATGTCTCAGATAAGACCATGAGAATGTGTCCCTGAGGTGGGAAATAGTAGGCTAATATAAGAATGAGTTCAGGGACTGAGATCAGGGTGTTGAATATATAGTTTATGTGGATGTTGAATTTTCTAAGAATAATAAGGAACAGTGGTGAATAGTGTATAGGAATCTAATGGTTATAATCTTTAGCGAATGAGAAGTGACCAAAAAGCTAACGAAGGGGCAGTGAGTAGAAAGATCTGATCTTACGTGTTTCAAAGAAACTCAGGTTATAGGGTAGGGAGGAAAGCAAATGGTCTAGATTAGCAAAGAAAAACAAGGAGTCCCATAAAGTCCATATGGGAATCATGGGGTGGAAGAAAAATGAAATAGGTTCAGACTCCAAATACCACATAAAAACAGACAGAACGGGATTACAAAACCAAAATTGATAGATAAGATTTACAACAAAACCAGGTGACAAAGTATGACCACAAACACTAAAATTCAAGTGAGTGGGGAAAACCAACGGCTACAACACCTGCATGACATCTGGTTTGGGCAAAGGAAGGAGGAGCCCAGAGGCAACACTGACCAAAAATAGCCAATAGCTGTTCACTGGAGAACAGCACCTGAAACTGGGAGACACTTTGATTTTTCTAATAGTAGGACTTCCACCTAAGAAAGTTTAAAGGGGCCCAAGGGGTGCGAGCAGTCTATCCCCTGTGAACTTCCAAACCTGACCTCCCAGGCTCCTTGCTTAGAGCCATACACTCATTTTTTATTCAATCTATTCTATTCTATTCACACCACAACCTCTCATATATTGTCCGCTCTGCAACATTGCAAAAAGATCACCCAGAACCTTGGAACCCAATCCTCTTTCTCTATGCTTTTTTTCCCCCCTCCCAGATCTATTTTAACTTTGACATTTTCTGTGATTAGATTGATTTGGAAGAGAAAGTTTTGTACACTGGGGAATGGAATTTAAGCAATGCCTCCAAGTTTAATTGCATTTTGCTTACTAAAAGGAAAACAGACCAAAGCCAGTAAACACTAAGGAAAGAACAAATCACTATCAAAGGATGCATATCAGATGGGAATCAATTCAGAGCTTATTGCTTGTGTCAAATTATCAATAAGATTTATCCTTAGGGACAGGAGGAAAGCTGATCCACAGTAGGAATAACGAGGGAGAAAGCTCCGAAACATCACGCGTTCTGATTTTTGGGAAAACTTTCAGCAAATGAGATATTCCCCTGGATGGCAGAGATCTTTTAAAACCAACCTTAATGGATGTTCTTGTACTTATGCATACGTCTGTCCATCTATCTGTTTATCTGTCTATTAGCAGCCTGACATGGTAGGAAGGGCACAGACTATGACATAACACAGATTGGGATTTAGAAACTGACTCTAACACTTCCTGGCTTTGGGCAAGTTATTATCGTGAGTCACAGTTTCCTTAACTTAAAATAGCACCAATAACACATATGGATTGCCATGAGGATCAAATTAGAGAATATAGATAGAGTGCTTTCCTTTGTTTCAGCAATCCATAAATACTAGCTATTAGTAATATTATTAGATAAGCTGTTGTAGCGTATGCATTTGTTACAATGATGGTGTTTTTCAAATCATATTTTATCCTTATGTTCTGACTTGCATGAGGGTCCTCATGGAGAATATGGGATAAAATGATAATTAAGATCAAAAACATTTCAGGAAACTTAAGAGCGAGGCCCCTGTGGCTTTGGTCCTTGACCCACCATCACCGGCTTCAGCACTTGGTGCCTGCCTCAGACATTTGCTATAATTAGTACTGAAAGCATCCCTGGGGGCTTGAAAGGAGGCTTCTTCCCCTGAATGCACGTTTCCTGTGTGGCTGGATTCCTTGGGTTTAGGCCACTGGCCAAAGAAGGCAGATCTGGAGGGGCACATGCTTTTCTCAGGATGAAGTGAACAGATAAAAAGGAGAGGAAGGGAGTGTCACAGGACGTCCTAATGAGATCTCTCCTAGTTGTGAGACCTCTGGGCTGAGGAATTAGTGTGCAGATCATTTGCTAATGAGCACGACCACAGCCATAGAAGGATCTTTAAATGCGCTAAGAAATGTGGAGAAATTCTACTGACTGCCTTCCTAAACTGGGTGTGCTGAGAAATAAGATGATCCATTTAAAAATGCAAGTCCTAAAAAAGGCAATGGTAATAAGCACAAATTCTAGTAGACATGTATTATTAATAAACACTGTGAGATTGCACCCTTCATATGTGCCAGTGGGTTTAAGGGAGATAGCTCTTACTCAAAATCTGTGATAGGCAGCAGTCCAACTCAGGTCTAATTGCCTCTTTCTTTGCCCCACCCCCAGAAGTCTAACAATGAGGAGGAGCTTTCTCCTTAGTTCATGGGAGCTCAGTAAACACTTCCTGGTACTGAGGACTTATATTTTGCTCCCTCCCTCCACCTTCCTCCTGTTTTTCATTTCTTCCTTCATTTGAATTACATACAACCTGTAGGCAACCAACACATAGTGTGGGTATGACATTCTTACTTTTAGGTAGTGCATGATTGGAAGCATTAAAAAGTACTGAGTAGATCTCTAAAAGCTTGTCCTGATATTGACTAATTTCTTATTAGAATTAGATATCTTGGCATCTTATTTCTAATTACTTTTTTATTAAACACACACACCCACACTCCTACACTTTGACCTTTTCCGCTCAACCTCTTTGAGAAAAGGGAAGGCATTTTTTATGGTTCCCCAAGGGCTTACAAGTTTATCAGCAAACCATGCATATTCAATCACACTCCCCTAATGAACTGCTGCTGTCAGTTTAGTTCTCATAAAAACACAAGTGAGGCAACATAGACAGTGGTGATTCCTGAGCCCAGGTCTGTGATACCCCAGGGTGTCTCCAGTTATTTCCAGGTGGGGGTTGAGGGTATCATGAAATTCTCTGACAAAACTAATTTTAATCCACTTCAATTTGCAAAATTGTAGGCCATGCAGCACTTTGATTAAGAAGGACATTTCAGAAAATCAAGTGAGTCACAGTAGGGTATTGTAAATGGGAAAACAAACAAACAAAAATCTTTGGCATAAAAATTCATAACCAGTTACATTTTTCCTTCTTTTGTCCACATAGCCAGTGGCAGCTCCTATTGTGATCCCAATATTTGGGTAGATGCTAAGGTGTTAAGGAGAAGAAAATAGAGAATCTAATATTTATTGAGACTTTGCAATGTGCATATCATTGTAAGAGAAGTTTTTGCATATTGCATTTCATATCATGCCTACAACATCCTTATGAGGTAGAACCAATATGAACTATTTTACAAGGAAACTGAGGGCTTAGAGGCACTAAATAATTAGCCCAAAGTCCAAAACTGGTAAAGCATGGAGCTGGAAGCTGAATTTAGATCTCTCTAATTCCAAGGCTTATATTTTTCTTATTAATATGTTTTCATAATTAGGGCATGAGAACACAGAAAGCGGGTATGGTCTGGCTGGGAAGAAAAACCACTTGAGAACTCAAGGATAATTCATTAGACGTAGACAATATAGGAGTGTCAAATTTTATGATAAAGAAATAAAATCAGGTGAGATATCAATGTGGGCTAGGGGAAGTAAAGGATTTTATGAACCAGCATGCTTAAGACCCTAAAAAATGGGTGAAATTGGAAGACATGGAGAAGAGCAGAAATAGGATTTGAAGTAGAAAAAAGGTAGGAGAATTTAGTTGGATGTGAGAAAGGTCACCATGGTCACAAGAAGATTCGATTGCCCAGAGTGGCCAGTTTGGGTAGGGCAATAGTGAGGAATCCCTTTGGTTAAGCAGTGTATGGCTATATTCAATGAGAACTGTTACACTCGCAGACAGCTGCTCTTTGCCTTATCCAGTTAAAAAAAAAAAAAATTATTAACTACCTACTCTGTGTTAAGCACAGGAGGAGACCAGTCAAGAGCTCTGCACTAGTTGGAAGTTAATTGTCTAGGGACTAGTTCTAGCACCATCACATATTTGTGACTGGACAAATTACTGAGCCTCACTTAATTCAGAATGTCCTCATACCCTGAAATGAAACCATAACACAATACCTGTATGATTGCTAAAACTGACAAATTTCCAGACATTTGAATTCAACTATTTGACAGCTTCACTTAGATGTCTAATTAAACAATTTAAACCTAATATGCCTAAATAGAACTCTTGATTTTACCACTTCATAAGACAAAACAATGCAAGACATAAAACAAAACTTGACTTTCTTTTTTTTTTTTTTGCCTTGCACTGCTGTCTTGGCCACATATCTTTGATTTCTTCTTCCAGTCTTGACTATTTCTGACCAATTCTCCAAAACATAGCCAAAGTGCTTTTTAAGAAAGTATTGTCACCATCTAAGTCTTCAATGTCTTTCCATCACTCTTAGAATGTAATCTAAATCTTGTTTCCTTGGGTTCAAGGCCTTAAATGGTTTTCTCTGAATCTTCAGTGTCATTTCTTCAATATCATTCATCAACCAACTTCTTTTTTCTCTCCGCGTTCCAGCCACACTGGCCTTGTTGATGTCATTCCTGCCATCTCATGGTCTCTGAACCAGTTGTTCTCCCTACCTAAAATGTTCCTCTTTATATGTTTGGTACAGTTTTTGCCTAGAATGTCCTTCTCACTGATCTTTGCATGTTTGTCACTTCCTTACCATTCAGGTATTAACTCAAATGTCAACTCTTCAGAAAAGCCTTAGTGGCACTCATTCTAAAGGGAACACCCAGTTGTGGCCTGTCAAATCATTACCTTCTTTTCACTGCATTGTACTTATCATTAAGATTTTTCTTAGATATTTCTCAGATCATTTTTATGTTTCTTTTCTCTCTGACTCCACTAGCATGAAGCTTCAAGAGAGCCAAGAGACCTTCCCTCCTTGTTCACTATTTTATCCCTGCACATGGAAGTGTATGTGGCACTTAGGATGGCTACATAGATATTTGCTGTGTTAATAAAATGGTCAACCAATGTTTGACAGGGTTTGACATGAGGAAAGTCACTTTAGTGGGGAAGTGGACATGATACGCAGTCTGATTTGAGTAAGGACTGACTTGAATTTGAGTGGCTATACCAGAAAGAGGGAATGAGGGACAGCTGGAATGGAGCATAAAAGGAGAAATTGAAGAGGAATATCATAGGGAAATTTGAAAACATTTGGTGACTGATTGCTCTGAAAGGTTTGAAGTATATAAAGCTTTCTGCTTCCTAACCTGAAAGGTCATGTAAAGTATGGAAACCATGAAGTGAAGAGAGTCCTTTGGCAGGAGTATGAAAAGTGATGCCCTTAGAAAGGATGTGGTACATTCAGGGAAAGATATCCAGTAGGCAATGTATTGACCTAACACGTTAGCAAAACCATGACACTTCACATACCGATTTTGGCAAATGTGGTAGATAGAACTATTGTTGAGAAATAGTCACCACCTCTCCATTCTGTGTAGGGAATGGACTTCTCTGCTCCTTAATTTTGAGCCCACTCATAAGCCTTTTTAAGATAATATTAGGATGCAAGGAGTTTTGGAACGTGCTTGAAGGGTAGGGCTTTGTCTCCTATGTTTCTGCCGTGAGAATCTTAGCTGCTGTTCTGAAAGGAGGTTGAGAGACCCATGAGAAAAATCTGGATTCAACCTGTAGCCCAAAGCCAAGCCCCGATGAGACTAGTCTAGGTCAACTGAGCCCCAGCCAGTGTGAGGTCATGTGAGCAAAAATGTGTTGTAATTATTGTTTTAAGACACTGAGTGGTTTGTGAGTTTTGGAGTAGTCTGGAGTGGTTTGTGACAATTTGTGACTCATAGAGAATTTTCAGAAAAGTCGAATTGAAACTGTTAAAAAAATTAAGCTTGCTGAATGAGTGAATATAGAAAATTACAAGTGGATAGGTAATAAATTATGTTATCCAGTGTAACTCCTTCTCTCTCTAATAACATTACTTCAGGTCATTTGCTCATTCATTCAGATATTCAGAAATACATATTGAGTGATATGGTCATTTATGTGCCAGGATTATAGCAGAAAACAAGATAAAATGTATGTTACAACCTTGATATCCAAAGTTTCTATGGAACTTTTCTGCAAACTCTTCCAAAATGTGTAACTGTCTCCTCAGACTGTCTTCCATGCTCCAGATATATATTTCAAGATGTCAGCATGACCTCTTAGTCCCCAAGGTATATTCAACTCAACATATCCAAATACTAGTTTCTTAACTGTCTCACCTTTCAACCAACAATCTTCTCCTCTTCCTGTCTTTCCCATCTGTAAATCTGTCATCAGTTTTCCTCTTCCATTGCCCAATCAACCTTCTCCCACCATCACGTCTATCTCCTAAATGTCTTGCCGGGCAATGCTTTCTTCTCTATCACATGCTGTCACTACTCTTAGGAAAGTCTTTAATTCCATTACAATGGTCATTCTTTTGTGAGAAATAAATAATAGAAAAAATATGTAAGGAGCTTATACAGTTTCCAATACAAATATATCATTAGTTTGTCTCTGGCTAGAAAATTTATATTCATCTGCTGAAGGCCAGCAGAAATGCCATCTCTATATTGAGAATGAGTCTAGCAAGGCATTTGAGATGGTGAGTACTCAGGTCTAAGGAAAAGTAGAAATATGTCTCCCAGAAGTTTATCCTATGAGCCAAAAAGAGGGGGGAGGGAAGGAGAGACTCAAACAAAATAACTTAGACACAGACCAGTTCTCATTTCAAACTTTAATGAATAACTCAGAAATTAGAACATTACATTTATTTTTTCTTAATTCCAACCAAATATTTTAAAAAGAATCACCTGACAGACTAGCTTATTTGAAAAGAGAAACACCAGACCTTCAGAACCTCAATTTCCCTTATTAAAATAAATGAGTTTGGCTTTGTTTGTGCTTAATCTTGGCTGGAAATTTACATTACCCAATCAGAAGTTAACAAGCCTCACAGGGGAAATCAAGTGTCACATTAGAAATTCCACAGGAAATCCACCAATAAATCAGAGCAGGCAAGGCTTTATACATGGAGACTTCTAGCCCTTCTCAAGTCTATTAAAAACCTTTAAATCCTGCTTTAGACAAAACATAAAGGAGGGTTGGGATCTCTGTCATTCCTGAGAGGCCCTTCAATTTCTACATACTAATATTTAATCATTGAAAATGTCTATATATCCAAAACTAAGTCATTTAGTCTTGATATATATAACACATTAATTTTATATAAACTCTTATTCTGACATGAAGTGGTTTACGTAAGAGGGAAATAAAATCCTCTGGAGCTGAGTACAGAACATTCCTCTTTTACCCATCCTTTATCAAAAGAGAGTTGTGATGATGGTTTAAAATGGCATTTGGAAAGCAGCTCTTGATGGTGTCTTTCCCACCTCTGCCAACACACCTATGAAGACACCAACAGAGGTGAGCAATCACTTCTCTGAAAAGTGGGCATGACTGTCAATTTTACTACAAGAATTTGAGAGAAATTTCTGTTCTTGAGGTGAATTTACCTCAACTCTGAAGGCAAGAGATGGAAAAAGCATGAGAACTAGAGTATGCTTGTTTCCCCAGAAAGTAAGTAGGACAATAGCTATTTGCTCCCCCCACTCTTTGGTTTCACAAGTTCATATTCTGTAATATATTGATATTGGACTAGCTGTAACCCACCTCAACCCCAACATTGAATGCCAATTTGTCATCATTCGTTTCTGTGTGTATGATTTCCCAAAAGCTGCTACTTTTAATCTCCCTCCCCCTTAGAAATTTTCCTTTTTAACGTCCCAGTATGAAATTCCAAGAAGACAATTGGGCAGAAAGTAAAAGAAAATGGCGGGCAATTGCACTCCTGGAGATAGAAACAATTCGTAATTAGTAAAAGCTGTGTCAGGGTCTTGGTGGAAAGAGCTCTTACAGCAGGTTATCCAGCTACAATGTCCATCCCCTTCAACCAGTCAGAGCATTGGAGAACCAGGCACTGGAGATAGGAAATAATCACTTCTTGTACAGCAAAGTTAAACCCTGCAACAGGCCGAGAGTCTCATTGACTTTGAAAGAGAGGCTGACCAGCACCCAAGTGAATAACGAGATCAAAATAAATACACATACTCTGTTTACTGTCAAGGGTCAAAAACAAAAAACAGAACAAACATAAAACATTCTGGGGCATCTGCACAGATATACAAGAATGAAGAAAACAGAATGGTATCCTGAAGAACGAATACGAGGATGAACAGGACTTCCCTTTATAAAATAACTTACTGGAACAAATAGAGTATATCTATTATGTGTACATTTACACTGAGAACAGCAATGGACAGGAATAGACAGCCTCACTCATATGATTTTAAAATATGATACTTCTTAGCCCCTTGACCATTTTTACAAATGACTTAGAGCATATTAAAATATCCTATGTTTTGTGGCAAGGAATAGAAAATGAGGCTATCTTAATTCTCCATAGTAATGGAAGTTATCTGTACTGAGACTTAGAAGGTCAGAACAAATGTGACCTTGCTTCCTTTCCTAAAATTCTGAAGTTACTGCACAGTTGTGTGATTCCCAGGCTTCTACCTTCTTTCCACTAATAATGGTACTTTAATTTTCATCTTCAGAGTTCTCAAATTGGAAACTAAACTACACAGACTTGACTTGGCTGTTACATAAGTAAATCCCTCATTTTGGGCTGGTCCATTAACTTCTCTGTCTCTGTATCCACCATCAACTTTAAAAGGAAGTGATGAGAATTAATCGGTAGTTTTAACCTGTAATCTATGGAATTGAGGGGCTTCTAGGGTTGGATTTGGGAGACAGGTTGGATCGGGCAGGTCTCCAATCCCCATTCTTGCTTCAAACATGGCACTTTGGTATTCATCTGTTTTACATTGTGGTCATCTGCATGCGAATGTCTTGAACTAGTCAGAGCTCTCTAGAGAAATAGAAACAGGAGGATATACACATGAGGAGATTTATTACAAGAAATCAGATCACATAATTATGGAGGCCTGGAAGTCCCACAGTCTGCTGTTTACAAACTGGAGAACGAGGAAAGCCAGTGGTGTAATTCAATCCAAATCTGAAGGCCTGAGAACCAGGAGCACAACAGGCAGGAAAGGTGGATGTCCTAGCTCAGTCAGTCAGGAAAAAATTAACTTTTCCTTCCTCCAACTTTTTGTTCCATTCAGGCCCTCAAGGGATTGGATGATGCCCGCCCACATTGGGATAGAAAAATTCTTTACTAAATCTACCACTTCAAATGCTAATCTCATTCAGGAAAAAATGAGCACGCCATTGACGATATTCAATAGTAAAATATATCAATTCTGAGTCAACTCTTATAGTTTGATTCCTTTCAGTATATTCTCCATATTTACAATAAAAGATAGGAATAATTTGCTGGAACATATCTAACCTACCAGTGTCAAAGATGTAATCCAGATCAAATTCCTAATAGGGCCTTGGTGATGATAAATTAAATTCTTATTCCTTTTTCCTAATTTCAAAATTTCAAATGTACTAAAATGAGTGTGCTGAAAATGAAGAATACTGATAATGAGATTTTTTTGTTGTTTATTTGTTTCTCATGCTAGTTATGCAGGAAACGTTCCTTGTCTTAGACTTGACAGAATAAAGTATGGAAAATCCACTTCTAATTCTCTGACTTATAAAATTATTTTAATAAGAAGATTAATGGGGGTCTTCCCTGGTGGCGCAGTGGTTGAGAGTCCGCCTGCTGATGCAGGGGACGCGGGTTCGTGCTCCCGTCCCGGTCCGGGAAGATCCCACATGCCACAGAGCGGCTGGGCCCGTGAGCCATGGCCGCTGAGCCTGTGCATCCGGAGCCTGTGCTCTGCAACAGGAGAGACCACAACAGTGAGAGGCCCGCGTACTGAAAAAAACAAAGACGATTAATGGGAAAAATCAACTGTTGAACAATTTTCTCATCTAGTGTTTTATTCAAACCAATGGAATTCAAGGACTGTAGGCTTTTCTATTTTTATCATAAATTTTACTTTAAGGTTTGTATATAGCTGATTAGGAAATGTAGAGTGTAGTTCAAAAGAAATACAGCAGCAGCAAGGGTCTATCAAAAGATCTCCTTGAGATGTATTATCTAAAGCTCTATCTAGACCACTCAAATATTTTTGGAGGGAAATAGATTTTGTTTTCTCTTCACTGCAGCAGTAAATAATTTTATAGCTTGGAAACAATTCCTATGCAAACTCTTCAGTATATATTTAAAAAGAATAGATTTTGCCTCTTACAGAGATATGATGTCACTCACACAACTGTAATACTATATCTTCAATTAAAATAAAAGCCCCTGTAAGCCATTTGGGATGATAAATATATTATAATGGAATTTTATACTGAGAGGTGCTATATAACTAAAATAGAAAGCAAAATAAGAGAATAGACAATACCGTGTGATCAAATTGCATCCATCCATCAAACACTTATTGATATCATATCTAATCTGTGTCCAGCCTTGTGCTGACTGATGAAGGTACAAACATTAATTCTACATGATTCCTCAAAGAGGTCATGAGATCAGAAGTGTGAGTGGGCATGAATAACACACTCACAGTATAATACATGATACATAAGTGATGCACAGAAATATGCACATGTTGAAGTTTGGATGACTAGGGCAGTCTGAGCTGGCAAGCAGACTGCGTAAAGCTACTAAAATGAGAAGCAAAATAGTACTGAATATAAGAAATGGGCTTTGGCTTAAGACAGATCCACATTATAAAATCCCATTTTGGCCACTTGCCAGTTGTGTGACATTGGGCAGATTCTTAACATCTCACAATTTTAGACATGACATATCTGATGTTAAAATGGGGAGAAATTTCCACTCAAACATTTTATAAGGACAAAAAGATATAAGAATGATTATGAATTCTACAACAAATCTACAAACAATAAATGCTGGAGAGGGTGTGGAGAAAAGGGAACCCTCTTGCACTGTTGGTGGGAATGTAAATTGATACAGCCACTATGGGGAACAGTATAGAGGTTCCTTAAAAAACTAAAAATAGGAACTGTTTTCTTAACCTTTCTAGATTGTGCATATATTCAGCCAGCATTGTGCCTGTCTTCAAATTTGTATTAAATGTAAAAAGGAAGATCACTAATGTCTTTCCTAGTAATTCAAAGTCATGAGGAGCCATTGAGAAACTCTTAGTTTTTTAGACTGAATGATGCCAATGTTTCCATGAAGAAAAGCACAGAAATAAATAATCAATGAATTTCTCTGATAATATTTGGTAGGGTAGAGTGAGATGTTACATATTTGTCAAAATATATTGCTACAATTTCAGGGTTCTAATTAAAAGCAAGTATTCTACTTACTTTCTTCCTTCGTTAATTTTGAAGCATATCAATGTTGCTTATACAAAAAAATTTTAAAGACATATTGGAATTAATGACCCAGTATCAACTACCATTTATTGAGCACTGACTTTATACCTAACACTGTGTAAGGTTTTGATTTGTATTTTATTCTTTAAATCTTACAGAATTCTACAACACTAGTATTTTTATTGGAATGAAAATAAAGAAATTGAAGCTTAGACAGATGGAGTTCAATAGATTGCACTAAATAATGAGCTAAGAGGAATTAGTTGCTGGGTTCTTATCCAAATTCTACATTCTAACATGCACTTATATCCCACATGATTGCTTCGGGAAGACTTAATTTATAACTAAGATTATGAAACAACATAGGAGATGGGATAAAACCAGAGCACCCTCTTTTCAAAGAGAACAATGACCCTGAATGTGCTGACTCATTATTAAGCAGTGCCTTTACCTTCTGGCTCAAAACAAGTATCTCCATCTCTATGAAAATCTGTATCTCACCTGTATGATTTAACCAGGGGTTGAGAGTCTCAACCTCTGTTGTAAATGAGAATAATCTGGAGGGTCTTACAAAAATATTGGAGGCCTATCTCAGAGATTCAGACTTAAATATGAGGATGAAGCTTAAGCATTGGCATTTTCTTTTTCAAGCTCTTCGGGTAATTAATGGGCAAAGCTGAGAACCAGTGCTCTAGATCCTTGACTATTTCAACAGCAGTAATTGGGGTTTGTGAGCTATTTTCCACCTTAAAAAAAAAAAATTCTACTCCTAATTAAACTCGGCAGTTTAAATACAATAAAATATTTCTTTCTTTTTTTTTTTTTGGTTGAAACGTTATAAAGTCACTGTGGTTAACTCATGCTGGTAAGGCACTCTGATTGAAAAGTATGTCTCTGATTAATAATCCTAAGAAAACAAATGAGCTACAAATAAATGAAGTTTGTTTGGTAAGCAAACTCAGACCATGCGGTTGATAGGAAAATGATAAAAACAATAATTTGATAATGTAAAACTTGGAAATCACTTCACACAAAATTATAATTTATATCCCAATTATTAGATCCAAGCAGACCAGGGATTTTGTTTTTTTGGTTACAAAATTTGCAGAAAATATGATACAAAAATAAAACACATTCATGAAGAGATCCTGCAAAGTTGTAACTATAGAGTTGATAAACTGAAGAACTCTGAGATATTTAGAGCAGATTTCCCAATGCCTCTCTGAATTGCCTTTGACACTCACTCCTGTATATTGGTGGGTATTATTTTAAAAAAATTCTGTCTTCAAATAAATTTGACATTCTGAGCTAAAGAAAGATAAATGTTTCTTGGCTCTAGAACTTGTCAGAGATTTTAAGATGTTAATATGTGTGTGACTCTCTAAGAGAAATACGTTTCCCAGGTATATTACACCATGGGACTTTTTTTCCTACCACATTGTAGGACAAATAACTGTAGATCCCCACATTCTCCTATAGAGCAACAATGATATCAACAAACCCCACAAAATATACCAAGCGTCTATTATATGTCAAGGCTGCATTTGAAATATATCATGACCTGAATCCAGCTTTAATGTGATTTTAACTTCTATGTTTCATAACAGAATGGACTGTTAAAAAAAAAAGTCGGGGGGGGGGGCAGGAAATTGACAGATTCCGTTATAGCAGATGATGCTAACACAGCTATTCAAAGTCTGGAAGCGACTTAATACAGCACATTAAGGCTCTCAATCTTAAGGGGTAGAATAGGTTGAATATATCCTTGAAGGTTTAATAGAGGTGTGATAAAGGGAGAGAGAGGAGGAAAGAAGGAAGAAAGGAAGGAAAGAAGGAAGAGAAAGAAAGAGAGAGGAGGGAAGGGAGGGAGGGAAGGAGGGAGGCAGAAAGGAAGGAAGGGAGAAAGAAAGGGAGAGAGAGAAAAAGAGAGGGAAGGAAGGAGAAGAAAGGAAGGAAGGAAAGAGAGAGAGAAGAGAAAGAAAAAAGGCAAATACCCATGTTCTGATGGAAATATGGAAGGCAAAATCACTGTGACAGGTACAGTTGCCTGTGTACCAATAATTCACAGTTCTTAAAAGTTTTTTTGCACCATTTTTAAAGAATGCCTCAAGATCATTGTATCTGAGGTGACTGTTATCCGTTCTTCTTCTTCATGCTCTTTTGTGGAAAGCAGTGGCAGGAATGAATGTGAAGAGAACAGCAGATTTCAAAACTAAAAGATAGAAGAGATAGCTGATAGGAGATCTGATGACCCTCCTCAAATCCACATAGTAAAATGCTGTGATAGTTTTGCCACCAGAGAGCCCAAAGATGGAATTCACCTTAATACTTATTAGTAAAAATTAAACTAACTAGTATGTATATAAATACCTCTAGTAGACCAAGTTTACCCTGTATCTTTCCTTGACCATTGTTTGGCAAGCAAACTTAGATCATTGGGTTGAAAGAAAAATAATAAAAACAGTACTTTCATAATGAAAAACGTGGAAACCACCTCCCACAAAATCACAATTCATGTCCCAATTGAACCCTTGCACCATTTTATGTGAAAGTAACACTGTTCTTTCCATTCTATAGATCATATGAAATCACTTGCTCAGTGTACTCAGCAGGGCTGGAAATGACAGGCCAGTGTTCTGACTCCAAATCCTGGGCATTTTCCTCCATGTCCTATTATGCTTTGTAGGCTTTCCCTCACTTTCCTTATTTTTCTGTGGTCTCAGAGGGCATGACATACATACCATTTATCTGGCCCTCTCTCACATTGCCCCAATATTTCCCAAAATGTATTCCATAGAGCATTTCTTCTTTAAAGTGTTCCATGAAAAAAGTGATCTGAATCAAATCCATTTAGGAATTCTTCACAATATATTTATTATTTTGAAAACAACAATGCACATTAGCATATTAAAAGCTGTGAGAAGTCCCACAAGTCTAAGGAGTAAGGGAAGCTGCTTGAGTAAGTTTCCCCCAGTGTTTTCCAAACTTCTGTGACCTCAGGAAGCTTTTTGTACTTATGTCCCCATAGCCACTATTCAAACCCCACACAACCAAGTTTCTACTTTGGTATTCTACCTCTACATCTAATCATCTTTCACCTACTCTCTGAATAAGATATAGGCACTGAAAAGAGTTGTATATGATTGCAGTTTGGTGTTTGCTGAACACTTCCATTAATCAGTGTGTGGTAGATTATCTCCAAAGAAGACTGCACATAATACAGAAGGCTGTAGGTGCTTGCAGCTTCTGCCATCAAGTGACTGAGAGTTTATCCCTGCCTTATGTAAGTAATAACATGTGGCAAAAATAGCATTGTTTCAGATCTGAGACTAACCCTTATGAGGTCTGGACAGTATCAACTTTTGTTTTCTCATAAAACAACTTGGATCCAAGCTACTGAATAAGGAGGGACCAAAAGATAGCCACATGGAGGAAAACGAGGTCCTCCACCAACAGTCAGAACCAAGGACCCAGTCCAGAATGCTCCAGCCCTATAAGCTCCCAGCTGAATGAACCATATGAGTAACCTGTGCCAACATCACATGGAGAACCACCCAGCCAAACGGCATCATCATAAGAAATAATGAATTGTTGTTTTTAAGCCACTACATTTTGGGGTTGTTCATTATATAGCAATAGGTAAGCAAAACACACAGCATCTCACACAACAGGGAACAATCCAGGGCAGGCCATGCATTTGTAACTTTCTACTGCCTTTCAGTTTAGACTGTACATAGATGAAGGAAAACTACATGGCCTCAGGGTTAAAAATTGCACAGCCATGAGAGGAGATTCCTCTCTCTCCTAAGCTGACACACACAACATTTGGCATATGCTTACTTTTCTGTCATGGTTAAACAATCTCCTGTCTTAACCATAAGTTTTCCTAAATGTACACTCACCAGGACAGTAGCTCCAGCTTCTGCAGATCCTGTTCTTGTCCCTTGTTCACTTGTCTCTTCCCAGTCAGTCCCCCATTCCTCCTATTAGACATTTCTCTTACTTTCCTGTGAGCTATTTACCACTAAAGAAACCAAAGTGAGAACTATTCAGCCCATTGCACACTTAGACAAAAAGAAAGCGATATTTGTTAGTATTCTTGATTTGCCTGTTAAGTCTGAATTGCCCAATATTTTAGGCAAGATAGATACCCAGCCTGACAGTGGTTTTCGAAAAATAATTTAATAGCTGTCTTAGATGAGGGATGCCCAAATTATGAATGTACAAAAATAATTTACAGAAAAACCTATTTATGAACTTTAGAAAAAATCTTCTCATTATTCCTAGGCCCCACAAGAATGGGCACACAGCCAGCATTTAGAAAAATTCTCATTTCTTTATAGTAGACTTGTACTTGTCTTCCCAGCCTAACCCAACCAACAAAATCAATTAATCTTCAGTCTAATCCAGAGGTTTGTGGCCTCTTTTGCCTCTTAACATATATCCAGGGTGTTGTAAAGATAAATTTTGTTGGTATATGGAGTTATAGACAATAAGAGCTGGAAGGAACCATAAAAACTACCTACGTCACTCCAAAACTGGCAGAAATGACATATTCTGAAACCTGCTCCACTCTGGAAAATGTTAAATCAAATGTAAAATCAATTAAACTTGAGCCTTCCTGTCCCCCCTTTCCATTCCTAACCAGGTCCCAGATGCCTGTGTAAATAATCCCAATTAGAAATGCATTCATCACATAAAAACTCACCAAATGAATGCCTACAGGAAATAACATGCCAATAAATCTTGCAAAATGTCTGCTATTCACCATCTTCAAAGTTATGAGCATATGGAAATGAACATAATGTTTGCAATTAAAAGACTTACTTTACTTCAGGTACAGTGAAAACATGCCTGGACCTTTAAAACGTATTCCAAAACTATGAATAAGGTTCTGTAAAAGTTGTAGTATGCTTTATGATACAGAGATTTATCATTTACTTATCAAAAATTGTATTCTTTCAGTGACTTGCTTCAATATGCTTTGTATACATTACAGAGATGAAATCTCAAATTCTTCCATGTATTTCAAAAAGAACAAGGTAATAATATTTTGTTGATGATCATGACTTTGCAGTAGCTATTATGAACTGTTAAACTTGGAATATTAATGCCTCCCACTCATGATTATTTTAATGAGGTAATCCATAAATTCTCCGTCAGGCTATAATTCCCTTTACAGTACTTATTTATAAGGGTGTGTTTCTACAAAATATTTTTGGAAATTAAATCATTTTCTTCTCCATTGCTTCCAAATAGAGATTTCTTTCTTTTAAAAAGTCAGCAAGACAAAGTCAGAAAATTTAACCTCTCAGGGTCTCAGTTCATACACTTTAATTTCTTCCCTGGTGGGGTCAGCAAATTTTTTCTTTAAAGAGCCAGATAGTAAATATTTTAGATTGTTTGGGCCATACAGTCTCTATTACAGCCATTCAACTCTGCTTTGTAGAGGTAAAGCAGGAATAAAAAAATCAGTAACTAAATGAATGAGCTGACTCCCAATAAAAATAGAGCAGGCTGCACTTGGCCCAGGGCCCTTAATTCACTGAGTTCCTTTTTTACAACATCCTATTCAAATAATTTTCCAAGACCTCCTTGGACCCTCTATTGACCCACTATGTCCTATGAAGTTGTTTTTTTTTTAGTTTCTATTGATACTTTTTTTTTTTTTAATACATCTTTACTGGAGTATAATTGCTTCCCAATACCATGTTAGTTTCTGTTGCACAACAAAGTGAATCAGCCACATGCATACACATGTCCCCATATCCCCTCTCTCTTGAGCCTCCCTACCATCATCCCTATCCCACCCCTCTAGGTCATCGCAAAGCACCCAGCCGATCTCCCTGTTCTATGCTGCTACTTCCCACCAGCCAGCAATTTTACATTTGGTAGTGTATATACGTCGATGCTACTCTCACTTTGCCCCAGCTTCACCCTCCCACCGCATGTCATCAAGTCTATTCTCTATGTCTACCTCTTTATTCCTGCCCTGCAGCTAGGTTCATCAGTACCTTTTTTTTTTTTTTTTTAGATTCCATATATATGCATTAGCATACGGTATTTGTTTTTCTCTTTCTGACTTACTTCACTCTGTATGACAGACTCCACATCCATACTCCTCACTACAAATAACTCAATTTTGTTTCTTTTTATGGCTGAGTAATATTCCATTGTATATATGGGCCACATCTTCTTTATCCATTCATCTGTCAGTGGACATTTAGGTTGGTTCCATGTCCTGGCTATTGTAAGTAGTGCTTCAGTGAGTATTGTGGTGCATGTCTCTTTTTGAATTATGGTTTTCTCAGGGTATATGCCCAGTAGTGAGATTGCTGGGTCATATGGTAGTTTTAGTTTTAGATTTTTAGGGAACTTCATACTGTTTTCCATAGTGGTTGTATCAATTTACGTTCCCACCAACAGTGTAGGAGGGTTCCCTTTTCACCACACCCTCTCCAGCATTTATTGTTTCTAGATTTTTTGATAATGGCCATTCTGACCAGCGTGAGGTGATACCTCATTGTAGTTCTGATTTGCATTTCTCTAATAATTAGTGATGTTGAGCATCTTTTCATGTGCCTCTTGACCATCTGTATGTCTTCCTTGGTGAAATATCTATTTAGATCTTCTGCCCATTTTTTAACTGCATTGTTTGTTTTTTTGATATTGAGCTCCATAAGCTGTTTGTATATTTTGGAGATTAATCTTTTGTCCATTGTTTCATTTGCAAATATTTTCTCTCATTCTGAGGGTTGTCTTTTTGTCCTGTTTATGGTTTCTTTGCTGTGCAAAAGCTTTTAGGTTTAATTAGGTCCCATTTGTTTATTTTTGTTTTTATTTCTGTTACTGTAGGAGGTGGGTCAAAAAAGATCTTGCCGTGGTTTATGTCAAAGAGAGTTTTTCCTATGTTTTCCTCTAAAAGTTTTATAGTGTCTGATCTTACATTTAAGTCTTTAATCCATTTGGAGTTTATTTTTGTGTATGGTGTTAGGTAGCGTTCTAATTTCATTCTTTTACATGTAGTTGTCCAGTTTTCCCAGCACCACTTATTGAAGAGGCTGTCTTTTCTCCATTGTATATCCTTGCCTCCATTGTCGTAAATTAGGTGCCTATAGGTGTGTGGGTTTATGTCTGGGCTTCCTCTCCTGTTCCACTGATCTATATTTCTGTTTTTGTGCCAGTATAATACTGTCTTGATTACTGTAGCTTTGTGGTATAGTTTGAAGTCAGGGAGCCCGATTCCTCCAACTCCTTTTTTTTTTTTTTTCTCAAGATTGCTTTGGCTATTCGGGGTCTTTTGTGTTTCCATACATATTGTAAGATTTTTTTTGTTCTAATTCTGTGAAGAATGCCGTTGGTAGTTTGATAGGGATTGCATTGAATCTGTAGATTGCTTTGGGCAGTATAGTCATTTTCACAATACTGATTCTTCCAATCCAAGCACATGGTATATTTCTCCATCTTTTAATGTCATCTTTGATTTCTTTCATCAGTGTTTTATAGTTTTATGAGTACAAATCCTTAGGCAGGTTTATTCCCAGGTATTTTATTCTTTGTGTTGCAGTGCTAAATGGGAGCATTTCCTTAATTTCTCTTTCTGGTTTTTCGTTGTTGGTGTATAGGAATGCCAGAGATTTCTGTGCATTAATTTTGTATTGTGCAACCTTACCAAATTCATTGATGAGTTCTAGTAGTTTTCTGGTGGCATCTTTAGGATTTTCTATGTATAGTATCATGTCATCGGCAAATAGTGACAGTTTTACTTCTTTTCCAATTTGTATTCCTTTTATTTCTTTTTGTTCTCTGATTGCCGTGGTTAGGACTGCCAAAACTATGTTGAATAAGAGTTGCAAGAGTGGACATCCTTGTCTTGTTCCTGATCCTAGTGGAAATGCTTTCAGTTTTTCACCATTGAGTATGATGCTTGCTGTGGGTTTGTCATATATGGCCTTTATTATGTTGAGGTAGGTTCCCTCTATGCCCATTTTCTGGAGAGTGTTTATCATAAATAGGTGTTGAATTTTGTCAAAAGCTTTTTTCTGCCTCTATTGAGATGATCATATGGTTTTTATTCCTTAATTTGTTAATGTGGTGTATCACATTGATTGATTTGCATATATTGAAGAATCCTTGTATCCCTGAGATAAATCCCACTTGATCATGATGTATGATCCTTTTAATGTGCTGTTGGATTCTATAAACTTCCCTCTTAGGACTGTTTTTGCTGCATCCCATAGGTTTGGGTCATCATGTTTTCGCTGTCATTTGTTTCTATGTATTTTTTATTTCTTCTTTGATTTTTTCCATGATCTCTTGGTTATTTAGTAGCGAACTGTTTAGCCTCCATGTATCTGTGTTTTTTACAGTTTTGTTGTGGTCAGAAAAGATGCTTGATATGATTTTAATTTTCTTAAATTATCTGAGGCTTGATTTGTGACTCAAGATGTGATCTATCCTGGAGAATGTTTCATGTGCACTTGAGAAGAAAGTATATTCTGCCACTTCTGGGTGCAATGTTCTATAAATATCAATTAGATATATCTGGTCTATTGTGTCTTTTAAAGCTTATGTTTCCTTATTTATTTTCTTTTTGGATGATCTGTCCATTGGTGTAAGTGGGGTGTTAAAATCCCCTACGATTATTGTGTTACTGTTGATTTCTCCTTTCATGGTTGTTAGCGTTTGCCTTATGTATTGAGGTGCTCCTATGTTGGGTGCATAAACATTTATAATTGTTATATCTTCTTCTTGGATTGATCCTTTGATCATTCTGTAATGTCCCTCATCTCTTGTAACAGTCTTTATTTTAAAGTCAATTTTATCTGATACGAGTATTGCTACTCCAGCTTTCTTTTGATTTCTATTTACGTGGAATATCTTTTTCCATCCTTCACTTTCAGTCTTTGTGTGTCCCTAGGTCTGAAGTGGGTTTCTTGTAGACAGCATATATATGGGTCTTGTTTTTGTATCCATTCAGCCAGTCTGTGTCTTTTGGTTGGGGCCTTTAATCCAGTTACATTCAAGGTTTTTATCTATATGTATATTACCATTTTCTTAATTGTTTGGGGCTATTTTTGTGGGTCTTTTTCTTCTCTTGTGTTTCCTACTTAGAGAAGTTTCTTTAGAATTTGTTGTAAAACTGGTTTGGTGGTGCTGAATTCTTTTAGCTTTTGTTTGTCTGAAAAGCTTTTCACTTCTCCATCGAATCTGAATGAGATACTTGCTGGGTAGAGTAATCTTGCTTGTAGTTTTTTCTCTTTCATCACTTTAAGTATATCCTGCCACTCCCTTCTGGCCTGCAGAGTTTCCACTGAAAAATCAGCTGATAACCTTAGGGGGATTCCTTTGTATGTGTTTTTTTTTTTTTTTTTTCTTCCCTTGCTGCTTTTAATATTTTTTCTTTGTATTTAATTTTTGTTAGTTTGATTAATATGTGTCTTGGTGTGTTTTTCCTAGGGTTTATCCTGTATGGACTCTCTGTGCTTCCTGGATTTCGGTGACTATTTCCCTTCCCATGTTAGGGAAGTTTTCCACTATAATCTCTTCAAATATTTTCTCAGACCCTTTATTTTTCTTTTTTATTCTGGGACCCCTATAATTCGGATGTTGGTGCATTTAGTGTTGTCCCAGAAGTCTCTGAGATTGTCTTCAATTCTTTCATTCATTTTTCTTTATTCTGCTCGGCACTTATTTCAACCATTTTGTCTTCCAGCTCACTTATTCATTCTTCTGCATCCGTTATTCTGTTATTGATTCCTTCTAGTGTATTTTTCATTTCAGTTATTGTGTTGGTCATCTCTGTTTGTTTGTTCTTTAGTTCTTCTAGATATTTGTTAAGCATTTCTTGTATTTTCTCAATCCATGCTTCCATTCTATTTCCGAGATTCTGGATCATCTTTACTATCGTTACTCTGAATTCTTTTTCAGGTAAATTGCCTATTTCCTCTTCATTTATTTGCTCTTGTAGGCTTTTTACCTTGCTCCTTCATCTGTGACATATTTTTTCGCCATCTCTTTTTTTTTTTTTTTTTTTTTTTAATTATTGGGATTGTGTTCCTGTTTTACTGGTTGTTTGGCCTGAGGCTTCCAACACTGGAGTTTGTATGCTATTGGGTAGAGCTGGGTCTTGGTGCTGAGATGAGGAACTCTGTGAGACCTCACTCCGATGAATATTCCTTGGGGTCTGAGGTTCTCTGTTAGTCCAGTGGTTCGGACTTGGAGCTCCCACTGCAGGAGCTTCCGCCTGACCCCGGGCTCGCGAATCAAGATCTCACAAACCACGTGGGGTGGTTCACTCTGGAGTTCCTCCCGTCTCCTTGGGAGTCAGAGTTCCCCACCAGTGGAGGGCAAGCACCCTAGTTGTGGGGAGATACTAACTCTGCATCTTCCCACACCACCATCTTGACTCCTCCCTAAAGCATATTTTTAAATTTGAGGATGAATCTGATCTTTACAAAGTAATCTTAATTTATTGAACTAAATACGTATTCAAATTTTTGGAATTACTAAAATGTTAAAAGCTTCTAGTTTCAGAGGATCCTTCCCCAGGTACCTAAATCCTATGCTTATGTTCTCTTATTCCTTTCCTTCTCTGTGCTCCAGTTTCTCAATTTTTCCATAAATAGTATATGTTTAGCCCCTTTCTCCTTCCTGCCAATTCCCTCTGAGCACCATCCACTTGTCAAAGTTCATTTAGTGTAGTACCCAGAATGAAAGCTAACATTCCAAGTGTGGGGTGGCCACTGCAGAGTAGAAACATTGTCTCCCCACTTCAAACATTATTTTTCTCTTAGCACCATTCGCAAAGCTATTGTCTGACCAACCATGAGCTGGCCATCCATTATGCTTTTAGGGAATTATTAAAAATGAGAGATTTGGCAGGTGAAAAGAGAAATGCCATGTGAAATGAATAGCACAACAGAAAGACATGTGTTTTTTGCAGTGCAGTCTTGAGAAAGAGGATTAAATTAAACCCTAATGCAATGAGGCCAAAAAGCATCTCTTGGAGTTTCACTGTGGAGGGAGCTGAGACTAAGAGGAGCTGATGCACTCTTGTCTGTACACTAGCATGATATTTTTATGAGCAAACTAAGGCCATATCTTGTCCATTGGGGTAATAGGTTTTGTATTGCCCATGAGAAGAATGGAGCAAAATAAATAAATGAATAAGGTTCTGAAGAACCTAGGGGCAGGATAGGAATAAAGACACAGACATAGAGAATGGACTTAAGGACACGGGGAGGGGGAAGGGTAAGCTGGGACGAAGTAAGACAGTGGCATTGACATATATACAATACCAAATGTAAAATAGATAGCTAGTGGGAAGCAGCCGCATAGCACAGGGAGATCAGCTCGGTGCTTTGTGTCCACCTAGAGGGGTGGGATACGGAGGGTGGAAGGGAGACGCAAGAGGGAAGAGATATGGGGATATATGTATTTGTATAGCTGATTCACTTTGTTATAAAGCAGAAACTAACACATCATTGTAAAGCAATTATACTCCAATAAAGATGTTAAAAAAAAAAAAAGAATGGAGCAATAGCTTAGATGCACATAAGATTTCTCCTCCAGCTGTAGTTGGCTGAAGGTAATATTCCTCTGTCTCTAGGGCTAAGATGGGACTATTAGGTTGGAGTTAACAAATACTTGGAATCTTTTTTTTCCCTGAAATTACATGCTTCTCCATCCTGACTTGATGCTCTCCATCTTCTGCTCTCTTTGAGAGCTTCACTCTCAAATGTAGATGCACTGTTCATGGCTGCTGCCTGGCTTCCTTGGCACCAGGCAAGTGAAATAGAAACTCGGTGACTTGCCCCACTGGAGTCCTGAGAATGAGATTGCAGGGTTAACTGAGGTTTTGGCACAGCAAGAAGACAAGAGCAATGAACAGAGCAGAGGCTAAATGTAGAGTCTCCTCCTACCTTCAGATAAACTCTGCAAGGTCAGAGGCTATACGAAAGGATTGCATGATGTTACTTGGGAGTCTTTCTCTTTCTGACACCTTCTGTGCAGTTCAGACCACTATGCTGGCTTAGTACTACAACAGTGGTACTTAATTTCACTGCAGCCTTCCCCAGACCCCTGCCGTTTGTTCTGAAAATCTGTCCTTATACTTCTTATTAAAAACCATGAGAGATTAGTTATTAAAATTTTAGATATATCATGAGCAAGCAATGAAAGGCTTATCAATATATTTTACTTTTATTTTCAAAAGAATCCTAAGAGTACATAAAACAGTGTCAAACTTACTACTTCTTGTTTATTCCTTTATTACTTTTTTTTTTTTTTTTTTTTGCTAGGTCAATCACTCCTCTGTTAGAACTTTTGTCTATGACTTTGGAAAACATGAGGAACCTTGCTGAAATAGACATGTGCACGTCATCACTCACATTTTAGCAGTTCTAGGTCTTTGCTTGGATGTGCAAAGTTATGATAACACTGTCTGGTGCCCAGGTCTGCAGCACTGTAGTTGCAAGTTGTGGGAAAAGATGACACTTGAGCACATCAGACAGTCTCAGACTTCGATATCATTCCCTTCATTTGCAACAACTGGCTCTTCCTTTATCCACTTTTTTTGCAAAATATTTTTGAGCTCCTACTACATGCCAGGCACTCTTCCAGATGTTAACACTTGGGACACAACAGTGTAAAACTTACACTTACTTCCATCATATCAATATTGAGAAGGGGTCCAGCACTTATTTTTTCCCACACTAATGTCTCCAGAGTGAAAATATCTATGGAAAGGAGACTTCCAGTGTGGCAAATGCATTGTCACTTCACACATGGGGGTCATTCCTTCTTTTTCCATAACAACTCTTTCTTTAAAAAAAAAAAAAAATGGTAGTGAAGTAATTATGCCATCCAAGTCCTTTGAACCACACAGAATTTCCTAATAAAAGGATGTAACTTCACTCTAGCCATTATTGTGTTTAACTTGGTTTTGACTAATGTGTATTTAGTACATTTAAGTATTTGAGTGTATCTGCTACATACAATTATTTCTAAGTCAACTGAACTATTGTTTCAGTTGTAAAGAAACATTTTTATTTTGCACATTTGAAAAAAATACAAGTAATTATCTAGCTACCAAAAAAGTCACCTCACTTCTTCAAGGAAAAGAAAGGCAGTGCTCTTTATCAATTTATTAACAAAAGAAATAGAATCAATGATAATTGAGAAAACATCCTCCCTTGAAGTTGACTATGTTCGCTGCAGTAAGCAAAGCATCCTTTGATTATGATGAATGGGTTTCGCAGCCTTTTCATGATTGTGCAACATACAATCTGTAATGAAGCAGTGAGGTACTCTTTTCTTAGGGAACCATTCTGGAATTTACCCAAGCTTAGCAGGGGCGTCACCGGTGTAGATCAATCCACATGTGGCTGTGTGTTTTTATGCTTCTAACAGAAGTCTTTGATAAGCTTGAACACATCATTGTCTTTTCTTTTTAAATGCAATGGTTCATAACACAAGCTGTGTTTGTCTGTGACCGCTTTCTCTTTTATGGACTCCGCAAACACGGATGGCTGAATATAGTTAGAGCTGTCATTCACTCATTGGGTTGAATACCCACCTACAAGGGACAAATCTTGGCACTTCTAAAACCTGTTACAAGAGATACTAGCTCCTTTTATTAATTCTAAAACATTTCACTTGACAGTGGAACAAAGTGAAGGGTTTTTTATTTGTTTCTGATGTAGTTACAGTACCATTTTTGCCATTTACCAGTTTAATTTTTCAACTATAATATCATATATATATATATATATATATATATATATATATATATATATATATATATATATCTCCAGGATGAAAACATCTATGAAAAGTTTTCATGAAACTTCAAATGTGACAATTTTTATATACATAAAACTTAGTACTAATGTAGCTTCTTATATTTGCATGAAAGGAACCCAGCTCAAACTGGAATAAAGAAAAAAGTGACTTTATCAACTGACATAATTAAGTAATCCAAATATAAGTATGATTTCAGACTTGGCTGGATCCAGGGGCTCACTCCGTGTATTTTGAATAGGTTTTTCTTCATTATTCTACTCTCTCTTTTTGCTTCTATGTTATTTTCATCATAAGAAGGATTATCTTTATGTATTGTCTACCTCTCTGCCCCCCAGCAGCTGAAGACTGATCTTTAAGTTCAACAGAAAATGTTATCTTCTTTAAAATTAAAAAAAAAAAGAAAGGTTGTCAGGTAGTATTGACTCAGATGGGTTTGGTCCAGGCCATCTCACTATCTCTGAATCAAGCTTTAAGGCTGAGATGTGAGACTCTGGTTAACCAAACTCAGTTACATACTCAACTCCTGGCCCTAAAAACAGAGTCAGCTTCACTATACCCAGACAGACTAAAGATGATGTCTCCAGAACCTGAGAGATCTTACTAAAAGGAAGAGGGTTGACAGCTGAGCAGGTAGAAACATCAATATTCTATATAATATTAACCATATGCTTCCCTCTAAGGACTTCCCTACTGCTCAAGTCCCAGTGTCCTCAACATTCTGCTGCCATCACATCATGATCTGGTAGATGTCAGTGTGTCAGTGTCATATGCAACTTTACTTCCACATCCCATTTCATTTCAGGTAGCATCTATAGTTTGAGATTGACATTTAAAAACAATGCGTTGCACAGGATCCATTGCAGTCATGGAGTTCTGTCCATTTTATGTCATCTAAGTATATCCACTATAAGCAAACATAGTCTTTACACTTGTATTTCTTCAATGTCTTATGGACAAGAACCCATAGGTAGTAGCAGAAATGGCATAGTAGCAGCAGAAATGGTAGTAGCAGAAAAGTCACAGAAAATGTGGAAGACAGGATTTGACTCTATAATTTAACTCAGGCAACTTCCTTCACTTAGCTCATTACAAACCGCTCACTAGAGTCACCACGGTACTAGAAATGCCAGCACAAATTTGTCTTGATACACCCAATGCTGGTGAGTTGCATGTCTCATATTGCTGCCTTAGCTTAATTTATATCTTGAATGATTTGACTTTTAAACAAATCACATGTGTCTCCCATTCCCAGAAAAAGCAGCTTCCACTCTTGTTCCATAGGTTGACATGCAAATATATTCATGTCTCTTGCTTGTGTGAATAGAAAGCTATGGACTGGGAAGTTAAGTATATAACAGTCTCCATCAGAAATAGCCAACACCTACCATGGCAATGCAGCAATGTAATCAGAAAGACCAAAATGCCACTTTCTGTTTCTCATGTCTTTCATCCTGCTCTCCTCCATTTCAGTCTACCCAAACCGGGCATTCCTTACCTACTTGCACATCAATTTTCTGCTGGGCACTCACAATCCCAAGACATGCATCCTACTATTCCATGGAATTAAAGAATCTCTCCATTGGATGGGACCTTTAAGGATCACCTGGTTCTGTACTTAAGTTACCAATATAATATTCCCAACAAATAATTCATCTCTAAATCTCTGCTTTGTAGAAGGAGAGGTATTTGGAGTGGTTCAAATCATGGATGTTGTGGGGCTAACAACTAGGGTTCCAATCCTAGCTTTCTAACAGGCATCAGTAATCTTGGTAACTTACTTCCCCCTCTAAGATCCAATTTTATCATATGGAAGTAATGATGGAAATAATTGCACCTACTCCCTGGTGTTCTAGCAGGAAATTTATGAGGTAATGCCTATATAATGAGTGTAACACAAGGTCAGGTATGAGCTCAATAAATGATAATATCTACAATAAATAACATTTATAAACCCATATTTATCTATATGTCTATATTGATAACTCTATATTCAATGTAGTTTCATTTAAATACATAGTTAATACATGCTCAAAAAGAAAATCTGGATAATATGGAATTAAAGAACAAAAAAAAAATAATATTGCACAGAATCTCTCTGATGAGAGCCAAAGTTTGTTAAATTTGTTGCTTTTCCCTCCAAGCTTTTTTCCTCTGAATATTTTTCTTTTACATAGTTGATATCATACTATGTATATACTTTGGAACATATTTTTAATATTGTAACATAAGTCATTCTCCATGTTATTAAAATGCTATACAGACATCATTTTTAATGGTTGATTAACTTTCCGTCATTCAGTCTTTACCCAATTTACTTAACCATGCCCCTGTTTTTGAAGACTGAGGACAAATATTTTTTAAGCTGTATTTACATTTTGACAGAGGGCTTGTTGGAAAGGAAATAGGGTAATATATGTCCAACATGACCAGAAGAAAAAGGATGTGGGAAAGGATGCCAAGAATAGTTTTTGTTCTTCTAATTCTTCATTATTCTGACATTAATATTAATACTAATACCACTAACAACATTTATTGAGTGCCCACTATGTGCCAGAAATGCTGCATTATTTAATTCAGTCATCTCAAAAGACTTGTGAGGTAGCTGTTAATATCCGGTTTTATAGAGAGGAAATGAAGCATAAGAGATGTAAGCATCTTTCAAAATTCAAGTCACTAGTGGTTGAGTCAGGATTTTAATCTAAATCTGACTGCCTACAATGCCCTTTTTCTTTCACAAGACCAGGTGGCCAGCCCAATCTTGGTCTATCTGAGATTTTCACCTTGGTGTCAAGTAGGATCCCTTGACAACTATAGCAGAGCTAAGATTCTTTGTTAGATTCTAAGAGAACACAATGCAGTTGCTATCAGGAAAAGGAAACCTTTCTTCAAGAAGGAAATACTGCTCTAGGAGTTGAACACAAAGTAAGCCTAGATATTCTGTTTGATTCCTTAACATCCTAAATTTGATGCAACCTGATCAATCCAATTATGGCAATTCTATTTCATTTGCCAACTATTAATTTAGGGATAGGCAGGGAAATTTCTGCTAGGAAGGAATGGAGGGAAAGGTCAAATTTATGTAAATGTTTCTTCAGGCTGAAGAAAGAGAACAAATGAATAATGATCCTTCTTGCTTTTAACTGTTTTGTCTGGGTATGACACCTGGAGCTGCCACAGTCTCCTTGTTAGTCCACTGAGGATGAAGGTAGCATGAAGGATATTAATGTGGAGACATGACACAAACTTGAGTCACTAAAGATCTGCCATATTGACCTCTTCCTGGACTTGCCATTGTGGAGGATAATGAGTGTCCTTATTGTTCAATCCTATTTTAGGTCAGGTCATCTGTTACTTGCTACTGAAAGCATTCTATCTGACTTCAAGAAGGTCTACAGGGACCTAAGACCCTCAACTCAATCGATCTATCAGTATGTTACCCTTATTAAGTATATAATGTTTTGACCACGCTTCCACACCTATCATCTAAAAAGACTCATAACTCACCTCTGATAGTTTTAGGACAAATATCATTCCATTTAAATAATGGGAAATCAGAAACAAAAAAATTGAGTAACTTGACAAAAAGTAGTTTAAATAAGTGTCTGATTCAGAACTTGAACAAAGATACAATAGCACCAGGACCTATAATCTTCATGGCATACAATAACTCATCTTTGGATGCTTCTTTATGGCAGGCTCAACAGTTTCTTGGTCATCATTCCACTTGATCTTTGACACAATCCTCCCACTTGAAAAAAGATTTTTATGTGTTCACTTTTGAGTATACTGTAGTCCAAGAGGGGATGCAAGTTCTTTTCAAGGTCATGCATCAAGGTAAGAGACGTAGGCAAGATTCACCCTTGTGGATAAAAGAGATCTGCTATATAGCAAAATAATATTGTTCACAATGCAGCCTTCCTATTTCAGTCTCTCTCATGTAAAGTTAGGGCCATGCGGCTTGTTCTGGGCAATGGGCTGTGAGCAGAACTGTCAAGTGTTATTCTTAGTACAAGGTAAATAGGAAAGGATGTGAGTCTTTTATGCTTCCTTATCTCTTTCCCTCATTTGCACAGCTGGACGTAAAGAGCACCAAGATTTTGAGGTCACTAGAGGGAAGCAGCCAAGATCCAGCCTGGATCTTTGAGTTGATGTGGATTAGAGTTACAAACGTCAAATCCTCATAGGACTTTAACACGAGTATGAAATTACATTTGATGGGTTAAGTCACTGAAACTTTGAAAGTGTGCCTTACTGCAGCACACACATCCTGTTCTATTTCAGCTGCTATAAAATTGTCAACGGCTAACTGGCTTACCCACTACCTAAAAAGAGGGTCGGTTTAACTTTTAAGTACCTAGTAGACCATTTCCGCATATAATACCTTTCTGGTTCTGCTTTAAAGTCCTCAGATACAAAATGCTGGTGCTTTTTAAAGCTCCTTCATTCCTTTGGTTTATGTAGGTGAATAGTTGCTTTATTTATTATACAGTTGGTCGTGGTTATGGAGAATTTTTCTTCACTATGCTTGAGATTTATAGAGCTGGGCTGTCCTTTTATTAGGTAATATATTCAGTTTGGCATTCTTAGGTGCCTAGAGAATTTGGCATAGATATACTTTTATCATAAAAAATCCTCATAATGATTATTATTAGCATACACTGTTGTTTATCAAGCCTCAGTGCAAAAAAAAAAATCACACGTAGTTTTGAGAAGCTAAGTATTTTGGTCTTTGAGTAGAACAAAGAATGGCATAAATATTTCTGAGTCTTGGTGAACGTACTGATCAAGAAATGCACGAGCTACTAAAATTACAAACACGGCATTGCTGCCGGCATCCTTTAAGGTTTCCCCACTGTACAATGGATTTAACACACCTGAAGTTCCTCCATTGTACCTCCAGGGCACAGCTACAATTTATATGAATTTTGAAACCATCAAATCCCTGCCAACTATTCCTGGGAAGAGAAAAGCTCAGTCTCTCACCCCTAACATTGGTAAGCCTGAAGAAACATTGACAATACCTAACTGACACTGCTTGAATGACCGACAAGAAAAAGAGAGGCCGAGAAATAGGAAATGGTTTTCAAAAGGTCACAAAGCAGTTCAGGCCCAGCCAAAGGTGTTTCTGTGTTTATTGTATGTCTTCTTCCAGACCTCAGAATAAGGATCTCCTGGGCCACACCATGTGTCCTTCAACATGAGTCCTGTGGCCATAGTCACCTTGCTCTGCATCTACGACTTAATAAAACTATAGACCACTAGGCTGGGTGTCATCTCAAGGAATTAACTACTACTACCATCTGTTGAATATCCACTAAGTGCCAGAAACTAAGCTACAGTCCTTTAATTCTCACAAAAATCCCATGAGGTAGGAATCATCATCTTAAGGAGGTTCAGAAAAGTTAAGGGATTTATCACTATACCTAATAAGTGACAAGTCAGGTCCATCCCATTTAGTGCTTCTATGTAACAGTGTTCTCAGGAACAAAGCAAAGAATCCTTATCTTCATTTTACACAAAGGTAGATGTGGCAAAGGAATATTCAACAAATTATTTAAAATATCACATTAAATCAGTGATGGAGCTGGAACCAACTATAACCAAAGTCCCAAGGATCAGAGATTGTTTTTCTCCTACCTAAACCTTCGTTTTCTGTATTCAAGTTAATGTCATATGAAGTTAAGAATGGAATGAATATAGACTGAAAAACTTTTTTTTTCTCTTTTCAAATCTTTGTTTTCCCT
This sequence comes from Grampus griseus, assembly GCF_964374135.1. Taxonomy (NCBI): domain Eukaryota; kingdom Metazoa; phylum Chordata; class Mammalia; order Artiodactyla; family Delphinidae; genus Grampus; species Grampus griseus. Next base: position 37,347,044 of record NC_139013.1, read on the forward strand.
AGAAAGCTAAGTGTCTATGTAGCATGTGCATTTTGTGCCTTAAAATGTATCTGAAAGTGTAGTTTCAGTTTTTGGAAGGAAAGAGAATAGGTAATTTGACACATAACAGCACTCAGCTGTTGTCATGTTGTCATCGTGGAAAGAGGACTATAGCCAAGAGCCAGGCAAGATCCAGACACAAGGACAGATTTAGGAAGATGCTCTGCATCCTCATGCCTCATGACAAACCTCATGAGCAGGCAAGATCCAGACACAAGGACAGATTTAGGAAGATGCTCTGCATCCTCATGCCTCATGACAAACCTCATGAGCATCTATGAGCATCTCCAGTTCACACAAAAACTTTCCATTTGAAAATTTATTTCAGAGCTTCATTTCTTCAGGAATGAGGGTGGCTGCCAAAGGCATGGAATTTAGACAATTAAGGGCCTTAGAAATCAGTGAGCCTGCTACCTCATTTTGCAGATGAGAAAGCTGTGGTCCAGAGAGGGGTCGTGGCTCGTCAAAGGCCATGCAGCTAGATTTGTCCCAAAGTCTAAACCAAAAGGAAGGTTATTATGAATCTCACATCATAGCCAGTCAAATGCCTGGAAACCTGGATATATAATCTGTAAACAAAGTCATGATGACCTGGAGGTAAAAAAAGCTGAGAAGCAGAAAAAAGGAAGTGTTTGTGATGGTGACTCTAAGCCAAAGGCAAAGGAGGGAAAAGAAATTGCTCTATGTGCAGTTAGCGTTTATTATTCCCTCCACCATAGAAAAGCATAATCCTGGAGCTAAGGGCAGTGAGGGGGGAAAATGATTACATTGACCCTGTCTTAAAGGGACTCATATTCTATTATGTGAGAGTAGACCTTAGTCACAAAGATTGGAAGAGATGCATTTTGAAAGAGCAGTGCAGATAAATTTGTTTTGACAGTCAGAGAAGGAACAGATTTCAGAGATGATCAATCATCTTCAGCTTACTTAACTTGAAGGAAATTTGCTCTTAATTTGGAGAATCTCACATTGTTAGAGCTCATACAATGCCTCCAGCTTAAGAATCCTTATGAAAATGTATAGAAAGGCTGGTTAAAATTAAAAAGAAGTAAAGGTGTTATGCCTTCTCTCCTCCATCTCCCTCCAGCCACATCTACTCAGACTGCCCTCGCATGCTCTCTTTCCTTTTAAGCCTGCCTTGTGTGTTCACCATGACTTAATTTCTCATTTATTGATGTTTACTGTCTGCTGACCACTGAGGATACCACTAGATGTACATTCCATCAACTACCAGCCTACATGATAAACACATCATGCAATTAACTTTTTTTTTAGGTGGGAAATACAGTGCAGAGACATTAAGATTCTTTGCCAAAAAAGTCACACAGCTAGAAAGCACTGGAGCCTGGATTCTAATCCTGAAACCAAAGCTCTAACCGTAATGGAAAAAATTTAACTGGGCTATAATAAAATTAAAAATGTATATTCATAAAAGACATCATTAAATCTATGTATAGATCTATCCAAACAATAAATATAGATATATCTAAAATAATCATCTATCATCTCTACATCTGTTTACCTGGATGAGGTAGAGAAAGAGAGAGAGAAAGAATTTGTGTCTTAATTTATATTTTTTCCTCCCCATACTGGATACTGGTGATATAAGGACACTATTCTCACAAAGTTCTGCCATATTAGGCAAGTCAATTACCCTTCCTTGGGCTTCAGGAAAAGCAAAAGCTGATTAAACTGAAGAGGCATGTAATGAATGAAATGAAGTATGCAGATGTCAGCTTCAGAACTTTCTGGTTGCAAATTCCAGGTTCAGTATATCACTAGTTTGTAGACTAGCTATATCATCTTTCTGTAACTTAGTTTTATCATCTGTAAAATACTTACCTGATTGTGCAGACATTAAAGGAGATTATGTATTTTAAATGCTCAATACAGTGCCTAGCACCAGACAGTCAAAATAGACAATGGTGAGGTTTTCGATGCTTTGCAAACATGAAAATTTCCAGTTATAGAGAATAAGAATATTATTAGGGCTTCCCTGGTGGCGCAGTGGTTGAGAGTCCGCCTGCCGATGCAGGGGATACGGGTTCGTGCCCCGGTCCGGGAAGATCCCACATGCCGTGGAGCGGCTGTGCCCGTGAGCCATGGCCGCTGAGCAAAAAAAAAAAAAAAAAGAATATTATTAGCTTCCACTTGGCTGTGAATTTTAAGAAAGAAGAGAGCGTCTAAGAGTTTTACAGAAGTAAAAGCCTCAACTACTACCAGTGAAAGAAGAAAACGGGATTTAAAATGTATCAGGAATAATATCCAGTTGCATATGTGCTGGCTGTGCAAATAAACACACATAGGTGAATGAGAAAAAGAAACATAAAAAGCAACTGGTTTAAATTTTGTCTTTGATTCTGACAAGCTTGGAAACCTGAAACTAACTTCTTCTTAGAGTGGCTCTCCCTTTCAATGTTGCTTCTTCAGAGAAGGCTTCCTGAACTCCTTAAATAGATTGCAGGCAGACCTCAGAGATATTGTGGGTACAGTTCCAGACCACTGCAATTAAAGCAGATATCACAGTAAAGTCACAAGAATTTTTTTGGTTTCCCGTTGAACATAAAAGTTATATTTACACTGTACACTATATTGTATATTATAAGTATGCAATAGTATTATGTCTAAAAAAGGCAATGTACATATCTTAATTAAAAATACTTCATTGCTAAAAAATGCTAACCATCATTTTGAGCTTTTGCTAGTGGAGGTTTAGAATATAGCAAGAATCACCAAAATGTGATACAGAGACACAAAGTTTGCAAATGCTGTTGAAAAAATGGTGCTGGTAGACTTGCTTGACGCAGGGTTGCCACAAACCTTCAATTTGTAAAAAATGCAGTATCTGAGAAGTACAATAAAGCGAGGTATGCCTGCAGTCCTCTTGTTATATGGATTTCTAAAACCCCATACTTCTCCTTCATATCATTGGTTTTTTAAGACTCCATGCTTCTCTCTCAGATCATCTGTCATCTTGGGTATCATGTGATCATTTCTATTGGCCTCATTACTTCCTGTCTCCACAGCTAAAAGATAAATCCTATGGAAGCAGGAACACATCACTCTTGTTTCCCACCTGCCCTCACTTTGCCTGTGGCAGGACCTGGCACAAGTAACAGATAAAATAATAGGAGAATAAACATGAGTGTGCAAGTGAAGGAAGTGAAAGGGGAGAGGAGACAGAAATGTGGTAGAAAGAAGTGATGCTGGGATTTGATGCACATCTTCTATAACCAAGTTCAGAGCTTTTCCCTTTATTGCACCAGACTCCTTCCTTCCCTCCTCTTTCCTTCCATCTTTTTCACTTTGTTTAGAATATAATTTTAAAGTATAATTATAAATAATTATAAAATATAATTTAAAAATATAATTCAGATCATTATGTGGTTGGATGTTGGACTTGCTTTTCAGAAGGTCTAGGGGAAGCTTTTCTTATCTGTGGACTTGACACTTTCACCAACACTATTAAACATGGGCAGTGGAGACGCTGACCTTGGGCACTGCAATCATCAGCTCACTTTTAGTGGAGCCCAAATTAGGCACAACTGGGGAATGAAGGTGATCAGTTTGCCAACAGCTGATGTCAGCCAGCTTGATGAGATTAGCACATCTACAACACTGCATCATGTGTGGGTACAGGTGCCTTTAACCAACAGCACTCTTTGCATCTAAATCTGCTTCAGTCATGCGTCATCTTGACCCTCTCCTAGGTTCAGGTGCCAGTCTTTTAATTTTTGGTTTCTGGACCAAGCACTCTTTACAGACTATTGAAAATAAAATTACCTTCATCAGTGAGTCTTGCTCAAGGGACATCCTTTTATACCAGCATTTTCTCTGGGTCTTGTTATTGACATGGACCAGTCTGGATGGTAGACACCATCCTGGTTCAGCCATTATCGTTGTTATCAGGGGCCCAGATTCTTCTGGAGGCTTATATTATTACCTGGGACATGGTTGGAAGGAACCTCAGAGACAAAAGTCATCATCCTTCCTCTCTACTTTTTTTTTTTTAAGAAAAACACATGACTTTATTATTCCCAGCACAAAGGGCAGGTCTTTGCAAAATGAGGAGGCAAGTTCTGATGGCAGGGAGGAGGCCCCTACTTGCCGGCAATGAGCAGGCTCCACAGGACCACAGTGGCTGAGTCCCCGTGCAGGAACATTTTTGAGATGTAGTGGTCCTTGTTGACTGGCTTGGACTTCTTCTTGCCCTTGCTGCTCTTGGGTCCACATCTTCACGTTCTCCAGCACCATGTTGCAGTGCTTGTCGAAGGCTTTCACACGGCCCAGGAGCTTTTTGTTGTTGCGGCAGTTGATGAGCACTTGGGTGTTGTTCTTGACCGACTGGGTGAGCACGGAGAGTGGCCCTGTGTTAAACTCCTCCTCCTCCCACTTCTGCAGCTCCTGTGGTGTCACATCTCACTCTGGGGCTTGTCAAGGAGGCTCATGGTGGTGGTGGTGGTGGCCACGCTCGCAAGTCACTACCGTCTCCTCTGCGTTGCTTTGGCCTTCCACAGAGAGCCCTCCCCACTTTTTAATAAACGATTGAACTAAGGCCCAGAGAGCAGAAATAATTTGACTAAGGCTTCACATTATGATACATTGTGACAGTTAGATTTAGATCCAGGTATCCTTGACCTGAGTGCTAAGTACAACTCTGGGGAGATACCAACATTTTTTCTTTCTTTTTTCCTTCCGTCCTTTCTCTCTCTCTCTGTTGCTTTTATTTTTGTTTTGTTTCGTTTTAATACATTGTAGGTACTGGGACAAACCCAAGTAGCAAGGCAGTTTCCATGAAATATCCAGGCCCTCATTATGCATTCCACTGAGTCTCCTCCTACCTCTCACTCTTCCATTAAGTCAACAAGAAAGAGAAGAGGCTGCTTCTTCCCTCTTCCTATTTTTACCACCAGATTTAAGCTCGGAGTCTGTAAAATACCCACCCCACCATACCCCCACCACATAAACACATATGTCTTGATTTAGACTAAGTCTTGATATCAACTGAATAGCCCACTAAATACATGCACACACAGGATGGAGCCTGTTTAAATCTTATTACCATTCATTTTAATGTAAATTTAGTGATCACTAAAGGGCTGCCGCAAAGGCAATGACTCTGCTCCCCTGGTGCAACTCCCCTCCCCAAACATCTTGGAAAAATAAACAGAAAGAAACAAGATCCACATTTTTCATGTCTGTTAACTTTGCAACATGTGCTAACCAAGTAGGTTACTGTAATAGGAGACTGTTATAATTAAGCCCTTTTCTCCCCATGCCATGCTGGAGTTGAGAGTCTACTGGGAGCGATAAGAAAGTTCTGTTCTACTGAACGTTTTGACATTGTCTTTTGAAATTTGCAGCTATAGGGTATAAAACCTTTTTTGTTTGGGTTGTGGGAGACTGTAAACCGTACAAACAATCACACATGAACTGGAAATACAATATTAAATGTTAAACAAAGGGTATATTTTCTCCTAATTCCAATGAAGCTGTATTTTTCTAATGGAGTCCCATGATTCAAACATATTTAAATTGGGAAAAAAAAAAAAAAACCCTTCAATCTTCCAGTCAGTTATAAAACCATTGTGTGCACAGAAACTTTATAACAGCATGGGAGTTTATAATCCCCCAGCAAGAGGATTAGAAATTTGCAATGAGAGAAGTCCTTAATCTTGCACTTACCTAACTGCACGTTTCTTAGATTTAAATTGTGCAAATCAAAAAAAATGAAGATCATTTTGTTCTTTTCTAAAGGGTACTCATAGATAAATGATGACTGGTTAGAGCCTATTGAACGTTTGAACCATTTGTAGAATATAATTTATTCATACCAAATACATCGGAAAAGTAACTCTAGTGTTAAATTACAACGTGAAGAAATTAAAAGGCAGAAATGAGCCATTGAGTTTAAATGGATGCTCTGAGGTTTGTAGAAAATGTCAAAAGAGTTCAAATGTTCATAATGTGAAAGTAAATATTTGGGCATACTGTAGGAAGGCTTTATCCTGATGTAAGATAATACAGTTCTTCATGAAATATGTTATAAAGAGAAGACTGTTTAGTCTAGCTCATTTAATTTCCATGTGTTTTATTAATAAACAATTATACCAAAAAGGTACGTTCTTGCTCCCCATCTTCCTCATTCAAGTCTGTCTAGTTCTCCCATAAAGTTCATTCCTGAGTGAGTCAAACCAACTATAATTTTCCTTTTTCTTACTGATTTTTCTTCATTTATCAGAAAATTTGCTGGATCAGTAAAACATCTGTGAGAACTTGAGGGTAGGAGACTGATAATGGTACTTGGTCCATAGGATGTAGAAATAGCTAAGTCCTGTAGTCATCTGGCCATAATGCCTCCCCAACATGTGAGGGGAGATACAGACACAAAGAAGTCAAAGGCAGGTAAAATATTGCTTTACACATGGCTGGCTTTCGCCTTAAACTTGGGAAGCTAAGCTGGGTTACATGGAGAATTCTCTTGCTATGGTTTGATATTTTAAATGGTACTTTTCTTTAAACTTAACTTGCATCTTGGAACTTACCACTTTAGTAAATCTAAAATAACAATATTAAACTACAAAAAGAACCAAAAAATACTAAAACAAAATGAATGCATAGAGCCAAAGAATAGAATAAAAGACGAGTGTTTAACCCTGAAGGGAATAATGAATATGCCCATAATTCTATCCGTGTATTTACCTAATATCCACATTGCCACCTATTAAATGTCCAGGAATCTAAACAGCAGGGTCAGTACACTTCTTCCTTAACTGATGCAGAATAAAGATAAGCAGGCTATATCCAGGGCCTTGAGGGCAATGTTTTCTTAAACAGGACACCAGACGCTCTAACCATATAGGCCAAAAACAAAAGAAAACCTCGTTATCCACCTAGATGGGTGGGTGGAGGCTGAGGGAAGACAAGTATATGTAGTAAAGCATTAATATTTGAGGAATCTGGGTAGCATGTAACCAGTAAGATTTTTTTCTTCAGTAGTTTGAAATGCATATATCTAATCTAACAAATGACTTATTTACAGTATATAAAGAATGCCTACAAGTCAATAAGAAAAAAGCAAAGAATATTTTTAAATGTCAAAACATAAGAACAGATACTCAAATTCACTAGTAATCAAAGAAGCAAAGTTAAAACAACAGTGAATAACACAACACACCCAAAACAATAGGAAAGAAAAAGAGAGAGGGAGAGTGGGAGAGAGGTGAAGGGAGGGAGAGAAAGAAGCAAGGAAGGAAGAAAAGGAGGAAAGAGGAAGAAAAATGAATAGATAATAGCAAGTATTGACACAGATTTGGATTAACCAGGAATGTAATATGGTACGATCACTTTGAAAAACTGCGTGGCTGAACTTCTCATACCTTATTACCCTGAAGTTCTACCATAAGCAACTTGACCCTTATGTACTATAAGAATATCCACGTGTTTACCAAAATACATGTACAAAATATATATTTTCAAAAATGTTCACAGAAACACTACTTTTAATAGTAAAAAGCTGAAAATAATCTAAATGTCCATCTTCAATACAGTAGATAAATAAATTATGCTGTATCCACATAATGGTTAAAAATATGTATTTTTTAAAATACTTATTTGGCTGCACCAGGTCTTTAGTTGTGGCACGCAGAATCTTTAGTTGTGGTATGCAGGATCTTTTCTTTTTCTTTTTTTTTTTTTAGTTGCGGCATGCAGGCTCTTAGTTGTGGCATGAGAGATCTAGTTCCCTGACCAAGGATCGAACCCAGGCATGGAGTCTTAACCACTGGACCACAAGGGAAGTCCCTGTATTACACTATATTTAACTTCAGCTTCACAACACAAGATGAATGAATCTTACAAAGATTGAGCAAAAGTGGTTCAAGCACCAAAGAGTAGATACAATATGATGCCATTTATATAAAGTTCAAAAATAAGCAAAACTAATCAATTTGAAGCCCCAGTAGGGGTTAATATTGATCTTGGACAGGGAGGATATCAATTGAAAGGGGGTAAAAAAGAGGCATTTGTGGAGAGAGGATGCTGAAGATTTTGTTTCTTGATCTTGATAATGAGCCAGTTGTGCATATTTTATAAAAATTCACTGACCTTTATGATTAGTGCAATTTTCTGCATTATATACTTATATTTCATTGAAATAGACCTTAAAAATAGAATTAAAGATTATTACAAAGGCCCTTTTCACCCAGGAGAGTATTTCTTGAATTTAGGTGTTTGGTAGATTATTTTAGAAAAGGAAAGGAAAAATATTTCCTTTAGGAAAAATATTTCTATTTAAAATAAAGATCCAAGGACTCATTCTGTCCAGAAAACCAGTGTGAATAATATTTAGTCCAAGAATATAATATTCTAAGTGTATTAAACCCACTTTCAGGAAATTCCCTTGTGGTCCAGTGGTTAGGATTTGGCACTTTTATTGCCATGGGCCTGAATTCAATCCCTGGTCGGGGAACTAAGACCCCACAAGCCACACGTCACAGCCAAAAAACAAACAAACAACCACCTGTTTTCAACTACTGTAACCACAGCAAATGAGAAATTTTATCATCCTAAATTGTAAAATGAATTCTTTAGATTACTAATTTTTTTTTTTTTTTCTTAATCTTATGAATCTCATGGTCCCCAGTTTGAGAGGCACTAAATGTTGCAGTCAGGACAGACTAGGATCTTTCCTTGCTTTCCTGTGGAAACAAAAAAACCTCAAGATGTTAAAATAACAAGTTTTATTTCTCATTCAGAACTCATGTTCATCACAGGTCACCTGACTCTGCTCTATATCCTATTCTAGGACCTGGGTCATTAGAGGAGCCACCAGTGCTGCTGGTTGCTTTGGCAGAGGAAAAGAGAGTGTGTGGTGGATCACATACCACTTTTTAATGTTTTCCTCTGAAGAAGTGATACCCATCAGTACTGCTTACATTTCACTCTCCAAAACAAGTCAAACAGCCATACCTACCACCAGCGAGGGGGGAACCTACAATCCTACCCTTTGCCTGGAAGAAAACTACAGTTGTTGGGGAACTGCTCTGAGTTTTCAATTAGTTCTCACATCTATAAATGTAATCTGAGTACTTTAACAGTGATGTGATCAAATGACACCAGGAACACATCCCAGACACATGTAGGTCAACTGCAATCACTTACTACTAAGGTCCCAGTGCTTGGCAGAGTGCCTGACTTACGGCTTTGCTCCCTGAATATTTGTTGAGTGAATGAAGACAAGTGAGTGTATAATCAATTCTGTGCAAAGGCTATAAGTACCAGAAAAAGATACAAAAGAAAAAAAAGAGGTAACCTTTGGAAAAAAGAGGTAACCTGAGAAAGCATTCATCATAGAGGAAAACAGCAGAAAAGCAGGAAGGAGGGTCAAAGACAAGGAAGTGGAGAAGTACCTGATGGGCAGATTCAAATGTCTATAATGACCAAGTATATACTGTAAATGAGCAAAAAAGCCAGAAATAGGGCAATAGGGAGGAATAGGGACTGGGGCAAACAAGAAAATTCCTTCCTCACGTACACATTTCAGCCAATTACTTAGTTCTAACTAATTATTGCCATGCAGAAATATGAACCCACTGTTTCCAGACCTTTCCAGTTTTCTTAGAGTATTTCCAAAGTTTTAGCTTTTTCAGCAAAATATCCCAATTTGCAAACACCAAATAGGTCAAACAAAACACTTCTACTCATCAGATTTAGACTGTGGGCTGTTGATGTGTAACTATCTCACTCTTGTTACAAATGAAATTTAGGGAATGGTGATTGGGGAAAACAGTGATTACAGTGGAGCTGAAGGTTGAAATCTGGTTGTGGAGGACTTCATATGAAAAGCCTTAACTATTTTCTTCTGCAGTTTACAGAGAGGTTAATAAAATATTTACGTGGCTTGAAAACTTATGTAAAAATTGATTTTAATTATTCCAAAATTTACCCTGGTTTCAAAAGTTTCCAAGCAGTCACTGTTGCTTCTCTATTGGACAAAGAAAAAGATTGTTTTCTTGGTATTGCTGATTTTGTGGGATAATATTTCAAGGGTATGGACAATAAAAACTGGACTGTGCACAAGTGTTTTGGTGGTGGTGGTTGTTGCTGTTGTTAAAATACTCAAAACTATTTGGCTTTCATCATGATCCAACATTTATTGAGCAAATGTATAGCAAGAAGTTTCAGCCTAAGTTAAGCAGATACAGTTAGGTCAAAATGTTCCCATAACCTAAACATTTCAGAACCAACACTCCCCCCCCAAAAAAAACAGAATGACTCTCATTAAGTATTTAATTTAATTATTTTCCAGTGCTTGGGGCTACTAGTGCCTGAGCACATAGTTCTTCTTAATTTCATCAGCAGGCATTTATGAGTCCCTGCTGAGGGTGGATATGGAAGAAATATAAACTTTAAGGTATTTTTCTTTCTTATTAAGATAAAATGCAAAACAATTCATTGTAATGTTCAGAGTCAAAATAGAGCAATCTTTTGTAGCTGCTTCTGGGATGCATTTGTCACCTTCCCCCATTCAACAGAAGAAGGCATTAGTCCAAATTTCTAAAACTAAAATTCATTTAGGACACATACTTTAATTTGAACACAGAGTCAAACATTTCTAGGATATTAACTCCTTGGTTCTAATGAGAGCTCAAATTGACCACTAAAGCCTAAATTTAGAATTCATTTCTGTTGGTTCCGTATTTTCCATCATCTCCACTAAGAGTCAAAGATGTTGAAAATGCTAGAAAGAAGTCAGCAAGGAGAGAAATCTAATTTTCTGTGCAGGACTCATATAGTCTGAACAGAATAGTGCATTCCTGTCCAATTGCACACATCTGGAGTTTCATTTGACTGGAAAAGCACATCCTGACTATGAATGGAGGGTCCAACCCTAATGTCTCCTTCTCAACTTTTAAGACTCTCAACAGCCTGCAAGGCACTTAGCCAGGCAAGGGCAAATCCCTTTTCCAGCACAGAATCTGTGGAAATTACACCTGCAGAAAAATTCAGAAAAACCTTACTCTGAGAAACAAGGAGGGAGGAGGGATACTAATCACAAATGGCGTGATAGTACCCTGGAGTGATCAGCATTTACTTAATTCAACAGTCTACTCTCATCCAGATGTTCCACACACATGTTCAGTGTGGTTTAATGAGCATGGATAGATGTGCCCCACGGATAAGAAGATGAGACAGAATAAACCACTGAAGGGCAGTATTTTCCTCAAAAAATCCTACCTATCCTGTCCTTGCAGAGAGTAGAAAAATCAGAAGAATGCTCCTGATACGTGCTTCATTATGTTCCCAGTTCATCTGGGTTCTGAGGTCAGACTGAAGCGAATGGAAACCCAGCTTCATCATGCATTATTTTAAGTGACATTGTGTGAATCGCTTAACTGTACCTTAATTTCCCCATCAGTAAAAAGGGATTGTAATAGTGCCTGCTCCGTGTGATAGTGTTTATTAAGTGCATCACATAATACTTGATACAAAATAAGAACTCAATAACTGCTGTCATTATCATTGTTTTAATAGTTGTTGGTGGTATTGTTAACATTATTTTTTTTTCTATTTCCAGAATAGGGACCAATTCACCATAACTGTGAATTAAGTTAAACTTGGGGATTTCCCTAAATGTTTATACTTTCCCTCTTTTTTTTTTTTTTAACATCTTTATTGGGGTATAATTGCTCCACAATGGTGTGTTACCTTCCGCTTTATAACAAAGTGAATCAGTTATACACTTTCCCTCTTTTTGTTCAAATAATAGAGCCTTGTTTATTCCAACTTTCAGATATTCACACAACTAAAGGAGGCCATTCCAGGTCCTTCTGGTTTCTATAGGTTTTAGGACATTGCTTCTGTAAGGTATAAATGTTCATGCACGTGTGCGCGCGCACACACACACACACACACAGAGCTGTAGACCGTGGCTCTTTTTGTTCCCAGTCATTCATGCATTCATTCCACAAATGCGTATTTGTATACAATAGCTCTGTACTATATCTCAAGATTGCCTTGGCTGCAATCTATAGCATCTATAAGAATTAAAATTTGTATATATCTTAGATGCAGGTTGTGTGTGTGGGGGGTCAAGGGACATTAAGGGGACATAATTTTTTATAAGATTGTTTATTTTTCAGCTGGGGAACTGCGACAAAGCAAAATTAAGTGAGTGGTATGAAGGCATTTGAAAGTTTGCCTTCAGGGCAGAACCTCAGGCTTTTCAGCAGGAGCTTTCTGCAAACAGCCACCTTCCCCGAACATCACTCCCTCTGATCATCCCAACACCCTGGCTGTCAGTTCACTACTTTTGCTTTGTGCCAGTGGTCTGGTCCAGGTTTAGCCATGAATCGCCATGTAGCTTGATGATGGGCCACTAGTCTTCCCTCAGGCTTTACTCCTGCCACACTGATTGGCATCTGGTCTCCTTCCTGAGATTTTGACTGACAACTCATTCCTGAGTGAAGCTTCAAACGTTTCTCTCAAGCAGCATAAGAGCTCACCTCAGCCCCACTTACCTTCATGGGCTGTTTTCTCTTCACACAAGTAATTGCAAATTAGGGACCACTTTGCCGTTATGGGTCTTCAGATCTGTGTATGTGAAAATCCTCTATTGGACAGCAAGAAGCTCTGATTCCTCCTACTTTGTTGCTCCTCCTCCCCTCTGTAAATCACCCTAGAACAATTTGGATCTCTAATTAAAGGAATTATATTATTCCACAGTCACTGGCCTACTGGATGCACTAGCCTCCTCTAGAGCCTACGTCCAGAAGGCTGTTAGCTAAGTTTAGTGTCTCAACAGTTAATTGATCAAATTCCACGAATTTTCATTTTCCATAACTCACTTTTATTCAGGGGTGATGCATTTTTTAAAATGTGATTGATTATCATTTAACATTTGTTATTCAAACCATTTACAAAGAATTGTTTTCAGTTTTCTTTATCAAACCATGACCCTCCCATATTATCCCCTCCTATCAACTCTCTGAACCTTGATATATCAGGAAGCCTTCTTATTGACTACACTCCCCCCAACACATGCATACAACAAGCAGGCAGGGCAGTGCAAAAAACATGGGGCATATGGGCAAACAGATCTGGGTTCAAATTCTAGTTCAGCTCCTTGTATGTAATAGAAACTGAGGCAAGTCTCATAGCTTCTGGGAGTCTCACATCACTCATCTACAAATCCAGGAGATTGCCAACATTGCAGAGTTTCTCTGAATATTAAATTTATATATAAATATGCACACACATACATATATATGCCATTAGATTGTAGTATGTATGTGTGGAATCTGATCCCCAGTAAATACCTGATGAAAAGAATAGCTATTGTCATTATTCTTCATTGTGGAAAAGGAAAAGGTGAAATTTCCTTGAGCCAGAGGTAATGTGACCTTAGGTGTAAGGCAGCTCTTCCAGCTGATGTTAAAAAAATTAAAAAAAAAAAAAAGGTAGATAAGTAAGTAGATAAAATTAATTTTAAAAATTCTTGAGACTGATATATACAAGCTAAACACATAAAATGCCCACCAACTCCAAGATTTCCTGGGTCTACCATCTGGGATCTTTTGTGCCTACAAAATTGACTTAAATTCCATGCTGTCCCTTGAACCTGAGCATCCAAATCAGAAAGGAATCCGACCTAGAGCTTGGTTATCTCCCTCTTCTCCCTTCCTTCTATTTATATAGAGTCTTCTAGCTGCAGCACTTGAAATTACAGTCCCTGAGGATTTTGGTCGGATCTTGTTCGTCGCCTGTAATGCTGCTGCCAATCTCCTGACCCGGCCAGCTCTGTGGGGCTATACCATCAAGGCTCTCACTTAAGTTTACCTCCAGCCCCACCAATGCACTAATGTACTCTATCACTCACCCTCAGCCAGGGGACTAAAAATAGCCTCTGGCTTCAATTGCTTGTTTTAAAAGGAAAAACAAAATTGAGAGAGTGAGAACAGAAATGATGACAGCTTTCCATTTCATCCTGCTGTACCAAAGACCTTCTCCAAGGGAAATGCAGTTCTTTCAATTAGCTCACCTGATCTATATCACCTAGGCTCTGCTGAGAGTTTCCACATGCTGGTGGGTAGCCTGGCTTCTGCCAAGCTTCTCCTCTCTCCTACTTGATGTCCTTCTATGCCCCAGAATCTTTTCCTGTCAGATGTGAGAGTCTAATTCACTGCCTTTCAGGGAAGTGGCAAGAGAAGCTTTCTGACAAGAGCTTATTAGAGGGAGCTCTGGTGAGACCATGCAGTTCAGAGAAACACAGTGAATGACGGATTGGGTTTCAAGTTACTTTCTACACATGTTCTGGGGCATCTGTATACTTCAGATTGTGTAACATTGTGTAACATTCATGGGGACTATCATGTAAAAATCTCATTCAAGGACCTAAGTAACTGCCCAAATCCACATTGTACCTTTTTGCTCCACCCCTACTTCAGCCCTCCATTCCTTGTAAAATACTGTGTTCTGGCTGTACCAAATTTTCTTGCCTACCTCCCCCAAGTGTTTTTTTAACAATTCTTGAAGTGCCCAGATGTCTTTCCTGCCTTCATTTTTCCACTTGTGTAATACATGAAAATCACTCTAAAATAGCATCTACTTCAAAAGTTTTCCCCTGAATTTTGTGCCCCACACAATGCTAAAATTAAAAACACAAACAAAAACCCAAAGCCCTGAATCTGTTCATTTCTTGTGACACAACACCCAATAACATATATTAATACTGTGGTAATGATGATGATGAAGATGTTGATATTGATGATAATGATAATTTAGGTGAATGGTCTTGTTTCAATATTAAAAAGTGAAATTGTTAGAGAATGAACTGAGTATATCTTAATGTTCCTGCCTCTTCAGCATGCTGAATGGCACATAATGGGAACTCAACAATTTTGGTTGAATTGGATTGAGTAATGCGTAGAGAAAACTCAAACAAAGCAATCTATGTTCTTGATTTGGTGTTTGAAACTTCAGAGTTGTTTTCATTGCAGTGACTTTTCTTTAGACCTTTTCTCCATCTTTCAAAAATAGATTATATCTTTGGAAAGTACCAGGGTAAGGGTAATTGAAGGCTTGCAAATGCAAAAGATATAGACCTTATATTTTGAACAGTTTCTTTACATCAATTTTCTTGTACTATTTTATGGCCGGGATTTCTTATCTAAGCCAAAGCTAAGAGCATATTAAGCTGAGATTATTCATAGGTATTTTGAATCCCATTTGGCATTCAGGATTCTGATTATTTCTATTCTATCTGTCACATTATTTCTTTCTTTTACAAAAGTAAAAATGTAGCAAGATGTACTCTTATAAGAAAAAAGAAAGACAGTGGAAGTCTACTGATAATAACTGTGGTCGTTAAAATGAGCATTGTGCTACATCATTTGGAACTTCCTTGAATTTTGACCCCTAGAAAATTAAAGTACAAGGAAGCAAGGAAAGTGGTTTATTATTCCTCTGTACATGAGAGCATCCCATTTCCAATCGTGGGTGGGATAAAGAAGCCAGCTATGATGTCACAGGGAAATAAAGAAGGAAGAGTGGCTTTGGAAACAGTCATGATATAATCCATAAAGTGTACAGTTTCAATGATAGGAGAGATGTGCATGTGTAAGCCTGCAAAACAAAGCAGTGATTTGTTTTGTTTTGTTTTGTTTTTTAATATATAGGACTTTACTAAATATACAAAGAAATGCTTTCTGGAGTCTTAGCTCTGCTAAATTTTAAACTGATTATGTGTCATTTTGTATTATTGGAATAGACATTTCAGAGGTTTTGGTGGGGGGAGGTGGATGTTGTTTGCTTGTTTTGAAGCCTTTGTAAAGGAATGGTTATCCTCACCCTTATCTCTCTTCCTCCACCATACTCCTTAAGGGTACCTACTACTGCTGGGGCCCAAATGGATAAGAACCCACAGACCAGGTGCCATGTTTTGTCATCGTAAAGGAAATAAACTAATACTTAAGCACCTCAAGCAATCCACATGTGGCACACTCACTTTGGCTTTTTGAACCAAGATTGTGATACAGTCATAACTATGAAATATTATTTTGTATAATATTTTATCTAATCTACTATTTAGTAATGTGACCTGAGATCCACCATGGCACCTTCTGGGTTTCTCAGCCATTTGGAGCTGTGTCTAAAAGATTTAGACAAATAATTCTCAACCAAGATTGATTTCCCCATCAAGTGACTTTTGGCAATGCCTGGGAACATTTTTGCCACATCTTGGGGGATGCAATTAGCATCTATTGGGTATTGCCAGGAATGCTGGTTAACATCTTACAATGCATAGGACAGTCCCTTACAACAAAGAATTATCTGATCCAAAATGTCAGCAATGCCCAGGTGGAGAAATCTGATCTAGAGCCCTTCTACTCAAATTCTGGTCCATGGACCAGCAGCATCAGCATCACCAGGAAGCTGAATAGAAGTGTAGTATGTCACCTTGTCCCCAAGATTGAATCAAAACCTTAACATAGACAAGACTCCAAAGGATTCATATGCTCATAGTTTAAGAGGCATTAGGCTAGAGTGGTAGTTCTTCACACTTAAGGGTCACAGAGTCAACTGGGTAGCTCTTAAATAAAAACAAAAATTACCCATACTTGCCACACCCTTGGAAATCATGATTCACTGGTCTGAGGTGGTACTCCTGGCAGCAGTAGCTTTTCGAAGCTTCTTAGAAAATTTTAATGTTCCACTAGGTCTAGGTCCCTGGTCTAGTACAGCTCAGAGTGGGAAGAACATGCTTAGAATATACAGATATCTCGGAATTCTTGGGACAATCTGGTTTGTATCATTTGTCCTAAAATATTATAGCACCCCTTTTCACTCTCAAATGTGTCCTGAGCTTGGAGTAAGCAACAATTTCTTAAAAACAAACAAAAATGTACTAATCATAAAGGATCAAACAAGATAAATTAGATCTTATTAAAATCAAGAACTTCTGTTTATCAAAAGATACCATTAAGATTGTGAAAAGGCTATCTACAGAGTGGGAAAAAGATATTTTCAATGTATATATCCAACAAATAATTTGCGTACACTGCATATATAAAGAACCCCAACAAATCAATAAGAAAGAGACAAGACAACACACTAGGGCAAAAGACTTGAATGTGTGCTTCATAAAGGAAGCTGTGCAAATGGATAATCGGCTTAAGAAGACGTGCTCAACTTCATCCACCTTCATGGAAATGCAAATTTAGACCACGATAAGCTATCAATACAAACAAGTTACAATGACTAAAATGATAAAGACTGATGATTCCAAGTATTGCTAGGATGTGGAGCAAGAAGAACCTTCAGCCTTGCTAATGGAAGAATAAATTGATAAAACCACTTCAAAACGTGTTTTTCCAGTTACCTACCAAAGTTCAGCATATGCATATATATATATATATATATATATATATATATATATATATATACACACCCATGATGAATACTCCTACTCTTAGATATATACCCAAAAGAAATAGATACATATGCTCATCAAAATACATGTATTAAATTTCCCATAGTAACACTATTAGTAACAGTCCAATATTGGAAACTACCCAAATGCCCAGCAGTGGAATGAATAAATAAGTTGTAATATGTTCACAACGATGAAATATACAGCAACAAGCATGGATGATGTTCAACTAAACACAGTGATATGGGTGAATCTCTCAAACATAATACTGAGTGAAAGCAACTAGACAAAAGAGCACATACTCTATGAGTTCATTTATAAAAATAGGCAAAAGTAATCCATCCACTTACAAGTCCAAGCAGCAGTTACCCTTATATACATTCAATGAATGGTATATTGTGTGCATTCTTGAAAGTGTATACAACAATTGAATTATTTTTTAAAGTGTCCTCTATTGGATGATAACGTTCACAGCCAACTTAGTGTGATGGAATAGCCTCAGGTCAGCAACGTTGGGCCTGAAGAGCAGTCATTCAAAGTCTACCCAAGGTGGTAGCACTCCCTCTATTAGCTTCTGTAGGTGCCCAGGGAGAACTGAGATGATTTCACACCGATCCTCTTTAGAATAGCCATTCTCTACTGAAGCTGAACATAAGAATCATCTGGTGAGTTTCTAAAACTCCTGGCAATTCAATCAGTAACTTTTTTACCTCCCCTGGTAATGACAGTGTGCCCAGGGCTGGGAACCACTATCTTAGCCTCACATCTCTGCAGTCATCCATATGGCTGCTTCAGCACAGTTATTGTGATGGTGCTGATGGGAATTAGATGGATGCCCTCAGTTCCCTTACGACATTCATTCATTTGTTCGCTATCTCAATAAGCATGCAACATTTACTAGGTCCTGTGTTAAGCGCTAGGTGCCAGGCCAGGGTCATAAAATTAGATTGTAAGCCTCTGGGAGCAGAGACCAAATATTTTTAGTTCTGAGTTACAATCTCAATGTCAAGCTCTGGTGGTACACACAATGAGCCTCAGAAGAACGCTGGAGAACTTTTAGGGAAATAAGGGTGGGGAAATTACTTTAGGTGAAAGAAGCAACATTGTGAAGGTGTGGAGCCATTTCTTGTCATCAAAGTGAAGTGACCATTTTCTAATTTCAGGGTATCAGGAACCTCAACAATTCTAGAAATGGAAACTGTAACTCTAATAATAATAATAATAATAATAATAATAATAATAACTGTGTCATAAATAACTAGATTTTACCTTTATTTTTCTCTCTCTCATCATTTTATCCTCAGTGCTCAGCACAGTGCCTGACATCCTAGAATTGGTCAGTAAATATTTGTTGAATAAATTAACAATTGAACAAGTGAAAGAAAATATTCTCTCAGGAAAGGAAGGATGAATTAACATTTATTGAATACCAAACATGCTCCGTGCACATGCCAGACACCTCCTGTCCTTAGTGCCGTTTAATAGTCATGGCACATTGTAAACAGGTGGCATGATTATCCTTCTCTCAAAGCTTAAATAAAATATGAAGCCCAGAGAGTATAAGGAATGTCCCAAGATCACAGGGCTATTTGGCAGCGCCCAGATTCAAATTGCAGGGTTGCAATTTGGTGCCCCTGCTCTGGGCATCACACTCCACAGAGCAGCAGGACAGCAATGAGCCTGGGACATGATCCATCCAGGCCCATCTGGCTCCTGCTCTCCTCTGAGGCCGAATACTTTACCTCACGTATCTACCACCACCAAGCCTGCATTCCTCTCATCGCTCATATTTATAATTCAGCATCAAATTATCTTATTAACAACATGCTGATTAAGTTATGATAGAGGTGCCACTACGGAATCAGAGGTATTTTCATGGAAACTAAGTGGCAACTCCCTCTCCCCAACCCTGCAGTTTTATTTGAGTCTCCTGAGGAAGGAAAGGAAAAGTACAGAATTTTGAGACTAGCCAGTTCTTGTTGAAATATAAACTCCAAAGCTGCCAGGAGAAAAGTGAGTAGAAAACCCTTTGGCGCTGGCTGGATCTTCCCTCCCTCTCCCCTTCCTTTTTCCCTCTTTTTTCTCCTCGCCTTTTTCTCCTTCCTTCACACTCTCTGGGCTCTCCCTTCTCTCATAAATGTTTCCCCTTTGACTGTAAATCCAGAGCATAGCACTGAAACCACAGCCCTCAAAAGTCACTTCCATCTGGCCTGAGAAGTAGTGGGCTCCAGAGTCTTTATGGAAATTTTCAACTTCTAACTAGTTACAGATCTAAATAAAGTCTTTACTTAGAACTGTAGGTTCATTAAGGAACTGTCTGGATTCCTGTGTGCTGTATTTTCTTCTTTGCTTAACTTTTTTATTAGTCTAGGTTCTCCAGAGGAACAAAACCAATAAGATAGATGGATAGATAGATAGATGATAGAGTTTATATATATATATATATATATATAACAGGATATATTACTTCTATATCTGTATATCTATATGCATCTGTATCTATCTATCTAGAGAGAGATTTACTGAAAGGAATTGGCTCATGTGGTAAAGAAAGCTAATAAGTTCCAAAATCTGTAGTCAGCAAGCTGGAGACCCAGGAGAGCCAATGGTGTAGTTCCAGTCCAAACCCAAGTTTGAAAGAAGGAGAAAACTGTCCTAGCTCAAAGACAGTCGTGGAAAGAGAAAGAAGTCTTGCTTACTCAGCCTTGTATTCTAGTCAGGTTTTCAAGGGATCAGACGAGCCCATCCGTATTGTGGTGGGCAATCTGCTTTACTCAGGCTACTGATTCAAATGTTAATTTCACCCAGAAACGCTCTCACAGACATATCCAGAAATAATGTTTAGCCAAATATCTGGGCCCCCCATAATCCAATCAAGCTGACACATAAAACTAACCATCACAACTTCCATTTTAGCAATTTAGCCATTGTTCCCTTCCATAATCTTATAGCCTGCCTTCTGAGAGTGTGTTCATTGACTTCAACCAGATTTTCCATTGTTATCTCTCTCAGTCTCAGAGTCCAGAGTCCCCACAACCCACCAATTCTAGACTGTCCTTGAGACAGACCTGCAGACCACTTCCATTCCCTTCCAATCTGACTCATTACCGGCTCCAAAGTAGGGAGAGTTCTCCTCCCTTGGTATCTGTTGAATAGTAATTCCCAGAGTGTGTTCACAGCATGATAGTCTTCATGGCAAGTTGGTAGGAACATGATAGGTAAATAGGTGCTGAAGAGATGCATAAATGTGAAATATCTATAAAATAGTTCCAAGTGCAAAATGTTGAGAAGCACCAAGTATCATATCCTTCTCTTAGATTTTTATGATTTACTTTTTATTTTTTATAATGCATATTACAGGGTAAGGGCTCTGAAAGGCATTTATTCATTTCCTCATTGAGTATCTATTGAGTACCAACCATGTATAAGGCACTGTTGTAAGCACAGGAAAGATAGTTATGTAGGAAATAGGTCCTGCTCTCAGGAAGCTTGTGTATTGATTGAGGGGAAACAGATAGTAAATAATTAAGTACTATAAAGACAAATAAAATGGGCAAGGAGCTAAATCATTGGGAAACATGCTATTCTATAAAGGGCCATCAGAGAAGCACCTCTGAAAAACTGATATTTGAACAAAACCCTAAATGAAGAGAGGGAGTAATGTGTGGGCATATTATAAAGGAGTCATAAAGCAGTCCTGAATAGGAGTATTGTTCATAGGTTTAAAAAGTGACAAGAGCTGTGTGGCTAGAGCTTGGTGGGAAGGCAGGCTGGAGAGGAGGCTAGTAACGTAGCAAGAGGCCAGATTATTATCTACTGTTTTACAGGCGATGTAAGGATTTTCGGGACTTATTATGTGACTCGGGAGGTGGTGGGTGGAGGGATCTGAGAAAAAGAGTGACATAATCTGGCTAGCATTTTCAGGGATCAATGAATGTGGCTTACACATTGCAGGGGAGGCACGAGGTGAGTTTGGAAGTTACCATACTTGTCCAGATGTGACACAACTGGGCTTTGGGCTAAATGTGCAATAGTGGAGGTGAGGAGAAGTGGGTAGATTCTGAAAGTACTTCATTCTCCAGTGAGAAATTTGATTAATTCCATATAATCAAGGATTTCTCAAATTTACTTGACCATTGGCCTCTTCTCCAGTTGACTCTCCAATTATTTTTTGACTAAACAGTTCAAATACAAATTATAGTTAGTATATTAGCCTCTGATTAGTAAATATTATACAGTTTATTTTTATATCTAGTATATTTCTATTTCAGATTATTCTTTTGTTTTCCTGTGTGTATACAAGTATTCCTAAGGCTGGTAACATAAGTCTACCGCTAACAGATTTAAGTGGATTTGTTTTTCTCTTTCTGTATGTGAAAATCTATGAGTGTGGTTCCCCCTAATATGGACTAGAGGCTTCCTTGTGAGTGGCTACATTGTTACTTCTGCCCAAAGTAAGGGTCTGTCTGTGTTCCACCTTCAAATTCCTATTCATCCTTCATAGTTCCTTCCTCTGTGAAGCCCTTCATGAACATACATGAACAGGCAGGTGCTCCCTGCTGGGTAACTTCAGGGTGGCCTGAGCCTATGTCCATTTTAGCATTGCTTCCTGACATCAGTGTGCTCTGAATATGTGGACAGACTGCCCCACTGCACTGTGAGCTTTTTTTTAAAAATTAATTTATTTATTTTTGGCTGTGTTGGGTCTTTGTTGTGTGGGCTTTCTTTAATTGAGGCGAGCGGGGGCTACTCTTTGTTTTCAGTGGGCTGGTTTCTCATTGCAGTGGCTTCTCTTGTTGAGGAGCACAGGCTCTGGGCACGTGGGCTTCAGTAGTTGTGGCACGTGGGCTCAGTAGTTGTGGCTTACGGGCTCTAGAGCACAGGCTCAGTACCTGTGGCACATGGACT
The DNA here is from genome assembly GCF_964374135.1 of Grampus griseus. Classification (NCBI taxonomy): domain Eukaryota; kingdom Metazoa; phylum Chordata; class Mammalia; order Artiodactyla; family Delphinidae; genus Grampus; species Grampus griseus. Next base: position 37,369,422 of record NC_139013.1, read on the forward strand.
TAGTTGCTCTGTGGCATGTGGGATCTTCCCGGACCAGGGCTCGAACCTGTGTCCCCTGCATTGACAGGCAGATTCTTAACCACTGCACCACCAGGAAGTCTCAGCACTGTGAACTTCTTGAGGCAGGGATTGTGTGTATCCCTCCCTGTATCTTCAGACCCTCCCACCACGCATGGCACAGAGCAGTTAGGAACAAATGCCTGATGAGTGACTAAAAAGGTTTTATTATTTATTTGTTTAAGAAATAAGAATTTGTTGGTTTAAGAAATATTTATTTAGTGCTTTCTAGACTCAAGGGTTGGTTTAAGAAATATTTATGGGCTTCCCTGGTGGCGCAGTGGTTGAGAGTCCGCCTGCCGATGCAGGGGACACGGGTTCGTGCCCCGGTCTGGGAAGATCCCACATGCCGCGGAGCGCCTGGGCCCGTGAGCCATGGCCGCTGAGCCTGCACGTCCAGAGCCTGTGCTCCGCAATGGGAGAGGCCACAACAGTGAGAGGCCCGCGTACCGCAAAGAAAAAAAAAAAAAAAAAAAAGAAATATTTATTTAGTGCTTTCTAGACTCTGATGCTACATGTACACACACATATACATACACTCTTACATTATATATATATACATATATATTTGTATACATATGTATATATTCATCTATTGAAAGAGATGATCAAGTCAGTAGAGTTTTTCAAGGCATGATGCATACTATAAAAATTACAAGGTGTTGATTGAGCATAGAAAAACTTTAGGCAATGGTAATTCTTTCAATGGAAATTCTCCCAAAAGTAAGCAGGAGGAAAATCTAGAAAGCAGGGAATGTCATATGTTTTCAGAAGATAATTAGTTCAGAATGATTGGAAGTCCTACAGGGGGCATGGTAATAAATAAAAGCAGAGGGGTAGATTAGAGCTTGGACACTATCCAGTGGATACAATGGGTGCAGATTGTTGTAGCTTGAAAAAAAATGTTACTTTGTGAAATGGTTGAATTCAGTTTATTTGGGCTTTCTCCCCAGTTTTTCCTACAGTTGTTATTGAGTCTGAAGTCAACATTTTCTTCAACCAGCACATGGAAAAGTTTCAGAAGATAAATATATTGAACAAAAGGCTCAGGGCACTTAATCAGAGAACATGGAACCTGGGAACATGATATCTATCTCATAAAGATAATAAAAACAAAGGGACTAATGAATTGGTGTGGTGATGTCATTCAGTGGTAGATGGGATTGGACTGATTTAATGCTGGGAAATGTTATTTATGTTCCCAGATTTCTCTCAGTTGGTTTACCTGAAGTTCTTGTGTTATTGTGAGGAAAAAAATTGATACTGGATACAAGTGGCAAAAAAGGCAGCTACAATTTGCGTGAGGATAAATCATAATTATCTTTATCATAATTATCATCAGTATTTCTTTGCTCAGCCAATTAAATATATTTCACATTTTCTTTTTCTCTTTAGACCTAAAATTTGATACAACAATAGCAGTGAGCCTGTGCTTTTAGGGGATATATTAAATATAATAAAAATGATTTATATTCAAGTTAGTATCTAATAGCAGTAGTAAGCTTCTTTTGTCTTATAAGAAATGCCTTTTGTGAATGGTATTTTCAGGTTATATTTCCCTCTTTTTAAGCAGTCCGATAAAAAAAAATTCTGCTTTATATAGCCAATAATTTTTGAGGACAGAGTATGTTCTCTCGTTAATGTCTCCTTGAAACATTCATTAAATAATTGAACATCAGAAAAAAGGTTTATCTCCATATGAACTTATATGTGCTAATAATGTTATTGAAAAATAAAGGAGAAAGTATGTTTCTTAAAAAGACATTTTTTTAAAAGACTGACCATATTTTCTGTTGTTCAGAGTGAACGTAGCCTTGTCAAGGAAAGACGAATGCTTGTGATGGTTTTAAAAATGCCCGAGACTAGGCATTTTGTCTGAATGAAAGCACACAGCATGAATCTGGGATAAATCTCACAGTCTTCCCTGTTAAGTCTTTCTTTTTCTTTTGTATTCTCATCTTCTCTCTCTCCCCCTCTCTCCCTCCCTCCCTCCTATCTCCTCCTCCTCCTTTCCTCCTTCTCCCCCACCCCTGTGCCCCAATTTATATTTCAAACCTCTTTCAGTTTTACAACTGCATGGGCCTTGAAATACTTAATACCTTCTGTTTTATAGATGAGAAAAATAAGATCTATGGGAAAAAGAAACATCACAGCCACTACAAACAAGTAATTGATAGATTATAGTTGTCTACCAAGTGCCTACTGACCACTTATATATGTATTAAGATAGGAATGTGTATGTATTTGTGTGTGTGTGTAAACACGCACACACACACACACACACACACACACACACACACACACACACACATAGGGTTGGCCAAAAATTTCATTCTGGTTTTTCATATTACGGAAAAACCAGGTCGAACTTTTTGGCCAACCCTATCTATCTATCTATCTATCTATCTATCTATCTATCTATCTATCTATATTTCACTGATTGAAACACATGGCAATTTTCCAGTATCTTGGAATTTGGAGAGGGTGTATTACCCATCCCCATCCTTTCCTCAATTTCAATAAAGTTAAACGGTAAGAATTCCCATAAAGCAGTTAGTCAAAGGAAGATGCCTGCATCAAATTAATCAACATCATTCCACAGACCAAGGGCTTTGAAAGCAGAAAAACATGACATCCAGGTCCAATTCCTTCACTTATCTACCCCTGGATACTCAGTTTTCTGAGCACTAAAATAGTGACATCCAACATGTGGAGTTATTGAGCTGTTTAACGAAATGGACTGTATATTAAAGACCAGTTAATGCACTTATCCTGAGATTCTTAACCTAGAAACAAAAACCCTCCGGGGGGGGCTTTGGGAGTCCTTAGATGAACTTCAGGCATGCCTAACCCTTTGATAGTCTGAGCATTTTTCTGCATATAAGCATTCTTTTCTTTGGGGAAAAAATCCCTCACTATTATTAGATTTTCAAAGATGTGTTCCCAATTATTTTAAGAAAACTGACATAAATAGAAGCTGTAATTGATGGTGTTAATAATAATTATTATAACCACAATGACATTACTAATATTTCACTACAAACAAATAATATTATTATGATTATTAAGACTCAGTTCCTTGCATATGAGCCAAAACTGGTGGATGAATCACGTTTAAATCATCGGGTGCTTTGCTTTTACCAGGTAGAATGTTCCAATTTCTTCTTATTACATGAGCCCTTGAGGTCTTGTTTCACTCTAATCCACAGAGGAACTCATTTCCCCAGAAAGGCAGGCTAATGAGGTCTGCTTAATTTATAGCTGAGTACATTTACGTGCTCTCTTCATTAACGGGGATGCCTGTTTAATTCAATAGAATCCTGCATGTGGTACACGTAGAAGACACCAGGACCCTGTCCACTCCACATCCATTTATTACCCTGATGCCTCCAACATACACAAACAAACCATGTTTTACAAACTGCTTAGAGATTTAAGTTGCATTGTACATTCTGTTGTAGCAAAAGGGGTGATTTAAAATCATTACGCCTAAAATTTAGGCCTTGGTATGCTTTGAAGTCAAGAGGAACAATTTGTCAGCTGGTTGGTCTTTTGCTTCTAAAGCTAGTTAACTGATCAGTCTAATGTCAGAGGAGCAGAGACAAATGGGAGACATTTTACCATGTGGGAAACTGTACATGAAGATAAATCCAACATCCTGCTTCATTTCATCTGCAGTTATCTTTGCAGTAATTGCTTTGGAACGCTCATGGTACTCTTTGCATAAAGGATGTATTGGAATCTTTAAGTTCTTTAAATTCTTGCATTGAATCTTGCTTTGTTCCATTTTGGGGTAGGGAAGGCCATAATCTCTCACTTTATTTTTTATTTATTTATGTTTGGTTGCATTGGGTCTTCGTTGCTGCGTGCAGGATTTCTCCAGTTGCTGTGAGTGGGGGCTACTCTTCCTTGCAGTGCGTGGCCTTCTCATTGTGGTGTCTCTTGTTGTGGAGCACGGGCTCTAGGCACACAGGCTTCAGTAGTTGTGGCACGCAGGCTCAGTAGTTGTGGCTCTCGGGCTCTAGAGTGCAGGCTCAGTAGTTGTGGCACACAGGCTTACTTGCTCCGCAGCATGTGGGATCTTCCTGGACCAGGGCTCGAACCCATGTGTCCTGCACTGGCAGGCAGATTCTTAACCACTGCACCACCAGGGAAGCCCCCATAATCTCTCACTTTAAATGCACACTTGGCAACGAACAAAGTTGGGATTCTTGATTGGTTGTTTACTGTGTAATTAATTCACACATTTCTGAAATTTCCTGACATGTTTGCAAAGTAAATCTTTAGTGAATTTGTTGTATTCCTTGATGAATTTGTTTGATTTTTTTTAATAGATCTTTATTGGAGTATAATTGCTTCACAATACTGTGTTAGTTTCTGTTGTACACCAAAGTGAATCAGCCATATGCATACACATGTCCCCATATCCCCTCCCTCTTTAGCCTCCCTCCCATCCTCCCTATCCCACCCCTCTAGGTATGCAAAGCACTAAGCTGATCTCCCTGTGCTATGCTGCTGCTTCCCACTAGCTAACTAAATTGATACAACCACTATGGAAAACAGTATGAAGGTTCCTTCAAAAACTAAAAATAGAATTACCATATGACCAGCAATCCCTCTACTGGGCATATACCCTGAGAAAACCACAATTCAGAAAGAGACATGTACCACAATGTTCATTGCAGCACTATTTACAATAGCCAGGACATGGAATTTATTTGGTTTTTGCTATGAACATAATGATGAAACTGGATCTAGAGTAACAGCTTCCCCATGAATAGATTTAGTTACACCAGCTGTTCTAGTTACCTACTGCTGCATAAAAAACTACTCTCAAACTAGTCGGCTTAAAAAAACAGCCATGTGATTATACTCATAACTTTGTGGATCAGGAATTGAAACTGGGTAGGAACAGCCAAGGTCACTTCCTGGTATTCAGCTAGCAAATGGACCTTAGGGTCCAATACACTTTCACTCGAGTGGCTGGTGCCCTGGGTGGGATGGGGGAGGGGTTGGGACAGGAAGGCTGGGCTCCTCTGGGACTGTCAACCAGAGCACCTATATGTGGCCTCTCCAGCAGGCAGTATTAGGTGATCAGACTTCTTATTTGGCTGCTCAGGGCTCTTAGGGAGGGGCAGAAAGGTGTCTCCAGCCATCTTTAATCTACCACACCAGCACATATCAATTCTTTACAAGCTTCATTAACAAATTGTTTTACCTCCATCACCTCAAGCTTCTATGATATGTGCTAGAATTTTCAGCAAGATGGTGGTGGGGAGAGAGGAACGGTGATTAATTAGATAGCTATTATTCCGATAGCAATGGCAGGCTGCATTTGCTTAACTCTTAGCAATAATGCTGCTTTAGGAAAACCAATAAGTAAATTTCTTGCCTAAAAAAAAGAGATTAGAAACTTTTATAGGGGAAATTGATTGTAGTTTTCTTCCCCTTCTTTGGCATCCTCTCCTCCATTTTTAGATTGAGAGATTGCTTTGGAAAATAACTATTTTTTTTTCCATGACTCTATAAACAGAAAATTGTTTGGGTGATTTTTACTGATTTTGAAGGCAATCTTTTTTTTCACAGTGTTAGTCTCACATTGATTTTTTTAATTTAATTTTTTATTTTATGTTGGATTATAGTTGATTTACAATGTTGTGTTAGTTTCAGGTGTACCGCAAAGTGATTCAGATTTACATATACATGTATCCATTCTTTTTCAGATTATTTTCCCATATAGGTTATTACAGAATATTGAGTAGAGTTCCCTGTGCTATACAGTAGGTCCTTGTTGATTATCTATTTTATATGTAGTAGTGTGTATATGTTAATCCCAAACTCCTAATTTATCCCTCCCCCCCAACCTTTCCCTTTTGGTAACCATAAATTTGCTTTCAAAGTCTGTGAGACTGTTTCTGTTTTGTAAATAAGTTCATTTATATCATTTTTTTTAAGTTTCCACATATAAGTGGTATCATATGATATTTGTCTTTCTCTGTCTCACATTCATTTTAGATTTCAAGCCATCTGTTTGTCCATCATCCTAGGAGATTGGGATATATTTTACAGAGTGCTAGACACAGAACAGCCTCTCCACAAATAAACTCTTAATCCATGAACACTTTATTAAGCATCTGTCAGGCACTCTATGCAAATGAGAAAAGCAAACGAGAACAAATGAAACACAATCTCAAGAATCTTGTTGTTCGTTTTAGTTTACTGATGAATATACAATATATATAATATATAAAAATATATTGCAAAGCAAAGAAAAAAAGAATTTAGTTTTGTTTTTAGAGGAACTTGAATGATTTAAGTTAGAATTGCATTTTCCCAGTTGACTAGCAGGACAGTTTTGGACAGTTCTTATAGCTTCTATTTTCCTGTCTCTGAAGTGAGAGCAACAACTGGTAGAATTGTAGTCTTAAATGATAGTGATGCAAAGCTTTGATTCTCAACCAATCTTTCATGTGCTTAAAAATCACCTAAAATCTGGTACAAAGGCACTGTGGTCCAAAGAAGGAGGGCCTGTGATTCCGCATTTCTAACAAGCTCCCAGGTGAGGCAGATGCCACAGGCCCACGGACCACAGCTTGAATACCGAGGCTGCAGAGAATCTAATATTGATAAATATGAATACGCACTCAGAAATGTTGTTTCCTGGTCTCCACTTCCTTCGTCTCCCTTTAGAAATTTCTACAAGACAGGAATGGATTTTTGTATTTGTCCCCCATCTCCAATTTGTTGAGTACTCAGTTGTATTCCTTATTTAAAATATTATGGCTCCTGCACTTGGTTTAACTCTGCTTGACATTCAGTGATTTGTGATTCTCCTCTTTCCTGAGCATGCTTATAAGAGGACGGCTTTGGGATTGAAAACTCTCGCTGTCTAGACACAGGGACAGACTTTCTGTGGAAGAACTGTGAATGGACATTTTATACTCAGTTTTTTTTCTTTCCTTCTTTTTTCCCTTTTTTTCTTTGTCTTCATATGCTAATAGAATCAACATCCTCGTTTGCCATTTTAATGTTTCTTAGGAAGCTTTATCTCAGAGTTTCCTATAGTTTTTATGATCATTAGCATTAGTCTTCTGGGTGAATCAGAGATTTCCTGTTACAATACCACGAGGTTTCTCAATAGACCCTCCTGGCTCCTCGGTGAGTTTTTTGAACGACTTTATTATAACAAAGTTGATTTGGAGCCAGAGAGGTAGAACTCCAGTGCGGGGCTTTCTTTTGAGTTTTATGGGTTTTTCTCAGAAGTCTAATGCCAGTTTAATGAAGTTTTATAGCTATTAATACTCCACCACTCTTGCTGCAGTAAGAAATATGTAACTAAACAGTAACTTGGAATAGGTAAATTCATGATTAAGTTACACTAAAAGATAATGTCTCTGGGTCATAGTTCATAATTTCCAAATGTACATCATTTAGAATGATTGGTAACTTCAGCCTTGTAACTCTTTCAAGGAGAAAGGCTATGAGTTTAAATCACTACAGTAAGCTGACAGTGAGACTCATATTTTCTGAGCTAAAGATATATTTTTATGGCCACACAGTGGACTCTGTTTATCACTCATCATAAACCATAGGAAACCATTTTTGTTTTAACTTAGGTACTCAGGCTTTTGTCATGTAATCTGTATCTTTATTTCCCCTTTCCACTTTTGCTGGTCCATTTTCAACAGCTCCCAATTGTCTTCCATTTCCTGAAAATGGCTCGTATTTTATATCTCAGCTTCTTTAAAGGTATTTCATCCTAGTTGAGGTCACCTTAATTTACACCTTAAATTATGATTCCAAAGCCAACTTCAATGCTACTGATGCTGAGTAATCCTGCTAAAGAGTCCAATTTTAAAATAATGAACAGTCTTATCCTGAAATGCCAGGCATAAGAAACCCATGAATTTTGCGTATCTCTTTAGTACTTTTACTTATTGAATTACATGTCTTCCCTTCCTTTGAGCCACTTACTCAATTATGCTTCATTTTACTGCCTACTCTGTTTCTGGAGTCTGTCCCTTCTTAAAGATCATAAGTAAGTCACTTTTTCCCAGACTACCAACAGCCCCAAATTATTTGAAAGTTAAATGACTGTGGAATTTGGGGCTTAATGGTTTTAAAGCCATCTCAATTATGCTTATTAAAGTGGAAGATCTTGTCAAAATAAATTTCTTCCTTCCTTCCTTTCTCTCTCTTTCTCTCTCCCTCTCCCCCCACCCCCTTCTCCCCATCAGTCAATCTTCCTGCTCACCGAGACCCATATTTTTGTTGCCTGATTTTACACAGTCTGTTCAGGGATACACACTGGGGAGTGAGAGGCCACAGCCCCATAGACAGGGGAGGGAAGGTAATGGGCACAGAAGTTTCCTTGATGAAAAACACTGCACCTTTAATTGATATGCATTTATTAAAATGCACTTTGTAATCTATAAATGGCAAAAAAAAAAGCAAATAGACATAGGGTGTTACATCATAATGAAAATGGTTTTTTTTCTCATAATTTCTAGGGCAATAAAAGAAAGCTTTGGTTCAGTCTTCTTATATAAATAAAAAAAGAAAGTAGGCCTATTCTTAAGTATCATAGGAGATAAAAATCTGCATATTTTTCTTCTGAGTGCTCTTGAAAGGTCGGTTTGATTCCTTTTACCTTTGTTTTCTCTTTCAGCTCTATCCACCTTTCTATTGCTCTTATCTGTTTACAGGCTTGTCTTATCTTTCTAAACCTGAACAGTTTAATACCATAGCTATTAGCGACACATTACAGTGGAGCATTAGAGCTACAGCTAGTCCAAATTGAGATGTGGACACTGGATTTCAAAGACTTAGTACAAAAAGAACAGGATGCAGAATACATTAATGACACATTAATTACATGTTGAAATGATACTATTTTGGATATATTGGGTTAACTAAAATATATTAGAATTCACATCATCTCTTTCTTTTTACCTTTCTAGAAATTTTAAAAATTACATATGTGGCTCTCATTTTAAGCTTGCATTTTACTTCTCTTGGACAGGGCTATTCTAAACCATAAGCGCTTCTAAAGCAGGAATTAGATCTTATTCTTTACCAAATAACCAGCGAGTAGATCAGAAGGCACTTAGGGTTATTAAATGACTCAATGGTTATATTGATTAAATTATTATTTATTCCAATTTATACCTCACTCCTAAATATACCTATATTCTTCAGGTTATATACATGTGTGAAAATCATGTTTTATGTCTTAGCTCAGTTTCTGGCCTCTGGTATTCTTGAGTGGGTTGCAATTAGGCCAAAAGATTGATTCTGTCAGCACTAGGGCGTGCCATAAGGGCTGTCTCGGCCCTCAAGTCTATTGCTTTCCATTGCAAGCAACCTCATCAATTTAATCCAGAATATTGTGCAAACATGATTACATCCTCTGTTTATCATAGTACAAAAATGACTGGGAAATACAGTCTGTATTTTATATGATGGAATTGAACTTCTTTATATTTAGAAGAAAGAACTCAAAAATTAATTTAACCATGAACTCTACTATAATCTTTTCTTTCCTTTTTAAAACCATTAGAATTGGTGGACATCAGTCTGAGGGTTAATCTCACTTTAGAATGTTACAGACTGAGTATTTCAAATTGGTATTGTTTCCTTTCAAACCTCTCTGAATGTGGTAGGTATAAATAGCATTATTTCTCTGGAGTATATTATCTTTCTGGTTTGATTAAGCACATCCTAGGCCATGAAGGTCCAATTTATTGGGTACTCTGAGACAGTGCAATGTTAGAACTTTGGGCATAATCCTATGCCAACCTGAAGTAATGACTATGATTAGACTTATTTTGCAGTAGAGAAAACCAGTTCATACAGCTGTTCTGTTAAGTTTTGGGACATTGAATCTGAGCCTGTATGTATCCAGTGCCTTTGCCATATTTCATAACTGTGCTTCTTAGGGGAAAACAAGCAAACTAAAAGAATATTAATTGCTGTTATAATTTATTGAGGTATAAATTTGAGTCTGTCTTCCCTGTAGTTTTTCTTCCCTTTTAATTTTCTTGCCTTGGAAATTTTGTAAGACAGAAAACAGTTGCTTGAGTCCAAAGTTTAGTCCTAAGTACTGAAAAGAAAATGCTGTGTGTTTTACAGGGAAAGCAGGGAGGAAAGAGAGCAGAGATTACCCAAATCAGAAGGAGGCAGGACTGTTCCCCAACACACAGGGTCCTTGGCTTTCATGGGAGGCTCTTGCCTCATATTCAATAAGGAGGCAGCAGAATGCTGGACCTAAAAGGAAGTACGCTGTTCTTTCAGGCAGGGGAAAGAACATAGATACCATGGCCCGTGGGATTGTCACCAGTGCTGAGTGTGATATGTGATTTATAACAGGAAATATATATTTGGTCTTTGTTCCCTTTTCTGTCACACAGTTCCCAAAACCCTTGGAATTTCCTAAGTGATGAGAGCAACAAAGGTGTCTTTTGTTGTATGAGAGAGGTGGCTTTTGGATCCCACCTAAGAATGAGGATTGGTTGCCAGGAGAACCAACCAAGTGATTAGAATTTTGGGAATTTCAATCCCACTCCCCTGACCTCTGGGGAAGGGAGAAGGAGGTTGAATCACTCCCTAATGGCTGATGATTTAATCAATCATGCCAGTGTAATGAAGCCTCCTTAGAACCTAAAAGGATTAGGTTCAGAGAGCTTCCAGGTTGGTGAACACTTGGAGATGTGGGGAGAGTGGCATTCCCGGAGAGAACATGGAGGCTCCTCGACCCATACCTTGTTCTATACATCCTTCCATCTAGCTGTTCCTGAGTTATATCCTTCTATAGTAAACCAATAATCTAGTAAGTAAAATGTTTCTCTGAGTCCCATGATCTATTCTAGCCAATTAATCAAACCCAAGGAGGAGGTTATTAGAACCTCCAATCTATAGCCGGTCTGTCAGAAGCACAGGTGACAATTTGGACTTTGGATTGGTATCTAAAGTCGGGGGCGGGGAGGACAGCCTTGCAGGACTGAACCCTTAACGTGTGAGATCTGGCACTGTGTCCAAGGAGACAGTGTCAGAATTGTTTTGAATTGTAGGGCACCCAGCTGATGTTGGAGAATCGCTTGTTGGTGGGGGAAAACCCTCACACACTGGAATTAGTGTCAGAATTATACTGGGATATGGCAGGGCACTAGTAGGATAGAGGTGAGACAGCACTGGCAAAAACACTTCCCTTATCCCATAAAAGCTTTTGTGCATCCCCTGTCTCCTTTTGCACAAACTTCAAACCCATCTAGGACGAGTCTCAGGAAATGCAATGGGGGTCACAGTGGGAGCCACATGATGCAAGTGGCTGCTCTTCCACCAAGCAGGCTCCATAGCTTCGTTAACTGTCCCCACCATTGACATTCTAGCAAAACTCTGCGAGTGCTTGCTCTCTCTCTGAAAGAACAGTATTTCTCAGAGGGAGGAAACACAGTCCTTTTCAAGTCAGCTACATCTCTCTTTGTGCCCTCTGATCTACCCCCAGTGCTTAGCACTGCTTTATCAACCTTAATCAACATGAATGACAGAAAACCTGATAATAGACCAGGGCTGGTACTGCTGGTGGGGGTGACCTCTTTTGAAACATCAGCCCTGAATAAGCTGTATTTACATTTCTTTGGGCTCCAACTTTTCAAAGATTGCCATCTTCCACATAGGAGGGATGAAAGTAAAAGTTATTTTGGTATGCATCCAAAATTACATCTGAGGACAGCATTGCAAACCTTCCCTGTGCCTCCTCCGAGCTGAGGACTCCTGTGTCAGGATAAGGAGACACCAGTGAAGCAGCTGCTGTAAGCATCACACACCTTCAGTCTTGGAAATATTAAAATCCATTAAAAAACAAACAAGGACACAAGGTACGTTTTAATTAGTTCAAAGATGCCACCTTTACTATGCTGTAATATAAACCACAGGTAGCATTCTAGGTCAGAAGAACTGGGTCAGACCCCTGTTTTGTTACTTTTGTCGGTTTCCTTGGGGAAGCCCCCTGATGTCTCTGAGGATATTTCATGGTGGATATAAAAGAGAAAATGATACTTTGGTTCAGTGAGAATTGAGTGATGTAATGGACAAACATATGTCAGCCACAGTACAATTGTAGGGGTTCAGAACAAGCCTCACCAAAGTGTACCACTTTCACATGAGGATTATTTTGATCTAAAACCAATTGAGACTGTGCTTTCAAGAGAAACTACTGCCCTTCCCTTAACTATCTAGAAGAATTCAAATTGGGGATTTTTCCCAGAAGAGAGTTATTAGCGTACATAAGTTTTATCTAAGTTGTCTCATCTATATGGCAGGGAAAACATCTAGTTTCCAAACGTCTGCTTCTCTTCTTTTCATCCTGTGAATGACTCGTCTGTTCTTTGGCCACCCCTGTCCCATTCCTTAGCTCAAGATGGCATACAGACCTCATTTTACCTGTCTCTGACCCTCTCATGTACATGAGAGTCCCATATGCATGAAATTAAATTTGATTTTCTCCTGTTAACCTGTCTCACATCTGTTTAATGCTTAGACCAGCCAGAAGAGCCTCAAAGGACAGAGGAAAGTTTTCTTCCTCCCCAACACAACACTCGGCACGTATTAAGTACTTCAGAAACCGTAACTTCCTCCCATTTCTTTATTTTCTCCTTACCTTAATTAGGACTCTCTCACCAGAAGAAAGAAAAATTATCCTGGAAAAAAGCTAGCACACTTCAGCATGTTCAGGCCAACGTATGATTAAGTAATGTGCTCTGGCTGGCTACTGTGATTTAATACTTAGCTTCTCAAAGTGTGGTGCATGGTCCAGCAGCATCAGAGCTTCTTAGCTATACAGAATCTCAAGCCTCACTCTAGACCTGCTTAACCAGAATCCGCATTTAAGCAAGACCCCCATGTGATTCCTATGCATATTAGTGTTTACAAAGCGCTGTTTAATGGAAAGAGTCGGGAGATTGGCCTTTTAGTTTACTTTTCTTACAAACAAGTAAGAACTCTAAATTCTGTGGTTTTGTTTCCTCTCCTTTAAAGGGGGTATGTTTTCATGTGCTGCTGCTGGAAGGGTCAGCTGTGATCTGGAAGAACAAAAGCAAACCCTTGCCTTAAATATGTATTACACATAATGTGTATATAATGCTTTTTGGAGGTATACGCATTTAGATGAAACTGCAAAAACGAAACCAAACACACACACTGGTAGTTGTCAGCAGCTGTGTCATCCAAGTGAGATGAGAAAGCAGTAAACCGCTCTCCCTTGGGCACTTCCTGTAACATTCATCACTTTGCAGATGTGTTGCGCCTATTTTCCTGCCCAAGAGAAAAGTATTTGCAATTCTGTGGAGCTGCCCTTTATCCAGTGCTGCAAGGACAGGGATGTAGGAGAAAGGGCGTCAAGTTTAGTTGCTGCATACCACACTAGGTCGAATCTGTAATCAAGTCATGTAATTGGGACCTATTTGCAAACACTGCCGCTGTTCAGGGATGGGTGTTATTGTAGAGGACACTTTTGAAAACGGATCCCCGGAGGCCAGACTTTTATCATCTTAGGATTTGAGATGCTATTTTGCTTCTCATCTTTCCTTATTCAGTTCACTTTCACTCTTCATACTTTCAGGGGTTTACATTATATATTTCCCTCTGTGGTCAAAATAGCCTCACTCCTCCTAATTTAAAGATGTTTCATCATTAAAAATTATATTAAACAGTCAACCATCCTCAGGGAAGACTTAATTTCCACTTTCTGCTGCAGTCAGCATGGTTGAGGTTCACTCTTTCCATAAACTTGGAATCTATTTAAAGCTATTTCCGTAAACCTGGAGTCATTTGATACCTTTTCATACTCTTGCTAACCAACTACCTACCTATTTTTAAGAGCCAATAAAATTGACCTGATTTCGGCTAAAAGAGAGAAACGCATTTTAAATTCTGCGGAACCGAGAAATTATAGAAACTGAGTTTATTGGGTGAAAGCAATAAAATTGCAAATGCAAATATTTAGGAGTGTTAGACTATTCATGTTAGATTTTGAAAGGAACTTGGGGGTTGGATGAGTGTAGCTACTCTGCTCTCCCTCCAAAGCCATCTTCACAGTTGTTTTTAAGCCAAACCCACTTGTGACTAGCATCAGCATTTTTTTCTGAAGGAAAACATATTATTATTACTAATGTTATTTTGCTGTTTATTAAAGTAACATGTACTCAGTAGAGAAAACTGAGAAAACACCTAAAATCTATGAAGAAGGAAAAAAAGAATCCCTCTTTGATTAGAAGCAACACTCATGTCTCTGACACGTTTCTCTTAGATATCTAAAAGGTGTCACATTAATGTCGTCCTTCCTGGGTTACCTAAAGGTCTCTTAGGCAGTATAAGCAGTTGACCTGACCTCCGCTCTCAGGAAGGAAGAGTTCTGGTGTTTCTTCTACCCGTTGACTCTACTGCTGTGGTTGGTCCTCATTACAGAATGGTGTCGGGCCTGTGACAAAGAGGATTCTGTGACAGAGAGAAATGAGGATGGACTCTAGATGAGGTGGTTGGAGAAGTTTACCTTAAAGATAGCAAATATCAATTGAGACCTGAAAGATGATATAGCTCCTGAAACGCACTTTTAACAACCATGCCAAGAACATGCCTCTTTAACACTTGCATGGTGAAGCTAAGCAAATGCAGACCTGCACATCCCTCCATTTCCCCTTGAGAAGTGTGCACAGATAGTGGTGGCTCAGAATCAGATCCTTCCCTGCAGGAGAGTGGATCTCAACTCTGACTGCCAGGGAGCTTTAAAAGATTGGCAGCTGCTTCTACTCCCTGGTCAATTGTATCACAAAACATAGGGCTGGGGAGGGACTGGGCATCAGTATTTTTCAAAGCTCTCCAGACAAAGCTAATATGCAAGCAAGGTTGAGAAGCACTTCTGCAACGGTCCACCAGCCAGCGGGCTTAAAACAGTAAACAAATCAGTGAGTAAAGAGTCATGTATGGAGTAATTAGATATGTTGGTGGGATTTGTGAGGAGAAAAAGAAAAACAATTTTTAGTCCAACTTTCTGTATTTCATAGAAGATGAAAATAAGGACATGGTAGAGTAAATGAATTTGGCTAAGGTCCTCCAAAATTAGGATCACCTGTGTTACTTTATTTGTACTCTTTTCTCTTGAAAATCATCATCATCATCATCATCATCATCATCATCATCATCATCATCATCATCTCAAGGCAAAGTCTAAGACAGGCATTTCCACTTCTAATAGCCAGGAAACAGATCTAAGTTTGTATTTTGGTGAAATTCAAATTGGTGAATTCCTCATCTCATGAGGGTTATGCCCCCAAATGGTTCAATTATACAAATAACATTAGGACAACACTAAAAGAAATAGAAGAAAAAATCCACAATATTACCTACCTAATTCCCCCACTTTGGCATGTGAAGTTTCTATCTTTCCATATTTCATTTGATCCCTTCACTATATCCATGCACATTTTGCATAGGTGAATTCATAATGTGGGTATAATTTTGTTTTTTATGCCCAAAATACATTATAAATATTTTCAGCCTTGCCACATAGTTTGTCACAACAGTCCTAAGAAACTACTATACTTGTTAAAGGATTTGCATTTTCTCTTGAGTTGCAACAAGCAATCATTTACATGCTTAAAATAAAACAGAACATAGTCATATTGTGAAGATAACTCTGGGTGGAAAGCCAGTGTGGAAATGGAAAGATGAGAGTACTGAGGGCAGAGAGATTTCATACATTTGTTCATTTATATATTCGTTCATTCATCCAGTCTCCAAATTGTTATCATGTACTGATGAACTATGTACATGGCTCTGTGCATGGTTCTAAGGATAGAGAACGAAATAGACTCTGCACTCGTGAAACTTGGAATTTAGTGAAGAGATTGACAAGAACAGAGAGCAAATGAGTAATCACTATTTGCGTGCACTGTATTTTTTTATTATTTAGTTAAATGTATAAGTATTTGAAAATTATATGTATTCATCTATTTCATAATTTTTATATTAAAGATTCCAGATTTTAAACTCAGTGGGGACCCACCTGGATTTCTCCCATTGAATCCTCAGCACTCAGCATAGAATACGGCATCTATTAAGGGCTCAAAAATATTTTATGAATGGATAAATGAATCACTACGTTTTAGACAGCCGTATCTACATCTCAAATTAACCTGGAAAAGCAATTTTTATATTGTTCCATTTTCTCATGCAGAAACGTAGAATTTTTCTCTTTTATATGAGGCTCCTTTTATATATTATATTCCAAATAGATCACAAATATTTTGTGTTATATTTACTGTGAAAGTATTTTGTTTTCAGTATTGAAAATGGGATTTAACTTTCTGTTTTTATCATCTAACAGATTACCGCTCTTTACAGAAAAGCAATTGATTTTATTTATATTGCAGTCAGCCAATATAATAAGCATTTACTGACTTGAGTGACATTTTACTAAAACCTAAGATAGCTTACATTGTAAAATACACCACTGATTTAATAACAACTTAAAATATAATCACATTAAATAGACACATGATAGTAAGACTCATTTCAATTTCAGATTTTTAAAAAATTGAGACCTAATATTAATGTCATTCAGTAGGTTCTATTTAATTATTTGGACTGTGTGCAAATAATCTATAAGACATGACATCTGTAACGCATGACATTTTCCTTCTTTGTACTATATTTATGCATCGTATTTGTGATACTGACCAAAATTTCAAAAAGTGTGTTAATTAATACATTGTTTTTCTTATTAAGAATGACAGAAATGCTACTTTTTTACTTAGCAAGTATTCACGGTGTCCCCACCATGGAGACACAGCAGGCAAAACATGCTGATGGGCACTGAAAACAACGCAGGGACAAGGGACATATTAAGCCCCAGCAGTGAGAGCAGAGCTGTCCAGGCTGTTACTTCCGGGTGAATTTAATGGGGGCAGTCCCTGTGCCAAACTCCATTAAGGTTGAGAAGAGGTTTTTCACCCTAGCTGCACACATGAGTCACCTGGGTTCCTCTCTCACAGATTCTAGTTTCTTTGTTCTGAGAGCGGCCCAGGCACAGCTATGTTCTTTGGGCTTTCCAGGTGTTCAGAAATCAAGTCAGAGCTGAGTTCCACATTGCAGGTGGATGCGCTGTGCTGGTGGAGACGTGTAAGGAATACTTGCATCCCAGGGATTCTCAGCACCTTTAGTGGGCTAGATTACATTTTAAAAGCCAAAGAGAGATAACAGAATTACTAGACCACATCTGCTTGTATCTTTTCACAGCCTCACAGTTACAATTTAATATTTATTATTAATTTATTGCAATTTAACATTTTTTGTGCAAGAACGGTAGACTAATTTTGTCTTCCCTACAAGATTCTAAGCACCATACGAGGGAGGGTCCTGTCTGATTTTATTCTACGTCACACCCTAGTAGCTACAGTTTCCCAAATGGAATGGACCGTGGCTTTTCTTTTTTTTTTTTAATATCTCACATGACTCTTATTCCACATGTTCAGAAAATGTTGCTGTAAAGGGAATTATTTCGAGGGTTGCCACCCTTTATATTTCCCAAGGTCCTTTCATTTGATGGAGATGTGCAGCTCCTCAAAGATTCAAATAAACAGAAAGAAGAGAAACCACACTAGTCTTAGAAATTGAGATTTCTCAAGGAGATGATGAATGCAGAATTGGCAGGAGACAATTTCCAACTCCTAAAATAACTGACTACTTCTTCACTTAAACAACGAAAAAGCATCAATGATATGCCAGGCACTGTGCTTGGTGCTTGGTATCAAATAAAAATAAACATTTATTGAGGGCTTGTCCGATGTAAGAAATTGTGCTAGGTTCTAGAAAAGCATTGATAAGTGAACAATGCATGGGTTGGTCCTGACCTTCTGGAGTTTGTACACCTTCAAGGAGTTCACATTCTTATGAAAAAGGTGCAATACAGCGTTGGATGCCATTAACCATCCCCGATTCCTTCGATCTCTTCTCCTATCTTTCTTTTTCTTCTTTTAATTCTCTGGCCACTTTTTTGTATTTTTCCAAGCAAGATACTACCCCCTTGAGATGTTTTCCCCCAGGGCCCTATTTTCTTTTTTTTGTTTCACTTTCTTTCCTTATCCCTTCCTTTATTTTCTCTCCCTAGATAATTGTATTCATTCTTCTGACTTAGCACATATATGCTAATGACACTAAAATCCTTTTATTATATGTTTAATGAATCTTTATAGTTCATAAACACATGTCAAGCATTTATTGAGTCATCCAGTTGCTTATCAATTGACCTGACACATAGAAGATTCTAAATATTTTGTAAGAAATTAGTTTACTAAATGCTCATTTACTGAAATGTGCATAATGTCAGAATTGTGCTCTAGATAGATGAAGAATGAATCTTTGCCCCAAAGAGTTCACATTCTGAAGAGGGGTGAGGGGATTCAACACAAAATTGGAATAGCTAACGCAGCTTTAAAGCATAGGTTGTATAGGGAAATAGAGATGAGACTAAAATGCAATGTTGAGAATAGATTATAAAAAGCATTGGAAACTCACCCACTTTAATACTATCTACATCCAGGAACAAGTTAAGAAAATCATTGTTCTTTCCCTATAGTAATTTGGTTTCATTTGGCTAATTGCTTCTGGAGGTGGGTGGGGAGAGTAAAGTACCTAGAATACCAAGACCCTCATTTTCCCTGCCTAGGGTCCCACCAGGTAGAACTTTTTCTCGAATCAGAGCGGAGGAGGGGGCTGTCTGCCTGGAAGTGATAAAGCCGGAATCAGGGCCAGCAGACACCTTTTATTTCCAGAGCCTATTTCCCATTGACAGGTCTTGATGGCAGCTCCTTGCTTCAGGGTAAATATATGCTCTTGTTCATTAATATCACTTGCAATGACAACAAATAGTAAATGAATCTTCTCCACAGACAGTACCCCAAACTCCCAAGCATGCAGTCCCCACTAACTCATTGATGCACAGCGTGGACTTTTCCCCTCAAGACTGCACACATCGTACATTGCTGCCCAATTACCTCCAAAACTCCTCCTTCAACACCTTCTTCACATGGAGCAAGCCAGACCAAGAATGGCTTCCATTCTGCTATAGTTTCCATCACAGACACATGGTGTTTTTTATCATTATATCATTAGCATAATAGAGGAGGGTGGCTGTTGTCTGGGAAACCAGGAGGGATGCAGCTCTGCTTGGTTTTTGTTGAGAATTCAGCGCCACATGAATAGACTCCAACTATGTTTTTATCTCAGCTCTTGCTCATGATGGCAAGAATGCAAGTACTAGTAAGTTCTCTTTGCTTTTTCTTCTTCTCCTCTCCCCCTTCCCTATCCCTCCTCCTCTTCCTCCCCTTCTAAATTCTTCTTATTATTTTGTTATTACTTCCAAAGCTCTCTCTGAACTCTAAACTTAATAACAACTCCTTTATATCTAACCAACATTGATTTCTTTGCCTCCTTAAACACGATAGATTACGCTTTAGGCCAACGCAATTTGGATTACCCACCCGATAGTTTCAATAATTTTATCTCAATCAACTCTTATTCTTACTTTAATGACTTTATTGTTCTAAACAATATTTTTTATAAAATTTCAGGTTTTGCGCTTCTTTATATTGTTTTAATATACATTTAATAAATATACTAAAATTAAAACCTGCTAGTCTAATTCATCTGGTATATACTTTCCTAAATTCATCTTGTAAAAATTCCTCTTCTCACGCTATCTCTTCTTTCACACACTGATGAAGTTGGGAAAATGTCCTTCATTTATTTAGGGAGTAGAAATTTTAGACTTGTGCAATTCACCCCAGTCACACTGAACCACCTATGGGTCTCTAAATACAAAAGACTATTTCATTGTATAAGTTTCTTATTTATTCTGTTCCTTCTTCCTGTAATACCTGTCCTAACTTTGTACTTTGTAATCTTTCAAACTGGATGTCAGTTAATATCAGAAAGCCATCCAGAGCCTCTAGTTTGATTTAGGGACCCAGTCTGTGTTCTCAGAACACCTTGACACCTGTCTATGACAATAATTATCGAATTAATAAATAAATTATTAAATTATTATGTGTAAATACAACTTCGTATGAATCAAAGAGTACCTTAGGAGTCCAGAACTTCCCTAAATTGCCCCTGTGCCCCCAGAGCCTATTGTAGCATCTGGCACAGAGAAGCCACCCAGGAAATGCAAACTGAATTCAGTTGTATTTTCTTTCCTATCCTTACAGTGTTTTCCCAGATGTAAACTGCAGGTATTCTCCTTAACAATTCCTAGACTATTTCCAAGTACAACCATCACATCCCCAATAGCATAACTTTTACTGTCTTGCCTTACAATTTTCTTGAGTCTTCAATGTTGAACTATTTGGACTTGGATACTTGGAGGATGAATGTATTGAGGAAAGAGATAAAAACCCAAAGTATCCTTTCTTTGGTTGTTGTTTTCCAAACAGATGGCAAATCGGGAAGATTCACTTTCAGTATACTAAGAAATATTTTCTCCTCAGTGAGGACATATGTTTTGTGATAGTCACTGTATATTAGTACTTTCAAGAAGAACGAAACAGAGTCTCTGTTTCTTCAAAAATTTGCTGGCGGTGAAAGCAAGTGAGAGGCCATGAGGACTAGGGTGATACAGCTATAGGACCCCACAGAGGACCCTCTGGCATGATTTCCTGACATCAGCTATTTGAGACAGCAGAGGTCTACACTGGCTCCAATCTTTTTAATTATGTGCCCAAAAGTCCAGCCTAAACATATCTCCTCCACTCTTGCTTGCAACGACGTCCATATAACATAGCTCAGCAAGTGATGCCTTTGCCTTATGCCAAAGGCCTTTAACACGCTACCATTTCTCAGATACATGCTAGCAATGCAGGCACTAGTGCCTGAAGTACCCTTCCCTGCCCCTGCTCACTTTCCTGTTGGTCCCAAACTCCTTGCTCAACCCAAGAGCAGGAGTCTAACTGTGTGATTATATGCAGGGACTGCAGAGTGAGACAGCCTGAATTCAAACCCCAACTTCGCCACTTTTAGCTGTAGTTTAACTTCTCTGTCCCTCAGTTTCCATATATGTCAAATAGAGTGATAATGTCAAATTCAGAATACTTATTTGAAAATGAAGTTATGTTCATTTATGGACGATGCTCAGTTATTTTTTTTTTTTATCTTTCTATATGTTGGTTACAAAAAAGGATAGAAAAAAAAAAACACCCAGCATTTATTTTGTCAGCTACTTTCAGATTTATTGAAGCCTCATTATACTGCAATGAGGTAAGTTTATTATTCTCAGTTCTACAGATGAAGAAAATGAGGCTCAGAGAAGTTAAGATTTTGCCAAAGTCCACATTGTTGGTAAAAGTCACAAGTCATGATTAAAACCCAGGTGTTTCTGAATCCAAAGCTGGGTTAGTTTTATTTATGCATATCTCTCTTCCAGCTCCTTTATATGGCCCAGAAGTTATCCATCTGTCTGTTTCTGTAGCAAAATCTTGAGTGTGTGAAGGGCAGGGATCCCCAAATCACCTTCATCTGCTGGGCCTCCCACAGTGCCTGTTACAAGAGAGCAGCCCTGAATAATCATTCATAAGTCAGTCAGTGGACAGATTCATCCCCTTCTCACCCCTCCTCACCCCTCCTCACAAAGCACTGTGGCATTTTCCGTCTTCAGGACCATTCCCCCAGACTCCTTCCTGAGACTTCACTTGCAGGAATGCTATTTTCCAGTGAGAAATTGGGAAGCAAACAGAACAAAAATTAAGCAAGAATTAAATGTGCTGACCTTTGCTTTAGCTTCCTGTGACCTGCCCCCTTCCAAAGGGAAGAACAGAGATGCCTAACACACAGCTGCATTAGAACTTTGCCTTTGCCGCTCAGAGCCTGTGTCGTCTTGGAAACCACAGTTTTCTCATCTGTAAAATGGACCATTAATCCCCATTCCAGATTTGTTGTGAGCATATGAGAGATTCCAGCCCACAGCAGGCACTCCATGAATATCTATTCCCTTAATGATGCCTTCTCTACCACTTTATCTCCAACCGCACAAAGAGGTTCAAGCGCAGCCAATCCTCAGCCAAATAAGTGCTCCAAGATTGGAACTGTTCCTCTATATAACAGCCCCTGGGACTCACCCCCCATTTCCCCAGGGTGAAGTTCTCTGTTGCATGCCTTCTACAATGCTAAATCCCCTTTTACACCATCCTTTGGTGGGGTCCAGTGATCGTAGCCTAAAAAGACAGACTCAGGGTTACACAACACACCAGTATCTTGCTTTAAAAAAAAAGTGTCTTGCTGATAAAATTTAACTCATTGTATGCCTGGCCCTCCATTAACCCTCTTCAGGTACATGAACTCATTTAATGCTCAGAATGACCAGAGTAGTTGGGATATAATTATCTCTATTTTATAAATGAGACCATAAAGATTCAGAGAAGTTCAGATTTACGCATTAATCGTACACCTATTTACTGAAGACCTCCCATACAGCCAGGAGTCATGTGACATAAAGGCAACTCAAAGATGGGGTGGGAATAAAGCACCTTACCTGAGTTCACATCCTAGTCATGTGACCCTGAGCAAGTCCTTAACCTCTCTGTGCCTCTGTTTTCTCATCTCTAAAGTAGGGATAGAGTTTTTATGAGATGTGAAAGCATGAGATACAGAATGAAAAACTTTTAGCAAGTTCTGCCATATAGTAAGTGCTCAGAATGTGTTTGCTATTACTAATAAATGATAAGAAACAGCCCTGCAGTGGGAGGGTAGGAAACAAATGGTTCATTTCAGTTTCACAATGTAGGAATTAACAAGGGTCAGCCCATGCATAAAGAAAGTGATAATCAATCGCCCCAGGAAGGGGAAGCTCCAGATGGAAGTGACTCCTCAAATAGCAGGCACGCAGATTAGCTGGACTCCTCTCTCAGTGATCAGGGATACACGCAACCTTCAAGAGAGGCATAACTTCCAGCACAGCTCAATCAATGACCCCCAATCACTCTTTGCGGAATCAAATGAATATACAGTCTGTGTCCAAAATTGTCTCCAGTGAAAGTGTAAAAATGTATTAAATAAATCTGCAGTGTTTTCATAAAAGTTCAGAAAACCACTTTCTGAAGAAAAAAATTTAAATGTGTGTGAAAGTTAGTGCACTATAGATAATCACAGAGAGCTGTCTCCTACTCAAAAGTCCAGGAATGCCTAGCCTGTCTGAAAATCTCACCCAACATTATATAAACAGAGGGAAGACAAGTCTAATCATCAGAAATATCAACTCAGAACTCTGAATTCATCCTTCAGTTGTTTTTCCTCCCAAATAATGTTCTTTGGGGAGTATTTGTAAGAGTCATTCCTCCTGAGAAAATATCACTGACTGATATTTCAAAATAATACTGTTTCCAGTTATAAACCATCCTTTGCATTACCTCCATTTTAACGAGAGAGAGAGACAGAGGAGGTAGGGAAGGGAGTGATAAGTCGTCTTCAGTTACAAGGAGAAAAGAAGACAAAAAGTTTACTCTTGAAGAATAAAATAAGCCTACTCAGCTACTATTGATAAGAAATATCAAGTGTGGGAATTTTGCAACATATCAGCTCTATGCTGAGTGCCCTATGTGTTTTGTTTTGTTTTTTCATTAACTTCTTACCTTGCATGAGATAGGTACAATTTTCCCTATTTTTCAGATGTGAAAGCTAGAGCTCATACGTGGGAAGTAACTTGCCCAAGATCACTTAGAGAGTAAGAGGCAAAGTCATAAATCAAATTCAAGTCCCTGGATTCTGCAAGTCACATTTTAAATCATTACGGTGTTCCCAACTGACTCAGATTCTCCTGCAATGTATCAGGCTTCAGGGCTGATAAGAACCTACTTGGAAATCCCAGTATGGAAAGTGTGAAGATCCACAGGCTCCTCCTATGATGTAAACCTTGGTTCTATTTAGTGTTTGCTGGAGTTGCAAGTTCTAGTTTGTCTTCCTCACATGTAATGGAAAAGAGGGGAAAGGAGGAGGTAACTTTCAATTTGGTTTGGATAGAATTTTTCTTCTGTCACTGTTGGACAGACAATTGTCAGTGTCCTGGCATGCAAAGTGCTATTCTCTTATTGTCAGAACGTCTTAAGTGTGATTAAACTCTCTTGTCTGTCAAATCATCTTCAGGGAGGTAGTGGGGCATGGTTATCACTGTAGTAAACTTCCAGTCAGAGGGCTTGACAGAGAAATATAATAAATAAAAGGGATGATAATTATATCCCAGGGCAGTTGGAGGAACAATGCAATCATGTTCTCAAAGACCTTGGTAGAGTGCCTGGCACATAGTAGGAGTTTTGTAAATATTCTCTCCTTTTTATCTGTTAAAGCAGGATAATGTTTATTATAGGCTTTATTGGAGAAGAGAAATGAAATAGACTGTGCTGCTGAACATTATATTTAATTTTTTTAAAAAAAAGAAACTCTGTTTAGGAAATGAATGGAAAATGTTTCTGCGTTTGCAGTAGAGCAGAAAACAAGGCAATTAAGGATATCAAGAATTGACTGTAATCACCAATCAGAGATGAAGAATTACAACTCCAGCTCCTAAAAGGAAGCGTGAGGGAAAAGTTTGGATTAGAGTTCATACATTTGAGGAGAAGAGAGAAAGAATATGAAAACTGTTCTGTGGTTACTTCAATAGGATAATTGAATATGGGAAAGAGGAAAGAGAAGTTACATAAACTTTCCTGAAACAGACTGTGGAAAAGTTAATGATAATTTCAGGGACTATTTTATCATCAACACTGCTGTCATTGTTGTCAACATCAGGATAAACCATCTATTGATTTTTTCCCTCAAATATATAAAACTGCTCAGATAACAATTAGCATGTACTTAATGTGTGTTAGACACTGCTAATGTACCATTTCTATTTAATCTTCATAGGACCCATTTAAGGTAAATATTATCCACATGCTATAGATAAATAAAATGAGTGTCAGAAATGAGTGCCCATCTTCAAGTACTTACAATTTAAACATGAAAGGTATAGAGATTACTTGATCTATACTGAGAAACTAATAAGTGCTGGTTTTTTCATATGCATTGTCTCATGTGATCATCAAAACAACCCGTGACTTAACTGTCATCATGTTTATTTTGCATATTAGGAAATTGAATTTCACAGAGTTTGAGAAACTTGCCACAATTCACTGTTATAAATGGCAGAGGAATCCAATGCCGGTTTGTCTGATTCTGCCAAGGCACTGCATGGGGGAAACCAAGAAAACACCCCATAATCATGTAAAGATATGCTTAGTTTAAGACTGTCAGTCTCAGGGGAAAATCAGTGATTAAAGTCGTAGATAGTCATGGTCAACCTGCCAGGTAAACAGCTAATCATTTTGGATGTGTTACAAGCAAATAAACTTGCCTGTCTGCAAAATGGCAAATGAGACCTGATCAACAAGAGAAACAATTGTTCCAGGGTTGCAAACTCCCAGAAGTCTAATAAACGATGGCTTACTGAATGAGCAATTGCAAAACAAAGAGACTACATTAGTGTGGTTGCTTTAGAAACAGAGAACAATCTATTGGCTTTAATGCTTTTGCAATAAAGAACTTTGGTAGGTGTGGGTTGGGCAGCTGAGAAAGCAAGCACACTGGGAATGTTCATGCCTTCGGCACAACTGTCCAGGACACTCCAGCACTCCCTAGGCCTCCTTCACATACCACCTCCAGAACTGCTTGAATCCCAGAACTTCCACTGAACTACTGGCCCAGCCAGTGGTGATACCTCCTGTGCCAAGACAAAGGCTTTCTTTGGGAACACATAAAACACTAAAACACACCTGTACTTTGTGAATGACTGGGACACTCAGGCCATGTATGTCCCTGTTAAGCAGGAGGCAGTGTGCCTAATGGCCAAAAAAGATGAACTTGGGACTCACTTAGACCTGGATTTGAATCCAGCGTCTTCCATTTATTAGCTCTATCCTTTTGTACAGTGGCTTAACTCTTGCAGCTAAGGCATTTTGTCTATAAAATGGGGAGCAATAATTTCTCACTTTCTCTCAGGATCCTTGCAAGTGTGAACTAAAAATAATGGCAAAGCATCAAGCTGGAACACCAAACTGATGACTGCCTATGAGTGTGTGTGTGTGTCTGACTGTGACATTCAGAAAAGACAAATCAAGTTGAGTAGCTTTGAGTGGGATCTCCCAGCAAGACATGCCCCATTCAGGACCGTGTTTTTGGGCTTTGTAATTTACCTGAAATTTTTACAAGATGAGGAACTGGGGAAGCAGGATCAACCAAAGAGCAGAGTAAATACAGTTAAACAGCTTTGAACAGATTCAGCTTATGCTCTTGTAAGTAGCTTATTCACTCCAGTTTTAGGAAAACAGGAAGTAATAAGATTAACGATCCAAAGCTCAAATGAAAACATAATGTCAAACCTAGTCCAAGTAGGATTTGGGTTCAGGAAAGAGACTGAAATACTCCATAAAATTAAAGGAAGGTGAATAGGCTTACAATAAGCCTGATGCACATACTCCCTCTGTATTTTGTAAATTCCTAATGGAACACTACATGGAAAATAATAAATTGAGAGCATCTATTAAGGAAGTCTGGTGCTAAGCAGGAAATATGGGCCAGGCACTTTCAGGATATGTACGCTGAAGAGTCATATGCAGCATTTACCACTAGGAACTTAGCAAAGAGTGGAGAAGTAGCCTGCAAACTTTTTGACCACAGTGCACGCAGTAGGGCAAAAAAACTCTAACCCTACTTACCCACCTCACCCCTGTTTGAAAGATCTTGGTTACAACAAACAGTTGGAGAGAAATACCCCTACATTACCTATAATTTCTAGAGAAATACCCCTACATTGCCTATAATTTCTATCATAAGATATATATATATAGTTGTCTATATTAAGATTTTAAACCATAAGTTAAAGCGATTGAACCTTCAAAATAACCAGTTTGCTTTATCAACCATATGACATTATTTAAATAGTAAAAGTTCAGATGTAGTCCATTAGCAATCAAAAATCACTGTGTAAGAATATTTGAGGTAACTATATGTATCTGTTTTAGAAATGGGTATAGATAATAGTATATTTAAACTGCTGTTCTTACAAATTTTAAAGTCCAGTTAAAATAATGTTATAAGAATGTTTTACAAATATGCATTATACTCCCTCTAAGGACAATTGAACACAATAAACTTAATTGCTAATGAGGAAATTAAACTTACAGTAATTTGCAGTGAAAAGCAAAAACAGCATATATACCATCACTGATTCAAGGCAAAACTGATGTTGCATCAGTGATAAAGCTTTTTTGATCAGGTTGTGAAATTCCCAAAATCTATTTCTGTGTGCACAATGGGAGCTTTTGAACTTGCAAAGAACTGCATGTAAGTCAAACTTCTTCAAAAATTACTGAATAGTCCTCAGGAAATTCTAACTTTTATGAGGCATTCCTACTTTTATCAACCATTAATAATACATTGAGTGGGTTACTAGCAAGTAACATTCAATCGTATTTAAATTTTTTTAAAATAAAATAAAGATCAGTGATTAGCACGCTAGGTGAATGCACTCATAGACTCAAGACTATAATAATAATAAAAAAAAGATAAATAGCTTCTTCTTATTTAGCATTGATTGTCTGCCAGGGGCCATTCTAAGTGCTTTCATTAACTATCACTTAATCCTTCAAATTTCTCAACAGTATCAATGGAATAGATACTAATATCAACTCATTTAAAGATAAGGAAACTAAGAGATTATGTAGCTTAACCTGGTTGGAAAAGTTCCTGGTTTCAAATCCTGTCTCTTCCACCTATTTTCTGCCCTTCACCAGTCATACAATTTCTCTGGCCTCTGTTTCCACCTCTGTAAAGTGTCTAGGTTTTAAACAAATAATACATGTACAATTGATTATTTAGAGCCAAGTACATAGCAGGTATCGAGTAAATGTTAATCTGAATCTGAAATTGAATTTGGCAAGAAAGAAAAAGAGATATTCAGATCCTTTAGTCTGTGGTGTTTATATCTAACTAAATCTAAATACATTTTTCTCATGGGTGTTCCTTGAGACATTTTACATTATGCTTTGCAATATCTTTATTTCACTAGCAAGCACTTAATATACACATAGACACGTATCTTCTAAAATATATACTTTAAATGTAGGGGAAGTATTTTTTTCTTTTTGGAGACATAAGGAAACTGTATAGAATTCTGTATTGATTCACTTAAAGAAGAAAGTATTTTTGAAAGAATTGAGTATTTAATTTTACATTCACCATGGGATATCCAAGGGAGATATTTATAGATGTCTGCATATGATTTGAATAGTATTAACTGTCACTCTGAAATGTGGATACTGTTCATGATGTTGCCTTGAAAGGAAGGGGCAACATAAAAACCATCTGGAACAGGTTGGCCACTAAGACAGGACCCCAGGTAGGGATATTGGTGAAGTCAACGTAAGTCTAATGTCATTTTCTCATTCAGAAGTTGGCAAAACCCCGTCTTAGCAGTGCACTTAAATATAATCAGACTCAGGGGGAATGTTTCTCATTAACTAAGCACCAACAACGCTGACAGATAAAAATATTTCATTGTATTAACTAAAAGGGAGAATTATAACTGCCAAGGAGCCTTAAATGCAAGCATTTGGGTCAGTAAATTCTCTGATTATGGTACTTTTTCCAAATAATAGGTGTATTAATTAATATACTTATTCATTCATTCAAGGCACTGACCTATGTACTTGGCATACAATTTTAGCAAAAATAGATATCATCCTTGGTTCTTGTCTTCCTGAGTAGTGGAAGAGATAAATGTCCCTAAAAAAATACACAAATAATTGCAAAATTGCATCTGTGCAGATGGACAAAAAGTAGTACCTGACATAATACTGTGTGAGCCTCACGCTTACACTCAAGCAGGTTAAGTTGACTTACCAGTAAGTTAAGTAAGTTGACTTACTTAGCCGTTAGTTGACTTTTCTTCAACTATGAAAGGCTTGTGAACTCATGCCTCCATTTTCATAGAGATAAAAGAAAGTACTCTAGTCAGGCCTCCTCCTACCTGGAAGAGGAACAATACTCCCAATTCTAAAAATATTAAGCCCGTATTTCTCTGTTTTCTGCACTGACCATCCCTCTTCTCTTGTCACGCTGCTAATTCAGGTATGAATAAAATCAATTAGGCTAGAGTTGAGAGTTACTCTCTTGCTGCTCCTGCCAGATCAGTGTGTCTTTTTAAGGAGTTTTCTACAGATAACTGAACTCATCCATCAGGTGGTGGTTTTACCAGTGTTGGAGATGTCATGCTCTTTTGGCTGTTTCACCACCTGTGTACATCTGTATATGATGGCGAATATGACATCGGGGTGGAGAACCATGACTGATAGCCCTTCAGTTTCCTTTAATTGTGCAGGAAGCATGCTGGTCACAAGGTTTTCCAGGGATTATTTAACAGAAACTTAGAAGCAGGTGTTCACAGTCTGATTCCAAGAACTGTTTGCTGGTATGGAGCACAATACCTGAACAGTCAAGGACAGGAGAATGAACAACACAGGAGAGCCCTCTGGGTAAAGACAGGTAGCTAAAATTCAGTAGAATTTTCAGAAGATAAAACCTGACTTCCTTTTCTAAACTTTTGCCACTGTGGTCTGGTCTGAAAAGTAGGTGAAGTAGAATCAAGAATGACAGAGGTTGATGTCCATGAATTTGTTTTCCCGCCAGTTGAAATGTTTACAAAAGCTAACCATAGCTTTGAAGAGGTTGGGGGAGGGTACATGACTTGTTACCTAGACCACACTCCTAAAGCTATCATTACGGAGCCAGCTGGCACACTTCTTATTTCCGTTGTTTTAAAACTATTTCAGACCTCAAAATTAAAGAAACTAAGCAGTTGCCGGCTTTGGGGAAATCAGTTCATAATTTGGAGTCTAGTTGACCATGTGGCATATACAAGAGAGAAAAAAAAAAAGTTATGTCTTCTTTTTCAAGGATCTAGATACTTGAAAACTATCCCTTGCTGAACTTCATCATGGAAACAGCCATAATTAAGTTTAGTCTTAATAACTTAATTAAGTCTTAATTAAGTTTAGTCATAATTAACTTAAGTCTAATTAAGTTTACAATGTCTACTGTTAAAAGGAATAGTTCTTACTGTGTGGAAGAAATTATACCCAGCAATTCTAGCCTATAATAGTCTGCAAAAATAACTCCTTAGTTGACTTTTGAAAGTAATGATAACATGATTTAAAACATAACGTTGGCACCAGAAAATTTAGTGCAGAAGACCAATCTGAGTATTGAGCTGTCGTGTCAGTAAAGCAGCGCATTGAATTTTTTTAAGCTAATTTAAATGAAAACGCTAAGGTTAAAAGTGGTAGCAGTGCCAATGACATAGGGATTTCTGCAAAATTAGATTACAGTCTTCTAGTGGCCATAAAAACTATATTATCCTTGACACTACTAAATCAGTCACTGCAAGAAAATTATCTTCACAAATTCAACTAGTACTTCTTGTTTGAACCTGAAGAGTTTGCTCTGTTTTCCTTCTATTAAAGAAACAGAAGAGGTGCTTTTTAACACATTTCTTGTCTGAAGAGGGATGAATTCTTCACAACCAGCTTTGTGACAGAGAATTCATACCATTTGCTTATAGTATCACCAAAGATATTTAATTTAAAAGGAAAAAAAAAAGTTTGCAGAGTATTGAATTGTGAGATGCAATAACTTTTACAACTTGTCATTTAGCCACTTATTAACATCCAGTCATGACTTATTTAAACATAAGTAAATTTTTGTGTTTGTGCAACACAGGTAACCATTTCCTGATACTTCTCTTCATTTTTCAGCAATTTCAGACATTTTTGATGAATACTTTTCATTTAGGATACTGTTTCACCTGTTCAGTTAGAGTTTATTTATTGAGAACTGGTGTTCCTGGTCTGATTCTTCAGTAGAACAGCAGAGGACAATAGAAAACTCTTGCATTGATACAAAAAGAACATCAAATTCCACAAAACAAATTTAAGGCCATGACACCCTGAACATTGTCTCCCCTGGAGTAAATGTATATGATAAGAGCACAGATTTAGAATTTAGAGGGACCTTAGGTTGAATTCCAGCTACATTACATAGTAATTACATGAGCTTGGGAAAGCCATGTAACCTCTCTGCCCTGAGTTCCTTATTGATAAAAATGATATAATAGTTTTTGTAGGGATGGTATGAGAATTAAACTAAGTACAGACTATGATGCTTGACCCATAGAAAGCACTTGATGTATTGCATTATTATTATCATTAACATCTTCACCAGTAGTATTTGTACATCCAAATTATATCCATGGAAGTAATAATTGTTAAAATATACTGTCTTATTTTCAGTCTTGACTCTTAGAGCATACTGTTTTCTCTGTCTGAAAGACCTTAAGATATTTATTAACTTTGAAGATTTATTTTCAATACTTAAGAAGTGGTAGATGAGTGAAAATGATTAACAAATAATCTTCACTTATCCTGGCAGATTGATTGATGCCACTGATTGCTGTCACTGCTAGCAACCTTATAAGAACATAGAGTACTGGACTTTGACTTGGTGTGGTAACCATTGGTTGGCTTTTTTTTTTTTTTAACCTAACAGAGTTTGAATTCCTTGAGGATAAAGATATAGTCTAATTCATCTTTGTCTACTAGTCTCATGTAACTACAGAGTCTGGCATATAGTAGGTGTTCAATGTTTGCTAAAGAAGGGACAGTTTCTATGACATTTTATTATTTTTTTTAAATAAACAATTTTTTAGAACAATTGTGGGTTCATAGCAAAATTGAGTGGAAAGTACAGAGAGTTTCCATATAGTCACTTCCCCCACTATCAACATCCAGCATCAGAATGGTATTGCTGTGACTGATGTACCTACACTGACCCATGATGATCCCCCTAAATCCATAATTTGCATTAGGGATAACTCTTGGTATAGTACATTCTGTGGGTTTTGACAGATGTGTAATGACATGCATCCACCATTATAATATCATACAGAATAGTTTCACTGTCCCAAATCCTCAGTGCTCCACCTATTTATTACTTCTTCCCCCCTAACCCCTGACATCCACTGATCTTTTTACTGTCTCCATAGGTTTTCCTTTTCCAGACTATAGTTGGAATCATACAACCTGTAACCTTTTCAGATTGGTATAATTCACTTAGTAATATGCACTTAAGATTCCTGGATGTCTTTTCATGGCTTGATAGCCCATTTCTATAAGCACTGAGTAATATTCCATTGTCTAGGTGTGACACAGTTATTTGTCCATTCACTTGGTGAAGAACATCTTGATTACTCCTCAGTTTTGGCAATTAGGAATTAAGCTGCTACATCTGTGTGTACATTTTTGTGTGGATATAAGTTTTGAACTCATTTTGGTAAGTAAATACCAAGGAGGACAACTGCTGGATCATAATGTAAGAGTATGTTTAGGTTTGTAGGAAGTCACCAAACTATCTTCTAAAGTGGCTGTACCATTTTGCAATCTCACCAGCAATGGATGAGAGTTCCCGTTGCTCCACAGCCTGTCAGCATTTTGTATTGTCAGTGTTTTGTACTTTTAGCCATTCTAATAGGTGTGTAATGGCATCTAATTGATGTTTTAATTTGAAACTCTCAGTGACATGTAATATTGAGAATATTTTCATATGCTATTCGCTATATATATATATATATATATATATATATATATATATATATATATATGTATATATATATATATCTTCTTTGGCGAGGTGTCCCTTCAGTTCCTTTGCCCATTTTCTTACTGTTGCTAATTTTCTTACTGTTAAGTTTTAAGATTTATTTTGAGTATCAGTTCTTTTTCAGATATATCTTTTGCAAGTATTTTTCTAAGTCTGTGGCTTGTCTCATTCTCTTCTCTTGACATTGTTTTTGTACAGCAGTGTTTTTTTTTTAATTTTAATGTAGTCCAGCTTATCAGTTATTCCTTTTATAAACATACCTTGGGTGTTATATCTAAAAAGTCATTTTCATACCCAAAGTCATCTAAATTTTCTCCTGTTATCTTCTAGAAGTTTTATAGTTTTACATTAAATTTAGGTCAATGATCCATTTCGAGTTAATTTTTGTAAAGAGTGTGTTATGGAGTGAATTGTGTCTTTCCCAAATTTATAGGTTGAAACCCTAACCCTCACGGAGGCTGTATTTAGATAGAGGGTCTTCAAGGACAAAATTAAGGTTAAATGAAGTCATAAGGATGGGGCCCTAATCCAACAGAAATGGTACCGTTATAAGAAAAGATGTGCACTAACAGATAAAAGGCCATGTGAAGACACAACAAGAAGGTAGTGCTCAGCAAGCCCAGGAGAGAGGCCTTCAGAGAACTTAAATCTGCCAACACTTTGATCTTGGACTAGCAGCCACCCAGTCTGTGAAATTCAGTTATGACAGCCTAGATGACAAATATAGATTTTAAAGTCTGTGTCTAGATTCATTTTTTTGCATGTGTTCCAGTACCATTTGTTGAAAAGTTCATCTTCTTCATTGTATTGCCTTTGATTCTTTGTCAAAGATCAGATGATTATATTCATGGTCTCTATTTATGGGCTATCTATTCTGTTCCATTGATCTATATATGTGTGTATTCTTTTGCCAATTCCACATTGTCTTGATTACTGTAACTTTACAGTAAGTCTTGAAGGCAAGTAGTGTCAGTCCTCCTTCAATATTGTCTATTCTTTTACCTCCCATATAAGAGGTATTTTACTTCTTCATATAAACTTTAGAATCAATTCATCAATATCTGCAAAATACCTTGCTAGGACTTTGGTTGAGACTGCATTGAATCTATTGATTAAATTGAGAAGAATTGACATCTTGACGATATTGACTCTTCTTGATGATTATGGAATATCTCATTTATTCAGTTCTCCTTTAATTTCTTTCATCAGAGTTTTGTAGTTTTCCTCACATGGATATTGAGCATATTTTGTTAGATTTATTCATAAGCATGTCATTTTTTGGGAGGTGCTAATATAAATGGTGTTGTGTTTTTATTTCAGATTTCAGTTGTTCATTGCTGGTATATAGCAAAGCAATTGACTTTTGTATGTTAACCTTGTATCCTACTACCTTGCTATTCTTGCTTACTAGTTACAGTTTTTTTGTTTTGTTTTGTTTTGTTGTGGATTCTTTTGGATTGTCTATGTAGACAATTATGTCTTTTGCAAAGACAGTTTTATTTCTTTTTTCCCAATCTGTATACCTTTTATTTCTTTTTCTGATCTTATCACATTATCTAGGACTTCCAGCAAGGTGGTGAAAAGGTGTGCTAAGTGGAGACATCCTTACCTTTTTCCTGACCTTAGCAAGAAAGCTTCCAGTTTCCCACCACATTTTAATTATTATAATGATTTTACATATGAGAATCATACTCTACCATAGAAAATATTTCAAATTGAGTTCATTGCTAGTGTTTCATGGGCCTATTTTCAGTCATAGATTACTACATTTTCCTACCTGTCACACATTTAGAAAAAAACACCTTTGTCTTGGTATGGTCTCTTTCCTAACCCAATTAAAATTCATTCCAGAAGTGGGACATGTCATATTATTCTTTACCACTTAGTGTCAGAAATTCTTGGCTTTAAGAATTTGATCACTGTATTTATATTTTATTTAACCTCTCCATTTAGTCCTATTCATTCTTCAAAAAGGAGGATAAAACACACAGTCTAATAATACCCATCCCATTTAATTCTGCCTTTCTTAAAATGGAAAACAGCACTACATTAAATTGTAAATTTACAACTAAAACTCTGATTTAACATGTCCTTTTGCAGACAAATTGATGATTTGGTTGAACATTAACAAAGCTATTTTAGTGCTACACCTTGGGAAAGAGTACTCTAAGATTAGGGAACAACAAATAAGAGAGAGAAAGATAGAAAAGTTATTTGTATTTAAACCCCAAGGTAGCAAAAATAACCTAAAAATCAGAAATTATTGTTGAGTTCCACACATTATGTTCAGCATTTAATCTCAGTTTGTTGTATGAAGGTCACCATTTGGAAGCTGCACTTTGTGTTACTTATATTCATAAAGGGATTGATCATGTGTTCTATCTGTGGTAACTAAAAGATTGTGATAAATGTTGCAAGACATTTTACTTTTTTAAAGTAATTAGGGACTTCACTGGTGGTGCAGTGGTTAAGAATCCACCTGCCCATGCAGGGAACATGGGTTCAAGTCCTGGTCCAGGAAGATCCCACATGCTGTGGAGCAACTAAGCCCGTGCACCACAACTCCTGAACCTGTGCTCTAGAGCCCGTGAGCCACAACTGCTGAGTCTGCATGCCACAACTACTGAAGCCCGCAGGCCTAGAGCCAGTGCTTCGCAACAAGAGAAGCCACCGCAGTGAGAAGCCCACGTGCCACAACTAGAGAAACCCCGTTCACAGCAACGAAGACCCAATGCAGCCAAACATTAATTAATTAATTAATTAATTGATTGATTTTAAAAAAATAATAAAGTACAATTAATGATAGTACTATATAGCAACTTGGTTACAATACTGAAAGTCACCCAAAAGATTTTACACGAATACAACTCAGGTAAAGATACCACATTAGAAATCTAGAAATGTCTTTCATAACTCTAATTTGGTTGATTATATGAGATAGGGAACGTGTGCAGAAGTTGCAAAATGTGAATATAGTCCCCAATTTTCATTTTAGAAGAAAAAAATAGCCTGTAAGAAAATTAGTATGTTTTATTTTATTTTTTATCCCAGTTTTCAAGTATGATTTTAAGCCTTCTTAATTTTTGAAAGAATGGTGTCCATTTCTCATTTGTGTACATATCAGGAAAACACAAGAAAGTAGGCCCACAATGGTTAAAATATTAAAGATTTTGTTCATTTGAATGTTCCTTGTGTTCATTAAACTTTACTAGACAGTGTAACCTTGAGTACTGCCAGCATTAGATTGCTTAGAATTCCAAATCTGATCTTTAAATTCACCTCCAGTGTGTGACTGGGTTTACTATGTAATTTTTCTTTTCAGATATGCCATTATTGTAGTCTTCCACCTAAACCCTAAGAATACTGTTATTAACTAGCTTTTAAGTTCCTCAATAAAGCAATGTTTAGGATGTACATAAAAACACTGCATTTTTATTAAACAGCCCTAGAGGAATGAGGAGTTATTTTAACAGTCACATCAACAGTATAGTTCTATGGCTCTTTTCAATTAGCATTAGCTTGCCAACCTCCTTAAGTACTGGCACCATGTCCAAGTGTGCTTATTAATAGATTTTTCCCATTTTACATTTTAACCAATATCATAGAACTCTTTTAAGAACATGTCCTAGATTTTTCAAGGTAAATAATAACCCTCTCCTCTCTCTTCTCTCCCCCTCCCCTTCTCTTCATTCCATCTCTATCTCTCTCTTTACCCTTAAACCCCTGTTTTCTGAGGATAAGCCACATGTGGAGAGAAAGAGATATAGATAGATAGATAGATAGATAGATAGATAGATAGATAGATAGATTAGATGAAACCACAAAAAAGACATGAACTAGGGCTATGTTAATGGTGACACAGAAAGGGAATAGATTTGAAAACATTTAAATTTAAAGTTTATAGAATTGGATGATTGATTGTCATGGAGGTGAACAATCGTGAGAAAAAGGTTTGTAATATAGAAGAATTATCAGTTTCCAAATAAATATGTTTAATTACAGCTAAGTTTTATTTAAAGCTTTGTGTGGGCCATGTACTTGCAAAATTCTTTTTCGTATGCTGTTCCATTTAATCCTCGAAACTTTTTAGAGCCAAGGAAACTAAGATCCAGGGACGGACGTTAAGAAACTTGCCAAAGGACATATCTATAATACGTGCTGAGTGGGATTTACGGCCAGACATTCTGATGCCAGAGACCATTCTGTTAATGAATACCACCTTTCCTTTTGGTATGCCGGTTTTGAGATGCTTATGCTCATCTAGGTGGAGATATCCAGCAATGTGTTGGATATTGGATTCTGAAATTCAGGAGGGATGGATTTTGGCATTTGGTAGACTTCCCCAAGGAGCAAGAGCATGTTTAAAGCAGTGTCCACAGATAGAATGCCAGGAGGTACCAACATGTACAGGAAGGGCTGAGGAGAGAGAATACAGTAATGAGATAGAGAAAAAACATTCACAGAAGGGGAACTGGAGTCAGAAGATGCAGAGTAACCAATGTCAAGGGTGGTAGATAGTTTCAAGAAATAGAAAATGACCAGCATCAATGCATACATTAGCACAGCATACAGCAGATGAGTCAGTTGTAAGGAAAGAATGTCATGTCCATTGGGTAGACTATTAGATCATTTCAAATCTTCTCTAAGAGCAATTCTAGTAGAGAACTGGGGAAAGATGAGATTGCAGTAGGTGGAGAATAGGTTGGCAGGGAAGAATTGTGGGGTTTTAATGGGCTAAAATTATAAGACTGTCCAACAGATACTTTTACATATAGTGTTTTCACCATAAGCATTATTATGTTTATACATATTCCTTTTTGCAGTGGAGCCTGTGCCTAGAGTAGCATACAGAAATTTCACACAGAGATGCCACTAGAAATAACCTAAACTGTGACCTCTAACTTTTTATCAGTGGGGGCAGATTTTGATGGAACAATATTTTGAAGATTTTTCATGTAAACCTCAGAAAATGCAAGAGATATATTTAAGTCCACCAAGAGGTTCATTTGGTAAAGCAAAAATGCCACAATCTTTTAAAATCAGTACTTTTTCTAAAACTGAAAACTTCACACATTTTGCATTTCATTTGCTAACTTTCACAGCAGGCTTCCCAAAATCCAGCTTCCTACTGAAGTGTGTTTCCAAGCAATTTTATTTGGAAATTGAGAGCTGTCGTGACCTTTTCATGGGTTTTAACTCTATATCCTAAAAGGCTTCAGAGACAATACTCGACAGGTGACCAAACATTCCAGAATAATAGGATTCCTATTTTTAGATAGCATTTCCTGTAACTAAATAATAGTAATAATAGATTATTCAATCAGTTTTCTTTTAAAAGGCCTTCTGGAGAAGCAGTGTTTACATTTGAGTTTGCTTGACATTTACCACTTTGTGTGTTCCATTAAGTATCATTACACGAGGCCTTTTACATCGAGCAATATATGGCTCTAAAATAGAAAACTCCAGTTGTTTCTGGGCTCAGGACTCTGAATCAAGATTCACAAAACTATAGTAAGATAGCACTTTAGATCATGTGCTGCAAGGAAACTTAGCCCTTCTCAGAGGTTTGCTGAGGCTCCACTCGGAATGAAACACGTTTTATCAGAGAGGAAAGATTTGAACTGGGAAAACCATTCATCCCTTTCATTCATTTTATTTATTCAAGTTTCCTGCAACCCATTATTTTTAAGAAAAAGTCTTGGGGCTTCCGTGGTAGTGCAGTGGTAAAGATCTGCCTCCCAGTGTGGGGGACATGGGTTCGAGCCCTGGTCCGGGAAGATCCCACATGCCACGGAGCAACTAAGCCCGTGCACCACAACTACTGAGCCTGTGCTCTAGAGCCCGCGTGCTACAACTACTGAAGCCTGTGTGCCTAGAGCCCGTGCTCCACAACAAGAGAAGCCACCGCAATGAGAAGCCTGCGCACCGCAATGAAGAGTAGCCCCCACTTGCCGCAACTAGAGAAAGCCTGTACACAGCAACGAAGACCCAACACAGCCAAAAATAAATAAATAAAATTAATAAATTTTAAAAAAAGAAAAACGTCTTGTTTTATAGGTGGTTAAAAATGTGTGTCTGGATCACTAGCCTCATTTTACAGTTGAAGCAAACTGAGGCCTAAAGATGCAAGAGGACTTGCCCAGGGTCACATCATCAATTACTGGCAGAATGTGTTAATGCAAGTTCTTCGGGCTGCAAGCTAAAGAAACCAAATTTAACTTACTCAAGAAGAAATGAGGACTCATTGGAAGGATACTAGACTATCCCACAGAATCCAAAGAAAAGTGTAACAGCCAAAACTTAGGTGGGAAGAAACCAGTGTAGCTATAGGAACAGCAGTTGTCAGGGCTTCTCTGCAGAAAACGGCCTTAAGGAGACTCTGCTGCCACAGCAGGAGCTGATGTGGTCAACTCCCTCAAGGGAACATCTGCTTGGATGAGCTTGATTGGCAGGTGACTGCTTCTGAGTCTAAAGACTGTGGGATTAGCAGAGCCATGGCCTCTGACCAAATTCTTATGTCTCATACGCAACTGCAGCTCACACATGGCACGGTGTCCACATTCCCTGGTCTTCTACTTACATTCTCTTTGCTGACATTAGCATTACTTGGGGAGATTTAAAAAATACCAATACTTAGGCTCTATCCCTCAGACATGATTTACTCACTCTGAGCAGGGCTGGGACCTGTTCATTTGTTTGAGATGATGCTGCCTCCAGCAGAAGTTAAGGGGGAAGGAAGGGAGTAATGATCTCCAATGATTGAAAGAGGACAACATCTCTTGACAAGGAGCTCAGAAACCATCCAGATCCTTTATTCCTATACTTGTGCAGGTTGGATTAACCAAGGGAATCTGTTCTAAAATGCAAATTACAAATCCCCATTCTAAACCCACTGAAAGTGTGAATAAATAAGAGAGGATTCCCCAGAACCTGTATTTTTTTTTAAACTCTCTTCAGATGTTTCTCATCTAGACATACCAGCACTGGACCTGCAATTCTGAGCACCAGATCATTGACTGTGATCATTCTAGACCAGTGATTCTTAAACTTGAGCATACATCAGCATCACCTGGAGGGCTTGTTAAACTACAGCTTGCTGGGGCCCACCCTAGGGGTTTCTGATTCAGTATATCTGAGTTGGGGTCTGAGAATTTTCATTTCTAGTACGTTCCCTGGTGATGCTGGTGCTGCTGGAGCTGCTGGTCCACGCACCACATTTTAAGAATCATACCCTTAAGAGATTAGTGCTGATTCTCTCTTGGAAACCAGTTGTAAAAGGCTTCTAAAGTCAAATCCATGACAATGATTCTGGAGGAAAGCAATGATAGCTACTTCAGAAGAGGAAAAAGAAGCAAGGTCAGCGAAAAAGGAAATGACTCATGAATGTTAAAAATACAGTTCTACTGCACAATGTGAGGCATTACTGAACATACAGTCTTCTAATCTCGCGTGTCTTAAATTGACCTAACATGGTTGGAGTTGCTAATACTTGGCATATTTCTTTGAAATGAGTCCTAGTACCCCATTCTACATCTTTCCAAGAGATAACCAGTGCTTTTGAGCATTCATCATATGATCTCTTTCCAAATACCTATCAAGAGTTTTTCTCATTATCTGCATGGACGTTTGTTAAATTATTCTAAATCATTAAGTTAAATTATAAATATGAATTATCATAAATATTTTGTTAACTATCCACTTATCTGTGCTGAGCACTGAGAAAACAAACATGAAAGTGAGAGATTTGGTTTTTAAAGATGTATCACCCATATAAATACACACTCAGGTGGTATACACTACAAACCAGATACAAATTGATCAAGACATTGTCTTCCTGTATTCCAGGCCTGGTTACCTCTCCAGAGCGATCATCTAATACCAAGGTCCCAAGCAACATGTTATAGAATTTTCCTTCCAGTTTAAATCCAGTTATATTTTCTATGGCAAATAACCAAGCACTTTTGGCAAAGACAGCATTTACATAAAAGTGAAGCTACTAGGGTGACTTTTTTTCCTTTTTATTTTAAAGTACATCTACATCTGGGAAAAAATGGCAGGTAAAGTCCTTTCTGAAATTTAATACATGGTTTAATACCTTCATTCGTTAAAATGTCAGCTGCCAAACACACAGCACAAGTCAACATTGTTTCTAGGGAGTAGGGATCTTGCCAACTTGGAAGATAATGACTCTAAAGGGAGTTCTAAGTATCCAAGAGTGAACAAAGTTCTCCTTTTCTGTAACTTGATGCCTACTAAGGTAGAGGTATAGGAAAAGACAGGATGGGCCTATGCTGTAATTGCGACTTTGACATTGCAAAAATGGACCATGATTTCCCCGCTTTCCAGGGTGATGCTTTTAATGATCTTTTTTTCCAGGGGTGATGAGTTTAAGTAGTCATACATGAAATTTAATTCTGATATTGTAGTAAAGCTGTCAACTTTCACCCTCACAACAAACTCATGAAGTAGACAGAAGAGATTGTTGTCTTTTTTGAATGATGAAAAGACTTTGGCTTATCTAACCAGCATCACAAAGCTGGGAATCCAAGAACCAAACCAGAAGTTTCAGATTCTAATTTAGTCTTTTCTCCACCTGCCCCTTCACCTTCACCATTAAAGTTTTCAGTAGCTTGTCCTTGCCCCTGTGGGCTATATTACAAAATCCCACCAACTGGGTGGCTTATGCACAATAGACATGTATATCTCACAGTTTTGGAGGCTGGAAGTCTGAGATCAGGGATCCAGCCTGGTCTGATGAGCATCCTCTTCTGCGTGGCAGACTTATCATATCTTCACATAGTGGAGGGGGCAAGGGAGTTTTCTGGGGTCTCTTTTATAAGAGCATTATTCTGATTCATGAGGTCTCTGCCTTCATGACCTAAACACATCCCAAATGCCCACACATCCCCACCTCCTAACACCATTACTTTGGGCACTAGGATTTCAACATATGATTTTGGTGGGGACACAAACATTCAGACCATAGTATAGTCCATGTGGGGAAAGTTCAGCTTTGAAATCAGAGAGATGAGATTACAACAGGACTCCCCCATCAGTGTGACCTTGCCTTCTTTACCTCTCTGAGCCTCAGTCTCCTCACTTTTAAATTTGCATAAAGATACAGACATCACAAGATAATTTTGAACACAGAATAAGATATCTGACGTTATCATTCCTACACACACACACTCCATCACTTACGAAATTGTGAGAGCAGGGATTTTGCTTTGCTTCCTGTTGAATCTGCCATGTCTAGAAAGGACCTCTTCAATGATGGAAGAAATGAATCTGTAAAACTTACCAAATACCTGAAAACTGGTATTGTTATTTACTTCCTCTTCTACATTTTTGACTTCTACATGCTTAATTGTAGAATTTTCTAAGGACCTGATTTTATAGTCTACTTTGTCTGACAGACACAAAGTTCTCTTGCAACCACAGCAGAAATCAAACTCATGGGATGACTGCACATCCATGGGGGATAGCTGGTATCTGAGACAGGACGTAAATAATAAATTTAGTGTTTGAAAATTGCACATAGGTCTTTTGATTTTATTAACCTAGACAACTTATAATAATTATGATAAACAGACATTGTCATTAAATATAGCAGCCATTTGATAAGATTAAGCGTAATGTACTACATCTTCCTTTCCACCCAATTCAGTATAATAAATTACCCTTAGGCTTCTAAATGAAGCATTTTATAATCGAGCAAAACAAACCGATTTTTAGGGGTCCTTATTTATATGCAAAGCTGACTTTTTGAGAATGGTAAACTTGATTAAAATCTCTCTAAGTGCAAATCACAAATACCTTCTTCTCACAAGCCATAACCATCCTATTAATGTATAATTTATTGCATACAAGGATAGTAGAATTCTAATGTGCTTATGATCCAGATGGAAGAAAGAGTTAAATAGAGAAAACAATAAACCATATAAAATGGGAAGAAAATGGAATTGAAATTTGACAAATATTGTACAAGATAGTATCCCAGCTGGTACAGATGCTATAGGAAAACAGAGATTGGGTTAGAGTATCATAGTGAAGTCAATCTCAGGAGAATTTTAAAAGACGTAAATTTTCATGGAAGTTCTAGATGTAGAGAGGAAAAAATTACTAGTTCAGAAAAAGCATGAACAATATATTAGATGTGGAAAACAACTTTGCAAATGTGGCCCCTTTGAGTCTGTTTGCATTACTCAGAATCATAGGTCCCTTTTGGCTCCCACCCAACAACTAAGAGATGATGTCCTAGGTGAGTGGGCTTCTTCCCAACTGCATGTCATTTATAAAAAAAGAAACATGCAACTTTTAAACGAAAGGACACATGAGTGACAGGCTTAACCTAGGTATCATTAAAAGGCAAGGCCCAGTTTATCTCAATCGTGGCCTCTGCAAATAACCACATTTCACGTGGCTCTTCTGGGTCCCACTTTAGAAGTGAATCCAGCAGAGATGTTCTCCTGGGAAGAAGACTTAAGGATTCAAAATTCTTGATTTATGGCCTCCAACCAGCCTCTTCATGAGCATACATGTTACATACACATAAAATTAGCTTTATTCCCTATTTAGAAATAGAGACTACTACTAAGAAGGGTACCTATTATTGAGTCAGAGCACATGATACTATTTATTCTCTAGTAAAGGTAAGCATCGGATAAGGGCCTCCAGATTGGCCCATGCTTGTAGGAAGTTGTTCACATAGTGGAATGGCTTTGAACATTGGTTTGCCTGCATCTAGGCTTGAAACTCTTGTACTCTTCTCAGTATAACATTTACTCATTCACTCAAAATTGCTTACCTGTCACCAATATGTGTGATCCCCGGTGCTTTGTGCTAAGATAATTTTAAGTTATTTTAAGTACTTTAAAATTATGAAATATTTCAATTGTATACAAGAACAAAAAAATGATACCCATGGTTTATACAAATATATTTTATTTAAAATATATTTATAGGACATGAACAATGGTGGAACTCTGCCCCGGGGATGCAGTGAT
The DNA here is from genome assembly GCF_964374135.1 of Grampus griseus. Lineage (NCBI taxonomy): Eukaryota > Metazoa > Chordata > Mammalia > Artiodactyla > Delphinidae > Grampus > Grampus griseus. The sequence continues at coordinate 37,413,269 of NC_139013.1, forward strand.
GAGCAAGATGGACACAGCTCCACCCTTAAGACAGGTAATTAAAGAAGACAGGCAATAGATTCTTATAAATGACATGATAGCCAAAGCCCAGGATGATGGTACCATATGACAGAGTGAAGGAAAGCTTCCTGGAGGGTGAAATGTATCTTTCCTCTGAACTCAGCATAATAAATCACCCTTAAGCTGCAGAATGAGGCATTTTACAATGGAGCAAAACAAACCAATTTAGAGTCTATATTCATAAGGAAAGCAGGGTTTTTGAGGCTTATAACACTGATTTGGAGCTATAAAGAGTGCTCCAGGAGGGGGAATGAGGTGTGAAAAGACCGGGTCACTATTCCTCTCGCCAGCCAGGTGATGGAGTAAGTGCTTAATGTTCAGTCTGGACAAGGAGCCCCTGCACAGAGAGGGTGCAATACCAGTACAGGTGCTATCAGCCTAAAGACTGTTGGTTCTTTTCAAATGAAAACATCTTAAAAACAGTTCACCTACCGACAAACCCAGAACATGGTATTTTGATAATATGTATCAGTTTAACTTTAAATGTTGTCCCAGAGTGCTCATTTTTCTGGCTAAGCAGGATTGGTAGACTCAGTGCTACGGTTTTGATTGAAAGCAACAGAGAAAAGAGATACTGATATTACACACCTCTGAGTACTTTCAGGTTTGGGCAGCTTTCTGCAAAGGGCAGGTTGTGAGGGCGTCAACAGGCAGATGTGGGAGGCAGAGAGAGAACTGGACCTGCAGTCAGGATGCTAAGGCTCAAATTCTTCTTGGCCACGTATTCTATGTGATCTTGCAGAGTTACCATTATGGAAGCTCAGTTTCCTCATATGTAAGATGGACACAGAAATATATTGCTTGTCACAGGATTTATAGGACACCAAGCAAGACAAGACCTGTAAAATGTCCATGCTCTAAAAGTAGTACAAAAGTTTGGGATCATTGGGTATAAGTCAGAGTTCCTGAGGGAGCAGGATTTTCCAAGCTAATTAATTGTCCTGTAAATTCACACTCTCAACAACTGCCATTTGGGGCCATTCTGCAAATCCCTAACTAGTACCCCTCAAAATTACCAAGGTCATCAAAAGCAAGGAAAGTCTGACAGATTGTCACAGCAAGCAGGAGGCTAAGGAGAGACTTTTTTTTTTTTTTTTTTTTTTTTGCGGTACGCGGGCCTCTCACTGTTGTGGCCTCTCCCGTTGCGGAGCACAGGCTTCGGATGCGCAGGCTCAGCAGCCATGGCTCACGGGCCTAGCCGCTCCGTGGCATGTGGGATCTTCCCGGACCGGGGCACGAACCCGTGTCCCCTGCATCGGCAGGCGGACTCTCAACCACTGCGCCACCAGGGAAGCCCCAAGGAGACATTTTGACTGAGAGTTATGTGGTATCCTGGATGGGATCCTGGAACAGGAAAAGCACATAAGATGAAAAACAAGGAAATCTAAGCACAAACTTTAGTTAATAATAATGTATCAATGTTGGTTAATTCATTTTAGCACATGTACAACATAAGATATTAATAAAAAGGGACACTGGTTGTGGAGTATATGGGAACTATATTTTCACAGTTTTTCTGTAAAACTATTCTGAAGAGTTCATTGCAAATTTTTAAAATAGCATTATGAAAAATTCCCATTCATTGATTTAGCCAACAAAGCAGTATTGGCCAAACACACTGTTCTAGGAACAGGTGATAGAGGGATGAACAAAATGAAGCCCTAGTCCTCCCTCAAAGAGTTTGTACACCAGTGGGGGAAAGAAAACAAATGAAATGTAAATATATTTAAAATTCTATCATGTGGTGCTAAGTGCTATAAAAAAAGAAACACAGCATAAGAGTGATGGGGGGGAGAGATTGACAAGGTGGTCAGGACAGGCCTTTTGTGTTCAGCCCTTTTGGTCAGGAAGGACCCATGTGCAGATGAGAATAAATGGGTGGAGAGGGACAGATAGCCATGCAAAAACCTGTGATGAGCGCAGCTATGCAGAGGTAACAATAAGAGGTCTGAAACCAGAATAGGCTAGGGGAGATCTAGGAATAGTAAGGAACCTTCTGTCATTGGACAAAAGACAGAAAGGGCCAGAGCATGAGCAGATGAAATCAGCAAGGTAGCCAGCCAGGCACCATATTGTAAAGAGCCTTGTAATCCAAAGTAACTACTCTGGATTTTTAATTTTATTTATTTATTTATTTGCGGTACGCGGGCCTCTCACTGCTGTGGCCTCTCCCGTTGCGGAGCACAGGCTCCAGACGCGCAGGCTCAGCGGCCATGGCTCATGGGCCCAGCCGCTCCGCGGCATGTGGGATCATCCCGGATCAGGGCTCGAACCCATGTTCCCTGCATTGGCAGGTGGATTCTTAACCACTGCACCACCAGGGAAGCCCTATAGCAGCTTTTTTGATCATACTCCAAACTGGAAACATCCAAGTTATCTATCAACAAGTAAATCAATAGAAAAAGAATGTGGTATATTCATACAGTGAAATGCACACAGCATTAAAAAGCAACAAACTACTAAATTACAGAATAATGTAGATAAATCTTAAACATATTTTACTCAGTAAAAAAGCGTCAGACACAAAAGCATGCACACACTGTGCAATTCCATTTAAATGAAGTTCATGAGCAGGAAAAGCTAACCCATAGTAATCCATCGATCTATCGACCTATCTATCATAATTCAACTTTTAAAGGACTCCCTTACTTGCTCTTGACAGAAAGGCTTCATTCCAGATGAATGAAAACAAGAGACAGCTTCCTGCTTTTGACCCAACTTCCTTGATCCTAAAGTACAGTACTCAATAATTGTAGACTGAGTGAACTAAGAGCTAAATAAAATGACTTAGAAACTAAAGCATCCTTCTCTGAATATGGGACTTTCAGGGGTGAGCCTACCCCTCTATCCTTAGGTAGAAATTCTCCAATCTGAAACCCTTGAGGCAGCACCTATACATGCTCCACCATCTTGTTTTTTCTTTCTTTCTCTTCTCAAACCTTTATCCAACACCTTTGTTACTTAACCTGAAACACACATACTAATTTCAAGACAGCATTTTTTGAGGCATCTTGTTCATTTCTGTCCCAGGCACCAACTAGATTACAATAATTATATGTCACAGCACTTACTGGGTTCTTACTATACACTGAGACCTTAACCTAGGTGTCAGAGACAGAAGGAAATCATACATTATTACTCCTAGAGAAATTCATATAGGGAGAGACATAAAAATAATAGTGATAAGGACCTCAGTGGAAGTAGAAACAGAAGATTCTAAACCAGACTGGGGTGGGAGCATGGAGATAATCAGATAAGCTTTCATATATTTAATCTGGAAACCAGCACAAAATGTATTAACATTGGTTTAAAAAAATAGTGTTACTATGTAAGAGTTTGACAAGCAAGCATTCAAGTTCCTCTGTCACAAGAATCATGAGAACTTAATTAGAATTATCCTTTGTGCATCTAATATACCTAAGAGACAGATTACATGCTAAATTCAAGCTCAGTTAGATCATCCTTTGTTCTTAGGGTAGGTAGAAGAGTTTTATTTTTTTTAAAAACTCCTCATTTATGTAAACAAAAAAACACATACAGATTTACCACTGTCAACATTCAATATGCAAATATGTATTTTTGTCATGCATATGAGATTATATTCTATAAGGTATTTTGGAATCTACTTTTTAAACATAATTAACATCACCTACACTTTTCTAAGCCAGTTAATATATGTCTACACCATCACTTTTATTACACAATAATCCATGGCATGAATATAACATGAATTATACAATCAATCCCCTATTGGTGGACATTTAGGTTGTTTCCAGTTTTTCACTTTTATGACATGAATGACCTAATTTTGCCTGGAAATGAGGCTTAGCCAGGTGGTTGCCCCATGTTACTTTCAGAATTCCATTTAAACAGTTTTCTCCTGTTCCCTTCTAATGGGAGGTTATAAATGGCACTATTTAGTGAACAGAAAGGGTTTCTAAAAGCTCAGGTGCTACCTAGCAGCTGATGCTTGCAGGATTTCAGCTCACCTAATGTAGGGCTCGTTAATCAAGGCATAGGACTCAGCCTAAGAAGAAGTTGAGGGCAAGAGGGAGGGAAGACACCTGGCTATGAGTACAGATAACCAGTTATTAGCTCTGTGACCTTGAGTAAGTTATTTAGCCTTTCCAAAGCTTTATTTCCACACTTTCCAAAAGGAAATATTAATTCTCTATTCTCATGGAGTTGTTGAGAAAATCATGAAATAAGGACTGGGGGTAAGATTAAATTAATTTTCCAAAGCTGTTTGTTTATTTATGGCTTTGTCCACATGTCCTAATATTCCTGAGGATATCTAATGAATACAAGTAAAACTTTTGACAAACATTAAATTGTTTAATAAACAAATAAAAACCCCTCAAACTGGGCTTCCCTGGTGGCACAGTGGTTGAGAGTCCGCCTGCTGATGCAGGGGACACGGGTTCGTGCCCCGGTCTGGGAAGATCCCACATGCCGCGGAGCGGCTGGGCCCATGAGCCTTGGCCGCTGAGCCTGTGCGCGTCTGGAGCCTGTGCTCTGCAACGGGAGAGGCCACAACAGTGAGAGGCCCGCGTACCGCAAAAAACAAAAAAAAAAACCCTCAAACTATATGACATAATTCTAATGTTAATAGGTTTCATATAGGTATTAAGATTTTTCAAGGGACCTTTGCCCACAAAGACTGTTGTACACAAACAGGAAGTTTTGCTGAGCCTCACTCTTCTCTCAGTGTAGGTATCAAATAAATTAGGCTTAAATCCAAGTCTTGAAGGAAGGGCCAGACTTTGAGGCAGGGAAGTCTGAGTAAAAATACTGTGCTATGGTGTACCTGAGACAGAGAACTTTCATGTCATCCTTTCTTTCTCTTTTTTGGCATTTGTTATCATGGTGATAAAACCACTATGCTTAATCAATTATCAAATTGGATCTCCCAAACTATAAGGGCTGCCAGACAGAAACTGAGTCTCTTCTGTTCACCTCCTTAAACTTAGCACCTCGCTGAGAAGAATAATAGTCAAATGACCATGTTTGGTGAAGCCTCCTACAACCATGGTGTTCAGAACAGTAAAAAGTTCTAGTTACTGATTAATTCTAGTTCTCTTAGAGCTGGGCTCACAGGTTGGCAAAATAGTGCTTTAAAGTTTAGAAAAAGTATTTCAGACATTATCTCATTTAGTCCTCACGTTGTGCAATGTGTGATATTGGATTCATTTTACACATTACAATATACAGCCCAGAGTGCATACGGCAGCTGGATCTGGTCTCTGGATCGTAGCCTAGCACCACTAGTAACTAACTGTTCACACCATGGATATGGAGGAGTATGATGCAATGATCCTGCAGGGGAGGACAAATAATTTTCTCAATACCCTTCTAGGTTCTTGGCTGAGAGCCCTCTGTAATAATAAGATTAAAAGGAGAAAAAAAGCAATTTTAATTACATACGTAGTACTTACGGGAGCCCCACAGATATGTGAGAGTCAAAATTCAGCCGTATGATTGAGGCTTGAGCTCAGGAAAGGGACAAGGATCTTGGGCTTCAAAGAGGCAATTCTCAGGATGGTAAGAAGAAGAAATGTTTGTAAACAAAGGTTGCCCTGCTTGTAGGTAAGTCTCTCAGGTTAAAAAGTGATCTCTGGAAATAGCTCTCTTCCTGACACAAACCCCATTTCTAATATTAACTTTCCTTACAAAAGGGTAACTTCTACTCTGTTTTTTAGAGCTTCTCCTGTGTCTGCAGTTTCTCAAAATAATCCTTACACAGATGAGGCCCATCTTGAGGTGGTATATTCTACCCTTCAGTCCTCTGGATTCTAAATGAACAGATCGTCATCAGTGGGCCATACTAAGCAAAGCACTGTCCCAGGCCCTGGGAAAGAAGTAGCAGACCAGGCCTAGTGTTTACTTTCACTGGGGAAATGTCCTTCCTCAAGGCTTCCCTAAATTAGGGGCAGTCCTGTCTAGGCCATGTTCTCAGGACTGTCCTTCCTTTCCTTTTGGTGGACACCTAACGAAAAGAGAGCATGGGCCAGAGGCACATGACATAGCCTGAAGATAAACACACACACACACACACACACACACACACACACACACACACACACACACACACACACACACGCTCACACACGCTCACACACACCCAGGACAATCAAATTTTGCCGTAGGAAATCTAACCTAAGAAATGCAGGAATCAAGTAGCTGTCACAAAGAGCTGACCCTGAAAGGCCAGGATCTGGACAGCTGAGGCCACAGGGTGCGAACAGCAGCTGTATGGGGAGAGAAGCATGGGAGAAAGGAAGCCGTTGGGAGGAGATTGGGCTGAAGAAGAGCCCCAAGGGGAAGGTTTACAAATTCCAGCTCCCAAGGTCCCCTGAGCAAATTTCACACCAGAATTAATTGTCCTAGAGGAGAGTCCCTACACTTTCTGGAACCTGATTGTTCAGCTCTTACCGGGTTCCTTGACACGTGTACTGAATTTAACTCCTCCACCTATTATAAGAAATAATTTGACTGAACTTCAGCTTCTTACAAGCACAATAACCTGCTGAATTATCTACTCGTGTGCTGATTGCAGCATTATTTGCAACATTGTTTGGAAACAATCTGAATGGCCATCATTAGTGGGCTGGTCCTATAAACTCTGGTATTTACTTTCTTCTGAATATAATATAGCAGGAAAGGAATTGTGGTATGTTCCATATAGTTACCATATTTTCTTTTACTGCTATAGTGTCTTGTATTCCATAGGAATTATATGTGTAGTAATATATAAATGTCTGTTATATATGTATTACTGTATAATATACAGATATTTAATTTTGTATATATTTGTATATAAATATATGCAATTTAATATGTATCATATTCCATAAGAACATAATTATTATAATACATATCTCATAGTATTGTTAAATAAACAAAAAGTTTCAGTGCACACATAAAACTTTACATATATATGTACTATATATATATATATATAGTACATATATATAGTATATAAATAGATTGGAAGGACACATATTAGGTTGAAAATAGAAGTTACCTTTTGGGACAGGGTTAGAATTATAAAGAAAAGATTGAAGGGAATGACCTGTACATGCATTTCTTTCTTAGTTTCTTTTTATAATTAAAACTGATTTTTAAAACATTTTAAAAGAAAATCAAGTAAGTAAACCACAATTTTCCTGGTTTATATTTTATTTCATATCATTTTGTTTTTCCTCCTCCCATCCACACTGCTCCGTGAGTAATGAATAAGGCCATTTTGTGGTGAGTTCTCACCTCACTGTTCTAAAATAAGGGAATAAAAGGAGAATATTAAGTTACTCTGAGGTCTGCATCTGCTAAGGTTTTTTTTTCTTTTTTTTTTTTAATTTCAACAATATGGACATGGACAAAAGTAAAACCTAAAGCTTGAGCATTTGAGTTTTCCATTAAATAATACCAATTACAGGACACTTTTCAAGCCATTTAACACAATGACCCAGAAGGTGCTTATTTTGTCTTTTAAATATTAAAGTACTTTTAAAAAATAGTCTTTTAATAACTCAAAAAATAATGGTGGTATTAAATCCATTTTATTCTGTACTGTGTATCTTTGTTGTAAGAGTGTGTGTACCAGAGTCCTCATATGGATGAAAATATGAACATATTTTAGTTAGCAATGGAGAAATCCTCTGGGTCCAGAATGTGCCAATTTAACAAGACGTTAACTTTAACAATTTAAATATGTTTATACTTGTATATATGCACATGGACATCAGGCTTTTAAAAACTCATTCTATATACATGGGAGAGGAGTTCAGAAATTCAAATAGTTGTACAAAGAGGCCTCTTTATTTTTTCAGTAGAGTTCATAACTCATTTATTAAAATAAGCACTGTATATATCCCTGTGCACAGTCAAGGAAATTCAAACTTGAGCCTTCCTATGACTTAGCAAGATGATTGATGGTATTCAGGAGAGGAGATGTGAAATCTAGAAGTCAGGGCTGGGGAAAAGACCTACTCCTCCCCAAGAATGGAGTCTGGACAGAGCTATTGAGACATTCAGTGTCTAGCAGTCAATATGGGAAAGTCAAGGAAATGTAGCACAGATGTACAACTTGGAAGAAGGAGCTCATCATGAGGACATTGTAGATATCCGGGACCACTCCCAAAGTCAACTGTGAAAAATTAGAGTTCGCATTGAGTTGTCCAAGATCAGGGTCCAGACTAGGGCCAGGGAACTAGCAGGAAGTAGGTGAAGGGCTGAGGTTCTGGCAAAACAAAAGCAGAAGGTGGGATTTGTCAATGGAATAGGAAGAACTCAGTTGGTGATCCAAGGGTTATCTTGACTGGGTCAATGTAGTAGAGAGTAGGAGCCAACATCTTGGGGAGCCACAAGAGTGGTCTAAGCTCACCATTATCTTGTCTATCTCAGGTCCATTGGGAAAAAAAGCAAAGAAACAAAAAGCACTGATATTCACTAATGGGATAGAAATTGATCACATACCTCCTGCCCTGATCAGGAATATTTTAATAACTGGCACGAGACAGGGCTTAGGGGTTGCTTGTGGATCCCAAAGTGGAACTCAGTAGAAAAACTACCTACCAGTTTTGGAGATGTATTTAATATTTCTTGTATAGGTGTAACATTTGCTATTGCCTTAGTACATTTTTATATTCACTGAGAAGGCCCATAGCCTAGTTGGTAATAAAAATAAAACTCAATCCAATGCTACATCATCATAGTGATTTTACTCCTCTCCCACTTCAGAGTCCTCCCCAACTTGTAAGATCATAATCACCATTTTTGCAGAAACTCCAAGGCACTAGCTGGCATAATCTCCTACCATTAAAATGAATAACTAAATTCTAGAGCAGTTGAGTGACATGATCTGGGTCCCATAACCAGTAATGCTAAACCCAGAACTTAAATGCCGACCTCACGGCCCAAGATAAACTTCCTTCCACTGTAGGCTGTCAACTTTCTGTGGAATTTCTTCTGTTTACCACCTCCCTCATTCAGCTTAATTATGTTTACACAATGTTAGTAGACTCAGCTCACTGTTGACACCTAATTATTTTTCTAAGGGAGAAAAACGATCACCCCAAACAGAGAATCCACTGACTGAAGCCCCATCAAAGTGATCTGCATCCATTGTGATATCTGCAAAAGCTGCCACAGTATATAAGGTCATCGAAAAATCCAGCTTAGTTCCCCTTGTGGAGATAGGCATGCCCCCAGACAAAGGCCCAGCACTTGTGTCTTGATTTTAAAAGGCACTTAGCAGCAAGCCCCTCGTTGACCTACATGTTTTCATAACTACAGGCTCATACACATTTGAGAGCATTCTTTTTGAGTCACCTCTCTCTATGTACTGAATATTTTTTTACAGCTTCCTGGATACCTAATGAACCTGCTTGGGGACCAGGTGAAATATATTTTTGGAACAGGATCACCCTGTACTTTGCAGGTCATGAATTTCTTTATTATTTGTCATGGCAGGCATTGCTACCCCCAAAGTTATTATCTATTCAATCCCAGTTCTAACCTGCAAGCAGATCTGTCTGAGGAGCCAATTTATTACTGATGTAACAGCACCAGGGAAGATGAGTTTGCTTGTTTAAAGAGATGAGCGGCATTGGCAACGCAATCAGTTTTCACATACTGAAATCCCATACATGGGATTTTTTGTAGTTATTAAAAAATCACGCATAGCAATGTTTCTATCCTTCATTGTGCATTTGCTGGGATTGCACATCCATCATGGCTTGTTCCTCTCTAAATGGGCTTGTCTTTCAGAAATTCGTAGCCTTGAGGGTTTTTGCCAAGCACTAAGTTGTCAGACCAGAAAGGTCATGATGCTGTCTATACTTGGCTTTATGTTTTACCATGAATGGCCCACATGATGCCCTTTGCATGTAACTTAGCCTCTCTGGTTATCAGTTTCATGTCATCAATCAATTCACTCACAAATTTAATTGCATTAGGCATATCCCCAGGGTCTCCAAACTGGGAGAGGGTGTAGGGTACAGGACAGCATTGTGGAATATAGATCACAGTAATGTTGCCAAAAAGTTATACACACACATACACATACACACACGATTAAGCATACAACTTATTGAGTAAGAGAGATCTAGATTTTAACCCTGCTTTCTGCTCACTTGCTGAAAGAACTTGGGTAAATCACTTACCTTCCTTGAATCCGTTGTTTTTTTTTAATTTTCATTAGAGTATAGTTGATTTACAATGTTGTGTTACTTTCTGCTGTACAGCAAAGTGAATCAGTTATACATATACATATATCCACTCTTTTTTAGATTCTTTTCCCATATAGGTCATTACAGAGTATTGGGTAGAGTTCACTGTGCTATACAGTAGGTCCTTATTACTGAATCTGTTTTTTGTTTAATCTATAAAATGGAATAATAAAACCTACCTAATAGCAATATTTTAATAATTAAATAAGATAGCACATATAAACCATTAGCACACGTTCTAGCACATAATAGTTCCTATTAGTTAATATTAAATTATTTTTAATTACAACAATATTGATGATAAATATTTAAGATGACTTCCTTTGAAAATAGATGATCTAATACTGGACATGAGGAGAGCATAGACACACATGTAATTAACCATAAAACCAGTCAGTAATAGAGAAAATCTCAATAGAAGGCAAAGAAAATGTACTCTGCTGGTGACATCTGGTGAAGGAGATCAAAGAGATGACGTGAGAAAGTATAAATTGAGGCAGACTTTGAAGGATGGAGTGTTCAGGGCAAGTGAGAAAAACTGAACTCCAACTAACCTAACCAGAAAGAGAATATATTGGCTAACAGAACTGGAAGTCTAGGGTCTGGCTTTAGGCACAGTGGGATCCAGTTGCCCGAATGAAGTTTTAAGAGCTCTGACATCTTCGTTCCTGAGTTCTAAATCCCTCTGTGTGTCAGGAAAACCATGGCATACTCAATATCCAAAAGAAAAGAGAGTCTTTCTCTGCCAGAATTCACATAGTAAATCTTAGAGAAGGCTATGCTTGGGTCAGGTTTCTTCCCTGGACAAATTACTATGGCAAGAAAGGATAAGTACTCAGATTGGACGGCCTGGGTCATTTTCCTAGCTCCATAGTAAGGGTTGGATGCTGTGATTGACAGCTTCACCAGGGACACTTGGAATAATGGCAGAATGGTTTATCACAGAAAAGTGGAGTTCTTAGAAGAAGAAAAAGGAGGAGGAGGAGGGTATAAGGCAAGGAATGCTAAATGATAGATTTCTATTATAAAGGATACCATAGGACTTGCACAGATCCAGAGCAAGGAGTAGGTATGAGGGAACATTACAAGGAAAGCTACTGAGGAAGGAAAACTTTGCTATAAAGCACAGCCAGTAATTTATCAAATATTCTACTCAGCTCGACAAGCTCATATACCTTCCCTCATTTGATCAAACAATGGTTCAGAAACCTGCCATAGTACTTAATTTTGCTCAATGAGTGAATGCATGAATGGGTAGTTGGCTAAAGGAACATACACACTTTTCACCTTACAAGTGTGTTATTCCCATTTTATTGATAATGAAACTGACTTGGAGATGTTTAGTGGCTTTCTCGAGGCTAGGCAGCTAAGAGTTTAGAGAATTTGGGTTTTGTCTCCATCAGCCCTGGCTCCAAGTTGAGTTTTCTTGCCACCCCCGCCAACCTTTCCCCCATCCCACAACTTTTTCTTCAAACTGTTGCTTTTTCCCAGGCTGACTCACAGAAACCTGAACCCTTGGGACTCATAGGTCAAATTTCATTTCCAACCTATTTCCGGTGTTCCTCAGTCTGTTACTTAAGGCTTTGAACTAAATTACATTTATATCCCAGTAACTCACAGATTTCTAGACACTTTAGAGTTGGAAGGGAAGGGCCCTGGAAGCCATCTAGTCCAAAGGACATCACACAGTCAACGGTGCTTAAGTGACCATTTCTGTCAGAGAATGAAGGACGGGAATCCAGGTCCTCTCTTCTGTTTTCAAGTGACTGAGTTACAGATCTGACTATTCGAGTGATCTCTCCAAACGTGACTCAAACAAATTCTCAACAGGCGCTCCCTTGAAAAGAGTTGCAGGAGTTTGGAGAAATAATGAAGGCTCAGCAAGCCTCTCATACTAGTGCAAAGACTAGAACATAGTTCCCCTGGGTACAGAGAAGCTGCCACCCACTAGGATCTAACATATGGAACACCCACATTTAAAAATAACAAGATTGGAGATTGCTGTATTGCTTTTACTGCCCACATCCTAGCCACCTCTTCACATCCCTAAATCCCCTTATCATTTAATAAAGACAGCCACCTGTTTGGCTTAATGAAGTAAGCCAGCTGGGCTGAAGAGGGACAGGAAAACTGCCCGTGTGTGGTCTCTCCCACTCTGCTTTCAGATTATGCTGAAGACGGAAGCAACTATCTTCTCCCTCCCCATCCTCAACACTCAGTTTTAAGGAAACTTTCACATTTTTGCTGCTGGCCAGGAATGTCACGATTCCCCACCTCCAGCTTCCAATGGAGTTTAGGGTAACCTTGTGCTCTGTTAGTGATAGTGTTTACCCAAGCATTGTATGCCCCACCCCTCTCATCAAAAACCCCTGGCTGCTTGTTAAACTTGTTAAACTCCAGAACCCCTGCCAAGCCTACTGAAATACAATCTTGGAACGTTCTAAAATATTTTTGAACTCCCTGAGAGATACACAAACTAAAGTGTGAGAACCTCAGCCTCTCATTCCGCTGCAGTTTAATTTTTGATGAGTCCTCTCACATAGCAAAACAGGTGGGAAGAAACACTTTGGAAGCAGAGTGAAAGTCAGAGGTGTGTCCAGGGGATAGAGGATATGGAAAGCTCCTTCCATCGACTCTGGTATAAGTCTGGGACCATAAGAGAACGAAAAAGTCAGTGTGGTACAGTCTTGTTCATTAAGGTGAGAGACTCTACAGGGATTTAGGACCAAAGCTGTGCTTAGATGTAATGGACATTGACCTGGAATGCATTTTGCACCGTATATTGATCTATGATAACGTTTTTCAATCTGCAGGTCAAAACTCATCAATGGGCATGAAACCAGTTTAGTGGATCATGGCCATGCTAATGAAAAATATGAGAATGTGTTGTGCATTGTAAGAATAAGATCATCTTTCAGAAACTTCTGTTGCAGGTGTAGGTGTGGGTGAGTGTGTCCTGGGTTAGATGTTCAATATATTTCTTACCATTGGCTGTAGTCAAAAAATGTCTGAGAATCATTGAACTAGGGAACCTAGAGTGCCAGACAATTTGCTAAAAGTTTACATGTATTAACTTATTAGGCCCATTATACAGATGGGAATACTGAGGCTGAGATACAGTCGTACAGTCCAACTGACGAAAAACAGAGTTGTACAGTCAAGAGCCCAACTGACGAAAAACAGAGTTGTACAGTCAAGATTCAAAAGCATTTGAACCACAGAGCCCAACTGACTAAAAACAGAGAACCAGGGAGAAAATAATATCTCATTATCAAAGGTCCACCTAAGTTCTTATCAACCATCTCCCTTTGCCATTTAAATAACCTGACCCTCCAACCTTGTACTCCTCCCATGGTGTCCTAACTATATCATCTGTAAGTAGTTCTACACTGTAAAAGATCTTCACATCAATTGCTACACAGTGCTGTGCTTTTAGTGCTTTTTGACAGGAACTTGTGAGGAGTTGATAAGAATCTTGTTTGTTTAGCTTTTAGTGAAGGTCAGACCAAAATTTACTGTCCTCACGAGAGAACTGGAATTAATATTCAGATCTTCTCTCCAATATCAAAGGCTCCTTGTTAAGGGCTCTTCCACGGGCCATCAATGGCAGCTTTGTTTACTGCCTGAAGAATCTCTTCAAGAAATTTACCGATACCTACTTAATACATAAGACTCATTGGTGGCAAGTGACAGAAAACTAGTCTCAAACTGGTTTAATCAGAGAGAAGAACTATTTTTTCAAGTAAATTAAGCATAAGGAGGAGGGCTGGTTAGGTTCAGGCTGGGATCTAAATGGACACAAATGATATAATCAAGATGGGATGTCTTTCCCTTGGTGTTTCAGCTCTGGTTCTCCGGTATTGAATCCATGCAAGAAGATGATCTCCCCTATTAGTTACAAGAGAATTACCATCACATCCCATGTTAAGGCATGAGAATCTTTGATTCTCTCTGGGAATCACTGACGTTGGCTGAGTGACTGCTTATTCCTGAATCAATCACATAATCACTGTAACTATGCAACGTGATATGCGGAGTAATGGAACCCCACATAAAGACATTGGAGTGAACCAAGGGTGGATTCCCATCCTCACCTCAAAGGAATGAGTTGAAGTAGTTTCAAAGCTAAATGGATCCTAGGTATCAAAAGTTCAGGCCTTGCACCATATATGACAAACTCACAGCCGACATCGTCCTCAATGGTGAAAAACTGAAGCCATTTCCACTAAGATCAGGAACAAGACAAGGCTGCCCACTTTCACCACTATTATTCAGCATAGTTTTGGAAGTTTTAGCCACAGCAATCAGAGAAGAAAAAAAAATAAAAGGAATCCAAATCAGAAAAGAAGAAGTGAAGCTGTCACTGTTTGCAGATGACATGATACTATACATAGAGAATCCTAAAGATGCTACCAGAAAACTACTAGAGCTAATCAATGAATTTGGTAAAGTAGCAGGATGTAAAGTTAATGCACAGAAATCTCTTGCATTCCTATACACTAATGATGAAAAATCTGAAAGAGAAATTAAAGAAACACTCCCATTTACCATTGCAACAAAAAGAATAAATAGCTAGGAATAAACCTACCTAAGGAGACAAAAGACCTGTATGCAGAAAATTATAAGACACCGATGAAAGAAATTAAAGATGATACAAATAGGTGGAAAGATATACCATGTTCTTGGATTGGAAGAATCAACATTGTGAAAATGACTCTACTACCCAAAGCAATCTACAGATTCAAAGCAATCCCTATCAAACTACCACTGGCATTTTTCACAGAACTAGAACAAAGAATTTCACAATTTGTATGGAAACACAAAAGACCCCGAATAGCCAAAGCAATGTTGAGAAAGAAAAACGGAGCTGGAGGAATCAGGCTCCCTGACTTCAGACTGTACTACAAAGCTACAGTAATCAAGACAGTATGGAACTGGCACAAAAACAGAAATATAGATCAATGGAACAGGATAGAAAGCCCAGAGATAAATCCACGCACATATGGTCACCTTATCTTTAATAAAGGAGGCAAGAATATACAATGGAGAAAAGACAGCCTCTTCAATAAGTGGTGCTGGGAAAACTGGACAGCTACATTTAAAAGAATGAAATTAGAACACTCCCTAACACCATCCACAAAAATAAACTCAAAATGGATTAAATACCTAAATGTAAGGCCAGACACTATCAAATTCTTAGAGGAAAACATAGGCAGAACACTCTATGACATAAATCACAGCAAGATCCTTTTTGACCCACCTCCTAGAGTAATGGAAATAAAAACAAAAATAAACCAATGGGACCTAATGAAACGTAAAAGCTTTTGCACAGCAAAGGAAACCATAAACAAGACGAAAAGACAACTCTCAGAATGGGAGAAAATATTTGCAAATGAAGCAACTGACAAAGGATTAATCTCCAAAATATACAAGCAGCTCATGCAGCTCAATATCAAAAAAACAAACAAACAAATCGAAAAATGGGCAGAAGACCTAAATAGACATTTCTCCAGAGAAGATATACAGATTGCCAACAAACCCATGAAAGAATGCTCAACATCATTAATCATTAGAGAAATGCAAATCAAAACTACAATGAGATATCATCTCACACCGGTCAGAATGGCCATCATCAAAAAGTCTACAAACAACGAATGCTGGAGAGGGTGTGGAGAAAAGGGAACCCTCTTGCACTGTTGGTGGGAATGTAAATTGATACAGCCACTATGGAGAACAGTATGGAGGTTCCTTAAAAAACTAAAAATAGAACTACCATACGACCCAGCAATCCCACTAGTGGGCATATACCCTGAGAAAACCGTAATTCAAAATGAGTCATGTACCAAAATGTTCACTGCAGCTCTATTTACAATAGCCAGGTCATGGAAGCAACCTAAGTGTCCATCAATGGATGAATGGATAAAGAAGATGTGGCACATATATACAATGGAATATTACTCAGCCACAAAAAGAAACAAAATTGAGTTATTTGTAGTGAGGTGGATGAACCTAGAGTCTGTCATACAGAGTGAAGTAAGTCAGAAAGAGAAAAACAAATACCGTATGCTGACACATATATATGGAATCTAAAAAAAAAAAAAGGTCATGAAGAACCTAGGGGCAAGACGGGAGTAAAGACACAGACCTACTAGAGAATGGACCTGAGGACACGGGGAGGGGGAAAGGTAAGCTGGGACAAAGTGAGCGAGCGGCATGGACATATATACACTACCAAATGTAAAATAGATAGCTAGTGGGAAGCAACTGCATAGCACAGGGAGATCAGCTCCGTGCTTTGTGACCACCTAGAGGGGTGGGATAGGGAGGGTGGGAGGGAGGGAGACACAAGAGGGAAGAGATATGGGGACATATGTATATGTATAACTGATTCACTTTGTTATAAAGCAGAAACTAACACACCATTGTAAAGCAATTATACTCCAATAAAGATGTTTAAAAAAACAAAAAAGGAAACCCTATAACCATTAGCAGCCACTCCCCATCCCGCACTTCCTTCTACCACTTGGCAAATACCCATTACTTTCTGTCAGTAAATTTGCTTATTCTGGACGTTTCCTATAAAAAAAAAAAAAAAAAAAAAAGTTCAGGTCTTTTGCTAGGAGCTCTGGAACAGGAACCTTTGCTCTTAAAGAGCTTACAGTCATGGATTCAATCATTCAGGGATGTGTGTGTGTGTCCAATGTGTACTTTCAGGTGCTGAGCAACATGATAGATCTCTGGAGAAATGGCAGGCATTCTTCATAAGAGAACTTGTAGTCTAACAAGAAAGAAAAACATGCACATCATTAATATCTTTAAGGATGAAAAATGATAAAGTATCATTCATTCTGCTATTTGAGGGAAGTGTAGAAGGCGGAACATACAAAGTTCCAGCCAAGCCATTAGCCCGGGTAGGATTTATATATTATGGGAAGACATATCTACATCAATTGAACAAGTCTGGTGAGTGGAGGGGGGAACAGGAGGCTGTGATATTTGGTACATGCAGGTAAGGAAGAAGGAAGACTGGATAAGGGAGGGGCCAGAGTACAGAATGCCAGGTTTTGTGTTTAGGTTTTGGAACCATTGTGAAGTAAGTCAAGCTTTACAAGAAGGGACACACCAGCTCTGTATTACAGAAGCCACCCTGACAGTAGTGATAATGAGGGTCTTGAGGGGAGAACATTGACAGTAGGGGGTATTATTAATTCATACTAGAGATTATATGAGCATGAATTCAATAGCTGTGACAGACATTAAAACGGGAAATGGTTACAAATGTGACAGCAGAGAAAGATGTACTAAGCACCTTGCTATCCTTTAGATCTTTTATGATGTTAAAAACTTGTCTGACTGGGTCTGAGTGGTATCCTCTCAAGGGGATGGCATTTGGGAATAAACACTTCTTGGTTTATAACCAGTTTTCCCAGTTTGCTTGAGATTGATTTCCAGTCATGGAGGAAGGCGGGAGGGAATTTCCAGGCATCACTGAAGAACAGTTATATATGCATGTCAATGCTTTGGATTGGAAAGTGTATGAAATTTAGAGCCATTGAGACCCAAGTTCAATCCTAATTCTTTTGAGCCCGTCATCTAATATCAGTTTCCTTTCTTGAAAATGGGTTTCATAAAACCAATATCCTCGTATTATTGTGAGGTTTGAATGATAAATGTGTAAGCAATTCCCACTCATTAAATATTAGCTCAGTATTATTTAATTCTTTGAGCAATACCAAAATGAGGCATTAACAGTATCTTCATTTTGTAATACATAAGGAGACCAGTGAGAGGATGAGAAAAAGAGAGTGAGACTTATTCAAAATCTTTGCAGCTGGCAAGTATCAAAACTAGGGTTCAAACAACCCATGTGGATCTGAGACAAAGTCTGAGTTCTTTCTGTTGCTCTCTCGTTTGGAGTCCTGACTTCTTAAATTTTATAGTGAAATATTTTACAAATGACTGTAAATTGTCACTTAAATATTAACATATGACATCAGTGTTATGGTCAGTGAATTATGTATTCTACATATCTCTTAGGCTGTTCACAGTTTTTTTTTTAACATGACATAGTCATTAGCAATATTACTTGATTACCTTGGTAGATGTATTATTGGAATAGCAAGTCTTTCAGTAGACGTCAATTAATGTCTTTGTTACACAGATGTTCCAGGATTGAAGAATAAATATACTGATTAATACCTCCCTCAAATCCTGGGATACAGATGAAAGTATATTATCCACTTGCTGGCCAGCACAATAAATTAGATTAAAGAAGGAATGAGAAGCCATCCCTCTAGGCTTAATGAAATATGGGTTTAGCAGAGGAAGCTGGTTAGAGTTGAGCCTCCTCATACAGACATCTGTCACCAAAAAATGGTTTTGTTTTGCTTTGTCTTCTTCTTATTATTATTAACCTTGATGGTGACCCAGCATTTTTGCTGCTGCCTTTGGGTTCTAAAGATGTAAAACAACCAGTAAAAAGTAGATGTGATCCCAATGGCTAAACTGTGAGAAGAGAAAGGAAAAGAAGTTGAGCCAAATTGTGGATAAGGGTATGAAATAGCTGCAGTCTCTTAGTGCCGTAGGGGAGCGTGACGAGAACACCTATAACCTGGGGGACATTGGCAGTACATAGTACAACCACTCTCCTGTGAGACAGGAGGTTGGGAGGCTTCCTGCTGGCTTACAAGTGGCTGAAGATTTCTCTGCAAAGAGAGTTCACAGCCTACTAGGACTTGCAAGACATTCTTGGGTGTTGGTGTTAAAAATGCAATCTTTTATCTGCTACAAATATGTGTAATAAATGCAGTTTTAAGCATCTCCTGTGTATTTCGTCTAAAACCTGTTCTTATTTAACAGGGTAATATTATTCCCTCACTAAGTAAAATCCAATCAACAATCCTTTTTGATGGTCCATAAGGCCCTGAGTAGTCTGGCCTCAGCCTGCTTTTTTCTACTAATGTTGCCCCACTTTCTTGTTCATTTACTCCCCCTCAGCAATACTGACCTCCTTTCACTTCCTTTCACTGCAGGGGCTTTGTACAGGCTGTTCCCTGTGTCTGAAGGTTCCTTTCCCCCATTGTTTGCCTGACTCAAAGACATCTTCCTTAACCATCTTCTCTAGATCACCTTTCTCCCAGCCCCCAGCCCCCACCCCATGGACAATTATTCTCTACCACACAAGCCTGTGCATCTCCTCTGTATAATTATCACTAGGTATGCTTAACTAATCTGTTTGCTTTTAAAACTAGCTAAAATTAACCAATTATGTGTCAGCCAATTTCTATGTATTTACAGTTCTCATAAACTTTGATCTTTATCAAACCGACATGAAGTAGGTGGCATAATTAACCCCCCTTTCTTAGGTCAAGAAACTGAAATTTACTGAAGTTGGTTTACTTACCAATGCTTCAAAACTAAGCAGAGGGTCAGGATTTAGACCCAGAAAGCCTTGATCCAGAGTCCATGCTCTTAATTACAATCCTTTATGCCTCCCAGCCCTCCCATATCATTTATCTCTCACAATTGAAAATAAAAATTTCAGGGATTATTGTACCCGCATGCATCATTTTATTGTTTGTTTGTTTGTTTTTTTATTTATGTTGGCTGCACTGCATGGCTTGCAGGATCTTAGCTCCCTGACCAGGATCGAACCTGCGTCCTTGACAGTGAAAGCGCCAAGTCCTAACCACTGGACCACTAGGGAAGTCCCTCATTGTATCCTTATTTAAAACACATACAATGATTCACAAACTTGGCTTTTCCCAATAACTAAAATATAGCTAGCTAGCTATAGATAGATAGACACACATATACACATAACTAAATATATGTTTATATAAAACATACCTATATATCAGGCACAGTTCTGTTCACATTAATATTCATAATCTAGAACTCAAAGTTATGTTAAAAAAACAAAGAAAAGGAACAGAATTCACTAAGAAGCTACAAATGACTATAAACCCATAAGTAAATGTTCAGCCTTACTATTCATTAATAAAATAAGATACCATTTCCTACTCTCTAATTAGCAAGGATTAAAAATAAATATCCACTGTTGGCAGGAGTACAGGGAAAGGACTTTGTCATACGTTGGTGGTGGGAGGGAAAAAATGGTTTACAGCTTCAGGGCAATACAAATTTGGCAACATGTATCAAAGGACTGCAAGTTTACCTTAGACTTGGATCGAAAAAAAATCCAGTATTAGTTAATTAACTTAAAAGAAAGTAGAGTCAGACTAAGATTGGGGTTGAGAAATTTTCACTAGAGTTGTGTGTGTATATAAGCAAAAATAAAATGATGATAATGTAAATATCAACTATGTCAGTCAGCAAATGTTTACTGGGTACCTACTGTGTGCAAGAGCCTGGGTGAGGTGCTGGGGATATGATGGTGAATGAGTAGATGAGGGTGTTGTCCTTACCTTCTTAGAATGCTGTGCCTCATGGGACTGATTAAGGACATACTGTTAAATCCACACTAGGGGATGTTAATTAAATACAGTAATAACATAATAATGAGGACATCTGAAAGCATGATTTTGGAGAATATTTAAATAATGATGATTAAAGACCTGTGAACAAGAATGGTGGTAAAGTTAGATAGCAAATGAGTCTGATTTTGTATAAAGCAGATGGCTTGTAGTGTATATCGATATGTGAACAAATGTGTATAGAAGGTAAACCATAGATAAAAAAAAATCACCAGAATGTTATTGGTGGCTATTACTAGGAAGTGGAATTAAGAAATGTTTCATTATTTTCCATACAAATATTTTATTGAGGGAAATAATATTAATACCAAATGTTCCAGTATAAAAACGTGGTTACAATTCTGTAATTATGTATGGTGACAGTTGTTAACTAGACTTGTTTCTTCCCTTGCTCATTGGCTGGCCACTCATCCCTGTCTGAATGTCACAAAAAGAACCTCTTCCTAAAACCACATCAGAGCCCCACTTCCCAGATACAATGAGATCATCTCACCTGTCTGCTCCCTAGCATCACAGTATTTATAGTGTCATGTCTCGACTTGAGTCAGTTTATTCTTTTTTTAAAAAAAATTTTATTTATTTATTTTTGGCTGCGTCGGTTCTTCATTGCTGCGTGCAGGCTTTCTCTAGTTGCAGCGAGCCGGGGCTGCTCTTCGTTGTGGTGTGCGGGCTTCTCATTGTGGTGGCTTCTCTTGCTGCGGAGCTTGGGCCTTAGGCACGTGGACTTCAGTAGTTGTGGCACATGGGCTCTAGAGCGCAGATTTTTAACTTCTAAGTTCTTTGGTACCATTTGATAGATTTTTTTAAGTCTGTTTCTCTGAAAGTCAGTGTTCTAGACTGACTTTCAAACTGCAAAAGAGCAAACTTGATTTCAGAAGAAGTATGTGTGTGTGTGTGTGTGTGTGTGTGTGTGTAATTTCATTTGTTTATACCACAGACTTTATTGTCAAAAAATATTCGGCTGGAACCAGGCTCCTTTGTTTATAGACAAGGAAACAGAGGGAGAAGGAATAATATAGAAAATTTACTTTAATTACAAAACAGTGTTACAGACACTCTACTAGGCACTTTACATACAGTATTTAAATTCTTGCAGCAATCTCACATGGAATGCATTGTCCTTCCTCATTTTCTGCATAAGGGAAAATCCTGAAAGCTTGGCGAGGCTCAGAAGCATGGCCAAGGTTCTGAATTAGCCAATATTAGCTGGATTCAAATTCAGGTCTGAGTCAAAAATCAATGTTGAGGGAAGTGAAGTGAGCTTTGATCTACATGTCCTAACTTACAAGCTTCTGCTGGTCCTGGGCCTCCTTTACATACCTTTGCAGCAGAGAAAAGAGTAGCCTGTGACCCCACTCTCCACCCATCTACTAACAATCCTGTTTGGAGACATCACTTCCATCTGTAACTCACTGTGAAGGCATGTCATTAATGAGACCCTGAGAACAAACGGGAACCGTGCTTCTTCTTTTGGCTCTGCCACAAGCTGCCTAATTGGGATTTATGGGTGCCCGTGATAAGATCTCTGCATAGCAAAACCCTGAGATTTCTCTTGAACTCTTAAATAATGGCCAACCAAAGCCTTAATGACTGAAGTGATAGGTCAGATATACCTCTACATTGCAGATGTCTGTGTGTGTGTGTGTGTGTGTGAGCTCACGCATGCATATGTGTATAGGGGGCAAGAAAGGCAGGTGGTTTACACAAATTAGGCTAATATGAAAGTCTACAGCTTCAAGCAATGTCTGCTTTTTATTAATTCAGACCTGAAGTGGATTAAGTTCGAGCTATCCTCCCAGTATCATTGAAGAGCCATTCACAGTGTGCAGAGCTTGGTGATTTGTTTCTCTAGGTGCCATCCTCATTCTGGCTGCTGAGTCCGATGTATTGCTTTCGGATCCCAGCAAAAATGGCACAATCCCAGTTGAATGCCATCACTCTCTCCTCTTTGGTGAGAATGTTCAATAACAATGATGATAGCTACAACGATGCCAGCAGCAACCCACCGTCTTTGACTAGTGCTAAATAGGTATGAAAAAGGCTTGTATTAATTAGCTCTAATATCATCCAACCACCTAATAAGGTAGCTAGAATGACCTCATTTTGTAGCTGAGAGAAGAAATGCTCAGAGAATGGGAGTTACTCACCCCAGGTCAGAGAGCTAATGCATGGCAGAGCCAGGATGTGACATGACACAGTTGTTTTCTATAACAAGTCTTTCACCATTACTTAAAGTTTTTAACCACATGCATTTATTAAGATTTTTTTAAAAATTAAATATAGACAGAAACATCACGAACTATTAAATGGAGAATCTAGAAGACCACAAAGAAAGAGAAAGCATGTGAGCATGGCCTAGATTGCCAAGGAGAATTTAAGTGGTGGTGTGGGCAATGGTGGAAGTGATGATTGAAGGCAAGAAGGTCCAGGACATAAGTAGAAAGGCCTGTGTTGATGAGCTTGTAATTATTATTGACATCCCTCTCCCCAAACCACCCTCCTTGGTCCATGAATGTCACAATACTCTACCCAGTCACTCAGACCAAAACCACAAGAGTCATGTTTAATTCATCATTTCCTTTCCAGCCCATATCTAAGCCATCACCACCCACCACTAACACACTGGCTAGTCCACAATCATTCCTGACCTCCAAGACTACACAGCCTCCTGACCGGTCTCCCCGTCTCCATGTCTGCCCTCTTGCCTCACACTCTGCCCTCCACAGGATTCCAAGGTGAGATTCCTAACAGCTAAACCAGACAAACTTATTCTCCTGCTTAAAAATCCTTCAATATATTTAATGGTATTATACAATTTTTCTTCCTTTTAGGTATAATAATGGCATTAATATTATGCCTAAAAAGGAGTTGTTGTTTTTACAGTATTTAAAATAGGATGATTTAGAGATGACATTTTCTTATGCCTGGGGTTTGCTTCAAAGTAATCTGGGGGTGAAGACAGTGGCTGGAGATATTCATAGACAAGATTGGCCTTGAAAAGCTGGGTGATTAATTACATTAACACAGGGTAACTTTTAACAACTTAACTTTGAAAGTGTCACAAAAAATGTTAAAAAAAAAAAAAGAAAAAAACTACCGATGGATTGCCATTGACACCAGAATTACATAAAAGTACCCACCCATAGCCTACAATGTCATGTTTGATCTGACCCTGACTTGCTTCTCATGCCTCCTTATGCTCCTTTCTCCTTATTGTTCACTCTGCTCCAGATCAACTGACCTTTCTGGCCTTTGAAAACGCCAAGCCCTCCCTGTCTCAAAGGGCTTTGAACTTGCTCATCCTTCTGCTTGGGATTTTTTTTTCCTTAACCTTGAGGTGGCTACTCCCTTTCAACATTATGTCTCAACTCAGTACAACCTCCAAAGAGATGTCTTTTCTGATCCCTCCAGAAAAGGTATATACTTTACCTCTTGCCTTGCCACCATATTATCCTGTTTTTTCTTCTACAGCATTTTGAACTGCTAAACTAAAAGTGTTTTTTTATACATTCTTTTTCTTAATGTATCACATTACCATGTAACTCCCTTCAAGGCAGGTACTCTTATCCACTCAAATTGTCCAGTATTACGAGACTTCCTGGTGCTTAGTAGTTGTTCAAAACATACTGGTTGAATATTTACATATTGCTTACAGTGATGCTCTAACTTAACATTCCCTGGGGGTTTTATTTATCGTTGTCACAATAAATGGGCAATGCCACTGGTATTTAGGACCAAAGGAGTCAAGGATGTGAAAAGTCTTGCAATGCATAGGGCAATGTCCTGTCCAATGAGGAACTTCCTGCCCCAAATTGCACTGATGCTCTCATTCAAAAAGCCTGGGCTAGAGAGAGGCCATCAGAGGTGGTGATATTGGGGGAAGTTTGACATTGCAGAGAGTAGTATGGAATGAAGGGCTAGAGGAAAACCAGGACTAGACTAGGACAGGCCTAGTATTGGTTGGCCAAAAAGTTCATTTGGGTTTTTTGTAAGATGTTACTAAAAACCCAAATGAACTTTTTGGCCAGCCCAAATAATTTAAATGCTATTATATTTTTAGAAGTTGTATTAGTTTTCCATTGGAGCAATAACAAATTATCTCAAACTTAGTGGGTTAGAACAACTCGCATTTATCATCCCACAGTTCTGTAGGTCAGAAGTCCATGTGAGCTCAGTTAGGTCCTCTGCTTAGGGTTTTGCATGGCCAAAACAAGGTGCCACCTGGGCTGGGTTCTTACTGGAAGGCTCTGGAGAGTGATCTATTTCCAAGCTCCTTCAGGTTATTGGCTGGATCCAATTCTTTGTGGTTGTAGTACTGAGATCCCTGTTTCCTTGGTGCTGTCAGCTGGGGGCTTGTCTCTGCTCCTCGATGATGCCAGCCTGTTTTCTCCTTCCTTCCAAGTGACCATCTCCAGCAACAGAGGGTCGAGTCCCTCCCAGACTTTGAATCACTCTGGTTTCTCCTTCAGGTACAACCCTCTAGCTCTACCTGCAGAAAGTTCTCTGCTTTTAAAGACTTATGTAATTAGGTTGGGGCCACCGGGCTAATCCAGGTTACCTCACTGTTTTAAAGTCTGTAATCTTAATTATATCAGCAAAGTCCTTTTGTAAGGGAAGTCCAAAGTAACATATTCACAGGTTCCAGAGATTAGGTCATGGACACCTTTGGTAAGCCATTCTGCCTACCACAGGAATTATTGAACATTTCTAAAGATGCAAATTAAATTACCCAAACCTGTTTAAATAAGCATTCCTTTCTCTGTGGCTATTTTTTTAGCAATAGGCTTTCTTCTCCTCCAGGAACTATGGCAGAGACACCTGCAGGGATTCTTCTGGGAAAGCCATTATAAGCCAGTAGATGCATGTCAAACTAAGTGCTGTGGCCCCAGCTCCAAACAGATAAAGCAGAGAGGAAGGGAGTGTGCCTTCTTCCACAAATGGTGAGGCTCAGCTGCATCTCCATTTCTGGGAGAATTTATGAGTGGAGCACATGCCAGGGAGCATGGAGAGCTTCTCTCCCAGAAGCAGATGCTGCTGATCCCTACACAGAAGCCACCTCACTCTCCAGCACTCCCAGACATTGCCCGCCAGATGGCCACAGCTGAATCCACAGCTGAAAAGACATTTACTGTTGGCACCAAATACACCTCTGTGGGACTGGTTAAGGACCAGAGGTGGTATAGCAGGGCATCAAATACACACAAACAGTATAAATGCTTAGGATGTGCCAGGGACTGTGCTAAGCACTTGGCAGATGTTAACCTACACAACATTCTCAGGTGGATGGTGTGATTCTTATACCTATTTTATACAAGGAGAAACCAAGGCTCAGAGAGGTTGGGTAGTATGCCAAAGATAATAGAATGTGTAACCAGCAGAGATGGAATTTAAATGGAGGCAAATAGTATGTGATCACAGAGTCTATGATCTTAGACACTGCACTAGCTGTATCTGATATCCACAGCTCTTTAGCCGTCTGCCCCAGACTCCACAGCATCCAACCTCACTTTGCTCCAGCTCAGATATGCCCAAATCCTAGCAGTTTCAATCTGATGAACCACCCTCATTTATAGATCAATGGCCCAGAATATTTGCCTCCTGTGGAATAGTGTGTAAAGCTGGGGAGAGGAAAATTGAAGCTAACACCAAAAAGGATAACTGTCGCCATAAAAGCTTAGAAAACTGGGCCTTCCCTGGTGGCGCGGTGGTTGAGAGTCCGCCTGCCAATGCAGGGGACACGGGTTCGTGCACCGGTCTGGGAAGATCCCACATGCTGCAGAGCGGCTGGGCCTGTGACCCATGGCCGCTGAGCCTGCGTGTCCGGAGCCTGTGCTCCGCAACGGGAGAGGCCACAACAGTGAGAGGCCCGCGTACTGCAAAAAAAAACAAAAAACCTTAGAAAACTGAAGCCAAGTATAGGAATAACACCAGAAGAGGGGTGAAAAATGGGAGAAAGTGATGTCTGACTCAAGACTCACCTTTGGAATACTGAGTAGCCTGTGTGAAGTTACACATGAAGTGCATCATCCTGAACATGTATTGAGTGCTTAATATAGACTAGGAATTAAATTATACGCATTGCACGATGATCTCATTTAATTCTTATACCACCTTTATGGGAAAAGTTATTACCCATGCAAGGGATGCAAGGATTCTTCAATTTATGCAAATCAATCAATGTGATACACCATATTAACAAATTGAAGAAGAAAAACCATATGATCATCTCAATAGATGCAGAAAAAGCTTTTGTCTAAATTCAACACCCATTTATGATAAATGCTCTCCAGAAAGTGGGCATATAGGGACACTACCTCAACACAACAAAGGCCATATATGACAAACCCACAGCAAACATCATTCTCAATGGTGAAAAACTGAAAACATTTCCTCTAAGATCAGGAACAAGACAAGGATGTCCACTCTCACTACTCTTATTCAACATAGTTTTGGAATTCCTAGCCACGGCAATCAGAGAATAAAAAGAAATAAAAGGAATTCAGTTTGGAAAAGAAGAAGTAAAACTGTCACTGTTTGCAGATGACATGATACTCTACATAGAGAATCCTAAAGATGCCACTAGAAAACTACTAGAGCTAATTATGAATTAGGTAAAGTTTCAGGATGCAAAATTAATGCACAGAAATCTCTTGCATTCCTATACACTAACAACAAAAGATCAGAAGGAGAAATTAAGGAAACAGTCCCATTCACCATTGCAACAAAAAGAGTAAAATACCTAGGAATAAAAGTACCTAAGGAGGTAAAAGACCGTTACTCAGAAAACTATAAGACACTAATGAAAGAAATCGAAGATGACACAAACAGATGGAAAGATATACCATGTTCTTGGATTGGAAGAATCAGTATTGTGAAAATAATTGTACTACCCAAAGCAATCTACAGATTCAATGCAATCCCTATCAAATTACCAGTGGCATTTTTTACAGAACTCGAAAAAAAAAATCTTAAAATTTGTATGGAGACACAAAAGACCCCGAATAGCCAAAGCAATCTTAAGGGGAAAAAAATGGAGCTGAAGGAATCAGACTCCCTGTCTTCAGACTATACTACAAAGCTACAGTAATCAAGACTATGCTACTGGCACAAAACAGAAATATAGATCAATGGAACAGGATAGAAAGCCCAGAGATAAACCCACACACCTATGGTCAACTAATCTGTGACAGAGGAGGCAAGGATATACAGTGGAGAAAAGACAGTCTCTTCAATAAGTGGTGCTGGGAAAACTGGACAGCTGCACGTAAAATGATGAAATTAGAACATTCCCTAACACCATACACAAAAGTAAACTCAAAATGGATTAAAGACTAAATGTAAGACCAGACAGTATCAAACTCTTAGAGGAAAACAGGAAGAACACTCTTTGACATAAATCACAGCAAAATCTTTTCTGACCCACCTCCTAGAGTAATGAAAATAAAAACAAAAATAAACAAATGGGACCTAATGAATCTTAAACGCTTTTACACAGCAAAGGAGACCATAAACAAGACAAAAAGACAACCCTCAGAATGGGAGAAAATATTTGCAAATGAATCAACAGACAAAGGATTAATCTCCAAAATATATAAACAGCTCATGCAGCTCAGTATTAAAAAAAGAAACAACCCAATTCAAAACTGGGCAGAAAGCCTGAATAGACACTTCTCCAAAGAAGACATACAGACGGCCAAGAGGCACATGAAATGCTGCTCAACATCACTAATTATTCGAGAAATGCAAATCAAAATGACAATGAGGTATCACCTCACACTGGTTCGAATGGCCATCATCAGAAAATCTACAAATGACAAATGCTGGAGAGGGTGTGGAGAAAAGGGAACCCTCTTGCACTGTTGGTGGGAAGATAAATTGATACAGCCACTACAGAGAACAGTATGCAAGTTCCTTAAATAACTAAAAATAGAATTACCATATGACCCAGCAATCCCACTACTGGGCATATACCCAGAGAAAACCATAATTCAAAAAGATACATGCACCTCAATGTTCATTGCAGCACTATTTACAGTAGCCAGGTCATGGAAGCAACCTAAATGCCCATCGACAGATAAATGGATAAAGAAGATGTGGTGCATATATACAATGGAATATTAGTCAGCCATAAGAAGGAACGAAATTGGGTCATTTGTTGAGATGTGGATGGATCTAGAGACTGTTATACAGACTGAAGTAAGTCAGAAAGAGAAAAACAAATATCGTATATTAATGCATATATGTGGAATCTAGAAAAATGGTACAGATGAACTAGTTTACAAGGCAGAAATAAAGACACAGATGTAGAGAACAAACGTATGGACCCCAAGGGGGGAAAGCGGTGGGGAGTGGGGCGGGTGATGGTGGTGGGATGAATTGGGAGATTGGGATTAACACATATACACTAATATGTATAAAATAGATAAGTAATAAGAACCTGCTGTATAAGTAATTAAATAAATAAATAAAATTTAAAAAAAAATTCCATGTTTTCTGTTCCAACTTGTCACAGGACATTTTTAAAGTTAGTTTTTTGGGTGTTGGGTTGACTCAGTCTGTCTTAGCACCACACTGCAACTGGCATAAATCAGGTGAGCATAACCTTCACAGAATTATGCCCACAGTTTGAGATGTTCTACTTTCTACCAATGCACCAGACATAGGATGCATTTCATAAACGATTATTGAATGAATGAGTTGAGTCAAACTGAAAGAGTAAAAGTATGGGAGAGGTATTCTATTGTGGGATTGCCAAATCAGGAAGAGGAAGTCATGGTAAGCATATGGAACATAATCCAGAGGGAAAGGTGAAGTTATATATTGAGATTAAGTTTTTAATCAGATCCAAGATATTATTTGGTGGTACCATGCAGGCATGAAATATGGCTGTAACTTGGATCACTTTTTCCATGTGCTATTAAGTGTATACTGCAGATGCCAGCATGGTACCAACTCTGGCTGGACCCTATGATCATCATCTCTCAGATTGGGTCAGGCCATGTTCAGGAAGTTAAAAAGAAGAGAAACCTAGTGACTACTATAATGTGCAGATTACAGAGACACATCCGACCAGGATACGTAACAATTATTGCCAACTGAATGGGAATTTTTAAGAAATCCACCATTTGTATAAATGGCCAAGGAACATGGGCTTTCTCCTTATATATATATTGGGCACTAAACTTCTACCAAGACTGGCAAATTAAGGGCATGTGTTTAAAATTTCTTACGTGAAAAATGAAGATAATGCGCTATCTCTATAGAGTTGTGATAGTTAAATAAAATACACTTAGAAACATGCCTGACAAGAAGGAAGTAGTACATATATAATTTGAATGAGTTAATAAAGCACAGGTATCTTCAAAAGAACATGATAGGGATGCATTAAAAATTTATTTTCCTCTCTCCCTTTTCCTTTTCAAATTATCACCTGTTCTAGTTGCTATGGCTACTTTGTAAAACTAAGGGGCATAAAGCAACCATTTATCATACTCATAGATAAGTGTTTCACAGACTAGGATAGGTCACAGCTGGATAGGTTGTTTCTACTAAACAACCAGAATCTCAAAGTCTAGGGCTGGAATCCTCTAAAGGCTTCATCACATATCTAGCTGATATGATATCTATATCACATATGATATCCAGGACTGTATAATGCCTATATCACATATGATACCTAGTACTATATAACAGTACTGACTGTGGCTGAGACTTTAGATGAAACCATCAAAACAATCAGCCAGAACATCTACACATCGACTCTTCATGTGTCCTGGGCTTCCTCAGAGTATGGTGGTTGGGTTCCATGGTCAAGCACCCCGAGAGAAAGATAGGTTGAAGCTGTACTCTGCTGGTGAGAGCAGTCTGTTCTCACTCAGATTCAAGAGAAAAGGAAATTGTCTCAGGCTCTTCAAAGGGAATGTCAAGGCTCTATATGAATATGCAGAACTGTAAATATTGCCATGGCCATTTTTGGAAAACATCATCTACCATGCCCTCTGACATCTACACCCCCATTGAGTGTCATCCATCTGATTTATTATAAAAAGGATTTTTAGGAAAAGAACTTTTTTATTGAAGAATAGTTGATTTACAATATTATGTTAGTTTCAGGTATACATACAAAATATTCAGTATAGTTCTCTGTGCTATACAGTAGGTCCTTGTTAGTTATCTATTTTATATATAGTAATGTGTATATGTTAAATCCCAAACTCCTAATTTATCAGGAACTTTTTTTGCATTAACCTCATGTTGACATTCCAGCACATCTAAATCTTGACAAAATTATGTTCTGAAATTCTAAAGAGAGTTTGGCTTAGGAATATGTCTTTATTGCTTTCCATTTCAATGTCATATACATGTCCAACCTTAAAAACTAAAAGCATAGAGTTTTATTAAGCAAGCACAATAAATCCTCAATGAATCAGTAATGTTTTCACATGATATGCATTTTCTCATGCTCCCATTGTTTGGATATTCACAGCTATATATTTCTTTTTAATTTAAACATAACATTTAAGGAAAATTTATAACTGGACCTTTCTTTGGTTCAATTCCCTCATCTGTCAGATGGGAAAGAATGGGGTACATAAACAGTTCACAAAGTACACTTATTGGCATTATAATTTTGACAACATTGAAAGGGTACTATAATCAAGCAGTTTAAACAGAGTGGGACGTGATATTTGTTGTAAGATTTCTCAGAGCCTTTAGTATTTTCCTCAAACCCTTTTTTGACCATGGACTTTATTTTGCAAGATCACCTTAAAGGGCCAGAGGTCCCTGGACTATACTATGAGGAATGCCGAGATGGGCCAATACTTCTTAATTTGTGTTTCCAGGGAACACAGTGTAACAGAGACAAGTAGTCTTTTCCCAGAAAAACAGAGGACAAACAAAGAATATGTTACATGTCAGTCTCCTTATTTATTTCTAACCATTTTGGCATCTATTACATCTTCCTCTTCTAAGATATATTTTGAGAAGTCATCTTCCCAGTCTTGCTTTTTAGTAGTAACAATTTACCATTTATTAAGCTCATATCATGGGTTAGTCCCAGGTCAAATACTTTGCATGAATGGCTTCATTTAATTCTCTAAATGACCCTAAAAAGTCAAACTGTTACTATACCTATTTTCCAAATGATCAAACTGAGGCTCAAAATTTAAACAAACTCATCCAAAGTCATAGGTAAGGAGCAGAGGCAGGTTTTAAAACAAGGTCTTGAGAAGTCCAGTGAACTATATTAATACCCAGCAGTCTGGCATTTTTACTTCATAGCCATCTCTATAAAAATAATGCGTGAGACTTCACACCCACAGATTACTCATTAATTAATTAATGAGTGATTAATCTCATGTTCCAGCTCATCCTGCACACCAATTCCTGACCCATTTTCCACCTTCTTATTGTGGGCCTTAAAACTGGATGATGATGAAACTGATGATGTTTGTGCTGCTGCTGATGATGATGATAATGTTGAGAGTTTATTTATTCTTTTATTGTTATTTATTTGTTCATATTATTTTATCATTGGCTATAGAACCTGACTTTTGACATTTTTTTCTAGCTTCAGTTATGGCTTTCTTCCTCATCTAAAATTCAAACTCATTCTCTTGTTCTGTGACTTTTGGCAGTTCTGGGATAATACCTCATATGATCCATCACAGCCCCAGGATATTTCCTCTCAGTGTTGGTTCTATACTGTGGTGTCATTGGTGTTCAGATACAACTTAGCATATGTGCACTGTTTTGGTTCAAGTCCCCACGGGGTGACTGCAGGGTGGTTCCACAAACAGTACCATGGCATCAAGGTACACTCCCTTGAAAACAAGGTTGAGTGTTGGTGCCAAGTGATGGACTTAACAAGTATTTATTGAGACCTCCTATGGGGTGAATGCTGTTCTGGGGGTACATTGGTGAGCAAGAACAGGACCAGTCTCTGCCCTCATGAAATTGGCCATCCAGTGGGGGAGACAGATACTAGTGCCATATTCATGCAAGTGGATTTATAAAAAGAAACTGAGGTATGTTATCTGAAGTAAAGGAACAGGGGTCCAGGAGCCAGTAAACCAAACAAACCTAATTTTCCTTAGCGAGTCACAGAAATTGCATTTGAGAGAGTGATCCTGTAGTTGATATCTGAGGGACAAGTAGGGTAAATGAGGTGGAAGTGTGAGATATCCCAAAAGAGGGAGGAGGCAGCGTGTGCAAGGACCCAGGGGGCAATGAAGCATGGACTTTGAGGTCTGACCTGTACCTCCTTTTGCATTTAGAGCCTTGTAGGCTAAGAAAAGGATTTAATTGTCAGAGCAGTGAGATGCCACTGAAATTCCCAAGCAGGAAACTGAAATTAACTTATTTGCATTTTTCCAAAATCACATTGACTGCAACCACAAGAGAGAATGGGGCGGGGTGGGGGTGGGGCATCCCGGCTGTATTTAGGGAGACCAGTGAGGAGACTGTAGTCCAACAGGTTGTTGACAGCTGATCTCTAAGGGCTTATTCTGCTCTTAAATTAGATGATTTTATGTTTATCCAGCAGAAATTATAGACATTATTGGCCTACATTTATTTGAAACAAATACTAAATTTTATTGAATTTTTACACTATTCTTTAAGCGATATATCTTATTTTAAATTGGACTGCCTACACTGTCAGATTGTCTCTACAGGTAGGGGACACTTCATTGATTATGAGTGTTAAAAAAGCAGCCTAGGGGCTTTCCCTGGTGGCACAGTGGTTGAGAGTCCTCCTGCCGATGCAGGGGACACGGGTTTGTGCCCCGGTCCGGGAAGATCCCACATGCCGCGGAGTGGCTAGGCCCGTGAGCCATGGCCGCTGGGCCTGCATGTCCGGAGCCTGTGCTCCTCAACGGGAGAAGCCACAACGGTGAGAGGCCTGCGTACGTAAAAAAAAAAAAAAAAAAGCAGCCTAACTAATCAAGTTTTTAAAATGTCAAACTATCTGTTGTATGTGTGTGTGTGTGTGTGTGTGTGTTCTAGTTAATGAAAAGAAATGTCCTTAAGGAGAGATATACATTTTTAGAGCCAGTGTCATCTACTCCTGCACTGAATAACTATTTATTGAAAGTATTTATTGAGCCCTTAGTATATGCTCAAAACTGTTCTATCCCCTATGATGAAGTAGAATGAAACAAACCAGAACTCTCTCTCTCTGCCTCCTTAATTCTATTTGAAAAAATGCAGGGTTTCTGACTTTTGATTGCAGCCCCACAGCTGTGTGTCTTGAACTAGTCACCTTTCTGACATTGATTTCCCTTCCCTCTAATTCAAGTAGAATAATATCGAAGGATTTTAAGAATAATATCTAAGGATTTTCTAAGGATTGAGATAATATATTTCAATCACCTAACACAGTATCTGGCACATATTTTCAAGATCAACCTAAGTTTCCCAAATTAAGATCTACCCATAACTGCTTTTGACACTCATGTTCGTGTTTGGCAATAATTTTAATGACCTTACCAAAACACTATACCTACCAGTTTGGGATGTTTTATGACTTTAAAAAGTCCCATAGCTGGGAAAATTTCAACTTAGGATTCCAAGTTATGATGCAAAATGCCTTAAATTACACCAATATTGGGCACTTTCCCTCTTTGTAATCTTAAAGACTATAATCTAAAGTATATGCGTATGAATACATATGCAAACATACAGACAAATGTGTATATATATATATATATATATATATATACACACACACACACACACACACACACACACACACATCAGGGGGGTGGGGGACACCTTTGATATATGCAGTGGTTTACATTTTGAATGTATTATCAAAGTACTGAAATAATTTCTGAAGTTTTGAAACAGTGGTGCTGCTGGCAGCTTAATTCCCCTTTATCTACTACTTCTGTCCCAGGTTGTGAAAACAACAGTATTGTTCATGGGTAATTTCTCACTCTTTCCTGCTGCTAACAAAATGGATACTTTCTTTAAGATAGGAAACACACAGTCTGGCATTGCTCACTTCAATTGGCCATGGGTTCCACATGATCAAAGTCACAGCCTGTGGACAAACAGCTCCCATCTCTTTGAAAAAAGACTCAGTAGTCTCTAATTCACAGGCTTATATCTACTGAGGTTTCAATACATTTAATTTCACTAGAGTAGGGGTAGCAAATACAGTATATGCCCAAATATAAGTCGACCTTCTGTTTTCCCACAGTGCAAATCCAAAAAGATGTCAAACATCAACCTAAGTTATTGAATTATTAATTAGGTTAAGATTACTTTATCATTCAAATGAAACCTCAAACTCTCCACATCCTTCTTCAAGGTCAGTGCCTGTGTGTCATTTAACATGGATCTTTACAGCACATAATTTTCATTTCCATCAGTCATCTAAATGTCAGAGATTTTGAGCTCCTGTAGGATGATGTCACTTGCTCCCAGTAACCACTCCTATAGTATGCTCTTGTGTTGCTTGTGCTTTTCTATTCTTCCTGTTAGCAAGAATTTCTGACCTCCATAAAGTAACTACTTACTCTATTTCTTTTTTAAAAGTCATCTTTAAGAGGCTTGTTTACAATAGCACGTAAGCTTGTAATTGTGAGGAAAGAGCTCCAGAAATAACTGTGAAATTGTGTTAAATTCCCTTGCCTTTTTTTCTAATTTTTAACTGATTCTGCCAGTGACCTCTTTAAGCAATCCAAACTAGTATTGACTGAGATCCTTTCTGGCTAGTGTGCAGTATTTTGTTCAAGCTACAGTAATTGAGAAAGTGCTCTATGATGTGAGATGTTTTATTAGGATGCAAATATGAATCCTCCGTGAGGTGATGGTGATGTTTCTTGAGGGGAAAGAAAACCTTGCCTCATAAGTTAACATTGTTTTCATTGCATAAATGCCAGTACACCCCCTCCCCCTTTGCCTTTGAAGAAGAAAAAAAGTTTTTGATGTTTCATGCCATTCTTTTCCTTTGAGGTTGGCCTTTATCTTTCTCAACACTCTTCTATAGACAGCTCATTTTGTAAGCCACTCTTAAGACTTACTCTACTGTGTATATTTATCTGTTTAGCATTTACTCTATGGTAAGCACTGGGATAAATGTTTTTCATTTATTTTTCAAATCTTACTATGTAGGTGCTCACAACAAACTATGAAGCAGGTATTTCTGTTCTCTCCATTTTGCAGAAGAGAAAAACTGAGGCTTAGAAAAATTAAGAAACTTGCCAAATATCACACCTAATCAGTGGCAGAGTTGAGCCTCAAATTCAAAATTTTGTGCTTGTATTGAATATAGTATACATAGGCAGTCCTATCACAAGTCTACAGAAGAAGTAGTTTTAAACATCGCTAGGAAAGAGAAAGATTGTTTTGGAAAGATAGTTAGGAAAGGTATAATTTAATGACCCCTCGTTTCTGTATTTCAAAAATCAAAGGATGACCCTGCAATTTCACTCCTAGGTATTTAAATAAGAGAAGTACAAACATACATTGACACAAAAACTTATACATAAATGCTCATAACAGCTTCATTCATAATAGCCTCAAACTG
The DNA here is from genome assembly GCF_964374135.1 of Grampus griseus. Classification (NCBI taxonomy): domain Eukaryota; kingdom Metazoa; phylum Chordata; class Mammalia; order Artiodactyla; family Delphinidae; genus Grampus; species Grampus griseus. The sequence continues at coordinate 37,449,592 of NC_139013.1, forward strand.
GAAATCACCCAAATATCTGCAAATATCCACTAGTGGGTGAATTATTTAGCAAGTTGTGTTATAATTCAATGGAGTACTATTCAGAAATAAAAAGGAGAGAACTACTGAAACATGTAACAGCATAGATGAATCTGAGAAACATATTGAACACAAGAAGCAAAGCACAAGAGTATACAATTAATGATTGATTCCTTTTATATGAAGTTCAAGCATAGGCAAAACTCACCTATAAGAACAGAAACCAGAGCAGTCATTACCTTGGCTAGAGGTTACGGTTGACTGCAAAGGGGCCCTAAGGGAACTTCTCAGGATGTTGGGAATATTCTATATATTTTTTGACATCTTCCTAAATTTTTTTTTTTAATTGGGGTATAGTTGCTTAAGAATGCTGTGTTAGTTTCTGCTGCCCAACGAAGTGAGTCAGGTATATGTATACATATATCCCCTCCCTCTTGGACCTTGCTTCCAACCCCGTCCCCCATCCCACCTATCTAGGTCACCACAGAGCTCCCTGCACTATACAGAAGCTTCCCACTAGCTGTCTGTTTTACACATGGAAGTGCACATATATCAGTCCCAATCTCCCAGTTCATCCCTCCCCCTGCCCATGTCCACACATCTATTCTCTACATCTGTGTCTCTATTCCATCCCTGCAAATAGGTTCATCTGTACCATTTTTCTAGATTCCACATATATGCATTAATATACAATATTTGTTTTTCTCTTTCTGACTTACTTCACCCTGTATGACAGTCTCTAGGTCCATCCAGACCTCTACAAATGACTCAATTTCGTTCATTTTTATAGCTGAGTAATAGTCCATTGTATATATGTACCACATCTTCTTTGTCCATTCATCTATCAATGGACATTTAAGTTGCTTCCATGTACTCGCTAGTGTAAATAGTGCTGCAATGAATATTGGAGTGCATGTGCCTTTTTGAACTATGGGTTTTCTCTGGGTATATGCCCAGTAGTGGGATTGCTAGGTCATATGGTAGTTCTATTTTTAGTTTTTTAAGGAACCTCCATACTGTTCTCCATAGTGGCTGTATCAATTTACATTCCCACCAGCAGTGCAAGAGGGTTCCCTTTTCTCCACACCCTCTCCAGCATTTATTGTTTGTAGATTTTTTGATAATGGCCATTGTGACTGGTGTGAGGTGATACCTCATTGCAGTTTTGATCTGCATTTCTCTAATAGTGATGCTGAACATCTTTTCATGTGCCTCTTGGCCATCTGTATGTCTTCTTTGGAGAAATGTCTATTTAGGTCTTCCACCCATTTTTTGATTGGTTTGTTTGTTTTTTTGATATTGAGCTGCATCAGCTGTTTGTATATTTTAGAGATTAATCCCTTGTTAGTTGCTTCATTTGCAAATATTTTCTCCCATTCTGAGAGTTGTTTTCATCTCATTTATGGTTTCCTTTGCTGTGCAAAAGCTTTTAAGTTTCATTAGGTCCCATTTGTTTATTTTTGCTAACTGTAACATACATTTAAATGAGAAACTTTTATGTAAAATATGTCTCAATAAAGTTGATTAAAAATTAAAGAAGGGGGTTTATGATTAAAACTAGGAACATTTGGTCATTAAAAAATAAAGACTGGCTAATTTGAGGACAAAAGTGTTGAGAATTGGAAGTCAATTAACAAAGGCAATAATGAAGAAATGAGAGATATTTGACCTTGAAAATAGATGATTCAAGGGAAGAGGTGGACAGCCTTCAAATATTATTCACAAGGTTATTTGTAAGAGGCAAGAGGTTTGAACAAGCATTAAACATGGCAGGAGTTGGAGATCTTGGTTCACCATGAGGAAACCTTTGTAACAGTTATATTTGTCCAGTGAAATAGGCTGTCCTATGTGGTGGCAAATTCCAATAGAAGTGCTCAATAGAATTTGGTAAACAATTATAAACAATGATGTTCAGAGATCCTTAAAATGGATGAAAGGGCAAATTAGAAACCTTTAAATAAATATTCCACCTATAAGATGAAAACCAATTTATTTCCAGGTGTCTGAAAGTCCAGTTCAATTTAAAAAGCACATGTGAGCACATCTAATTGAGGGGCAGCTGTCCATGTGCCAACATTTGGAATGGTTCATTAAGTTAAAATGCATGGAAAATTGGCCTTAATTCTAAGAAGGCATTTGGGCCTCCTTATAAATGAAATATGTTTATTTCTTTCTCCCCCCCTTCTATGAAATGCTTCATTTCATCACATTTTATGAAGTTCCTATTAAAGGATGAGAGATGTGTTCCAAGTCATGGGAATACACATATATATACACAAGAATATCAGTGCTAACTTAATTGTAGGGGAGAGGACCACACATATTACAACTACAGCAAGTATGTACCCAAGGATGTCACACACAAATTGCTCTGGAGGGTCAAAGGCCTGCAAGAACCTAGCTATACATATACTCTGCCCATTGGCTATCTCTACCAAGATATAACAGGGGCCCCTCAAAATCAACATAGTGAACCCCAACTGAATAGCTGCTCCAATCAGCCTTCTCTTCTTGGAGATCTTTAAGGATGGCACTAATCTCTGTGATCTATCGTAGCCCCTCCTTGTCAAAAAATACTTTGATTTGATTTCATACCCTGGCTGGATCAAGTGCTATTTCAGTCTTTCACTTGAAATTCTACACTATGATAGCTCTTATCTGACAGGCTGAGGCCATGATGTGTGGGTTGCGGAAACTTGCAAGAATGTCACTCTCATTATACATTAGAGAACTGGGAAAATGACCACAGGGTGGGTCAAAAATCAATGGGCCCACTGCCTACTGTAAGCCACACTTTGGACAAGACTCCATTTGTTACTCGATCCCCAAATGACCTCACTTTTAAAAGAAGAAGCTATGGGAGAGATTGGTTCAAGATGGCAGAGTAGAAGGACGTGCGCTCACTCCCTCTTGCAAGAGCACCGGAATCACAACTAACTGCTGAACAATCATTGACAGGAAGACACTGGAACTCACCAAAAAAGATACCCCACATCCAAAGACAAAGGAGAAGCCACAATGAGACAGTAGGAGGGGTGCAATCACAATAAAATCAAATCCCATAACTGCTGGGTGAGTGACTCACAAACTGGAGAACACTTATACCACAGAAGTCCACCCACTGGAGTGAAGGTTCTGAGCCCCACATCAGTCTTCCCAACCTGTGGGTCTGGCAACGGGAGGAGGAATTCCTAGGAAATCAGACTTTGAAGGCTAGCAGGATTTGATTGCAGGACTTTGACAGGACTAGGGGAAACAGAGACTCCACTCTTGGAGGGCACACACAAAGTAGTGTGCACATCGGGACCCAGGGGAAGGAGCAGTGACCCCATAGGAGACTGAACCAGACCTACTTGCTAGTGTTGGATGGTCTCCTGCACAGACAGAGGGTGGCTGTGGCTCACCGTGAGGACAAGGACACTGGCAGCAGAAGTTCTGGGAAGTACTCCTTGGCATGAGCCCTCCCAGAGTCTGCCATTAGCCCCATCAAAGAGCTGGGTAGGCTCCAGTGTTGGGTCGCCTCAGACCAAACAACCAACAGGGAGGGAACCCAGCCCCACACATCAGCAGAGAAGTGGATTAAAGTTTTATTGAGCTCTGCCCAGCAGAACAACACCCAGTTCTACCCACCACCAGTCCCTCCTATCAGGAAACTTTCACAAGTCTCTTGGATAGCCTCATCCACCAGAGGGCAGATAGCGATAGCAGAAGCAAGAAAAACTACAATCCTGCAGCCTCTGAAACAAAAACCACATCCACAGAAAGATAGACAAGATGAAAAGGCAGAGGGCTATGTACAGATGAAGGAATAAGATAAAACCCCAGAAACACAACTAAACGAAGCAAAGATAAGCAACCTTCCAGAAAAAGAATTTGGAATAATGATAGTGAAGATGATCCAGGATCTCGGAAATAGAATGGAGGCAAGGATCCAGAAGATGCAAGAAATGTTTAACAAAGACCTAGAAGAATTAAAGAACAAACATCTAGAAGAATTAAAGAACAAACAAACAGAGATGAACGATACAATAACTGAAATGAAAAATACACTAGAAAGAATCAATAGCAGAATAACCGAAGCAGAAGAACGGATAAGTGACCTGGAAGACAGAATGGTGGAATTCACTGCTGTGGAACAGAATAAAGAAAAAAGAATGAAAAGAAATGAAGACAGCCTAAGAGACTTCTAGGACAACATTAAATGCAACAACATTCACATTATAGGGATCCCAATAGGAGAAGACAGAGAGAAATGACCCGACAAAATATTTGAAGAGATTATAGTCTAAAACTTTCCTAACATTGGAAAGGAAATAGCCACCCAAGTCAAGGAAGAGCAGAGAGTCCCAGGCACGATAAACCCAAGGAGAAACACAAGAGGCATATATAATCAAACTGACAAAAATTAAAGACAGAGAAAAATTATTGAAAGCAACAAGGGGGAAACAACAAATAATATACAAGGGAAATCCCATAAGGTTAACAGCTGATTCCTCAGCAGAAACTCTACAAGCCAGGAGGGAGTGACATGATATACTTAAAGTGATGAACGGGAAGAACCTACAACCAAGATTACTCTACCTGTCAATGATCTCATTCAGAATTGATGGATAAATCAAAAGCTTTACAGACAAGCAAAAGCTAAGAGAATTCAGCACCACCAAACCATCTCTACAACAAATACTAAAGGAACTTCTCTAAGTGGGAAACACAAGACAAGAAAAGGACCTACAAAAACAAACCCATAACAATTAAGAAAATGGTAATAGGAACATACATATCAATAAGTACCTTAAATGTGAATGGATTAAATGCTTCAAGCAAAAGACACAGGCTTGCTGAATGGATAGAAAAACAAGACCCATATATATGCTGTCTACAAGAGACCCACTTCAGTCCTAGGGATGCATACAGACTGAAAGTGAAGGTATGGAAAAAGATATTCCATGCAAATGGAAATCAAAAGAAAGCTGGAGTAGCAATACTCATATCAGATAAAATAGACTTTAAAATACAGAATGTTACAAGAGACAAGGAAGAACACTATTTAATGATCAAGGGGTGAAACCAAGAAGAAGATATAACAATTATAAATATATATGCACCCAACATAGGAGCACCTCAATACATAAGGCAACTGCTAACAACTATAAAAGAGGAAATCGACAGTAACACAATAATAGTTGGGGACTTTAACACCTCACTTACACCAATGGACAGATCATCTAAACAGAAGATTAATAAGGAAACACAGCTTTAAATGGCACAATAGAGCAGATAGATTTAACTGATATTTATAGGATATTCCATCCAAAAACAGCAGATTACACTTTCTTCTCAAGTGCGCATGGAACATTCTCCAGGATAGATCACATCTTGTGTCACAAATCAACCCTCAGTAGATTTAAGAAAATTGAAATCATATCAAGCGTCTTTTCTGACCACAGCGCTATGAGATTAGAAATCAATTACAGGGAAAAAAATGTAAAAAACACAAACACATGGAGGCTAAACAATACGTTACTAAATAACAAAGAGATCACTGAAGAAATCAAAGAGGAAATCAAAAAATACCTAGAGAGAAATGACAATGAATTCAAAAATTCAAAAAAAGGGCTTCCCTGGTGGTGCAGTGGTTGAGAGTCCACCTGCCGATGCAGGGGACGCGGGTTCGTGCCCCGGTCCGGGAGGATCCCACATGCTGAGGATCGGCTGGGCCCATGAGCCATGGCCGCTGAGCCTGCATGGAGCCTGTGCTCCGCAACGGGAGAGGCCACAACAGTGAGAGGCCTGCGTACTGCCAAAAAAAAAAAAAAAAAATTCAAAAAAAACCCCAACATGGCACATGAGAAGTCCTCACTAAATGATTGTTATTATTTGTATCTAGGGAAAAAAAAATAAAAGAAGAAGCTATGATCATTCTTTGGTCATAGGTTTCTTTGGAAAGTCTTTAGACCTAGAACCCGTTGATTGAAGAAATGACCAGGTCTCCAGAAGGAAGTACCCTGTAAGGTGACAAGTATATACTGTAATAATGTCCCCCAAAGAAGCCAATGAGCATTTACTCAAGTGACAGTAGAATGAGGGAAAGGGACTGCCCAGACATTTCAAAGACAGATGAGCAAAGGCTCTAAATTGATAATGATACCCGCTTCCATCCACTTCATGGAAAGAGATTCCTAATTCATCCCCAGTCTTCAGCACCTCCTTCTGTACTGCTTCTTCTAAAATACAAGGCAAACAAAAATGTTTCTCCTTCATCTGTGTTCAATTCTCAAACCACAATATTGAAATTACTGATATGTGAATTTTCATACTGAAAGGCAAGTTCCTCATCCCAGGGAGATCAGTTCATTCTTTCCTCATCCTGAACACCCTTCTTGAATGAATCAAATTGTGAAAAACCTGGCAGTCTCCAGAGAAAGTAGAACTGAAAAAAGGATTTTGAAACAAAAGGCAAGTAAAAATGACTTTAATTCCAACATAATATATTTTAACTAATTTTTACCCAAAATAGCAATATACTACATAGGTTATAGTATATAGTTTTAAATGACAGTGCATGATCCTGCTACCCTTGATATAAGACCGTGGATAAGTAGCTTAAGTTCTCCATGAAATTGTTTCCTCATCTGCTAAAAAAAAAAGAAGAGGGGGAAGGGTAGACAGACTCAATTACATGAAAGTTCCCTCCCTCCTCCAAAACACACAACTCTATTTCTCTAAGATGTTAAAGGACTTTCTTGTGAAATGTTCAAAACTTTGTGAAGTCTCCAAAGCGGTGTGATTTTAATGAGTTTTCTTGCACATGGTGTACATCTATATACTTTATTCCCTTATACTTACATGGTGCAGTGAATTTTGTATTACTTTTGAATCTCTTCATATTTGAAACAACCTCTGTGTGAAATCTTGGCTTTTTCAAGTTATCTTGCCATGATGATTCAAAGCAAAGTAATTTTCCTGCCAAGATTTCTCTCTTTGTTATCTCATCTTTTCATCAGAGGCTCCATTCAGTCTGTTATAGAACTGGGGCAGTGCTTAGGGTTACCCCCTTGCAAGGAGTATGAAATCATTGGCCATCTTTTCCAACATATTTGCTCACAAAGGCTTGGTATAAAGGTTAAGAATCCATATTGATATTATCACTTGGGTATTCAAAGAAATAATTACAAAAATGCTCTTGGAAGACAGGCAGCATGATTCAGCCTTGGAAAAGCAATTTATTTGTCTTTCTTATTTAAAAAAAAAAAACAGATTTGGCATGGGTCCATGATTAATTTAACATTTACTCAACATAGCAATGAAAGGGGGCCTCTTTTATTATGCACAAGTTATTACAATCAAGTTGAGAAATGATTGCATATTTAAACATGTGATTATATCATAGTTCATATGCTGACTGTATGAATTACTAATTAAGAGAACTCTAATGCTTAGGGCGTAGCAAATACACTCCAGTAATATCTTTTTGTTTCAAATCCTTCAGATGACTTGCTTCCCACTAAATCATAAATCCACAAAATCATTGTACTGGAAGGAAGCACTCCAGCAATTTTCAAAGTGTGCTCTCTGGAACCGTAGGGTTCCCTAAGAATGACTCAAGGGGGCCACAGGAAGGAAAAATAAGGCCAAGTAAGTGAAGTTTCAAGGCGTTTGACCTGCTTCCACTTAAGTAGTTCCTTTTTTTAGAGTTTGAAAGCTAGGTGTGCTACTAAAGGAGCTCTATTTGTTTCATGTAGTTGTCTAAATATAAATTCTTGTGTCACATTCCTTCCACATGATTATCTCATCTCTGCATGAATCATTCAAGTGGTAGGACTCCCTCTACTTTTGAGGCTATCAATTCTATTTTCAGACAGGTCTCAGGAGGTCTTTTCTGATTTGAACAATGATATGTATCCCTACAGTGTATGTTCTGTACTTGAGTGAGTTGTTTGGAGATGTACATTGTGTGTAACAGGTTGTGTTATCTAAGGAAGTTGCTCAGAGATGGAGGTTAGTATGCAGGATGTTTATTAGGGTATGTCCTTGGAATTAACACCTATGGAAGAGTGGGAGAGAATAGGGAAGAGGGAGAAATCAAGGTGGGATGCAGGTACAAAACTCACCTTACAAAGAGCTCTGGAGCTAAGGTGAACAACCTCTTTGATCAAGCAAACTCAGAATCCAATTCTACACGTTCTACCCCAACAGTTGCTATTATTCCATGCTTGAAGTTTTTTTAGGGAATGGTCTTTTGCTTCTCTTATCAGCTTCAGCACATCTAAAGCTGTGCTATGATGCAACTTAACCCTAGTTACAGGTCTAGTGTCAAGGAGGAGATTGAAGAAACATCCTGAAGGACAGTTGTCTTTTGGAGGTGAGGTCTCTGAATTGCCTTCAAGGAAGGGGAATGTGCTATCTTTTAAATAGGGAGAGATGTGTCACTTTTCCAGGCTCAGATGGTTCAGGGAAATGTAGGAAGTCAAGATTTTCAGATTCTTCAACTTAGATGTCTCCATCTGATTTCTTTTTCCAACTAGGGGTCTTACCTGCACATAGCAGATTTGCCTTGTATTTTTTTCAAAGAATTTATATATTTTAGAGGAGTTTTAGTTTCACAGAAAAATTAAGAGGAAGGTACAGAGATTTTCCACATACCTCTTTCCCCAAGGCATGCATATTTCCTCCCCATCAACATTTCCCACCAGAGTGGTGCATTTGTTACAACTGATGAAGCTATATTGACACATCATTATCACCCTAAGTCCATTGCTTACATTAGGGTTCATCTTGGTACTGTACATTCTATGGGTTTGGAGAAGTGTACAGTGACATGTATCCCTCATTATAGTATTGTACACAATAATTTCACTGTCTTAAAAATCCTCTGTGCCCTGCCTATTTATCTCTCCTTATCCCTGGCCCCTGGCAACGACTGATCTTTTTACCATCTCCATAGTTTTGCACCAACCAATTAATGAGAGTTCTGTTGCTCCACATCCCTGTCAGCATATAGTATCGACAGTGTTTGTTTTACACTATTGGCCATTCTAATAGATGTGTAGTAGTATCTCTTTGTTTTAATTTTCAATTTCTTAATATATATGATGTGGAGCATTTTTTCATATCTTCTTTGGTGAGGTATCTGTTAAGGGATCTTTGGCCCTTTTTTTTTTTTTTTTTTTTACATTTGTAGCAAGTATTACTATGAAACTCCACTCATTGGGCCAGAGACCCTTGTGATGTTAGTGAAAAACTTGCCCCTCATGTAGCACACTACCTACACTTGTGAGTTCATCGGCCAGTGGGCTCAACTCCAAGCTCTAACAATGTGCAGTTTGGCCCATTTTTTAATCAGGTTATTTGTTTTCTTATTGTTGAGTTTTTTGGGTATATTTTGGATAGCAGTCCTTTATCACATGTATTTTCTGCAAAAACATTTTCTCTAATCTGTGTCTTATCTTCTCATTTTCTTGACATTGGCATTTGCAGAGCAGAAAATTTTATTTTAATGAAGTTCAGCTTATCAACTCTTTCAAGGATCATGTATTTAGTATTGTATCTAGAAAAATCAACACCATTCCCAAGGTCATCTAGGTTTTCTCTTCTAGGAGTTTTACCATTTTGTATCTTACATTTAGGTCTATGATTCATTTTGAGTTAATTTTTATGAAGGGTGTGAGTTCTGTGTCTAAATTCTTTTTTTTTTTTTTTGCATGTGGATGTCCAGTTGTTCCAGCACTGTTGAAAGACTGTCTTTGCTTCATTGGGCTGATTTTAAGTAAACCTGCTGAATAAATTCTGGTCCCCTTATGTGTTGCTTAGCTCTGCTGTTTTACTATAGGAGATGAAGACCTCTTTGTACGTTGCCAAGGATGCCTTCTGGCTTCCAAACAGACTTTCAGTTACCCATTAATCACTCTCAGCCTTTGCTGTATTTGTTTATAAAGAGAAAGGATCCTACCTTCTTCTATTGTCCTTGTAGTTATTATATCCCCCATTTTAATCAAAGGGCCAACACACTGCAGGAGCTAATGCATTCTTTTCTACCAGTATACAATCCCAATTCACCATTTGTAGAAGTTTAACAATTGGTCCATCACTTTGTGCCAGGTGCTGTGTTCTGCTTACTACCAGTAAGTGCTTATTGCCAAACAGGCAGCTAAGGCTCTACATCCAAAATAACACCTTATCAACTGCTATCTCAGACCACCACTGGCACCAGCTTTGCAGGTTTGCTTCTCTGGGAAGCTGATTTGTGTTCAGGAGTGCTCTTGGCATCAACACCTGTGAAAGGGAGGGGAAGGAAACAGGATTGGGCAGAGGGAGAAATCAAGCTGAAATGCCAGCCCAATGACAAACTTGACCAATCTTATTAGATTTTCTGTAGTTAAAATGGCCCATCAGAGGGCTTCCCTGGTGGCGCAGTGGTTGAGAGTCCGCCTGCCGATGCAGGGGACGCGGGTTCGTGCCCCGGTCCGGGAGGATCCCACATGCCGTGGAGCGGTTGGGCCCGTGAGCCATGGCCGCTGAGCCTGCATGTGCGGAGCTCCGCAACGGGAGAGGCCACAGCAGTGAGAGGCCCACGTACCACAAAAAAAAAAAGAAAGAAAGAAAATGGCCCATCAGAGTTGTCCCACATTGGTCTGAAATAGGCTAGCCTTTATAGTCCCACTTCAGTGAGTCTTTGGTTGTGAGCCACCCCAGGACCATGGGCAAAGTAGCTCTCAGTGGACATTATGTTTGTTGCTTCATCTCATTTAGTCCTCACATTAAGAGTAAAAACCAATGCTGGATGGAGCAGAGCAGAAAGGGCTTTGTATGATGTAGCAAAATGACTGGGCATTTTTCTCTTTAAAAGTAGTGGAAAGCCTTTGAAGTATTTCAAACAAGAAAGTAAAATAATTAGGAGTTTATTTGTTTTATAGTGACTGTTTCCTTTCTAAATTTTATTTATTTGTTTGTTTATTTATTTATTTATGGCTGCGTTGGGTCTTCGTTGCTGCATGCAGGCTTTCTCTAGTTGCGTCAAGCAGGGGCTACTCTTCGTTGCGGTGCATGGGCTTCTCATTGTAGTGGCTTCTCATTGTGGAGCACAGGCTCTAGGCACACGGGCTTCAGTAGTTGTGGCACATGGGCTCATTAGTTGTGGCTCATGGGCTCTAGAGCGCAGGCTCAGTAGTTGTGCCTCATAGGCTTAGTTGCTCCACGGCATGTGGGATCTTCTCGGACCAGGGATTGAACCCATGTCCCCTGCACTGGCAGGCAAATTCTTAACCACTGCACCACCAGGGAAGTCCCTAGAAGTTTGTTTTGAAAAGATAAGCTAATAGCTCATATCGAAGATGGACTAAGGGAATGAAACACAGGAGGCAAGAAGGATGGTTAGAGGTGTTGCAATAACACAGCTGAGAGAAGCTAAAAACCAGAAAAAGAGGACCAGCAGCAGAGACAGGAGGAGACAATCAGAGTGCAAAGTGGTCAGAGCTTGAGAGATACTTAGAGTGACATAATTGGACGCCCTTTAAGTAATTGAATGATTTGTATAAAAGATGAGTAAGAGGGATTTCCAGGATCCTGGATAGCACAGATGAGAGGATGTGGGCACCATTCATTAAGATAACCAATAAAGGAAAAGAAACAAATTACAGAGCAAGATGCTTTCTATTGGGGATGTATTGAGTTGAATGTACCAGCTTTTCCTGCAAGTGAGATATTTTGGAAAGAAGTTAATCAGACAGTTGAAGTTATAGAACTGAAATTCAGGAGATAGATCAAAGCTGGGCATATAGATATTGGGAGTCAGCTTAGAATGACAATTGAAATACTAAGGAGAGGCTTGGTTATGTCAATATTTAGGTAGAAGTAGCAGGTCACTTATTCAAAATTGACAAGAAGCTGTTGAAGTTTGGAGTGTAGTTGGCTCACCTTTTGACCTTTCCAGGTTATTACCAGTAGAGAAAAGATACAAGGAGCCATCTGGGGATCAACATTATTTATGTCCCAATAAAGCTCAAAACAACTTCTCCTAAGAAAAGTTGGGTTTTCCTAAAACCCTACCAGTGAATGTATCTTGCAAGCTATATTGCCCATGCTACCATGCTAATGGACTTCAGGTTGCATTTGGTCAATGGATAATACTGGTGGAAGATTGAGGGGGTGGGATGAAAGAAAGAAGCAGAATTTTCTTCCTCCTTCTCTATGCTTGGGGGAATTTTAAGATAATGCTGAGTATCCTCAATGGTCTAGCTCATGAGTAGCCCTTTTTCCATGGAGTGAAGCAGCCCTCTCTCTGATTCTAGCTCGCACCAAATAGGCACAGCTCCTGGGTTCCATTAACACTTTTCTGCTCTTCCATCACTGTGTAACCCACTAAGTCTGTATGTATTAAGCTATATTAAATTTTGAATTACCTAGAGTAGTTTTCTTAACTTGATGTGATACTGACTCATATGTTTGAAAAACGTATCTGCAAACTAAAGACAAAAATGTAAAGGCCTCCTGCCATCCCTCTGTCTCAGACAGTAATCCCCAAATAACAAAGGGGCACATTTTGACTATCTTGCAGCCCTGATCCGTCATACGTCTCAGTAGAAAAGTGAGAAACTGGGAGAAGGCTGTGGAGAGAACAGGTCTATTTCCCACCTGAAGACTAGGGGCTTAAGTTGAGTCAATCATATCTGTGGGCAGAGAAAGAAAGACACAAACTTTCTTTTTTTTAAATTTTATTTTATTTATTTATTTATACAGCAGGTTCTTATTAGTCATTAATTTTATACACATCAGTGTATACATGTCAATCCCAATCACCCATTTCATCACACCACCACCCCCACTACCCTGCGGCTTTCCCCCCTTGGTGTCCACACGTTTGTTCTCTACATCTGTGTCTCATCTTCTGCCCTGCAAATTGGTTCATCTGTACCATTTTTCTAGGTTCCACATACATGTGTTAATATACGATATTTGCTTTTCTCTTTCTGACTTACTTCACTCCGTATGACAGTCCCTAGATCCACCCACGTCTCAACAAATGACCCAATTTCGTTCCTTTTTATGGCTGAGTAATATTCCATTGTATATATGTACCACATCTTCTCTATCCATTTGTCTGTCAATAGGCATTTAGGTTGCTTCCATGACCTGGCTATTGTAAATAGTGCTGCAATGAACATTGAGGTGTATGTGTCTTTTTGAATTATGATTTTCTCAGGGTATATGCCCACTAGTGGGATTGCTGGATCATATGGTAATTCTAGTTTTAGTTTTTTAAGGAACCTCCATACTGTTCTCCGTAGTGGCTGTATCAATTTACATTCCCACCAGCAGTGCGAGAGGGTTCCCTTTTCTCCACACCCTCTCCAGCATTTGTTGTTTGTAGATTTTCTGATGATGCCCATTCTAACTGGTGTGAGGTGATACCTCACTGTCATTTTGATTTGCATTTCTCTAATAATTAGTGATGTTGAGCAGCTTTTCGTGTGCTTCTTGCCCATCTGTATGTCTTCTTTGGAGAAATCTCTATTTTAGTCTTTGGCCCATTTTGATTGGGTTGTTTGTTTTTTTAATATTGAGCTGCATGAGCTTTTTATATATTTTGGAGATTCATCCTTTGTCCGCTAATTCGTTTGCAAATATTTTCTCCCATTCTGAGCGTTGTCTTTTCATCTTGTTTATGGTTTCCTTTGCTATGCAAAAGCTTTGAAGTTTCATTAGGTCACATTTGTTTATTTTTGTTTTTATTTCCATTACTCTAGGAGGTGGATCAAAAAAGATCTTGCTGTGATTTATGCCAAAGAGTGTTCTTCCTATGTTTTCCTCTAAGAGTTTCATAGTGTCTGGTGTTACATTTAGGTCTCTAATCAATTTTGAGTTTATTTTGGGGTATGGTGTTAGGGAGTGTTCTAATTTCATTCTTTTACATGTAGCTGTCCAGTTTTCCCAGCACCACGTATGGAAGAGACTATCTTTTCTCCATTGTATATCCTTGCCTTCTTTCTCATAGATTAGTTGACCATAGGTGCGTGGCTTTATCTCTGGGCTTTCTATCTTGTTCCGTTGATCTATGTTTCTGTTTCTGTGCCAGTACCATATTGTCTTGATTACTATAGCTTTGTATTATAGTCTGAAGTCAGGTAGTCTGATTCCTCTAACTCCATTTTTTTCCCTCAAGACTGCTTTGACTATTTGGGTTCTTTTGTGTCTCCAGACAAATTTTTTTTTTTTTTTTTTTTTTGCGGTGCGCGGGCCTCTCACTGTTGCGACCTCTCCTGTTTTGGAGCACAGGCTCCGGACGTGCAGGCTCAGTGGCCATGGCTCACGGGCCCAGCCGCTCTGCAGCATGTGGGATCTTCCCGGACCGGGGCACGAACCTGTGTCCCCTGCATCGGCAGGCGGACTCTCAACCACTGCGCCACCGGGGAAGCCCCTCCAGACAAATTTTAAGATTTTTTTGTTCTAGTTCCGTAAAAAATGCCATTGGTAATTTAATAAGTATTGCATTGAATCTGTAGATTGCTTTGGGTAGTATAGTCATTTTCATAGTATTGATTCTTCAATCCAAGAACATGTTATACCTCTCCATCTGCTGCTATCATCTTTAATTTATTTCATGAGTGTCTTATAGTTTTCTGCAAACAGGTCTTTTGGCTCCCTAGGTAGGTTTATTCCTAGGTATTTTATTCTTTTTGTTGCAATGGTGAATGGGATTGTTTCCTTAATTTCTCATTCAGATTTTTCATCATTAGTGTATAGGAATGCAAGAGATTTCTGTGCATTAATTTTGTATCCTGCAACTTTACCAAATTCATTGATTAGCTCTAGTAGTTTTCTAGTGGCATCTTTAGGATTCTCTATGTATAGTATCATGTCATCTGCAAACAGTGACAGTTTTACTTCTTCTTTTCCAAACTGAATTCCTTTTATTTCTTTTTATTCTCTGATTGCCGTGGCTAGGAATTCCAAAACTATGTTGAATAAGAGTAGTGAGAGTGGACATCCTTGTCTTGTTCTTGATCTTAGAGGAAATGCTTTCAGTTTTTCACCATGGAGAATGATGTTTGCTTGGGTTTGTCATATACGGCCTTTATTATGTTGAGGTGGGTTCCCTCTATGCCCACTTTCTGGAGATTTTTTATCATAAATTGGTGTTGAATTTTGTCAAAAGCTTTTTCTGCATCAATTGAGATGATCATATGGTTTTTTTCCTTCAATTTGTTAATATGGTGTATCACATTGATAGATTTGCATAAATTGAAGAATCCTTGCATCCTTGGGATACATCCTACTTGATCATGGTGTATGAGCCTTTTAATGTGTTGTTGGATTCTGTTTGCTAGTATATTGTTGAGGATTTTTGCATCTATATTCATCAGTGATATTTGTCTGTAATTTTCTTTTTTTGTAATATCTTTGTCTGGTTTTGGTATCAGGGTGATGGTGGCCTCATAGAATGAGTTTGGGATGTTCCTTCCTCTGCAATTTTTTGGAAGAGTTTGAGAAGGATGGGTGTTAGCTCTTCTCTAAATGTTTGATAGAATTCACCTGTGAAGCCATCTGCTCCTGGACTTCTGTTTGTTGGAAGATTTTTTTTTTTTTTTTTTCCTGTACATGGGCCTCTCACTGTTGTGGCCTCTCCCGTTGTGGAGCACAGGCTCCGGACGCGCAGGCTCAGCAGCCATGGCTCACGGGCCAAGCCGCTCCATGGCATGTGGGATCTTCCCAGACTAGGGCATGAACCTATGTCCCCTGCATTGGCAGGCGGACTCTCAACCACTGTGCCACCAGGGAATCCCCTGTTGGAAGATTTTTAATCACAGTTTCAATTTCATGATTGTGCTCTTCATATTTTCTGTTTCTTCCTGGTTCAATCTTGGAAGGTTATACCTTTGTAAGAATTTGTCCATTTCTTCCAGGTTGTCCATTTTATTGGCATAGAGTTGCTTGTAGTAGTCTCTTAGGATGCTTTGTATTTCTGTGGTGTCTGTTGTAACTTCTCCTTTTTCGTTTCTAATTTTATTGATTTGAGTCCTCTCCCTCTTTTTCTTGATGAGTCTGGCTAATGGTTTATCAATTTTGTTTATCTTCTCAAAGAACCAGCTTTTAGTTTTATTAATCTTTGCTATTGTTTTCTTTGTTTCTGTTTCATTTATTTCTGCTCTGATCTTTATGATTTCTTTCCTTCTGCTAACTTTGGGTTTTGTTTGTTCTTCTTTCCCTAGTTCCTTTAGGTGTAAGTTTAGATTGTTCATTTGAGATTTTTCTTGTTTCTTGAGGTATTCTTATATAGCTATAAACTTCCCTCTTGGAACTGCTTTTGCTACATCCCATAGGTTATGGATTGTCGTGTTTTCATTGTCATTTCTCTCTAGGTATTTTTTGATTTCCTCTTTGATTTCTTCAGTGATCTCTTTGTTATTTAGTAATG
Organism: Grampus griseus; assembly: GCF_964374135.1. NCBI lineage: Eukaryota > Metazoa > Chordata > Mammalia > Artiodactyla > Delphinidae > Grampus > Grampus griseus. The sequence continues at coordinate 37,466,021 of NC_139013.1, forward strand.
TATTGTTTAGCCTCCATGTGTTTGTGTTTTTTACATTTTTTTCCCTGTAATTGATTTCTAATCTCATAGCACTGTGGTCAGAAAAGATGCTTGATATGATTTCAATTTTCTTAAATCTACTGAGGGTTGATTTGTGACCCAAGATGCGATCTATCCTGGAGAATGTTCCATGCACACTTGAGAAGAAAGTGTAATCTGCTGTTTTTGGATGGAATGTCCTATAAATATCAATTAAATCTATCTGGTCTGTTGTGTCATTTAAACCTTCTGTTTCCTTATTTATTTTCTGTTTAGATGATCTGTCCATTGGTGTAAGTGAGGTGTTAAAGTCCCCAACTATTATTGTGTTACTGTCAATTTCCCCTTTTATAGCTGTTAACAGTTGCCTTATGTATTGAGGTGCTCCTATGTTGGGTGCATATATATTTATAATTGTTATATCTTCTTCTTGGTTTCATCCCTTGATCATTAAGTAGTGTTCTTCCTTGTCTCTTGTAACATTCTGTATTTTAAAGTCTATTTTATCTGATATGAGTATTGCTACTCCAGCTTTCTTTTGATTTCCATTTGCATGGAATATCTTTTTCCATTCCCTCACTGTTTGCGTCCCTAGGTCTGAAGTGGGTCTCTTGTAGACAGCATATATATGAGTTTTGTTTTAGTATCCATTCAACCAGTCTGTGTCTTTTGGTTGGAACATTAAATCCATTTACATTTAAGGTACTTATCTATGTGTATGTTCCTATTACCATTTTCTTAATTGTTTTGGGTTTGTTATTTTAGGTCTTTTCCTTCTCTTGTGTTTCCTGCCTGGAGAAGTTCCTTTAGCATTTGTTGTAAAGCTGTTTTGGTGGTGCTGAATTCTCTTAGCTTTTGCTTGTCTGTAAAGCTTTTGATTTCTCCATCGAAGCTGAATGAGATCCTTACCGGGTAGAGTAATCTTGGTTGTAGGTTCTTCCCTTTTATCACTTTAAGTATATCCTGCCACTCCCTTCTGGCTTGTAGAGTTTCTCCTGAGAAATAAGCTGTTAACCTTATGGGAGTTCCCTTGTATGTTATTTGTCGTTTCTCCCTTGCTGCTTTCAATAATTTTTCTTTGTCTTTAATTTTTGCCAATTTGATTACTGTGTGTCTCGGCGTGTTTCTCCTTGGGTTTATCCTGCCTGGGACTCACTGCACTTCCTGTACTTGGGTGGCCATTTCCTTTCCCATGTTAGGGAAGTTTTCGACTATAATCTCTTCAAATATCTTCTCGGGTACTTTCTCTCTCTCTTCTCCTTCTGGGACCCCTATAATGCAAATGTTGTTGCGTTTAATATTGTCCCAGAGGTCCCTTAGGCTGTCTTCATTTCTTTTCATTCTTTTTTCTTTATTCTGTTCCACAGCAGTGAATTCCATCAATCTGTCTTCCAGGTCACTTATCTGTTCTTTTGAATATTCTGCTATTCATTCCTTCTAGTGTATTTTTCATTTCAGTTATTGTATTGTTCATCTCTGTTTGTTTGTTCTTTAATTCTTCTAGGTCTGTGTTAAACACTTCTTGCATCTTTTCGATTTTTGCCTTCATTTTTTTTTCGAGGTCCTGGATCATCTTCACTATCATTATTCTGAAATCTTTTTCTGGAAGGTTGCCCATCTCCACTTCATTTAGTTGTTTTTCTGGGGTTTTATATTGTTCCTTCACCTGGTACATAGCCCTTTGCCTTTTCATTTTGTCTATCTTTCTGTGAATGTGGTTTTTGTTCCACAGGCTGCAGGATTGTAGTTCTTCTTGCTTCTTCTGTCTGCCCTCTGGTGGTCCACAAAATTTTTATAGGCCGAGAAATTACCCTCTGGTAAACAAAATCCAGTGTCTCAGCCGTCTCACCAATCAGATAAGGCAACCCCAATGTAAGTAGATTAGTGTGGTGGACTGAATCATAGGGAAAGGGGAGCACTTGTATGCTCACTCTCACCACACCATCTTTGAAGTAATAGAGGGGCTAACACCTTCCCTCTATTGAAAGGTGTGGTCTGGAAAATTAATTCCTTCCTGCAAGTAACCAGGGAGCCAGGAAAACTGGTGTGGTTGAGTCCAAAGAAAAAGTAAACTTCAATAAGAGGGAAAGATCAATAAGATTAAATGTTCCAGAAACCTCAAATTAAGATAGCAATTGAAAATTAGTTATTAGATTCACCAACTAGGAGGGCTTTGATGAGTTTTAATGAGCAGCTTCAGCGATATAATGGAGGCATTGACCAGACTTCAGTGACTTGGGGATTGAGTAGTGAGGAAGTGATGCCAATGTGACTGGACAGTTCTTTCAAGAAGTTTAACAGGGAGGGTATACAAGGGTGAAAAAACGAACGGAAAGACGAATAGTTTTTTTTTTTTTTAATTAAAAGTACTTGTATGTGTTTATATGCTGATAAGAAAGAGCCCACAAAGAGAAAAAGACTGAAAATAGAGGAAAAAGAGAATTTATTAATGAAGCAAGATCACTCAAGGGCCAAGAGAAAATAGATGGAAAATATAGTGGATAGATGAATCATGGAAGAAAGAAACTTCTTTCTTGTCTTGAAACGATACAATGAGAATTAGAGATAAGTATAGATGCACATAAATTTGTTGAATTCATTTAAACATCTTAATAATTTTCCTTTTAAAATTAATTCAGTACATATTATTGCTAGTCAAAGATCTTGATTAGTATACAAAATCAAAATAAAAAACTAAAAGGTACCTTTAATAATGTTTTCTCACTAATTTGACATAATTACAGCCAAAGGACAAATATTCCCAATGTCCTCTGGTGGATGAAGCCATGTCCCGTTATTGCTTCCCTTACCTTGCATGTCTCCATCCTTTCTGCCAATGATGGTTGTCCTCTAACAATGTAGAACAAAGAAATTGTTTCATTGGCACATATATTAAACCAGCAATTTCCATGATATGCATATTATGGAATTACATGAAAATACTATTTCATGAGATAAACAATATTAAATATTTTACGGCAAAATACATTGCATTTCTTATTATTGATTGTTTCAGGTGCAATGTTCTCCACCACTACCACTGCACTGTAGAAGAGTCTTATTAGTGACAATCACACAGGACAGGAAGCATGTCTCTGTAGTGAATTCATGCACATTGTCCCACTTCTACCTTCTGCAGTCTTTCTATGTGAAAACAATCCCAGTGATGTGAGCAACCCCAGCTGTATTCCACTGGGTCTTAAACTCATTTCTAGGGATGCTGTAAAAGTGCTCACATGTAATGACTCTGGTCATTTGGTCCAGTCTTGTCAACCACCAAATTGGAAGGGATGACCTGAGCATAAAGGTTCTGCACCCATTATCAGAACCCCTTCTCTTCCCTACACTCTATTTCCTGTATATCTATAAAGCTATTTATTAAATGGAAAACATCCCAAGAAGGATGACACTCTTGGAAACAGCAAACACTGAAGCTGTGACAATGTATTTTCATGCTAACTTCTTCTGTCAAAAATCTTAGTGAAGATACTGTCATAACTTTATGACTAGCTTGATCTGCTAGTTGGCCACATGGCTTTAAAATATCAACATTGAAAGACTCCTTTTTATAACATTTCTCAAAAGATGGTCCACAAACCCACTTAAGTTAGAATAACTTAGGTAATTTATTTTAAAATAAGCCCTTCCCTGGTCCTAAGAGTAATGTTCTCTGGAAATAGAGCCCTGAAATCTGTTGTTTTAGCAAAGTCCCCAGGATTATTTTTGTAATTAGTTTATTTATTAGGCTTTAGTAATTTTTTAATCAGTTTATTTTTTAGGCTTTAGTAGACTAATAAATGTTGTCTCAGAAATTCTCTACTCTGACACCCTCATTTGGTTTTTCAAATTTTATTAAGAAATAAAATATACAGAAAAGATCACAAATTCATGAATTTTTAAAAAATGAATTTTTTAAAAAGTGAATACATCTGCATAGCCAGTGTTTATATCAGGAAGCAGTAACAGAACCCCAGAACCCCAGAAGGCCCCATGTACCCCTTTCTAGCCACCCCCATAGAAGATAACCACTCTCCTAACTTGTCACATCATCAATTTGTTTCACCTATTTTTGAGTTCTATGTAAATGAAATCAAATAATGTGTATTTTGGGGTGACTGGCTTCTTTCACTCCACATTGTTTGGTGAGGTTCATTCATACTATTGTGTTTCACTGTAATTTGTTCCTGATCTTTGCTGTGCAATGTTCTATTGCATGAATATACAACTTAACTATCTTTTCTATTGTACGTAAACATTTGGGCTGGTTTGGGCTATTCCAAATACTGCTTCTATGAACATTTTCGTATATGTCTTTTAGCCCACGTATGTACACATTCCTATAAGCCTAGGGATAAAAATTGATAAATCATAAGCCTTTTTTTTTTTTAGCTTTAGAGTTATTTTTGTTGGGGTTTTTTGGTTTCTCTTTTGTTTGTTTGTTTGTTTTGCATTTCTTTCAAAATGATTGCACCAAGTTAAACACCAACCAGCAGGATACAAGTTTCCAGTTACTCCACATCCTTCAGCCCCTCACTTGGTGCCATGTGTCTTTTTCATTTTACCCATTGTTGTTGGGTGTACCAATATTACATCGTGGTTTTAATTGGACTTCCCTAATGATAGTTAAGCACTGTTTCCTATGTTCATTGGCTATTTCGATGTCCACTTTTATGAAGTGCTTGTTCAAATCTTTTACCCGTTTTTAAAATTGGGTCATCATCTGCCTTTTGCTTATGGTAACAGTGATTTCTAAATTCTGGATTCAAGTCCATTGTTGGATATATGTATCGTTAATATAGTCTCCAATCCTGTGGATTGTTTCCTCAATCTCTAAAGGGTTATTTTTTTAACAAAAATTCCTAATTTTAATGTGGACCAATTTATCACTTATCATTTTCTATGTTTTTTCTAAGAATTATTTGCCTTCCTCAAATTCATGAAGATATCCTCCTGCATTTTTTTTCCAAAAGCTGTATTGTTTAATTGTTTAGTCTTTTACATTCAGATGGGCTATCTGAATAGAAATGATTTTTTTCTTTGGTGTGGTATGCCGTAGGTATCTCCCTCTATAGATAGATAGATAGATAGATAGATAGGTAGATAGATAAATATAAAATGAAGCCTGAAGAAAGACGAAGATGGCCCCAAGATTGCCCATCTAGTACAAAAGCAGCCAAATATAGTGTTAAAACCCACTTTGCTACCTGCTTCCTTTTATTGGTATGATTATAGTTCTCAGCACTGATTTCTCCAAGCAAAACAGCCTCACCAACTTATGGTTTCATTTAAGGTCTTATTTCCTGACCACTGTTCTGATCTAAACCACCTCCAATTACCCTAGTCTTTAACCTTCTTATCGCATTCAGGGCAAAACAGAGATGTCAAAAGAAGCTCAGTCCCCTAACCGCAGACCACCTATCTGGTACCTGTAGTACCATTTCTCCAAGTCATGATCCCCAAATACCCTGGTTCCATGCTAGTCATTGTCATTATTTAATTATCTAGAAGTTCACCATCTGTAAAATGGAGTAGGATGACTACATTCGTTGGCTCCAAATTTCCTTTATTTCTATTAAGGAAAAAAAACAGTGATCCCATTACTTTATTTTATGTTCAAAATAGCCAGTCTCTCTGTAATTATGGCAATGTATGACACATTTTCTCCTTAATCATTCACTGCAAAATAAGAATGTCTGGATATTATTAAAACTTAAGGGCATTCTGTGAAAGCAACTCAAAGTATTTAAATTCTTGCAGTCCATAAAAAGCATCTTATCTCCTTATTGCAGTTTGCCAAAGGATTTCCATTTTAAAACACAACTTCAGTCTGACACCTTCATTAAACACGCAGATGTGTTGTTTGATGTGTTATTCCCTTCTAAAAAATCCTGGTTTCCAACCAGGCAGGAAAGACAGATTGAGAATGAGACCAAAGAATGAGTTTTATTAATGATTGCTGCCTGTTTTTGTGTACATATCTCAGTTCATATCCTGAGAAATTCTTTTTCACTCAATCCATTTCTATTACAGTCCTGCATTGTGTTACCACCTCATTATCTGTCTGAGAGACTGATTCAAAGTGAGGTTTAGCATGCTGAGCATTTGGACAGCAAAGAGCAAGAATTTTTTTTTTTTTTTTTTTTTCTAGCGGGAAATTCCTGGGAGGTCTCTGGCCACTTTCTTTGTATCGCTGACAAGTTGGTTTTGATATTTGAGAATGTAGAGATCAATACTGACTTAGCTGTCAAAATGACTTGATAGGAAAAACTCTCTAATACTCTGCCAGGAATGATACCTCATATCTTTGAGACTCATGCTATAAACTTTGCAACAATTTCCGAGTACCCCCACAGCGGGTTCCCCTGGAGTAACTTCAAAGGAGTTAAGAAAAGTATTTTTACCTAGTTCTAGACCAGACCCACTCATAACCCTCAAACCTGAGTCTAGACGTCATTGAAGGTAGTATTAAGGATCCATGAGATACTTCCTTTATTTTAAAAGGCCTGAAGAAGACTGATACTTATGGGCAATCAGGCTGTACAAGGGAATTAAAATTCTACGTCTCTTTACTCTTGGATAATTTTTATCAAATTATTTTAATTACACTGGATCTCTCACCCAGATCAGAAGCTGTGATTGGAAGATAAGTACTAGAAATAAAATAAAATAAGGAATGAATTAAATATCACTGAACAAATAGAGTTAGTTTAAAAATGGGTCCTCACATAAATCACAGCAAGATCTTTTTTGATCCACCTCCTAGAGTAATGGAAATAAAAACAAAAATAAACAAATGGGACCTAAAAGCTTTTGTGCAGCAAAGGAAACAAGACGAAACGACAACCCTCAGAATGGGAGAAAATATTTGCAAATGAAGCAACAGACAAAGGATTAATCTCCAAATTATACAAACAGCTCATGCAGCTCAATATAAAAAAAAAAATGAACAACCCAATCAAATAATGGGTGGAAGACCTAAATAGGCATTTCTCCAAAGAAGACATAAGATGGCCAAGAGGCACATGAAAGGATGCTCGGCATCACTAATTATTAGAGAAATGTAAATCAAAACGACAATGAGGTATCACCTCACACCAGTTAGAATGGGCATCATCAGAAAATCTACAAACAAAAAATGCTGGAGAGGATATGGAGAAAAAGGAACCCTCTTGCACTGTTGGTGGGAATGTAAATTGATACAGCCACTACGGAGAACAGTATGCAATTCCTTAAAAAACTAAAAATAGAATTACCATATGACCCACCAATCCCACTACTGAGCATATACCCTGAGAAAACCATAGTTCAAAAAGACACATGAACCCCAAAGTTCATTGCAGCACTATTTACAATAGCCAGGTCATGGAAGCAACCTAAATGCCCATCTACAGATGAATGGATAAAGAAGATGTGGTACATATATACAATGGAATATTACTCAGCCATAAAAAGGAACGAAATTGGGTCATTCATACAGATGTGAATGGACCTAGAGACTGTCATACAGAGTGAAGTAAGTCAGAAAGAGGAAAACAAATATCGTATATTAACACATGTATGTGGAATCTAGAAAAACGGTACAGATGAACCAGTTTGCAAGGCAGAAATAGAGACACAGATGTAGAGAACAAACACATGGATGCCAAGGGGGGAAAGGGGAGGTGGGATGAATTGGGAGATTGGGACTAACATATATACACTAATATATATATAAAATAGATAACTAATGAGAACCTACTGTATAACACAGGGAACTCCACTTCACTTCGCTGTATGGTGGAAACTAACACAACATTGTAAAGCAACTATACACGCCCCCCCCAAAAAAATGAGTCCTCAGTGTTCTATTCTGATGGTGATAGAAGTTACATGTATCTGTGCATTTGTAAAAGCACACTGAGCTGTACATCCAAAAGAGTCCATTTTACTATATATAAATGTAAAAATATATTTTTAAGTGAGTCCTTTCAAAACAAAGCAGGGGTAAGGAATCATTCTCTTAGATGGAAGATAGAGTGTTTTCTTCTAAGGTGACATGGTGGGGAGAGAGAATGTCTTGATTGGGACTCAGGGAGCCAAGGGCCTTGATGGAGAGAGATGCACAGATGTATTAGGGTCACCCCACTGGGGAGATACATTGACCATCATCAGTCCTTGGGGAAGCCAAGGGAGACAGATAAGAAGCCAGGAAGCAGAGATGGAAACCTGAAGTGTCACAGCTGATCCTTCAAGCAAAGGGGGTGGGGTAGAGATGGCACAGGACAGCATGGGCACCAAGAACAAACAGAGTCAGGTGGAAGCAGGAGACCTAAGATGTAGAACCTAGAGCTAAGCTCATAATGGGAAGCTAGGGCAGATTTTATTTTATTCTATTTTTTTTAACAACTTATTCAAGTCAAGAAGTTTTAGCCTCCAGCTCTCCACTAATAGCAGTATGAACTAGTTCCTTCCCTCTGGACTTCAGTTTTCTCACTCACTGCCAAAATGGTAAGACTGAGATGGGTCATCCTCCTGGTCCTTTCTTCCTGAGAACATCATGTGAATGAAAAGTTTAAGTCGGGGTCTCTCTTCTGTAAGCTTTGTCTCATATGTACATGACACACAAATACTGTTAATACAGGCATAAAAGTCTCCTTTGTGATAAAAATAATAGCTCTCCACTTGGTTTTCACCCTTTGGCCCCTTTAATTTCTCTCTTTAAATCAAGTATAGAGTGTAGAAAACTAGGTAGGTTTAACACAAATCAGTTGTGATTAGTTCTCAGCCTTTCACCCACGCCATTTTACTTGGTTAATCTTGGAAGTGGTGGATAAGAATTATGGACTCAGATGAGCTTTAGATATGTTGGACCAAGCTGACTATGCATTTATTAGAATTAGGCAGTGGTGTGGTCAGCTGCACAAACAGATATATGTAGAAACCAACTAACTGAGAAGGAAGGAAGCAATTGGTTGAGCAGCTGCTTCTGTTGGTCGTTGTCCCAAGGAACTTCATACACCAGCTATTTATTCAATTCTCATAGATGCTCTTTGGGGTAGGTAGCATCAGTGTGATTGTACAAACAAGGAAGTGGGAGCTCAGAGTCTTGAAGTTATTACTTCAAAATCTCTCTGTGTCCAGTACAACTAATAGTGGGTTCAGGACACGTGAGAAGGATGTAGAGGTTCTCCTCGGAAGGCCCATAGACAGGAGGTGAGTCTAAATGGTTCAAAACAAGAATCCTCATACTGGTCCTCAAACTTTCATGTTTTTAAGAATCACAGGCGAGCTTGTGAACTATGCAAATTCAAAAGCCTCTCTCAGGATATTTGGGGAAGTAAGAATGGAGTGAAGCCCAGGTTTCTGCATAATTCTAATGTGAGATTTACTGTTTCTCATGAGAATGAAGAGGCCATTCCTCCAGGTCACTGGTAATAACTGTGGCTCATTGAAGAAAATGATAAGGTAGTCATTCAAAGTCACAGTGGATGACACCAAGAGAAAACTTTGGGTAGAAAATTCAGACTGCTACACACCTATCAAATCAGTAAAATCCAAAACACTGGTAACACCAAATACTGCGAGAATGTGCAGCAAAGGGAGCTCTCATTCATTGCTGGTGGGGATGCAAAATGGTACATAGACTTTGGAAGATAGTTTGGCAGTTTCGAATAAAACTAAACATAGCCTCACCATATGATTCAACCATCGTGCTCCCCGGTATTTACTCAAATGAGATGAAAACGTATATCAACACAAAAGCCTGTGTATGAATGTTTACAACTTCCTTCGTAATTTCCGAAATGTAGAAGCAACCAAGATGTCCTTCAATAGGTGAATGGATAAACAAACTGTGGCACAATCTGAAAGCCAGTCTGAAAAGGCTACAAACTACTTTATTTCTACTAGATGGCATTTTGGAAAAGACAAAACTAGGGCAACAGTAAAAAAAAAAAAAAAAATCAGTGTTTGCCACGGGCTTTGGGGGAAGGAGGAAAGGATGAATACATGGAACACAGAGGATTTTTAGGGCAGTGAAACTCTTTTCTATGATACTGTAAAAGTAGATACATGTCATTAGATATGTATATATATATATCTCCAAACCCATAGAATATACAACAAAAAGAGTGAACCCTAATGTAAACTATGGACTTTAGTTAATAATATTGTATCTTTATTGGCTCATTGATACTGTGAAATGAACCACATGATGCAAGAGGTTAATAATACGGGAAACTGGGTGGGAGGGTCTGCAGTGGTATATGGGCACTTGCTCTACTTTCCTCTGAATTTTTCTGTAAACTTAAAACTGTACTAAAAAATAAAGTCTATTAATTTAAAAACTTAAAATATACACTTATAAAGATTACAAAGAAAAAAGTCTCAGGCTTTCTTTGAGCACTCCCTAGGCACACCCTCCTCTTCTAGGAGCCCAGCCCAGGAGTGCTATTTGATTTTGTTGGAGCAGAAGTGTTTCTCAAAGGATGTCAAATTGTTGAAGCTCTGAGATCCTCAGGTACCATGGATATGGTTGGCCCATAGATAGGGTTGCCTCACCCAGGACACTGAGCTTTCTCATTGGTTAGTGGACGTGTGCTAAATGTAATATCTCTCCAGTACCCTCTTTTTTTTTTTTTCTTTTCTTTTTTACGGTCCGCGGGCCTCTCACTGTTGTGGCCTCTCCCGTTGCGAGCACAGGCTCTGGATGCGCAGGCCCAGCGGCCATGGCCCACAGGCCCAGCCGCTCCGCGGCATGTGGGATCCTCCCCGACCAGGGCATGAACCCGTGTCCCCTGCATCGGCAGGCAGACTCTCAACCACTGCGCCACCAGGGAAGCCCTAGCCAGTATATTCTTTACTGTATCATTGCAGGGTAGAGGAAGATAAGTAGGTGGTCAGAAAATGGTATCCCCTGTTTATGGCCCTCAGTCTCATGAGGTAGATAGAATCACCCTGGGCATATTACCTCTTGAACAACTCCTACTCTTTCCCTCAAGTTGTATCCCCTTCTATATCCATGCCTACAATGAGCTCTTGCATATTCAATAAGGGATTGAAGATACACAAGAAGAAGAGGAACATACAGACTGTCCCTTCTCTGAGGAATGTAAGATCTATTGGGGAAGACAACAGTGGACAAACAATTGCAGTAGGACATAATTGTGCAAGGATGGAAGCACGATCAGGAGCTGGGGAACACAGGTGCAAGTGACTCACACTTCCTGGGGGCTTCAGGAAAGATTTCATAAAGGAAGTTCTATCTGAGATGGGCCTTGAAGACACATGGAGAAAAGGGGAACTCTTACAGACTTACAGTGTTAAAGATCTTTTTTGGTTAACCTCTCTGTGGTGGGCAACTATTTTTTTGTTTGTCCAACCTACCATATCCCTCTCTCTCTCTCTCTCTCTCTCTCTCTCTCTCTCTCTCTCTCTCTCTCTCACACACACACACACACACACACACACACACATTCCTATTTTAATAAAAATTCCCCTTTAGAAAACCACCCCTCTTCTTCTTTCAGTCCAGAGGTTTTATTTGTCATTGACCTCTGCCTAGTAAATCAGAGTTAAGACATTGATTCATTTAGAGATTGATGCGTGACCTACATTTGACCAAGTAAGAATCACACCCATAATTTTTGCATTCATTAGTTGTCAGAACATAAGGATTTTCTCAGGGCTTGTTATTTAGGAGGGTGTAAGTCTACAGGGACCATTGCTCATGTGTACCACCATGTGGGGAGGGCTTGCCTGAGAATGAAGTCAGTTAGAGCAGACACAGAAGGAAGTGTTTTGATGACGTTTTAAGTACCCATGTCTACCTATGCCTGAAGCCAGTAACACCTCTATATGCCATAAGTAAATTACCCAATAAAATTCAAACTTGATAGATACTTCACACTAATACAGTAAATGCTACTTAAGTAACATTTGCATATTACCTGGGACCTTCTAGAGGCATCTTCTTATGCATATTAATGGTGGGAGGTTTCTACACACAGCAACCATTCAAAAAGCACTTGTAAATCAACTATACTCCAATAAAATTTTTTTTAAAGGCGCAAAAAGCATTTGTCAATCACATCATCAATCATCAGCTATGGGCCTGCTCTGTATGAAATACTGCTCTTGGCCTGGGGATATAGATAAATAACAGAGCCCTTCAAGAAGTCCAGTGGTAAAGACAGGCACAAAGCAATCAATTACAATGTCACATGATAAGATAATATGAAGTTTAGTCACAGTTTTTTTTTTTTTTTTCTTTAGACAAAGAAAGGAGAGAAAATATTTCTGGGGGAGGAGAAGGAAAGCTTCCTGGAAGAGACCATATCTCTAACAATGGAAAATGAAGCAAGAGTTCACAAGACAGGAAAATAGTGTTAGAGCTTTCCAAAGACAGAATCAGCTTGTTCTTTAGGCAAGGCATAACTAATAGTGTGTTCAAGGAAGAGCAGGTTTTTCTGTAGTAGAAAAGCAAAGCATGGATGGCAAGATTGGTCTGAAATTCATCTGAGAACCATACTGAGATTCAATGATAAATGTGTTTAGCTGTACCAATCAGTTTTGCCCTGTGAAAAATAGGAGGCCAGAAAAAGAAAACATTTTTTAAAAAGAACCAAATTGCTCAGGTTTGAATTTTGGAAGATGCATCTGGTTGTAAGAGGGGATATTTGATATTGTGTGGGGCAGAAATAGAATAGAGATAGGGATGGAAACATGAATGTTACTATAAGAGACTAAGAGAGATGGTAGGGCAGACCGAAGGCAGTTGTAGTTGGGATGAGAGGAAGGGGTAAGAGAAGGAAGAAGAGGGATAAGAAAAGATGACACAATGCTTGATGAACAACTGGGGAGACGTAATTTTACCTTCTTAACTCTCATTGCAAATGCAGATCACTGTGCTAGGAAGTAGAGGATGTCTAGGTGAACTTGACCCAGATACATCCAAGTGGTAGAAACTTCAGTGGCAGGCATTACTTTTGGAATCACCTACATTTTGGGGATCCCGCATCCATTGTAAGCAGAAGTCTTTCCAGCAAGCACTGGCCAGCTACATTTCTTTCACTGAAATAACATACCCAGAGCCCATCTAGCAGCCAGACTCCACTGAGGTTTTCAGAATGCAATTAACATCATCCTCAGTCAACATACACCTGTTACGTGCAAAATACTGGATCAGACTGGCCTCCTAAGCATTTTGGAGTTCTTACAACTATCCTATGAGATGGGCAGTTATCATTATCTCCATTTTCCAAATGAGGAAAATAAGGCTTGGAATAAGTGCACATTTTGTTGTTTTTTGTTTTCTTCTGTTTAAATCATCTTGCATGTATACATTAGACTCATTTTTTAAAAATCTTGAATATGTTTCCACACCCTTATATAATATTTGTAACAGGATTATCAGGCTCAAATAATATTCAGTCAAATGTCTGTAACATCATTTATTCTGGAGATATTTAAGTCACTCCTTTTTTTTTTTTCTGGTATTGTGAATATTGCTATGATAAACATCCTTATTTACAGAAGAACAGATCTCTGGTTATCTTCTGCAATGAATTCCTAGAATTAGATTTACTAGCATGAACATTCTTAGTCATAACGCCTTTTTCCAAATTTTGGAAAGGGTTTCTAAAAATAGTGATATTGTGGATTATCAGAGTTTTAAAACAAGGTTTGGAGGAAGAGTTGCTTGATTAATGAAGGAAAAGCTAGTAATACAGTCAATTACATTTCTTACTAATTCAATTGGCCTTTTCTCCCCATCATCACCTAATCATAATGCTGTCTTAGACAAGTGAATCCTATTCAAGAAACAGAAAAATCCAAGGCCATAAATCACTTATTACTGATTTATCACTTACTCTTTTTTTCTTATGCAGTGAATATTTATTTTAATGTATTTTACTTACTGACAATATATGTTTTAACTGTGAATGTTTGATAGATTTGTAAGTCATTTTTAGCAAGAAAATCACATAACAATAGAAACAATCTCAAAATGTTCTCTCCATAGCATAAGCTACTTTCAAAAATGTTAATTCTATTTCTTCATGAATAGATTATATACTTAGAATGAGGTATATCACAGATTTAAGGGATGATGATTTGTCTTTAAAATCATTTTCTTAAAAAGTTGAACTCACAGAAACAGTAAAAAAGTGGTTGCCAGGGGTTAGGGGTGGAGGAAATAGAGAGAGGTTGGTAAAAGGGTACATTTCATTTGTAAGAAGAATAAGGTCTGAGTCTGATGTATAGCATAGTGACTTTGTTTATAATACTATATTGTATAATTGACACTTGAAATTTGCTAAGAGGGTAGAGCGTAAATGTTCTCACACACACAAAATAGTAAATATGTGAGATGATGGATGTGTTAATTTGATGGGGGGAAGTTCTTTCACATTGTGTAAGTATATCAAGTCACCATGTTGTGCACTTTAAATATCTTATAAAATACAATTATAATTGTATTGGTCAACTTGATAAAGCTGGAAAAAATAAAGTAAATCTAAAGTATTTTGTCAAAGATATCTGTGAGTATATAATGAAGATCTTTAACAGAAGAAAAAAAATTAGTAAAAATGTACAAATTAAATAAATAAATAAAATCCTAGTCTTTTTTTTTTTTTTTTTTTTTTTTTTTTTTTTTGCGGTACACGGGCCTCTCACCGCTGCGGCCCCTCCCGCTGCAGAGCACAGGCTCCGGACGCACAGGCCCAGCGGCCATGGCTCACACACCCAGCCGCTCCGCCGCATGTGGGATTCTCCCGGACCGGGGCATGAACACGCGCCCCCCACATCGGCAGGCGGACTCCCAACCACTGCGCCACCAGGGAAGCCCCAGTCCTAGTCTTTAGTTACAACTTCAAATGTCTTTATAGTTAATTGGCATTTTTTCTCATTTCCAGGCTTTTAAATTTATTTTATAATTACTCTTCGTCACTTCACCTTGAGTTGTTTTAATAAGGTTTCTATTTGGAATGATTTGAATTTACAGAAAATTTGCAGAGGTAGTACAGACTCTTCATGTCATATCCTTTACCCAGTTTCTCTTAATGTTAATTGTGTGTACAACCATTTATCAAAACTAAGAAATTAACATTGATACAATACTCTTAATCAAGCTGTACACTTTATTTGGATTTCACCAGTTTTTCCACTGAAATCCTTTTTTCTGTTTCAGAATTCAATTACTGTAGAATCCAAATACTACATTGCATTTAGTCTATCTTTTGGTTTGTCAAATTCTTCATTGATCTGACTAGAGTGTTATTATGCTAATTTGAAATGTGGCTGATGAAGGCTTATCCTCAGAGTAGCAGTTTCTTCTCTTGTCCTAAAATCTACTTCTGGTTGTCTTATTAGTATTATCTTCAATCAATATTCTCTTTTCAGGAATTTTAAAAATCCACTTCTTTTTAAATGGGTTAATTTAGTCAAACCCAGGTTAAATAATCCATAAATCTACTTAACTCAGCCATGCTAAACTTCAGGACTTCACAACACAATGGCAGTAGAATAATTGCCAATCTTGTTAAGTTATGGAATTCTCACTCTTTCACAGGATACATTGAACATTGTTCAGGACTTGGGACCCTCTGAAAGATGGAGAAACTAATAGCACCAGCTTCAATCAATGTGTGAGTATCAGGAAAAAAATTTTTTCTCACTTTTTGATAAATGGATATAAATTCTATTTAAATACAAGCATACCTTGGAGATATTGCGGGTTCAGTTCCAGACCAGTGCAATAAAGCAAATATCACAGTAAAAGGAGGCATACAAACTCTTTTGGTTTCTCAGTATATATAAAAGTTATGTTTACACTATACTGTTATGTTTACACTATGTATAGTGTAAGTGTGCAGTAGCATTTTGTCTAAAAAATCCTAATCATCATCTGAGCAAGTTGTAGCAGGAACATCAAAGATCACTGATCACAAATCACTGTCACAAATACAATAATAATAATGAAAAATTTGAAATATTGTGAGAACTTCTAGAATGTGACACAGAGAAACGAAGTGAGCAGATGCTATTGGAAAAATGGTGCTAATGATAGACTTGCTCAATGCAAGGTTGCCACAAAACTTCAATTTGTAAAAAGCACAGTATTTGCAACACGCAATAAAGTGAAATGCAATAAAACGAGGTATACCTGTATATGAATATTAAAATAGGTTTCAGTATTTTCTTCCCATATGGCCATAGATATGCTTGGCCCACTGAAGGGATTCTGCCCCCATAGGAGGCTTCCCAGCTTCTGCAGGCTTTAACAATGCTGGGAGGAAGTAATAGTGCCACTGGGGCTGGTACAGCCCCACCCATAGCCTTCCTTTCTAGTCCTCACTGCTCAGGAATGCATCCTTATTAAACCAGGCTCAGAAGCTCAATGTGTCTGCTCTGAGTCACTGAAAACGCTCCTGAAATATGACATCTGCAGTGTTAGGGAGAGCAGAACTTTGTTGTGTGGCATTTAAACTTTCAGCAGGATCACAGAATGTCTGTTATTTCAAGTTGGACTTGATTATTTTTTTTTAACCGCCAGACTTTCAGACCATACAATACCAGCTTTCTTCAAATGTAACTCTTAAGTTCCTTTTATGGTAAAGTTTAATTCTGTGAACATATGGAAGGTTTGAACGTCTGCCAAATGTTTTAAAAGACAAGGTTATAAATACCCCGGCAGCAAGCTTTGTTCCTTAATGTATGGCTCTGTTACTCGGAGTCAACGTGGAAGATAAATCAGAACATAGAGCTGGCTTGGGCATTAACTTGATATTTCTGGCAAGTATTCATAGTATCTCATTCGAGAGAGAGAAAGAGAAGTGGTTGTTCTGAGGTAACATTAACAGAATGCAAAAAAAAAAAAGAACGGAATTACAGCTTAACTAAAACATCTAAAATGTGAATACACAGTCCAATTCTCTCACCAGAAAGTTGAAGCATGAAAAGTCATCATAAAGCCCATGGGACTGGAGATTATACTCTTTGCCTCATTCCTCTAGATTTGGAAGAGATACCTCTTAATTTCCTGGGTAATGGATCTCCCCATCCCACCTCAAGCTCAGTTCTTCACTAATCCCTAGGGCACTATTCTCAAGTGTCCCTCTGCCCAAAGTTAGGCTCGTTCCCGCCTGATTCAGCTCAGGACCCATCACGATCATTTCTCTGATTCTGCTCTTTCCCTAGAAACAGGGATTGGCTGACCTGCCCTTGCTCTCCACAGCTTCTGACCCAGCTGGAGCCATTTGTGGCTGGGCTGATAGTCAAAAGGGACTTCCTCAACATAGGATGCACTGTTTCAAGGCTGGGCCTAACATGTCTTTGAGATGAGGCTTCTTGGCTGAATAAACCTCAGCATGGCATAAGGAAGACTCTTTGCCTGAACCTTTCAGGTCACTAGGATAATGTTTAGTGACTCATGTCCTCCTCACAGTAAGTGCACTTAGTATCCTGAATGGCTTAATGTAGCTTCCAGTGATTCCAGAAACGGCCTGGACTGAGCTCATTTATGTGGCAGGATGTGATTAAGGGCAGAAAGCTAAAAAAGATATCAAGAGAACTAAGACTAAGAACTAGGACTATTTTTTCCACTTCCTGGATAAGAATTTTTTGTTCTTTTTCACATACCATCTAAACCTGAACTTCCACATCTCTAAAATGGGAATAATAGCAAACCTGACTTACTTAGAATATTGATGAGACACATATGACATAGGGCATGAGGAAGCTCATAAGAGCCTGAAAAGTACTTTTGCTTTTTTTATTGATGAGTTGGGGTTTGCTGGTATAACAAAGAACCTTCAACTCAAAATGGATTACAAACACAATTTGAACTCTCACACATGATACATGTTGTCTGTGGGTTTCTTGCCACTCTGCTCCACTTGGACACTTTCTGCTTCACTCCAGGATTCAGGGTAACCCCCTATCTGGGGATTGTTTTCGGTAGTGTAGGGGAAAAACGATAGTAGAACCCTATGGTGGTTCTGGAACCTTCTGCTCCAATGTGTCATGTGTCAAACCTGCTCATATTTCATTAGCCAAAGCAAGTCATATTAATAGTCCTGACCTCAGTTGGTGGAAAAGTATACATATCTCATGGGAAAACAAAACAAAACCTGTCAAAGTTCTCTCTTCTCTGCCTTACTTGTAGCCCTTGGACAACTATTATGAAGTAGCCTAGAAAGAAGGAACTCATCTGAAATTAAATAGACAGGGAGGGAATAGAGGATGAAAGATTTTATGGAGACAGTTAGAGGGGGGAAAAAGGCAATAAGGAAGGAAAAGCGAAAAAAAAAAGAACAAAACATCATACACAACACTTCTGTCCCAGAATTTGTGAAGGAGATGTTGTAACTCATAGTGCAAGATTAGAGCTGAATTCTTAGTGAAAACCAGGGTTCACACACACTGTCACGTCAATGACAGTGACAACTTACATTAGACTCTGGGTCTCAGAGCCTTGGTTACTTGGCTATAAAATGAGAAGAATGAAGGCAAGTGCATCTCATAAGTTTCAATGAGATAAATAGATATGAAAGTGTAAGTCATAGAACTATCAGGCAGAAATAAATAAAGCAACATTTTGGGGGAGGTTGTCTATTTGCTTTTGCTTACTCTAACAATAATCATGATAGAAGGACCCAGTAACAATTAATCACTCTCTCCTTCCACCTACCTAGCCATCAGCCACCAAGTCATCCACACATATATCCAACCTATATTTCCCTACATCAACGATTTAGAAAATTTAGCCTTCCATAAAGAAAACGAAAGTGTTTGCTGAAGATAGCTGGAAAGTCCCATAGTCATATGCCTAATTACATACATCTAATTGTGAACAATATTCAATATATGCTCATTTCCATCTGCAGAGTTGATGAGAGGAGGAAAACTCAGAAAACTGGTTGCACAAAGCTTGGAGTGGTCCCTTTCCCTGAATACACTCCCTGTTTGGTATGCCCGAGGCCTCAGTCAGGACTCATGTCTGTTCCCTCTGCCTGGAAAACTCCTCCTCTGTGGGTCAGCACAACCAGCTTCCCACATCCTTCAGATCTCTGCTCGGGAGTTACCTCATTAGAGATGCTTTCTTGACCATTTTATACAAAATAACAATCCGGCAGCATGAGAGAGAGAGAGAGTCTTACAAAAGGACAGAGACATTTTGTTGTTGTTGTTCACTGATCTAACTCTTAGTGTACATAGTGTCTGGCACAGAGGAGGCACATATGAAAATGCTTTGAATGAAGCCAGTTGTGTTTTGTGCAGTCTCTGGTTCCAGTCAACCCAGATAACCAGCTCACTTAATTAAGACTGAACCTTCAGGATCACCTTAAGCCATACAGTCATTCATCTCTACCTGGTTTGCCTTAACTTTCCACTAGGATATTGGGCAGCTATCAAAACTTTCTTTTATAGGCCATTTGGTACATGAAATCACCAAATTTACATCCGTAAAAAAATGCACTGCAGGAGTGTCCAAGCAATAAACCTGACCAAGGAGGTGAAAGACTTAGATGCTGAGAACTATAAAACATTAATAAAGGAAATTAAAGAAGATTCAAAGAAATGGAAAAATATCCCATGCTCTTGGATTGGAAGAATTATTATTGTTAAAATGGCAATACTACCCAAAGCAATTTACAGACTTAATGCAATCCCTATCAAATTACCCATGACATTTTTCACAAAACTAGAGCAAATAATCCATAAATTTATATGGAACCGTAAAAGACCCAGAATTGCCAAAGCAATCCTGAGGGGGGAAAAAAAATGAAGCAGGAAGCATAACTCTCCCAGACTTCAGACAATACTACAAAGTTACAGTAATCAAAACAGTGTGGTGTGGCCTTTCCTGGTGGCGCAGTGGTTGAGAGTCCGCCTGCCGATGCAGGGGATACGGGTTTGTGCCCCGGTACGGGAAGATCTCACATGCCGCGGAGCGGTTGGGCTCATGAGCCGTCGCCGCTGAGCCTGCGCGTCCGGAGCCTGTGCTCTGCAATGGGAGAGGCCACAACAGTGAGAGGCCCGCGTACCACAAAAAATAAACAAAAACAAAAACAGTGTGGTGTTGGTACAAAAACAGACATACAGATCAATGGAACAGAATAGAGAGCCCAGAAATAAATCCACACACCTATGGTCAATTAATCTTTAACAAAGGAGGCAAGAATATAAAGTGGGAAAAAGTCTCTTCAGCAGGTGGTGCTGGGAAAGTTGGACAGCTGCACGTAAGTCAATGAAGTTAGAACACACACCATGCACAAAAATAAACTCAGAATGACTTAAAGACTTAAACGTAAGACATGGCACCATAAAACTCCTAAAGAGAGCATAGGCAAAACATTCTCTGACATAAATTGAACAAGGTTTTCTTAGGTCAGTGTCCCGAGTCAATAGAAATAAAAACAAAAATAAACAAATGGGGGGACTTAATCAAACTTACAAGCTTTTGCACAGCAAAGGAAACCATTAAAAAAAAAAAAAAGACAACCTATGGAATGGGAGAAAATATTTGCAAACGATGTGACTGACAAGGGCTTAATCTCCAAAATATACAAACAGTTCATACAATCAACAACAAGAAAAAACAAACAACCCAATCAAAAAATGAGCAGAAGATCTTAACAGAAATTTCTCCAAAGAAGACATACAGATGGCCAATAGGCACAAGAAAAGATTCTCAACACCACTAATTATTAGAAAAATGCAAATCGAAACTACAATGAGGTACCACCTCACACTGGTCAGAATGGCCATCATTAAAAAGTCTACAAACGACAAATGCTGGAGAGGGTGTGGAGAAAAGGGAACTCTACTACACTGTTGATGGGAATGTAAGTTGATGCAGCCATTATAGAAAACAGTATGTAGGCTCCTCAGAAAACTAAAAATAGAATTACCATATGATCCAGCAATCCCACTCCTGGGTATATACCTGGACAAAACTATAATTCAAAAGATACATGTACCCCTATGTTCATAGCAGCACAATAGCCAAAACATGTAAACAACCTGAATGTCCATTGACAGATGACTGGATAAAGAAGATGTGCTATATATATACAATAGAATACTACTCAGCCATTAAAAAGAACTAAATAATGCCATTTGCAGCAACATGGATGCAACTAGAGATTATCATACTAAGTGAAGTAAGTCAGAAAGAGAAAGACAAATACCATATGATATCATTTATATGTGGAATCTAAAATATGACACAAATGAACCTCTCTACAGAAACAGAAACAGCCTCACAGACATAGAGATCAGACGTGTGGTTGCCAAGGGGGAGGGGAGGAGAGGGATGGGCTTACCAGTCTGGGGTTGGCAGGTGCAAACTATTGCATTCAGCATGGATAAACAACAGGTCCTACTGCATAGCATAGGGAACTATATCCAATCTCCTGAAATAAACCATAATGGAAAAGAATATTTTAAAAAAAGAATGTCTCTATGTGTATAACTGAGTCACTTTGCTGTACAGCAGAGATTGGCACAGCATTGTAAATCAACTACACTTCAATAAAAAATAAAATAAGATAAAATGCGAAGCAATCCCTCCCCAAACACAAATTCTATTTGAATAAAATTCTAGCATAAGAAAACCGGAGTTTGGGAATATAAAAGTGTAGAAAATTAGAAAATTCAATGAATTTTAGCTTTGAAAGCCTCAGTGGGAGATAAAAAGGGAAAGTGATGTGATATCAGAACTCCATCAGCTGGCACATAAAGCCAGGAATGAATTAATGTTTGAATAGAGAACCATATCCCAAAATGCTTTTTAGTGGATATATTACCTGTGACAACACAAAATATATTTAGGTATATTTAATTGGGGCCAAGGAGAAAGAAGATCTTAAAAGTCTTCAATGAGCATAGGACAGAAGAAAGAAATTTATAGTATAGCATTAAATGTTATTATTAATCCAATGTTTGTAAAATGTATATATAATGTATTTATTTAAACCATTTCACCTCAACTTAGTTTATTTGGTTTTCCTATTATGTTTTAAGTTCTGAGACTTATTCTCTCAGAGTTGTGAAGAGCCTCTTGACTGGGGTGTTACTGCTATAAGTCAAAGTTGCAGGAGCACAGCCCAGCACTCGGGTTTTGCTTACCCACGTGAGCTCAAGTTCTGACAATCTATTGCTTGATATCTGAATGCTTCTCAACAAGTCATTTCACCATTCTGTGCCTCTGCTTTCTCATCTACAACATGGTGATGACAGTAAATAGTTCTAATGCATGTGATAATGAAATAATTAAATGAATTAAACTTAGTTGCTTAGTACCTGGCACTGAGTTTGGTATTATTTTTTATTAATAATAGTAGTATATAGTAATGCTTTTTCTATTGAAAATCATTGAAGTCTGTATTAATTGGGATTTTTGGTTGTAAGCAATGGAAACAGAAGTTAAGCTTAAACAAGAGAGGTGGTTATTGGCTTCCATAATCGGGGAAGGTTGTAGGTATATATGAATTGAGTCACAGGAGATGCAAAGATGCTGTCATGCTCATCATGATCTTCATCACTCTCACCATCCTCTCATGGTATTTTCCTCTCCCTCCTTTTCTCTCTCTCCCACTCCTTCTTCTCCCTCTCTCCCCTCCCAATTCCCTTCCTGCATTACTTTTCTCTCTGTATCTCCACTTCTATTTACCTATCAGTCTGATTCTCTCCTGTTTCACGTATGGTTTCTTCCTAGAGCTGGGAAAGTGGTTCTTGCTAGCCATGAAACCATATCCTCAAGTTTATAATGCAGAAGGAAAAGAAACCCTTGTATCCCCATAGAGGTTCCTAATTTCATGAAAGAAGCTGCCTGAGTCCAATGTTCACCATTTGTATACAACTCTGTGGACAGGCAAATGATGTAAGACAACGGGCTTCTGAGAAGCAACATGCAAGGTAATCCCTGGACAAACAAATGTGGTGATCAGGCACAGCTCTCAATGGAACGGGACAGACACAACAACAGAAACCCCCTGAAAGCGCCTACTATATGCAGCTGTTGTTACTACTATGCTCCCTATGACCAATAAGAATGTCTACCCCTCACAATCTTTAATGACTTAGGAGCAGCAACTGTCCACCTCTCCTACACTAATCAATTAATATGAGCCTCCCACCCCAAATCCTCAGATATCTCAGGCTTTGAAGAACCCCAGATAACATTTGTCACCACAAAGTTAGGAAGAGCCTGGGATACACTTTGTACTGCTGTTTCATTGTCGGCATGACCCCTATAGAGCATTACTCCTTAAGACTAATAGAATATAGAATATCACTTCAGTTTTGATTTTTTTTTTCATTTCCCTCTGCCTTGGCCACCACTGGAATTTCAAAAACTTAACTATTACAATTTTCTATCTACATTAAAAAATTAAATGCAAAGTAAGTTAGGTTAGAGTACAAGTGTTATGGTGAGAATGTTATTTTTAAAATGCATCAGTGGCTCCCACACAGTGGGGCCTTAATAAATGTTTAATAATGGCTATATTAGTTTGCTTCCTATAATTGTTTCTGCCATTAAAATGCACTTCTATCTTCTGGAGGAAAATGGCAAGTGAGAAGTGTTAAAACAACATACCATTAAGATGGTAAAAAGGACATTTTTTTTCTAGCCAGAACAAATAGCTCAGGGATTTGTACTTTTTATTTTCTTATTTAATCACACATAAGTTGCGTATGTAGAGACTGAAGGATTCATCCAGTGGCATCCAACACTTCTATATCTCCTAGTGTTGCGATTTTGGAATAATCCATGAGGAAATCAGTTCACCAAGCACTTTCAGAGTGCCCCCAGTGGACAAATAAAGGTGTCAGGTGATGTGGGCAACACAGAGATGAAAGTGTTGAAAGTTCCTGAGAGTCGGGAAGGAAAGATTTTTATTGAATGTAAAGCAGGTTATAAAATTTTCTGATGTGATTATTGTGTGTGTGTGTGTGTGTGTGTGTGTGTGTGTGTGTGTGTTGCTTTTATAAAGACTCACATTCATACAACATACATAAACCATGTTTTTAGAGACACACTAGCAAGCATCCATTCAAATTAATTAATGCTCCATTCTAAACTTGATCACTTGATAAGAACAACAAATTCTTATACAATGTATTAGATAACGCATTAAATTCCTCATTCCAAAATATCGTGTCACTGTACGTGATACTGTACTTTTGTACTAACCTGCATAGACAAGTAGTCAGCTAGCTTCTCTTTTTCTGGTTCCTATTTTTTTAAATAGCAACATAACTGACATTCTGAAAAACAGTAAGCACTAGGAATTACGAATGACCAAAGAAACAAGGAAAACCGGACAGATCTATCACATCATATCAAGCATTATTTACTACCACCTGTTCTTGCAGGTTTGTTTGTTTCCGCCCCCCCACCCACTAATCACAGATATGTGATGTACCCTTCTGTTTCATTTTATTTTATTGCAATCCCTAGAGTAACACACTCCTCACTTTACTGGCAATTAAACTTTCTGAGATACTATGCAGAAGATATGAAAACAGACCTGATCTTCCAATAGGGAAGATCCTTTGTTTGAAATATTTCATGTGTTTGAAGAACCCTAAATAGTTCTTTGTATCTGGTCACATAGATGTATATGTAGATATCTGAGGCAAGAATGACAGATAGCAGCTGGGGTCAGGGTTTTTCCACACATCATTTCATAATGTTAGCTATAGGTAAACAATGGAAGGTTCTAAGCATTGATCTGATCCAATATGTGTCTTAGAAATATCACTCTGGTGATTAACCAGTGGACAAGATGGATTAGATAAGATTGCTTACAGGGTAGAAAGAATGAACGTAGAAAGCTCAGTATAGAGAAATTTTGCAAAAGCCCACACCAGACAGTAGTAGAGAAGACAGGGGATTTGAAATTTATCAAGGAGCAAACACTATTGGGAAGCTCATTGAAACCACAGTGTTCATAGGAAACCAGGCCACCCTCATTCTTATTAATGGCAAAAGATGCGACCTGACCATAGGTTAAAAAAAAAAAAGGAAGGGATGAAGATTCTGCCTTATTGTTCAAAAAATATTTGATTATTGGCCTAAATAGAACTACCACTTTAGGCTGGGGGTTGTGTAAGTTACCTATATATTACACTTATAGTCAAAAAGCCAGAACTTAATTTTGAGCAATAGTTACGATGCTATAGCCAAAACTTTAGGTGGTATAACTGTTATAGTGTTTTACATGGGTTTACATGTTTAATCTTTGCAACAAGTTTTTGAGGTGAATACTATTATTAGCATTAATATTAGGGATAAAACCAACTAATTTCACATAAAAAATCTTGCATCAGAAAAGTAGTTGTGAAGGGATAATTTATCATTGTAAACTCAGACTTAGGGTATGACTGAAAATGAGTTTGCTAACCTTAGGAGATGTGAGAGTAGAGGGGAAAAAAAGTGAGGAAGGGTGGGTGTTAATTTTATTTCTACTTCAAACTTCCAATTTGAAAATAGTGATTCAAGAATTTGGGACCTTGGGTTTCTGATATGAGAAATTAAGAAATTATGCAAAATACTCTTTAAGATCATTTTTATTTTAACAATCCTATTCATTTTTTTCTTCCAAATAACAAGTTATTTATGGAATAGTTTCTTGTTATTAATATTTATAATAATTGATCAATGATTCTTTATTTTATAAACACCATATAAAGCATTTGGGAGGACTAAATGCTACATTTAATTGAATAAGTTTTCATGAAGAGCTGTTTTTACATATTATTTAGATCTTATATCCATAATATATGGGATCATTGAAAGCTGGTTGTTTACAAAACCATACAAAGAGCATAGCAAACTCAAGAGACAAAAGGGTGAAGACTATAATTTAACGAAATGCTATTTGCTAACACAGGCTAGTCATTTGTGAAGCTCCGCACGTCTCTATTAATTTCACACCGCCCTGATTATGTGCAGCACTTTGTTCCACTGAACCAAAATTTAGCCTCAGGATTCTTCTCAACACAAGGCTTTAGTAGCCATTACTAACGAGGTAGAGGTTTGCCACATAAGATGAAACTTCATTTCCATCTAATGGGTACAATATCTGTCCCGTTGAAAATGAAACAAACATGCTTCCATACATGTGTCTCACTTAGGTACATCTGAAACTGTAAATGTTTCTGCAAACTTTTAAGAAGAACAGCTGCCCCACACTATGAAGAAGTGCTTAGAAAATTGAGTATTTTCTTCAATTCTCTCTCCACATATAACTCTCTTAAGAGCCTTTATCCTGACTCTGTTAAAAGATAAAAACCTGAGAAAACTCTCTGCTGAGAACATCTCATTCAGAGGCCGAATATCTCTTTATAGGCTGGGGGAAATAATAATAATGTTACCTAGGCAGTAAGTGTTAGATTAAAAAAGGAAGCCAGTGTTCGCTTGTGTTAATGGGTCAACAGACAGACTTTAGGGCCCACCACCTGGCACATCTGGGCCTGCTGCTTCTCACACAGGCCCCATGACGCATTGGAAAGTCAGGAAAAGAAGCATCACACCTTTATTTGTCTCTGAGCTCAGAGGAGGTGGTGTTGGGCCTGAAAAGAGCTTGGAAAGTACAGCCAGGTAAATAAGGACTCATAAATTAGTTACGATGTTTGTTACTAGCTCTTGGGGATTATATAGAGGTGCTCCCCAAGCCAGCAAATAAATTAAATGAGCTGGTGTTCTAAGAAGGAAGCTAAACATGCCTCTCTGAAGGGATCATGGTGTCCTGAAGCTCCCTGGACACCATGACTTGATAGTAAAGTTGATAGGAATAACTTATCCAGAGTCGGAACACGTCCATCCAAAAGGTGGGAGGAAGTGGTCTGCCATGGAGACCTAGTAAAGGAGAGTCACAGAAACACATGCTGGCAATGTGTAAAAATGTCTGTGTAAAGGCATCTAGATGAGGAGGAGCCTTAATTGGTGACTGGTTTTTTAAGATAGGAGAGACGGGGGGTGGAACAGCAATTCTAGAATTCAGTGGCCTTCTTCAAATACATTCAGATAACATCTTTCAAGGAAATGGGAATGTCCCTAAATCACTAAACTATCTTTTTTCTTAAAGTCCAACCTTTATATTTCAAAGCAGGAACTTTGAAACTAAAACATCTAATCATGAATAAAAGGCTACGTCTCGAAGAATTGCCCCGACTGGATTGCTCTAGCAGTAAGAACAAATTCTTTTCATCAATACTGCTGTCTAAAAGCCAGCATTTTATGCTGAGGAGGGCAGGAGCACTTTAAATCCCAGGAGAAACTTTTCTGATTTTAATTTTTAATTAAATCGTTTCTTGCCAGCAACAAAGTAGTTTAGGGAAAGGTCATCCACAAAAAAAAAAAAAAAAAAATCATGATTTTAAGTGGAGCCAAGAGAATGAGAATAGAAAGTGTTTAAAATCTTCTCTAATCTCCCACAATACTTTTAGAGACTGAGGCAATGTTTAGTTGAAGGGAATCAGCATTTATCAAGTGCCTACTGTGTCCCAAACTCTGTGCCAGGGGTTTAACTGGCTACTGTCTCAGAACACCCATGAGGTTTGATGAGGTTTGATCCTAACTATCCTGATTTTTCAGGTGACGGAACTAAATTTGGGTGGCTTTAAGTAATGTGCCCCTGATTGTAGACCTGAACATGGGAAGATCTAAGACTTAAACCTCAGGTTTCAGAATTCAGTACCCACTTTCTTAGGCATAATCCTTCTCAGTGAAGGAACACACAAAACAAACTTGAACACAAACACTTAGTAATATGCACAGCCAGAATCTGATAGAAAGAAATTCAATTCCCTAAACAATTTCCTATAAAATATAACAATCAGTCCTGCCTCTTTTCTTAAATAGGAAACTACAATCCATTGGATTAATAATATTCTTCTTTTACTGATGCTTGAGGTATCTTTTTCTCAGTAAATTTATTATGTTTGAGCATGTATGCATATGTGGGTGTATAATGTTTGCTCCTAAAACAAGAGGGCCTGATATTCTTCTTCTTAGATGCCCGTTTAAATTAGCCATGGGGGAAAAATTATGAAGTGATAAATTCATGCATTCATGCATACATTCTTTTAATGTCAATAGTAGTGTGATCAGTTAACAAGGTAACACTGGTAAAATGTTTGTTTTGATGTGAAACAGAATTACATCTCACTATTCTTTCAAAATGCAGAGAAACTTCACATTCCTATGGATTCCATTTTTAGGTTTCTAAGTACGTGGCAGCCAATCATCCATTTATAAAGGAAATTATTTTTTCTCTGGGGCAGAACTTTATTGTACCCTAGAAACTTATTAATGAAATTCCAAAAGAAATTAAAATACTTATGGAACTTGGTCTGGATCATACTATGATCTTATGGATCATCACTGTCTCTACTCCAACAGGGTGCTCTGTGTGAACTGCTCTTATAAGCCAATCAGGATCACACTTATCCTTAGGAAATAGTAGCAATGCCTGTGATGCCTATAGTGCGTTCATATTTCTAGGAGTCCACTGTTTCCTTAGTCTTCACAAAAACCCCAGGAACAGTGATAATTTTTCCTCTCCAGAGAAGAAAACAGAGGACCAGAGACTTACACTGACTGCCTAATTTGACTCTGATAGTCAGTGGAAGAGCTTTGACTTATGACATGCTCATCTTCTAAGTCTAGAGCCGCAACTTCATACCACAACTACCCACAAAGAGCTCCAGCAGTTTGATCACTTGACCTACTGCTGGATGACATTGCTGTATATCGCTTATTCATTTAATGAGCAAACGCGTAAGTGTCTGCTCTGTGCCCAGGACAGTGCCGGGCACTGGGAATACTGTATTTAGCAAGCACTGTCACAATCTGAAGGGGCAGGTGAATATTAAGCAACACGAAGCCTGATTAAAGAAATATGGTCAGGTGAGAAGCTGACCAAAAGTTCGGAGAAGACATGTCTAAGGAATAAATAAATACAGTTTAGTGGGAATCTGAAGAATGAATAGGCATTAACCAGACAATGTATATATACTGTGTATGGATCAGCATGTTCTAGTCCAAAGAGGCAGAAGGAGCAAAGGCTCTGTGATATGAGTAATATGAGCTAAGGATGGAGAAGTGGGTGGGGGTCAGACTATAACAGGTCCTCTAAGCCATTGGGATTTACCATATCTCTAAAAAATCAGTGGGACGTGTCTAAAGGGTTATAACAGCTTGGGCAGAAAAAGGGTGATGTAACTACATGGTAGACTGGCAACCTCAAGAAGACTTTACCTAGTTGGGATCTTCTGAAGGTAGCAAATGATATCTCCACTTTATCCTCAACTAAAATAAGCAATATCAGATCAAAAAAATCAAGTTTTTTTTTTTTTTTCTAACAAGGACTTAGTCTCATGTTACAAAAAGGCTGGGTAAGGCTGCAATACTTATTATCAGTCCCCAAATATTCAGGATATAAAAGATTGCATGTAATTTCAGGAGTGGAAATAATCTGAGAAAAGCTTGAGTCATAGCCCTTCCCCTTACTGGCAAGGAAACCAAGGGTCAGGGAGTGAGTTATCAGAATTCATGGAGCAAGTGAGAGTCTCTGGCTGCCTTAGCATTTTCCATTTCTAGGAAGATGTGAGCAAATTTCCAGGGGGATTAATCTCCCCTCTTCATTCTGCAGTATATGCAACCAAGATGATATGGTACCTTTAGATAACAAAGAGTAACAGCTCTCAGTTTACTGTCAAATATCCATTTCAGAAGCAGTGGATAAATTAAATGTAGGAGGCACGTACACATTTATGTATTTTCCATATCAGAAAATGACCTTGTTAACTGTCATCTTCCCATTGAGGCATCTCCCTCAGCATAACATATATTAAATTTATGGATACAAGGTATAAATATAGTCACTAGCCATTCATCCAGCCAGCATGTATTAATCACTAGTGTACACAGCACCATAATTCAATTAAATTCCGTTCATTTTTATAAGTATTTGAAAGGCAGCGAGAGGAAAGAACACCAGATGCAGTTTTGAATCATGGTTTCAGTACTTCCTGAGTGTAATGTTAGGTGAAACATATAACTTCTGCAAGTCTCAGTTTCCTCATCACGAAAAGGAGGATAATAACTAATGACCTCATTGTGTACAGAACCTAGTAAATGAAGTCATACTGCACCTAGTCCCTGGCACATAGTACTTAATACATGTTTCCTAAGTGCAGAGTGACTTAAAAACACTCTGGGATTTTTCACTTTTCTTTTGGTGATTCTCTGTTTCTGCACAGATGTTTTGGTATTTCTCTACTTGCGGACCTGCTTAAAACAGAACCCATCTATTCCTTGGGTGCAGCAAAATGAACCCATTACTATAAAACCGCCTCAAGGATTATGAAGTGGAATTGGAAGGCTGGGCTCTGTTTTGCCCGGTGTTGGAACACCATCCCAAGCAGGGAGGAAATACCACTCCTTTCTCGGGCACTGGAAGATTCTTCTAGACCCATTATATTTCCACCATAAAATGAAATTGACTAGAAGCCTTTACTGAATTCTTTCCTTCCACACTGTGGTTTGGCCCATGAGTGAACTGCTAACTGGCCGCTCAGTGCCCTGGACTGTTCTGCGAACCCAGAACTCAGCTCAGCTGGGGAAGCAGCAATTTCTAATTACGTTACTCTTGAGTGCCAAGGACAGAGTGGCAGAATTCA
Organism: Grampus griseus; assembly: GCF_964374135.1. NCBI lineage: Eukaryota > Metazoa > Chordata > Mammalia > Artiodactyla > Delphinidae > Grampus > Grampus griseus. Next base: position 37,496,720 of record NC_139013.1, read on the forward strand.
TGAACTGCTGGGAGAACCATTTGTGTATCATATTTCTTTGACTATGTAGCTGTTTTCCCTATGTGTCAATTTCTAGTTAGAGTTTGGGATGTGCCTGACAGTGCTCACCTTCGAAATGGGGGAGATGGCTCATATTTGAAAACTGTGCTTGCCATTTGATCAAATAGACAACCTCTTTATGTGTTTAAATGTGAAGAATTCTACTGCATCGTGGTACACACACACACACACAAATAAGTGTGCTGTCTACTTATACTGCACGTTTTAAAATATACAGATGGATATAAATAAAAAGACAAGGGGTTCAGAATCAGTTGAATTTGGAATTGATCCTAAACTCAATCTGTTGCCAGCTCCATGACTTTGAGCAAGTTACTTCACCTCTCTGAGCAGGGCCAGGATGAAGGTGGTGTCAAAGAGGCACCTAGGGTGTAAAATTTAAGGAGGCACACATGACCCTTGATGAATTTTGATGAATATCTTGTCCTTATTTATCAGTCCACTTTTGTTTATGTATTAATATTTGTCAATGGAATTACTCATCAAATGTTATGAACATTTTTAAGGCTTCTGATGCATATTGGCAAATGTCTTTCCAAGAAAGTTGTACCAATTTACATTACCCACAGCTGGTGCTACAGTGTGTCACAAGAGGACATTTTCACTGTTCCATGCTTGGCAGTTGAGGGAACAGACCAGGTCTTAAGCTGTTTAACCAGGGACAAACCTTCTCCTACCTGTGATGGCTCTTCTCCACTCAGCTACCAGCCTGTTTTCTTAGCCACTCTACTTGTGTTCCATATCCATGGCTATAATGCCCATGGATCTGACCGAAAAGCAGGGCGTTCTTCATAGCTTTGCTTCCCCACTCTTCTGTAAAAGCAAACAACGGTATCGAAGAGTGAGTAGGCTGTGCTGGGCACAAACCAAGGGGAAAAGCACTGCATAAAATTGACCTTATGTGCAAAGGTACAGCTGGATAAAAGGACAAAAAGTTTCCAGGAATTAGTTAAATACGTAAACAAACATTCAGCATCTCAAAGAGTGATGAGAAAAATGGCTGGAAAGGTTGATCTGAGTCCTTTATTTAAATTACTCTTTACTAAGCACAATGTATTTTACTTTTTAAATTCTTGTTGAAGTCTTATGGGCAAGTGTTATTATTCTCATATTAGATGAGAAAATATGTTCTAAGAAGTTTGGAGAAATTCAATTCCGGCTCCCCCAGAACAATCAACTAGTGAACCACTAAGCTTGGATTCAAACCAACCTGACCTCTATGATCATCCTCTTTGTCTCACAATGTACTTTGGCACCAGGCAAACTAATTTGGATAGTTGGACTTAGCAAGTCAATATTTTTAATCCTTTTGATCTCGACATTGTTTTGAAGTGGTTTAGCTGGTCCAACTCTCTCTGAAAACAATAACTGGTAACACAGTATTTATGCTCTTCCAGGCATTTTTCCAAGAACATTACTTCTAAGAAGTCATTTAAACCTCGAACATCCCCACAAGGTAGGTACCATTATTAGTCTCATCTTACAGTGAGGAGGCAGAGGCCCAAAAAGGTTAAGAAATTGGTCTGTAGCTGTGAAGTAATTGCATGCGGTAATTGAGTTTATCACCCAGATCTTCATAATTATGTCCTGCTTCAGAGGTGTTCCTGGCAACACCTTACATCCCGTTGCGGACACAGTGGTGGAATCCACAAGAGCCACCTGGACTGCACTGGTAGCATAAAAGCAATAGGTGAAACACCATAGGCCGGTTGTTTTAGACCTCGGACTTATCAAAGGTTATCAAATAAGAGTAAAAAGTCAGCTGCCTCTATATCACTTGCAACTAAAATATACTCGAAGTTACTGATCTTGGTGGTGCCTTACCATCTTTCCTGTGCTGGATTTCACAAGTCTGACCTTTAGACATATAACACTGCCTGCATCCCCATGCCCTACACCTGGCCCCTATTAGAGTGAGCACATGCTCAACATTAATTGCCTGAATAACTCCGACCGAAGAATGGCAGATGAATTTAAGCAGCGAACCATCCAACAAAGAAATTTTCATTAATATTCACAGAACTCAGAGTGCAGTAGAGCAAAGATTCAAACTGATGTTGGTTTTAACCTGGTGGTGAATACATTCCTACACTTCTTGGTGGGGTGCGGGGACAGATGGGGACAATTCTTTCATGCAACCAAAATATAGTGATTTCCCATGCTCTGGTGTGGACACAGCCAAGTTCCATCTGCAACATGACCTTCAGATTCAGGTAAAAAGGTTTTAACTCCTTTAGAGACCTGGGTATATCCACATGCTGCTGCAACATTTGAGTGGAAAGTAAAAAATATGGTGCTTGTTCCAGATATTTTTTTCCTTACTGAGCATATAGATGTTTCAATGTCTTCAAGTATTGGGCAGCAAATAGCAAAAGAAAAATCCAGGTGATAGATTACATTTTTCCCTTTACATCTACACATTTTTGTGGGGCATATGAAATGGTGTGCTGCAGGGATCTATTTCTGGTTTGAATGAATAAACTAACCCATGAGTGTTTTTCTATTTTCTCCAGCAAAATAGAAAATAGCCACACACCACACAATCTCAGGGCTTGATATTTTATCTCACCTTGCCATGAAAAAGCTAGGTATATTATTTGGCAGAAAGAATAGAGGTTATTTGTAGGGTGGAGAAGGGGAGGGACAGTGTTGTTTCTTCATGATATGTAGAAGATCTTTGGAAATATTTGAGAAAAGGAATAGATCATTTGGAAAGAACAAGGCTGAGGAGTCACACTGATCTTCCATTTACTAGCTATGTGATGTTGAGAAAATTGCAAAACCTCTCTGATCTTTGATTGGAGGTCAGAGCGAGCAAAATTCTCTCAATTGCTGTAAGGACTAATGAGATGGCATTTGTAAAGTCCCTAGGTAGCTTGTATTGACACCTCATTTCATAACACTGTTCTAACCTCTTTATATAAATCAATTCGCTTTAGCCACAAAGTAACCCTATGAGATAGGAACTGTCATTTTACAAATGAGGAAACAGAGCCTCAAAGAGGTCAAGATAGTTGTTTTGTAAATGACAGAACTGGAATTTGATCCCAGGCAACTTTACCTTGAAATCAATGTTTTTAACCATTATACCGTACCACTTCTAATATATCATAAATGATTTATAAATGCCTGCCATTTTAGGATTATCTGTTGCAGAGTTAGCCAAGTTCTCTGAACAAGTTCTTCACAATCAGAATACTCATAGGCGTAATCCCTAATAGTGGCCCAAGAGGTTTCAGACTTGTGTTCCAAACATTTGATGTACCTCAAGCATGATTCACCTGAACATGAGGGAGAATACAGTATAGAAGTAGAGAACGTGGGCTTTGGAGTCTGACTGTATTTAGGTCTAAAGCCCATTTTGCCACCTAGTAGATGAGTGGCCCAAGCTAAGCTAAGTAATGTAAGACATTGGACCTTGGATACTCAACCAAGAGAGCACCACAGAGTGTGTGTTTTAATGATGATGGGGATGGTGGGGGGCAATACTGGTATTTGAATGGGTGGGGGTCAGGGATGCAACACAACTGTCCTGTACAATGAAAAATTATCGTGCATTCTATATGACTTTTGAAAGTCCACCAGGTAGTTAGGTAGATTAAAACCTCTTTATAATTATATGTACCTAGATTCAAGTCCATTTTACATATAAACATGTGGCTTTTATCTCATTGCTTTAAAATGCACTGAATTTTTCAGAAATACACCTTCTCTGTAAATTGGGGAAGACAGATTTTTAAAATCTTACCAAGTCAATTATACTTCAGTTAAAATAAAAATATTACAAAGGGTTATTAGTTACAGAAATACCCCCTACTGGTGTGGTTTTTTGTTTTTTGGGGTTTTTTTGGCTGCATTTGGTCTTCGTTGCTGCGCGCGGGCTTTCTCTAGTGTGGCGAGCGGGGGCTGCTCTTCATTGAGGTGCGCGGGCTTCTCTCATTGCGGTGGCTTCTCGTTGCGGAGCATGGGCTCTAGGCACGTGGGCTCAGTAGTTGTGTCTCTCAGGCTCCAGAGCGCAGACTCAGTAGTTGTAGCACACGGGCTTAGTTGCTCTGCAGCATGTGGGATCTTCCCAGACCAGGGGTCGTACCCATGTCTGCTGCATTGGCAGGTGGATTCTTAACCACTGTGCCACCAGGGAAGTCCCCCTACTGGTGTTTATACTGCCAGTAAAATATATGTTTCAGCCTGTATTTTTGGCTGTTCCATTTATGGTGATTTTATGTATGGATATAGGTATCTTACTACTTCATTATATCTTCTTGTAACGTCATGTCAGACATTATAACTTAATTATGGGGAATAGTTATTACTATTATCACAGTAGTACTTAACTTGTGCATAATAGTTATTACTTTATTGTAATCTATTATCTTTAATTTCTCTTCTGTATCACGATTAGGGCATTGCACTGATTTTATAAAAATTATGTATATAGATAATTTAGATTATTTATGAATTTCATTTCAGGATGATAAAGGGAATATTATAAAATATGTGTTATAAAAAGAGGCATTGGATCAATAGGATTTAGAATAACTACTGTCATCGGTGCTCCTGGGATTAGAAAGTCTACAGTGGATAATGGGTTGAATGTTGGACCCTAGAATTGAATCCAAGGTCACAGAGCAAGAATTAGAATGTTTGTATTGTAGAAATGTTGACTGCATTAGAACTCTGACCCTGAGCAGGGTTTCCCCACACTGTTTTTTCTGGTAACCCATGAGCACATATAAAGAGCCTTTGGGTTTGGGAAGGAAAGCTGAGGTTAACATGCAAAGTTTGAGTACCCTAATATGTCACTTCTATTGGTGGTTTTGTTTGTTCATAGCCCTAAATTAATTTCTTAAGTTTGTTCATTCAGCTTGGAGCTCTATGAAGGAAGAAGATAAAACACAGTAATTAGCTTATTGCCCTGTCATTATTGAAAGCCTGTGATGGCAGTCCCTAGAGGTATCTTCCCTTTGTGTAACACTCTTGGAAGAAAATGTTACTTTATACATAGCTTAATTTTGCTTGTTTTATGGAATGCCACATGATTCTGCCACCAAACTGTGGGTTAGGACAGGCAGCGGCACCCTTCCCTTAGCTTTAGATGAGTGAATTGAGTCTCTTAGCTTCACCACGATCACCGTGGTTCAGAAAAATATCTCAGTAAATTTAAGCCATTGATTGACAAAGCAAATTCCATCAAAATCTGCAATGATCCTCCAACACATAGATGATAAAATTCAGATTCTCTAGAATGGCGCTTGAGCCCTGTCCTATGATTCCCCCATTGATTCAGCCTCATCTCCCATCCCATCTCCTCCAGGTCCAATCCAGCCACACAAACTATAGGAGATGCATTACCCAACATGACCTCCCATCTAAACTGTTTCCAACACTGGGTTTCCTAGACTACTCAATATTAAATTTACCCTCAATATTACCCTCAATATTAAAGACCCAGCTCAAATGAGAAGCATTCCTATTTCATCACCTTTCTTACCTTTCCCCTCCATATTCCAATGTCTCCCCACCATATCACTTGTTACTTTAGAGTGTCATTAGTGATGAGCCTATTTCTGTGGACCCGACCCAATCAAGTAGTTTTTCAAAGGAAAATACTTTTCATACTTATCTTGTATTTCTAGAGTCAAGAACAGAGTTTGGGACATTGCAGCTTGGTCCTATTCAGTGAAGAGAGTAACTGATGACTACCCACTACAGAGTGTTTCGCCTCCTTATATTTTAGAGTAAGGAGAGAGAAGTGATATTGAAGAACTGGGAGCAGTTAATCAGAGTTACTGGTAGAATCCTGTAGAAAGTGGTATTTCCTTTAAAAATATAGGCTGGTAAGTCAACCTGGGTTGGGGTAACAGTTTTTGAGTCTTGGGCAGAAGGCTTGAGTTGAGACTTCTGGTGAGGCCATTGGTCTTTTACCAGTGGCTATGGTGCTAGAATGGCCCTCCCTCTTCCTGCTGAAGGCAACAAGGCAGCCAGAAGCGCTAAGAGGAGAGGAACTCTCTAATGCACAGCTGGCAAGAGGAGAAGTTGGTGCAAACTTTCTAGGGAGGAACTTGTACGTCTGTGTGTAGAAAATTTTATTAATAAAGATATTAGCATATTCCTTCTAGAATTATTGATATGAGAAACTACTGAAGAAATTAAATGTTTAAAAGTAGGGACTAATTCTAGTAAATTATGTAATATCTACATGATGAAATATTGTGAACCATTAAACACTTATTCCAAATAATAATAATACCAACTGCATAGCTAGACAATTTTTCAACATTAGCTATTTTCATCCTATTATCAAGTTTAAGATATAGTCATTATCATCCCCAGTTTACAGACAGACAATCTACACTAAAAAAAAAAAAAAAAAATGTAGTCTTGCTTAACATTACGTGATTAGGTAAAGCTGGGATTCAAACCAGATGTGCCAAATGAAAAAGTCCATATTCTTCCCACTTCACTGAATTGCTTGTAATACTTTCAGTGACATGGGAAAGACGTTCAGGCTACAGTGCTACATGACAAAGATGATTACAGATACAGGTGCTATGTTAAGACCATGAAGGAAAAATAGAAGAAAAAAAAAGAGGGAAATAATAAATTTGTGGTTTGGTTACACACCTTTTCTTTTCCTTGTATTTTTGTGTTCTTCCTAGTTGTTCTATAATGAGCAGGCATTACTTACATAATGCAAATATTAAAATAATATAGGACAAGGAAATATTCCAGTTTTATTGTAGATATCAAATAAGATGGCATTCGCTTATTTTCAGGCAGATCCTAGTGTTCCCACTGAGCAAAACTAGGCAAGAAAGAGACTTCACTACTGCTTGTTCCCAGCAAGTCCTGCTGCATTTATAACAGCATCACAGAACTAAATAAAGCAGCGTGGGTCAGGAGGGACAGGGTGGTCAAGGTGACAAATGATCCAATCTGGTTGAAGGTAGTAGCAACCAAGAAAAGCCATTAGGGGCTTCTCTGGTGGCACGGTGGTTGAGAGTCCGCCTGCCGATGTAGGGGACGCGGGTTCGTGCCCTCGTCCGGGAAGATCCCACATGCCGCGGAGCAGCTGGGCCCGTGAGCCATGGCCGCTGAGCCTGCGCGTCCAGAGCCTGTGCTCTGCAACGGGAGAGACCACAGAGGTGAGAGGCCAGCGTACCACACACAAAAAAGAAAAGCCATTAGATTTGGTGATTAGAAGGATATTGGCAGCACATGCCAAAGTCGGTGGGGTATCAGGTCCAGAGCCAGACCACAGGGTGTGACATAAGACAGAGAAATGAGGAAAATGTCAGCAGGTATATACCACTTTCAATCAATGGGTGAGTAATAGCATATCAATTGAAGTGTGCCCAAGTTTATATGAAGGTTGCCCATTGTGATTCAACAATCATTTTGAATTTCTCAACCGCAAATATTCATACACATTTGACAGGAGGTAGAAATTGGTGTCAGTTGTTTCTAAAGAAAGGTCTAAGACTGAGCCATTTTTGGATTGCCGTCTTAATACTCTGCTAATATCTGGAATACAGTGAATTTTTCAGTCTTTCAATGACCTCATCTTGAAAATGGGGTTGTCAATGCAATAGGAGACTTGGTGTGGATCAACTACTGATTTAAATCCTTGTGAACTAAACATTCTTGCTCCATGTAGCTTTCTAAGAAAAGAATACTACAGGAAAAGCAATTGCCGTTAGCTCAGCCTGCCCTGGGAGAATTTAATGAAAAGAAGGAACCTGTAGAGAAAACAGCACTTTTTAGATACAACCGGATACCTCATTTCCATGGGCTTCCCATCCTAATTTGTTAAAGCAGGATCCCTTTTTCTCCTGAGCCCAGCAAGGTTTGCCAGTCTGCCTTCCTTTCTTTAAGTGGCCGCCTCCAATTTAACATATTTATTGGCATCCTCAAGTGAGCCTTCAACAGAGCTGAGCCATTTAAGGGTTTGCCCTCATCTTATTATAAATTAGTTTTGAATATCTCTCAGTATGCACAACATTCCTCAGCTACCCAAGTTAGAACTCCTTATTAGACTAGGAAGAATTTGCCTTTTAATTAGTTTTACCTCTGGTGTACAAAGCCCACTGAGATTACTACACTTAGTAAAATTTAATTAACTTGACAAAAGATCCTAATTGTTTTCGTACCACTGGTCCTTTGCAGGGCTAAAATTAATGCCCTCCAAATTAGGTGGCCACAACAAAGCTTCATTCTAACTGCCCTATATTGAAAAAAAAATTGCAAATTATAATTCACAGGAAGTTTTTCTTCGTCAGACACCAGGATTGGGGTGCATAGGCAGAGATTTACAAACCCCTTAGGAAGAGCTGTCCAGGGGCAGGGATGGGAAGAGGGCAGGGATGAGCCCCCTACCCCCAGCACACACACTATCTCTCTCTCAACTTCATTCTTCTGGAAAGCTTTGTGGAAATGAGATGTGGAATGGATTTGTTCAACTCCTCAAAGACCCAAGCAGACATAATATATCATGCGAATTAATAATGAAGGTTTATAAGTAAAAATACTGAATGAATAAATATTCATTCATTCTTTCATTTATCTTTCATTTACTCCTTTAATGTGCATTTCCCAAGTACCTTTGGGGTCAGGTGTTCACAATGGAATATCTGATCTTTAAGAACCCTGAGCCTTTGCAATGTCATTTGCAGCTTTCCTTTTCGTCTGCTCGCTCCATCTAATATTCTGTAGCCTTCAAGACCAGCAGCATTTTTGTGCTCACTCCTTTGTGTTCCGGAAGCATTTTGTCTTCCTATTCTAGTAATGCTAACTGCGTTGGAAAGATATATCCTGACATCGTGTGCCCCTGCTGCTGGCTTTTGTTTCTTTGTGGCAAAGTAGGTTTTAACCTGGTCACTCTTGGACCTTGTACAAGAAAATCTTTGTATTTTGGTCTTCTCTTCAGAAGTGGTAATAGCTTCTTGGTGGAAGTTCTGAAGGACTGAATGAGAGCTTCATATAAAGAGAAATGGATGAGGTTGGGCATAGAGCTGATGCTCAGTATTTTATTTTATTTTTATTTTTTTATCTTTTATTTTTATTTTAAGAACCAAGTCAGTTCCCTCACCCCTGATCCTATCAGGCCTAATTTCCATCTCCTTCCACAGACCACCATGTAGTTTGAGAATGCACAGCTCTTATGATTAAGCCCATCTGACTTATAGTATATTTTTGACCTCAGACTATCATCATCATCATCAATATTACTATTTATGTAATGAACACAAGACTATGCCTGTTGCAAAAGCTGTATCCATCCATTAAGTATGACTGAAATTTTAAAAAGAGTTAACATTGAGTATGGGCTGCAACATTTCAAAGAGGTCCTAGTTTCTTTGTTGCAGAATCAGGCCACTCTGCCACATACTGGAATATTGTGGCTATGCCCGGAGCTTTGCTTTCTTTGCTCTGTTTCTAACCAACTACCCTTACCAAACTAGTGAGGACTCTGAAAAAGTTTTTTACTTCACCAGTCAGTGCGGTCAACTGCCTAAAAAAGTCTTTCCTCCATTTCTGAAATGTCAGGTTCCTTCTCTTGTGTTTAATAACAGCCTCCCACTCCAGGCATCCCTCTTGGAACATGTTGTTCTTCTGCTTTGGCTGCCAATCACAGTATCCCATCCTCCTGAGTGTGCACATCTGACCCAGGTCTGGACACTCAGGGTGCCCCATCCCAATGGCCACAGTGACTACACGATGACGAGTCTGTTACCAGCCTGGATTGCATATAGATGAAGTAAGCTCTCCATTTCCTTCAGGTTCAGAAAACTAAGCAGGTGGAAGCCTGGAGCTGGGTTTGCCTGTGTCTCTTTTTTCCAGGATAATTGACTATGGGATGGAGGGCAACTTACTGAGAGAATTAAAGCTAAGACATGTAGAAATGGAGAGGAAAAAGGAGAAGAGACCTGGAGGGGAAGAGAGAGAGATGACAATATTCCTGAAGTCACTGGAGACATTTGGCTCCAACCTCAGACTTTCTCATTATGTGAGAAAGTAAATACTCCCCGCCCCTCCCCTCCCATCCTCCTCCTTCCCGACCCCTCACCCCTTGCCCTAGGTTAGTTTGAGTCAGATTTCTCTTATTTGCTACTGAAAATTTTTTTTTTCCATTCCTTTGTACCTTCAACCCCTTTATCATGCCTTCTTTCAAATTCTTTTCTTCAACAAGGACATGACCAGCTCCAAAGATGGTGCTGCCACCAGTGCCCAGTTTTAAGGGAATGTAGGTCAAATGCTGAGTGCCCGTGAGGGTGCCGCCCTTCACCCTGCCTCCAGGCTGTGTACCTCCTGAGCACCCCAGACGGGGTATGGGTTCAGGGGCTTGTTCCGTGCTCACTGATGAATTCCGATGGGGTCAGCCTTAGAGAATCTCAGCCTCTTTCAGCACCAGGCCTTTACAAATTTGAAGGACAGCCAGAAATAAAAGAAGACTCTCCCAAACCACCGCGCTTCAGACCACACATCAGACTTACAGCTCAGAAAGGGGCTTTTTCCTGATGAAGCAGATAGACCTTGACAGTTTCCCCTCTACAATGAAAAATCGAACTTTGGACCACATTTTAAATGAAATGAAGTAATCTTTCTTTTTCAAATACTATATATTTCTAAGGTCAACAATTAGCACAATAATTTGTGAACTTTGACAAGCACACATTTTAGCACAGGAGGAGAAATGTATATGTGATTGATATCCATAGTTATATCTATATCTATATATATGATTATATATATATATATAATCATATCTATATCCATTAGCCATAGCCATTACCTATATCTCCCTTCTTGCTCTAAATTTCCCAGGGATCAGATCTATAACATTTATGTTATTATAAAAAAAAATAATTGTCACCAACCGTTTTTTAGTCTATCCACAACTACGCTTACTCAACAAAACTTTTTTTTTCCAATTTATTTATTTTTAAATCTTTATTGGAGTATAATTACTTCACAATACTGTGTTTGTTTCTGTTGTACCCCAAAGTGAATCAGCCATGTGCATACATATGTCCCTATATCCCTTCCCTCTTGAGCCTCCCTCCCAGCCTCCCTATCCTACCCCTGTAGGTCATCGCAAAGCACAGAGCTGATCTCCCTGTGCTATGCTGTCGCTTCCCACTAGCTAACTCTTTTATATTCCGTAATGTATATATTTCCTTTCCCATATTAGGTAAGTTTTCAACTATAATCTCTTCAAATATTTTCTCAGTCCCTTTCTTTTTCTCCTTTTCTTCTGGAACCCCTATAATTCGAATGTTGGTGCATTTAATGTTGTCCCAGAGGTCTGTGAGACTGTCCTCAGTTCTTTTCATTCTTTTTTCTTTATTCTGCTCTGCAGTAGTTACTTCCACTATTTTATCTTCCAGGTCACTTATCCGTTCTTCTGCCTCAGTTATTCTGCTATTGATCCCATCTAGAGTATTTTTAGTTTCATTTATTGTGTTGTTCATCATTGCTTGTTTCATCTTTAGTTCTTCTAGGTCCTTGTTAAATGTTTCTTCCATTTTGTCTATTCTACTTCCAAGATTTTGGATCATCTTTACTATCACTATTCTGTATTCTTTTTCAGGTAGACTGCCTATTTCCTCTTCATTTGTTAGGTCTGGTGGGTTTTTATCTTGCTCCTTCATCTGCGGTGTGTTTTTCTGTCTTCTCATTTTGCTTATCTTACTGTGTTTGGAGTCTCCTTTTTGCAGTCTGCAGGTTCGTAGTTCCCGTTGTTTTTGGTGTCTGTCCTCAGTGGCTAAGGTTGGTTCAGTGGGTTGTGTAGGCTTCCTGGTGTAGGGGACTAGTGCCTGTGTTCTGGTGGATGAGGCTGGATTTTGTCTTTCTGGTGGACAGGTCCACATCTGGTGGTGTGTTTTGGGGTGTCTGTGGACTTATTATGATTTTCAGCAGCCTCTCTGCTAATGGGTGGGGTTGTGTTCCTGTCTTGGTAGTTGTTTGGCATAGGGTGTCCAGCACTGTAGATTGCTGGTCGTTGAGTGAAGCTGGGTGCTGGTGTTGAGATGGAGATCTCTGGGAGATTTTCGCCATTTGATATTATGTGGAGCTGGGAGGTCTCTTGTGGACCAGTGTCCTGAAGTTGGCTCTCCCACCTCAGAGGCACAGCACTGACTCCTGGCTGCAGCACCAAGAGCCTTTCATCCACACGGCTCAGAAGAAAAGGGAGAAAAAGAAGAAAGAAAGAAAGAAGGAAGGAAAGAAAGAAAGAAAGAAAGAAAGAAAGAAAGAAAGAAAGAAAGAAAGAAAGAAAGAAAGAAAGAAAGAAAGAAAGAAAGAAAAGAGGGAGGAAGGAAGGAAGGAGGGAAGGAAGGAAAGAAAGAAAGTAAGAAGATAAAATAAAGTTATTAAAATAAAAAATAGTTATTAAGAAAAAAATTTTTTAAAGAAAAAACAAACAAAAAAAGGACGGATAGAACCCTAGGACAAATGGTGGAAGCAAAGCTATACAGACAAAATCTCACACAGAAGTATACACATACATACACACTCACAAAAAGAGGAAAAGGGGAAAAAATCATAAATCTTGCTCTCAAAGTCCACCTCCTCAATTTGGGATGATTCGTTGTCTATTCATGTATTCCATAGATGCAGGGTACCTCAAGTTGACTGTGGAGATTTAATCCGCTGCTTCTGAGGCTGTTAGGAGAGATTTCCCTTTCTCTTCTTTGTTCTCACAGCTCCCGGGGCTCAGCTTTGGATTTGGCCCCGCCTCTGCGTGTAGGTCACCAGAGGGCGTCTGTTCTTTGCTCAGACAGGACGGGGTTAAAGGAGCCGCTGATTCGAGGGCTCTGCCTCACTCAGGCCGGGGGAGAGGGAGGGGTACGGATGCAGGGCGAGCCTGCGGCGGCAGAGGCCACCATGACGTTGCACCAGCCTGAGGCGCGCCGTGCGTTCTCCCGGGGAAGTTGTCCCTGGATCCGGGGACCCTTGCAGTGGCGGACTGCACAGGCTCCCCGGAAGGGGGGTGTGGATAGTGACCTGTGCTCGCACACAGGCTTCTTGGTGGTGGCAGCAGCAACCTTAGCGTCTCATGCCCATCTCTGGGGTCCGCGCTTTTAGCTGCAGCTCATGCCTGTCTCTGGAGCTCCTTTAAGCAGTGCTCTTAATCCCCTCTCCTCGCGCACGAGGAAACAAAGAGGGAAGAAAAAGTCTCCTGCCTCATCGGCAGGTCCAGACTTTTCCCCGGACTCCCTCCCGGCTAGCCGTGGTGCACTAACCCCCTGCAGGCGGTGTTCACGCAGCCAACTCCAGTCCTCTCCCTGCACTCCAACCGAAGCCCGAGCCTCAGCTCCCAGCCCCCGCCCGCCCTGGCAGGTGAGCAGACAAGCCTCTCGGGCTGGTGAGTGCTGGTCGGCACCGATCCTCTGTGTGGGAATCTCCCCGCTTTGCCCTCCTTACCCCTGTTGCTGTGCTCTCCTCCGCGGCTCCGAAGCTTCTTCCCCCCTCCACCACCCACAGTTTCTGCCTGCGAAGGGGCTTCCTAGTGTGTGGAAACCTTTCCTCCTTCACAGCTCCCTCCCACTGGTTCAGGTCCCATCCCTATCCTTTTGTCTCTGTTTTTTCTTTTTTCTTTTGCCCTTCCCAGGTACCTGGGCACTTTCTTGCCTTTTGGGAGGTCTGAGGTCTTCTGCCAGCGTTCAGTAGGTGTTCTGTAGGAGTTGTTCCACGTGTAAATGTATTTCTGGTGTCTCAACAAAACTTTAATGAGCACCTACATGCTGCTGAAAGGTGCCAGGAAATGAAGATAAGGGAGAAAAGTCCCTGCTCTCAGTTTATACTGAACCTCATCTACCCACTATTTCATAGTCACATTTTGCACTTATGCTTTTTCTTCTCTCTTCAATACCTTCTGCTTCCTGATGTGCATTTGTCCATGTTCTTCCCAAACGTTACAATCTATGAAGTCGTCTCTGATATAGCCAACGTGGAAATGGTTTCTTTTGTAGATTTTCATAGTTTATTTGCTGTCTCTCCCTTTGGACATATATTTCGTCATTTAGTAGTTATTTATGTGCATGTCATCTCTGCAAATCAGAGATTCTATCATACAAGTATAGATATATATTCATACATATGTGTGCATATGCACATAATATACATAAGTGTGTATGCGTGTGTGTACATCCTAGGTAGCACCGATTATAGTTACTGTGGTTAGTACTGAGTCTGACACCTCATAGGTGGTTAAAGTAATAAAAGAATGTTCAGTGACCATACAAATGACTGACTCAAATTCCCCGTTGAGTGTAGAATCCTTCCCACTAAGAAATGCTCTTTAGAGAAAGTGATTCCCTGAGACTGTTGTATTTCCCAACAAAAATGCTGAGGTGTGTTTGCACTGGGCAGAATGAATTGCTTCCCTGTGACTCAAGCATCCATTTGAGGGGTGACATTACAAGTTCCTGTAATGACCACCAAAAAGGATGGTATTGATCTCTGAAATTGGCAGGTACATGTCCTGCAGATGGAATATTCATTTAAGAAAATTACAAGGATCAATAGGTCAAGGGTCATCAAGAGAGATGACAGGTTCTAATTTCAACATATGGCCTGCCACAAGCTAAGGAAAAGGGAAAGGGCCCATTTGTCACATCTGGGTGATAAATCTTCCATGTGCCTCTTTATTAAACATAAAGTCATGCAAGCTCTCGGCAGCTGTGACCTGGGCATCCTAATCTGAGAAATGGGGTAAGGTTTACTTTATCAAAAGTACTGTCCAAAGGGAAAGAAGTGAAAGCAACATTTGTTAAAAGCATGAAGCACGTGCCAAGCTTGGCAAGACACACTTTCACAAATGCAATCAAACCTCATACTCCCAAAAGCCTCATGGGGCAGACAATGTCATTTCTGCTTTTCAGATGGAAAAACTGAAGTCCCCAGGGCTGGCAGAGCTTAGCACACTCTCACATCTAATTGAGTCTGGGACCCAGAATCTTAGCGCCAAGCCTTATGGAGTGAAGACTCCTGAGGAGAGCAGTTGTCACATGGACTGAATTTCAGAAAGATCATCTTGATCCCTAGCTGGATTTACCACTTTCCTTCTGGCTGACATTTGTTCTCTCAGCCTTGGTTCCCTCATCTATGAGTGGGAATAAGATGTGTTAGAAAGGTATTTAAACACTGGAGGATTCTTGAAGCTTCTGCACATCACACTTTTAAATGTCAGAGCATTTTATTTTTTATTTGTATGTTCAGATACGGGAATATTTTTACCATAAAGGTGAGGGTAATGCCACATATAGGAGAGAGGGCTTTTAAATTTTTTTAGTTTGTTATTCACCTATCTAATTCATTTATGATCCAGTCCATTAACTTTAACACCAGCACTGGGAATATTACCCTTCCTCCACCTCATGGAGATAGCAGAATTCATTTTGGATTCTTGGTTTCCCCCAAAATCCATGCTTAGTGTCCCTTCCCTTCCACGCACTATGAAATATACAGGCAAATCCCAGATCTGATTCTTGGGAAGTTTAGAACAAGAAAGAGAGATGGTATAAATATAGATATAGGCATAGTTATAGAGATAAATATGAATATTAATCACATACGCATTTCTCCCCCATGCTAAATTGTGTGCTTGTCAAAGTTCATAAGGGCACAGAGCTACATGCCTCCTGCATCAAAACCCTTAAGATTTAGGCTAAAGAAAACAATCTCCCTCCCCAAGGGCGTGTTGATGGCACCGACAAATTGTCTGGGGCTGTAGAACATTAAAAAGTTGGCAGACAAGAGGTAAGATACTGGGAGCTGCTTTGGAGGAAGGGGAGAAGAAAGAAGTAACACACTGGGTCCTTGCTTTGTGGCAGGCGCTGTGCCAAGCATGTCGCACGCAGTGCACGTTTGATGTGTCCAGACAACATGAGGCAGGCCTATGGTTTTGCAAATGAGGCCACTGAAAGGTCTTCTCCAAGTGCATGCCTGGGAGGATGGGAACCCAGGCTGTCTGACATCACCGATGTGCTTCTTGGGGCTGCAGATTCCTTCTTGGGGAGGGGATGCCCTTGAACTCCAGGACTTGGCCCAAGCAGACTGCACTGGTTTTGTTTTGTTTTGTTTTTTGGCTGCGTTGGGTCTTTGTTGCTGCACGCAGGCTTTTCTCTAGTTGCAGTGAGCAGGGGCTACTCTTCGTTGCGGTGCGCAGGCTTCTCATTGCACTGGCTTCTCTTGTTGGGGAGCATGCGCTCTAGGCAGGCAGTCTTCAGTAGTTGCAGCATGCGGGCTTAGTAGTTGCGCCACATAGGCCCTAGAGCATTCAGGCCTCAGTAGTTGCAGCATGCAGGCTCTAGGGTGTGCGGGCTTCAGTAGTTGTGGCATACGGACTTAATTGCTCCGTGGCATGTGGGATCTTCTGAGACCAGGGCTCGAACCCGTGTCCCCTGCATTGGCAGGTGGATTCTTAACCACTGTGCCACCAGGGAAGTCCTGCACTGGTTTTTAATTCCTTGGAGATTTGGGAAGTGACCAGAGACAATAACCAGCCACACTGGTTTCTGCTGATAAGACAAGATGTGGGTGTGGGGCATAGCCTGAGGTCCTTGGGTGTGCATTTCTGGGCAGAGAGCCTGGAAGGAGGAGGGGCAGTGAGAGGCTAAGGCAGCCTTGCCGCAGTCTAGGAGGGGAAATGGGCTCTGCATCAGGCCTTGCACTATAGCTCCTGCCTCCTGGGGCCAATGCCACAGACAGTGCTCTAGGAGCAGGGCAATGCCAAAAAAAGGCCTTCTCTGACCTCCTCTGTTATTTCTGGATCCTCCACCACTTTTGATCTCTCTGGCCAGACTGGGAAGTCCCTCTCCAATAGCAGCCTACGAAGGTTATTGCTCATCTTCGCTTCCCTGTCTTTGCCCTCTCTGTTAGCCCTCCTGCACTTTAAAGATATTAAAATATTGTATGTCACAGCATTTTCTTTAAATAATAAATTTACTGCAGCAAAATTGGAACAGCTTTCGAAGCACATTCTTTGAGATGAACCTTGATGTGATGTATTACAACATTTAAAGCAGGAATTCCATACACAAAGGACTCATTGGGACCTGAAATGATTAGATACATATGAAAAAGAGCAGTAATGGGAAAGGCAGGCCCCTCTCTGACCTTAGCTTCCCACAGTCAATACTAATCGTGTTCTTTTTTAATGACACCCACAGCTCTTGCCTAATGAAAATTTTCCCATTATGAGCTTCTGTCAGGAGAAGAACGCACCAGAATGATGCACGTGTCCACATCTGGGTACATACAGGGGTGTATTAGCAAATCTGAAAGAAGGACAAGCCTTCATAATAGCACATGCTTCTTTTCAAAAAGCTGATGGTAGCTATTCCCAATTTGTGTTTATCTCAAGGGCAGTAAAAATTCTGGCAAGTTGGCATAAAGAATATGATTCTTGGGCCCTGATTTAATAATATGGGGGCAACTTCAGAGACATATTTCTAAACTTCCCTTTTAATTTAATACATTAGTCAGACATGGGAAGGGAGTGGACATAATTACCACACTTTTTAGGAGATCATACACTGTTTGCCAGCTAACACTTCAAAATACAGGTGGCCCTCTTGAGCAAATTATGGTCTCTTAATTTTGTCACCTTTGAGATTTTGTAATAACCTATAATTGATTGTTTTAGTGAATTGCATCTTAATTGAAAAGTATAATGTCTAAAAGCTGTTTTAATTAGCAGTTATACCAGCATTTTGCTGCTGTAGACCCAAAGAATATAAAGAAATGAGTAAATAAGTACATAAATGATTTGCCAGCTCTGTCTCATGGCAGTGTTCTGTTTCAGAACACAGAGCTGTGAACTGGGGATCCGAGGGTAGTTATAGAAAGACTGAAATCGGCACCTCTTAAATGACTTAAATTTCAGTCCAGAAAAAAGTAGCTGATTTTTCACCCTAGTCATCATACCCCATTGAATTTCCTTCCATCACTTACCCAACTGCTGTTTCAAAAATCAGGTCTTCTGGACAAGGCTAGTTTTAGATTTAGAATCATGGATTCTTTACAAAGAATTAAAAGAGTATGCTTCACAAGGGATTTTGCCTATATCATTCAGGGGTGGGGGGCATGAAAACCTATAAAACTAATGCCTCAAAGTATACTTTTTTCTTATTTTATTTATTTATTTTTGGCTGCATTGGGTCTTCATTGCTGCACACAGACTTTCTCTGGTTGTGGCGAGTGGGGGCTACTCTTCGTTGTGGTGCGCAGACTTCTCATTGCGGTGGCTTCTCTTGTTGTGGAGCACGGGCTCTAGGCACACAGGCTTCAGTAGTTGTCGCACATGGGTTTAGTTGCTCCGCGGCATGTGGGATATTACCAGGCCGGGCCTTGAACCCCTGTCCCCTGCATTGGCAGGCGGAGTCTTAACCACTGCACTACCAGGGAAGTCCCTCAAGTCTGCTTTTTAAAAATCTGATTTCCTTCAATATAGCAGTATTGAGTGGTCAAAAGTCACTCAGCTCTACATTAAAATGTGTGTATTTACTATATGTAAATTATGCTGCAATTTAAAATACACAAGTATTAGGAATATAAAAGCCCAGTTTACCTAGATTCCTGGCCTGCTTGGCTAATTTAATGTGGCATCTACTGATTAAGAGAGCCACTCATTGCTAGTGAGGCAACAAGACTTAAGGTTTTGTGCCACTGCATGTTTACAAAGATGATTATCATATAGTACCTTCTATATTCGTGGCGTGCATTTTTTAATGAACCAAACAAAAATGTTTCAAATTTTTAGAAAAAAATGGTAAATCTTTGCAAAGCCAAGGGACATGAAATTGTATAACTTTAAGCCTTGGCAGAACAAAAAAGAAAGAAAGTAAAAAGAGAGAGGGGTGGGAGTATAAGCTGAACCTGTTTATAATATATTTAACTGGCCAATTACACTGTTAGCCCACAATGGCAAATTTCTCTCCAAGTACTGCTTAGCTATTCCTCATTCGTGGCACTAATTTTCTTCCAATTTGCCACTGTTTCACAAAGTTTTGTCAATCATAAGCATTTTTTTAGAAGATTGAAATGGCAAGTTAATGGTTTACTCTAAAAGAGACAAAAACCGGGGGAAAAAACAGCTGCAGCATTAAACATCGATGGAGAACTTCAATGTAATGAAGGAGCTAGCATGCAATTAAAAGGAAGGAAGTGCTCGCGGAATGAAATTCTAATGTGGGGAGTTCTCTAATTTGTATATCTATTGAGGATTGTTTAAACATGTTCCCTTTGATCAGTAAAAATCCTGGTGGCCATTTGCATTCCCTCAGAATGTCCCTAAACTGGTGTCTGCAAGCTTAGCAAAGTTGGAACACAAATGAAGTCAAGACAAACCCAGAACATCCATGTGTGTGCCATTCCTGCAAAATTTTGAACTCAAGAGCAAAAATGGTGTGAACCTTAATAATGGTGAATTGAAAAGATAAAAGAAAGTTAAAAGTGTCTTAGAAGTGGGCTTCCCTGGTGGCGCAGTGGTTGAGAGTACGCCTGCCGATGCAGGGGACACGGGTTCGTGCTCTGGTCCAGGAGGATCCCATATGCAGTGGAGCGGCTGGGCCCGTGAGCCATGGCTGCTGGGCCTGTGCGTCCAGAGCCTGTGCTCCGCAACGGGAGAGGCCACAACAGTGAGAAGCCCGCCTACCGCAAAAAAAAAAAAAAAACAAACAAAAAAAAAGTGTCTTAGAAGGAGAATATATATGTATTTTAGAAGAATTCTAGTCCAGAATTTCCACATTGTCTTCTTTTTCTTTCTTTGAAATCTAAAGAAGGATAGAGTGGGGTATGAAAGCTGATCATCAATATTTAAGTCTCTGCATTAGGAAGCTTGTCATATCTGAAATAGATTTAGGGAGAAGGGTGTGTCTGCCACAAAGCATTTGCCACAAAAGGCTTTCCTTGCACTTAACTCTTTTTGCTTATTCCAAATGCTTTAAGTTATCAAGTCTGTCACTGACAGCATCAAATAAAAGACCTCCTCTGGTACATGCTGCATATTTTTGTTTTAAATGACTTATCTTTGCTTAACCCACACAACATTTTCAAACCTTTCTCATTCTTCCCATCATTTGATGGTGTGTGTGTGTGTGTGTGTGTGTGTGTGTGTGTGTGTGTGTGTGTTTTCTTACTAACAATTTTCTTCTTAAATTTGCTATATTCTGCTATGACCTCTTGCTGCACTTTTGGTCTACGATTCAAATCCCACTGAGTTCCACTGTCATTAGCTGCCTTGGGTAAAAAAAACCCTGCCCTTGTTTTGCTCCTACCTTCACACGTCTCTTTGAAGGGACTTTTCCTCGTTTTGTTAATCAGATAATAAATTTGCCCAAATACTAGTTACAATAATGTCCATTCACTTCCTCTTTGGAAGTGGGAGATGGATTAAATGAGTGGGTAAGGAAGAGCATTATCAGACAGCTAGGAAAAGGTTCAGTTGGGCAAGACCAAGACCGCTATAAATGCTGAAACTTGATGACGTGGGGCTCCAGTGACACTCTCATCACAAGTGGGAAGCAAAGGGAAAACGTGGTACCCTTTGCCCCAGAGAGCTGGGACCTCCAGCTCTGTCCTCTGTGTTGGAGCAATAGCAAAGCTTATTCTCTGTGATGGGGAGTAGATGGGAACTCAGGACTATGGATAATTTCTGTTTATTTGTTTTAAGAAGAAACTTCAAAAGTAAAAGATTATCAGATGCGCAAAAGTTTCCTACCAACTACAGACTAGTGAATGAAAAACTTTTATCTGGCATTTTACAGCTGGGAAAACTGAGGAGAGATGCATCTAAACTACTAGGTTTCTACTACACATAACATTGTATATGCACACATCCATTATTAACACAAACAAAACCTTTTCCTTTTGAAAATACACCCTATGCCAGTCCCTGTACTAAGTGCTGGGATAAAGTGATAGAAAGACATGACCATGGCCCTCATGGAGTTTACAGGTTAGTAGAGGAGACAGTCATTAGAAACTAATATAATGGGGAATTTGGTTTTGTTTTGGCCAGTGTGGGGAAAGGAGTTTATTTTGATTTTCAAATTTAAATAGTTAAATTATTTTTTCTGATTATGGAAAAAACGTGTGCTCATTCATAAACATGGCATCACACCATGCGTGCTGCTCCCTACACTGCTTGTATCACTCAGTAACTCAAAACATGCAGAGCACGTTTTCCAACATCAAAATAGGCTTCGTCTTTTTTTTTTTTTGAATGGCTGCATGGTACTTCATTGCCTGAATGAACCGTTTCCCCTAGTTTTCAATTCTTTCTCTTTGAATCGTAATATTCCTGTTTATATCAGACTTTAAATATGGTTCTTTGTGATTTTGCTATATGCTTTGGAAGCATGTTAGACAAAATGTTTGAAAGCATTTTATAAATAATGAGCACAATGCAAACTTATTTTTGTGTTTCTTTTCTATTTCAAGAATAGGTTAGTATTTTGCTTCACATAAATGGTGATCAAATCCTGGTTCTACCAACCAAAAGGGATTTTTGTCTTGTTTTGTTTTTTCTCTTTCTGAAACATAGACTCCTCATTTTCAAAATAGGGATACCTACATCTCAGGGTCTCCCAAGGACTAAGGGTGTCAATTCAGATAAAATGCTTGGTTCTGTACCTGGAATGTAAAACTGCCAAAACATGTTAGGCGTTTTCATTGCTGTCACTGCTCCACTCTGAACTCTCGTTACCTCTATTACAATTTACTCCTACCTGACCTCTCTGTATCCAGTCAGCCTCTTCGTACTGTAGATAGGCTTGAAATGCTCATAAGTACCTTGTGTGCATGAATTCAACTAGTCTTCCAACAACCCATAGATGGGTACCATGATCACTGCCACCTTACAGGCAAGGAGGCTCAGAGAAGTTAAGTAAATTGTCTAAGATCGTTCTGTCTATAGGTACTTCTCTAGGGTGGTATACAAACTAGGAGAAGGGAAAAGTTATAGTTGACACTGAAGAGATAGGCAAAAGCCATATGATATAAAGCACTTTGTCCATTGCAATATAGAACATGAGTTCAAAGAGCTCAGCTCCACTACAACAGCCGATAATAGGATCCAAGTAGAAGAAATCATCTCTGAGGGGCCAGCATGTAAGACAGGACTAGTATGGAGTGCCTGAGACTTGTGGTCATGTCACCAAGACATGGTCTGACAACAGTGATAGTATCACTTATAACTTATTAAACATATTATATACAAGTCATTGTTAGGATTGGAGGTAGAGTCAAGATCAAATACCAGGACTGATCAGGACTGCAAAGCTTTCTGAATTATCCCTGCATTAATAGGACCACATTTGTGATTCTATAACAGAAATGTCCAATGTGGTCTATTTGATTAGACACTCCAGCAAGAGAAGAGAAGAAACCACACTCCTGGTCATTCCTGTTACCCACATTTGAATTCAGAGACGTTTTCCAAAAAAGAGTAAAAGTATTTCTCTTCCAAATGTATCCTTTGTCTCAGAACTCTTTAAGAAAGACAAAGGCTGATATAATGCAGTCATATGTATCTGAGTAGCTTGATATGTAGTAGAGGAAAGACTATATATTATGACAGACAGCAGCATGTGGAGGAAAATTCCATTGCCACGTGATAACTTCTGCTTCGATAATACATTAAAACTCAATAAGCAATCTCTAAGGAGTGTGGTTTGATGGGTTGGGATAGAGGAAAGCCCAGCATAAATAGCCATTTATGTATGAGATCACACATCAAAGAGCTATTTTCGCTAAGCCTGAAATAGCTAACTAGGAGCCCATCTGACAGCAGGATGGAGTAGACCCTCCATAATGCATGTGTGTGAATAGGGCTGATCTCTCAAGGGGACCCCCATAATAATGATGATGATGTAGTTTCCGAGAAGGGTGATACTACTCTATCCTGGAGAAAGCCTGAGTTACAGAAACCCAGTTTTCCCACTTCAACCACACTCATTATCATCAAGAAATGCCTTCATGTTTGATTGCTTTGAAAATGACTGGTTAGTGCTGGAATGAAAATTTTATAAATTATTCTGATTTCTTTTATGATTTATACAAGTTGGCAGAAAAGCATTCCATTAATCTGAAATTGCTTCCTTAAAAGAAGATTCTAAAACAAAACAAAAGGATCATCTCACCCTGGGGTGGAATGGTGGACCTTGTAATCCTGTTATTCTTCACCCAGTACTACCTATGCCTGACACTAAAGATCATCTTCGCTGAGACAATCCAAAAAAAAAGTTAAAATTCAATTATAAATTCATCCATTCAACAATTTGAATACATCCTCTGTATAACAACTATGCTAAGAGCTGGGGATACAAAGATGATTGAGACCTTGTTTGTACTCTCAGGAAATGGAAAGACTCATAAATCGACAGTTACAATGCAATGTGATTAGTTCTATAGTGTGTGTGTTTGTGCACATAATCTGATAAGAATGATGAAGTCTATCTTAAAATGCAAAGGATAAAAGGAGATAAAGATCACTCACAGACTATGGAGTCACTGAGGCTTTGGCTAGAATGAACCAAACTTCAGTAGATCAAGGCAAGGATACTCAATGGAAGCATTTTAGGGCAGATAAAGCATGGCACATGTCACAAAACAGCTAGCAATTTTGAGAACATTCTTTGCTCTAAAATATGATGCTTCCTGAAAATAGAAAAAGCTTCACAAAAATAGCATCTGCTTCTCAAGTTGTGGTAAAGGTACAAGGAAACACATATAAGACCCAAGCAGAGTGCCTAGTGTATAGTG
The DNA here is from genome assembly GCF_964374135.1 of Grampus griseus. Lineage (NCBI taxonomy): Eukaryota > Metazoa > Chordata > Mammalia > Artiodactyla > Delphinidae > Grampus > Grampus griseus. The sequence continues at coordinate 37,520,549 of NC_139013.1, forward strand.
TATGACCACTATGACTTTCTTCACCTACTTGCCCAGGATCCCTCAACCTATTAGGCCATCTGGCCACATCATGAAACTAAGCCCATAAGAGTAAATCTTTATCCAGAGAGAGCTAAGCTCTTTAGTGTCCTCAAACCCCTCTGACATTTTAAATATGTAAAAATCAAATTCTACCAGCAAGAATCCCTTTCAACCTTGTAGTTTAGACCTAATTATGTCACCAGCTCACCATGTCCACCACTGAGAATTACTGGGTTTCAAAACTGCTCTACCTAAACAGTAGAAGTGACTCCTTTCTACTTCTTCTCTATATATGTCAGTTCCATAAGTTCAGTTCCTATGAAATAGCTCACCCCTCTATCAAATTTATAAAACCAATGGACCGTTTAGTTGAAAAAAAAATATCATCTGTGGTTTTTGTCTTATGATAGTTATTATCTTAATAATTAATAATAAATCAGTACTTATAGTCTGCTAATAAGTTTTAATTCTGGTTTGACCTCTATAGCTCTGAATCTGAATTAATGAATACCTCATTAATAAAATGGAATTAATAATACCTATTGCTTCCAACAGGTCAATACTGATAAATACCGGTAGATCCTACAATAATTTCAATAGATCCTTGAGACAGGATCTATTGGTATTTATCTAACAGACTTCAAATCCTGTGCTCAAGCATCGTGTGGCTCCAAATCCAAAATGCTTCCCCAATAACTTGCCTATTCTCTGATTGGCTCCTCCCATAGTATCCTGGGCTGTACAAGGTACTCACGACATCTGCACTTGTATCATATATTCAGGGGAATGATACAGTTTAACAGAGAGAAAGAGAGATAGACAGACTGACAGAAACAGTGAGAAAAAGAGGTAGAGGATAGGGGCACCTGGGGATCTGAAGGTATCCTCACTCTCTACCAGTATACTAAGAACGCTGGCATTTCATTAGAAAAGTTCTTCTCACACTTAAGAACTCTCCAATCATAAAAAGTAGGTAACTTACTTCTCTACTTAGAACAATGCAGCTATTTAAGTTTGCAGGTAACTTTTCTAAACCACTTTAGAAGCATGAAGAATTAGGTATCTGATCCCATAGACCTATTTGGGGACTTCATCTGAGGAATGGAAGCAAAAACAGTGTTCTACATTATGGAATAATTGTGTCCATTGGTCAAGATTCTATGAAGAAAACATGTGCCGTCATTGTAAGAGATTTGAGCCTAAAATATAGAATATTGATTCTAAAATATTATGGGGAGAAAGCTGGGAAGTGTGAAAAGTGCAGAAGAAACTCCTAGCGTCTTCGATTTTGAAGAGCCCTTCAAAGCACATGGCTCCGTACCATAACCTTGACTCCTCCACTGTTGTTAAGACAGCTGTCTAACATTTTCTGAAAACCTCCAAATACAGGAAATCCCATTACCTGCCAAGACAGTGCATTTGATTTGTTTCTGATATTGTTCGAAGTTCTTGCCCCTATTTTGATGAATCTTGCTTCTCCATTTCCAACCTCACCCAGCATGAGTGTGGCCCCTTTTGATCACGACACATACTCAATAAGACAAAGGGGATATCATCCTCCCTGCCCTAACCCCCAGAGTATTCTCTGAAGTGTGGTGGCTGGGTCTCAACTATTTCTGGGAGTAGAGATTCATTGCAGAGTTGGGGTGGGAGAAGTTGTCAGGAAACAAACTGTAAAGGATAGTACTTGAACACATCTTAAAGGAAGAGAAAGAGATCCCAGGTCTTTTGCAATTCTTTGGATGGAGAAGCAGCTCAATTTCCTAATATGATTTGACAAACCAGGACTGATGTTACATTGGGGTGATTTTCCTTACAGGTGAGTAAACATGAGAGGAAATGGGCGTTATTCAGAGAAACCACCGTGCTGATACGGATAATGTTCCTCCAGGACGCACGTGCACTTAAACTCCTTTCTTTCTGTGCCTTTCTGGTCTTCCACACATAGGTGTTTAATTCTCCATTTTGCCATCAATCAGCTCACTGCTCTGGGAAGGGTCTGTGGATAAAAGCTGCTGGGTGAGGTCTGCCTAGACCTCCAGATGCCCTCAAGGCACCAAGAGCTTCTAAAGAGCTGATGTCAGATAGGGCCCTTGATTAATGATTCCTTGGGACATTCTGACTCCCCTCCAGGGACAGGAAAGATAAGAGCCTAGACAAGGCTGCCAGAAAGCCCTGCTTCAGAGGAGTGAGGTCAAGGTCAAGAATATCGGCAGGTCTACTGCAAAGCCCAAGGCCAGAGTTTCCTCTGGGGCAGTGTGTTTGCCTGCAAAGGCCAGAAGAGAGCAAAATATCATCCTATGGTACTCAGAGGCAAACAACAGACAAGACAGATGGAGTTAAAGGGGAGAGCAGAGACAAGAGGAAAACTCCACAGATAAGTGAGGCAGAAGGCGCCTGGGGATTTGTTCCGGAATGCATGATTCCATTTGTCAGAGGAAGGACTGTTTTGTGTCACCAGCCTTTGGGTCTTCTTACTTGGGGCAGGGGGAGGAGGGGTCATCTGCTCAATGCAGGAACACCTCAAATTCTGGGACTTTTTGATAAATTGCAGCTCTAAGTTTTCAAGAGCTGGAAACAATATTCTCCCTGGTATGTGTCCTCACCAAGGAAGGCCCCTCTGGTCTTTCACTTAAAAAGAACATCTCAGGGGGCTTCCCTGGTGGCGCAGTGGTTGAGAGTCCACCTGCCGATGCAGGGGACACGCGTTCGTGCCCTGGTCCGGGAAGATCCCACATGCCGCGGAGCAGCTGTGCCCGTGAGCCATGGCCGCTGAGCCTGCACGTCCAGATCCTGTGCTCCGCAATGGGAGAGGCCACAGCAGTGAGAGGCCTGCGTACCGCAAAAAAAAAAAAGAACATCTCAGGCCAGTAACAGTGCTACCACAGACAAACTCAAGGCACGATCCACTCTCAGAAGAGGAGGAACAAGAATGTTGTCTCCTTGCTTTTATCTCCTGAATAGTCACCCCCTGCTGGCTGCACCCCAATCAGAGCCCTTCTCTCCATGCCGCCTGAGCCTAGGGCTTTGTCCCTGTCAGCTTGGATTATCACAATGGGCCTCTGGTTGGCTCCATGGCATCTGTCCTAGTATCTTCAAGCTAGTCTCTCAAATCAGTGATCCTCAGAAGTTTGTACAGTGTGTGTGTGTGGGGGGGGGGTGCGAGGGGTGTGGAAGGTTAGCATCCAGTGAGTATTCTTTAAAAGTGAGCCAGTTTAGGGCTTCCCTGGTGGCGCAGTGGTTAAGAATCCACCCGTCAATGCAGGGGACACGGGTTTGAGCCCTGGTCCAGGAGGATCCCACATGTCGCGGAGCAGCTAAGCCCGTGTGCCACAACTACTGAGCCTGAGCTCTAGAGCCACAACTACTGAGCCTGCGTGCCGGAACTACTGAAGCCCATACACCTAGAGCCCGTGCTCCACAACAAGAGAGGCCACCACAATGAGAAGCCCACGCACCGCAATGAGGAGTGGCCCCCGCTCGCCGCAGATAGAGAGAGCCCGTGTGCAGCAATGAAGACCCAACACAGCCAAAAATGAAAATAAAATAAAATAAATAAATTTATTAAAAAAAAAGTGAGCCAGTTTAACAAAATATATTTTTTTATGTGTGTGTATACATATATATATGTGCACATGAACACACAGATATGTATAAACAGGTATGTTTAGATTTATAGACATGTGTGTTGATACAGATATATAGAGCATAGTATCTATCCATCTAGCTGCCTAACTATTGCTTGAATGCACCCTGTGACTTTAGACCATTTTTGCCATAATCTTAGACATCTAGGGAAAAACAATGTCTGGATCATAGGATTTCTTAAAGGTCCCTCCTTAGCTATAAATTTCTCCGATATTTTGTCTGAGTTTACATATTTGTCAGAGGGAGAAAAAGCTGACCCTTAACTTTATTGCTAGAGGACTGGAACTCAAAGCAATATCTAAGCATTCATTCATTCACTCATTCATCATTCAGTAATTATTTATGTACAGATTGGGCACTGCATGGGAAGCTGGAGTTACAATGATCAAAACAATTTAGTGTCTGCCGGAGAGGTTCAAAGTTTATTGGAAGAGACAGGCAAGTAGGGGGCAGATTTTAATACAATGGGATAATTTTGGTAGCAGAAAGGAACTCAGAATACTTATTATCCACCCCCCAAAAAACAGAACATACTCTCTTGTATATGCCATATAAGATACGGAAAAGCAGAGATTGATATTAGGATGTGGTTTTGCTCAAAGAAAACAGGCACTTGACAAATTATAGTAGCAGATAGTTTAAACCAAACAACTAAATGTGTCTTGATCTTGTTTTTGAATAATTCTTTTATTTTTGGCTGAGTGGTCACCATCCCAGCTGACCCTCCCTTAGTGCTAGACAATCTTGTGAAGGTAGCAAAGTTAGCTGCATTTTGAGTGTTCTGAGCTCCCTGATCAAAGACCAAGAGACAGCAAGAAAACTTCTTAAGAAGACGCAAGGGGTGATATAAAAGCTTAAGGGAACAAGTGTATAATTTTTTACTGTACCATCAAGCCCCACTGCACAGGAAGGTAGTGAGCGTACTTCTGATACATCCTCTGGGAGAAACGGCACAGACCACAGCCAAGCCATCCTGTGATCCTGCTGCTTCTGGCTTGAGAATAACCCCTGGCTCCTGCCCCCATGGGCTGAAAGCATGGGTAGGGAGGCAGGTGCTATCTCACACACAAGAGGAAGATGCCAGTGAATTCCGCATAGGACTCTAAATCTGCTAGGATTTGGAGAGAAAAGATGGTCAAAAGCCAGATGGAACCAGAATCATGATAAGAAGAAATAGCTGAAACTGAAGGCTTAGTTTCATGATCTATAATCGGTGACTATAATACACACCTCTTGCCAACCAGGTACAAAGGCAAAATGATGACATTTATAAAGCCCAGCATCACCTACTTGGTAGCCCAGCATCCTCTCTGTAAGCATGCTGTCTTAGCCAATCTGTCTTGAATGGTCTTGACGACTTTCTCCCCCATTCACCCTCGATGAGTGCTGGAGGCTCAGACTCATTCCTTCTGATGCACCTTGTCTGACCAAAGCAGAAGGCACCCCCATTCTTCCCATCCCAGCCTCTCCTCCCCTAAAAGTGGTAGCCAGCTAAGAAAGGAGGAGCCCTGATCCTTGGGGAGTTCTGCAGGGAGCTGAGCCAACACCCACACAGCTGCCAGACAGGAAGCACAGCAGACAAGCTTTCTCTTCCCAGGGGACTGTGGCTTACCAGCAAAAGGGATTCCAAGGCTGGAAATGCAAAGCCACGAATCAGACACTTGGCTGCCTCAGGCGTCCTTACTGCCTTGCAGTGTACTTAGGTACTTGCCACTCCTTCCAGAGGTACAACTGAGAGCCTTCTGCTGTTGTTGTCATTATGAATACAGAGTCTGAAGATTCTGGTGGCAACACAGCCATGGAAATGAGAAATTAAGATTTTGAAAAGCAACATGGTATGGTTAGGAGAAACACAGATACTCTGAACATAAAAGAAAAAAACACATTGTCCAATAAGCCTGTAAATTAGTCTCAGGTTCCCTGCAATCAAATGCATGAAAATTTGCGATATATAATTTGACTATCAGTTTGGCAAATATGAATGAATGAATGAATGAATAAGAGACATAATACCCAGTGCCAGTAAGAGTTTTGGAAACTGGAACCCTCATGTACTATATAGGAACAAAACCTAGCACCACCTTACTCATTAATGACATGTTTGAAAAATTTTTAACCATGCTCTGTGCCTATCACCCTTAGGAATTTATACTAAATGAATCATTGGATAAATATCCTGAAGAAGAAAGAACTTTGTTTCTTCTTTACTCTCACATTCTACTTCCAGAACATTTCTGACCCTGCTGGTCACTAAATGTGTGTGGGATGCCCCACACCAAGTAATTCTCAGACGTCAGCAGGGTGTCCTACACTTTTACGCAAATTGGACGCTCTCTACCTAGAGGTAGCATCCGATCCCACAGGTCAAGGGCTCAGTTCCACAAGACTGACCCCACTGCAGATGCCAGTTGCAAGTCCAGGTGGTAACCCGTGCTTCTGACCCACTGGCTATTAATGCGAGTTTCCCACAACCCCCTTTTAGGGTTTGATAGTTTGCTAGCATAGCTCACAGCATTCAGGAAGACAGTTTACTTACTAAGTTATGGGTTCATTATAAAAGAATACAACTCAGGAACAGCCTGAGGATTAGATGCATAGGGCGAGGTATGTGGGAAGGATCACAGAGCTCCCATGCTGTCATCCTCCAAATACTTCCATGTGTTCACCAACCTTAAAGCTCTCTGAATCTGTACATAAGGGACTTACATGGAGGCTTCATTTTGTATTGTACATATGATTTAAGTACCATTGGCCATTGGTGATTGAATCAGTCTCCAGCCCCTCTCCCCTCTCAGAAGGTCCAGACTGGACTAAAAGTTCCAACCCTTTAATCACCTGGTTGGTTCCCCTGGCAACCAGCTCCCATCCTGTAGTTATCTAGGGGCTTTCCAAAAATCACCTTATTAACATAAACTCAGGTATAGTTGAAGGGGGATTGTTATGAATAACACAAAACACCCATTTCACCTTTCTGGATCTGAAGTTATTTTAGGAACCCAGGACTAAAACCAAATAATAGAACAAAAGATGCCCTATCACTCTAATCACTTATTTACCTGCTACTAAATGACAGAGATTATGCTAAGGAATTTACATGCTTCATCTCATTTGAGCCTCACAACTTCTCCGAGGGCAGATATGATTAAATATTGTTATTATAATTCATATGGAACCATATACAAGCCAGGCAACTTCATTATCCCTCCTCACACAATTAAATTTTTTCTAATTAAAAATATCTAGGGACTTCCCTGGTGGTCCAGTACATAAGACTCCTCGCTCCCAATGCAGAGGGCCTGGGTTCAATCCATGGTCGGAAAACTAGATCCTGCATGCATGCCGCAACTAAAAGTCTGCATGCCACAACTCAGAGGTCCGCCTGCCACAACTAAATATCCCACATGCCACAACTAAGAACCAGTGCAGCAGAAGGAAGGAAGGAAAGAAAGAAAAAAAAGAGAGAGAGAGAAAGAAAAAGAAAGAAAGAAAGAAAGGAAGGAAGAAAGGAAGGAAGGAAGGAAGAAAGAAAGAAAGGAAAGAAAGAAAGAAAGAAAGAAAGAAAGAAAGAAAGAAAAGAAAGAAAGGAAGGAAGGAAGAAAGAAGGAAAGAAAAAGAAAATCTAGCAAGCAAATAATTAGAAACAATTCAAATGATATCCTGAGATTTTTTATTAATATGGGAAAAACAAAAATACAGGACTTGATAGGAAAACATACCATTAAAACTTTATACATAGTATAATCTTAACTGTAAAAAATTCATACAAACTCATGCATAAGGAGAGTGGGGAAAAAAATCCAGCAAAAAACTTGTAGTTGTTTCTTTGAGCTGTAAATTAAGGTGGTATTGAGTTTTATGTTCATGTTCCTTTAAAATTTCAATATGAACCTGAATTTTTATAATGAGAACATTTTATAACCATAAGTCATATACTCAGATAAAATATTAATTTTAAAAGAGTGTAAACATGTAAGTATGTAAATAAATACATTAAATACATAAGTAAACAGTAGTAAATATTTTCTCTTACTCAATTTTACTGAGGCCTGAGGTAGTCTGGCTTTGTCTCTATGCTTGTTTAGGATAGAAACAGAAAAAAAAAGAAAAGGAAAGAAACAGAAAACTATGTATTCCTGGAATGCTATAAGAGAGCTGATGTTAAAATGCTTTTTTGACATAAGGATCTTAATCTTGTCTCCACATTATAATGACTTGGTGAACTTTAAAGGTAACAGAAACCTGGTCTTCAACTCCAAGAAATTCTGACTTAATTGGTGGGGTGTTGGACCCAGGAGTCAGTATTTGTTTTTTTAAACTTTCCTAGTTGCTACTGCTGTGTAGCCATGGCTGAAAATCATTAGACTGTATCCTTTAATTCCAAAGGCTCTTTCCAAAAATTGTGGCAAGCATTTCAGAGTGTCGGTGATGGAAATGCTTCCCCTCACACCCTCCCCCCATACACATATACTCAGTGGCTTGACCTAAGCCTACTTCTAAACTGGACACTATTGTAAATTTTCTTCTATCGTCTCCCTCATTTTTCTTTTCAAGCTTCAGACAATGCTCCAAAGGATATCTTGAGATTTAAAAAAAGTTTTTATCCTTTACAACATACTCTTTTTTATTTTATTTTATTGAGATATAATTGACACATAACATTGTGTAAGTTTAAGGTTTGCAGTGTGTTGATTTGATACATTTATATATTGTAATATGATTAGCACAGTAGCCTTAGCTAGTTAGCTAACACCTCTGTCATGGCATAATTATCATTGCATTTTGTGTTGAAAACATTTAAGATCTAGTCTTTTAGCAACTTTGAAGTATATAATACAGTATTGTTGACCATAATCACAATGCTCTGCATTATATCTAGAGAACTTATTCATTTCTAATGGTATTTTTATACCCTTTGGTCAACATCTCCCCAATTCCCCCACCCCCAGCCTCTGGAAACCACCATTCTACTTTCTGTTTCTGCAAGCTTAGCTTTTTTAGATTCCGAATATAAGTGATACAGTATTTGTCTTTTTCTGTCTGACTTATCTCACTGAGCATAATGTCCTCAAGGTCTATCCATTTTGTTATAAATGGCAGGATTTCTGTCTTTCTCATGGTTGAATAATATCCTATTGCATACGTGTGTGTGTGTGTGTGTGTGTGTGTGTGTGTGTGTGTGTATTTCACATCTTCTTTGTTCATTCAGCCATCGACAAACATTTAGGTAGTTTCCATACCTTGGCTATTATGAATAATGCTGTAATAAACATGGGGCGAAAACAGATTTTTGATATCCTGTTTCTGTTACCTTTGGGATTGCTGGATTATGTAGTAATTCTACTTTTAACTTTGGGGGGAACCTCCATACTGTTTTTCATAGTGTCTGAACTGATTTACATTCCCACCAACAGTGCACAAGGGTTCTCTTTTCTTCACATCCTCAGCAGCACTACTTATTATCTCATGTCTTCTTGATGATAGCCATTCTGACAGGTGTGAGGTTATAGATCATTGGGGTTTTGACTTGCATTTCCTTGATGATTAGTGATGTTGAACATCTTTTCATATTCCTGTTGGCCATTTATATGTCTTCTTTGGAGAAATGTCTATTCAGTTTCTCTGCCCATTTTTTAATCAGATTGTTTGTTTTTTGTTATTGAGTTGTATGAGTTCTTTATATACTTTGGATATTAACCCTTTATCAGACAGATGGTTTGCCATTGAATAACTTCCCTAATATTAATTCTTTGGTTAGCGCTTTCAAATGGCTTGAATATTTTCATGATTCTGGATGTTTTGTATGTTAATGTCCAAAAGGTTTCTATCAATCTTCATTGCCCCCCGACATAGCATAACAATTTGCTAGTTCACCACAAAAGTAAAATGCCAAATTAGTCCATTTTTCTGTTTTTGATTATACAGCAGATGAAAACATTCCATCTGTATCCTCATTTCTGATTACAATTTGTTCTTCCTTACTTGAGAATTTTTCTGTACTAATATATATTATAATCTGGAATTGTTTTATTATCAATATGTGTAAATTCAACAGGTATTTTAGATATCATCATCACTGCTGATGATTTTAGCCTTTTTTTCTAAATCTGACTTAAATTTGTTTGTTTTACTTTACTGTAGAGAACATTTTCATTTTATGGGAGAAAAAACTGTTGGATTTTTCCTTTAAGATTATATTACTTCAAAATGTATAAGTATTTTCTCATAAAAGGTTGATTTTATTTTCATTTTCTGTGCTTAGATTATATGTAAGTCCTTTATCCATTGGGAATTTATACTAGTATATAGGTGCAAAGGATTTGTTGAAATTTTCATTCCCTCAAAAATTAGCTAATTTTACAAACATCATTTATAAAATGGTCCCTTCTTTCCAATTATATAATGCTACAATTTTACAAGTTCTATGGGTACCTACACATATAGGTTTTCCCTTCTGTCTCATTGATCCATTTGTCTGATTTTGTACAAGCACCATGCTGTGTTATTTTTGCTGCTGTATGATATAGTTTTATACCCAAAAGAGCTAGCATCTGCTAATTCATTAAGCCATTACTTGACATGTATATGCCCAAATATATTTTATAATAATTTTACTTTGTTGCAGAGAATTTCCTTTTGATGTTTTATTTCGGACTAGATTAAATATGTACATTAACTTATGGACTAAAGACATGTTAAGCAAATGGCTTTTTTGAACACTTAGTGAAATTTCCTAACACTCACAGCCACCCATTAGGAATCAAAGAAAAAAAGGTGATTACCTTGTGTCTCTACTGAGGACGTAATTTTGATACTGCTCCTTTTAGACTGAGTTTCTTACCTCCCAGAGATCTGGGTATGAGTGTTTTCGAGAAAAATCACGAGATTTTCATTTCCACTTTCTGACAGCGACATTAAACAAGCAGGGCAATAGCAAATCAATGAGTGGCATTGGATTTAGAGTTCACCTGCAAACAAAGCGTGCAGTGCCACACTGAGCTTGGGTGCATAGTCATGCCTCATAACAAGAAAAGGGTCGAGGCAATTACGCAAGGCAGTCACGTTGGGGTGCCAGCCTTTTTCCTTGCTCAGTTCAAATATTATTGCTTTTAAATGTCAGCATATCACCATTGTAAGCATGTGTACTTATTAAAACTTCTTCTTCCTGAGACATTGCAGATGGACACCTTGGAGCATGATACGTATTTAAAATGTTAATCACAACTCCAGGAACAGTGAAGCTTGGGTTGGAGCTGAATTATCTAGGAGAGAACCGAATTTAATTAAGGTCCTGCCATAGGTGTGCAGTGTTAGGCATGTTCAATTCTCATGAGCTCTCTATGAGGGCGGGATGTTTCTAAATTCCCACTTTACAGGTGATAAAATGAAGTTTCAGACTCTGGGGATCAAAATGAGCCTTAAAGGACACCCAAGACACTGCCCCATCCATTCCTTGCTCACAGGCATCTTTAATATCTTGCCAACATTGCAGAGAAGTCTTTCTGAATACACATGTCTGGACACCTCTGAGGATATGAGCTCATGCCTCCTCCTCCAAAGGGAGCTCAGTCCATTCTGGTCTGACCGTTTAAAAGCAAACAAACAAAACAACACTCTTGAGATCTAACTACCTCCAGTTTCCTGACCCTTTCTGACCTTAGGCTCTATTTGTGTCTTCTAACGTCAAGGAGGAAAGTTCTTATCTCTCTGTTCAGATATGACTCAAAGGCATCACAGGGACCAGTCATTCCCACTGAGTGACAAACTCAGCATTTATGAGACAGAGAAACTGGCACCTGTTCTGATATCCTCATTGTTAGGAACTCAAAGTGCACTGTCTCTTTTTCAAAAGACCACATCCTTCATCCTAAGGGTATTGAGGAAAACTGGTTTCCCCCAAAATGTCAAGGCTTTCACTGAAAAATCCCTGGACCTCACCTTGAGCCCAAGGAAAACTGTGTCCTCAGCATCCTTTTCTAAGATCTCTGTCTTCCAGGAACATATCACCTTTCCTCTTCCTAGAAAGTGGAGGGAAGCCAGAATTTTACATTACTGTTCTTTTCTCCTTTGAAACCTTTCAGGTGATAGCTTTTCAATGTCTTGTTTGATCCACCCTGGAGTCCCTCGGAGAATGTATGGGTGGCTTGTCCCTTGGCCAGTCTTCCTGAAATCTCGTTTCTCTTGGCTCTGCTTCAGAGAGGAGCTGGAGACTAGACCGTTCCATGTTATGCCCTCTAATGAGGGCCTAGAGTAACAGCATCAGGGTAGGGGATTTGATGTCAGGAATGATCAACATCCAATCACTGTGAAATTATTTTCTGACTCCAGCTGACCACACACTTTTCTTTGCAGCTGCAACTTCATTAAATGGAGGAGTGAGTTTCCAGCAAGAAAAGGTCAACATTTCCATTCGGGCATTCAAACATCTCCAAGATGGGTTTGAGGCTTTAGTGTTCTATTGATTCAGCCATCCCCATGCTGAGCACAGAACTTTGCCCAGAATAGGTGGGCTGTGTCAATCAAAGCTCACTGATTTCATAGGTTTTATGTTTTACTTTTTTTTGGTAAAGAAAAGGATCAATTTCTCCCTCTTTAACCTTTTTATTCTTTTTTCCTTTGAACTTTTCTTTATAGATGTCCAGATTCTGACTTTCCTGAACCAGAATTTAATACCTATGTTTAATATAAATTATATATATCATCTCTTGAAAAATGTATGAATAACCATTGACTATATAGGGTGACTGAGAAATTACTGAGTCTACATATGTGTAAGTTCTGTAGCAGGAGGAGAAGAAAAACCCGAGCAGAGGAAGTCATCTTGTCCCTGTTGTGTTGCTGTGTGACATGAGTTAGAATGGACATAGCTCCTTCCACCCTTTGTGTTTGGAAACTGGCTGTGCAGAATGCAATCATGAGCTCATCTTGACTGGTCCCCAAGGTGATGCTTCAGGTGTGCTTAGGATCAGGTCCTCTGATCTTTTCTGCACCTCCTCATTTAGCTGACCTCAGCTCACTCTCTGGCAGTGACCCTGAAGAAGTCCCCATTTGCCTGGGAAAAGCTGTGCATTGGATGGTGACTCTATGCATGCCGCCACTCTGTGTTCTTCTACCTTCCTGTCCTCTGGTCCTAGGATAAGCCCCTTCCCTGAAATCCACAAAGGGCTGCATAGACATGGCCAGCAAGTGCATGAAGGTTGCGTTGAAGATCTGATTATAGCAGAAAGAAGTACAGTCTATTCGTCCCCTCCTTTGGACACAGGCCACACTGAACGCCTCTACAGAAATGAGATTTTCTCACCCTGGTTCTTTCCTACTCAAGATGACTTCCTCCAAGGGCAATTGAGATAGCTGGAGTCCCCATTCCCTTTAAGAACCGCTCTCCCCACCTCCATCCCTAACACTCCCTACAGGAGACCCCCATGAGACCCTATCACAGTTCACAGACATCAGCACATTTCTCAAGATATGAATTACTCAATCTCTTACATCCCCACATGTGGGATGATCTCAGTCTATACCAGTTCTCTGCTCTCCTCCCCAAAGGCTTCAGAAAATCCTGATGCCAGTAGTTTCCTCATCATGACCAAAGAGAAAGCCAACCTTGCACAATAAACTGATTCATTAACTTCATCCTGTCTCTCCATAGTTATGTGCAGCTCATCTTTCTTCTTGATTCCATTCTTTTCATATTCCCGTGGACTTTGGACATAGAAATTAAATTCAGCAAACATTTTCTGAGTCCCTGTGATGAACCTGAACTTGAGTCAGCACTGTGGTTAGGACTAATTTTAAAAAGAGAGGTCAGAGGAAAGGTTCTGAAGGAATATCTGCAAGGAGAAGAGTAACGTAGTTTGGCTGGAGTAAGTAGGAGGATGTCATGGAGGTAGTATCATAGAAATTGGCTCTTGAATAAAGGTGATTATCCAAGAACAAGCACGCACTTATTACTCAGGTATATGCCAGGAATATTCTCTATTTGTAAATGATTGATGTGATGATATTTCCTTTCATCTCTTGGGTGATACCCAGCAGCTCATTCCATTAATTCCTACCTAGAGACTCTGGCATACATACTCTCTCTGTGTCTTAATATTTATCTTTCTAAGAACTCCCATACACTGCATGGAAATGTAAATTGATGTAGAAGTCTTGTAAAGCAATTTGACATTAATGGATCAAGAGTCTTAAAAATGTTCATACATCACACCGCCAGGTTCCACATATATGCGTTAATATACGATATTTGTTTTTCTCTTTCTGACTTGCTTCACTCTGTATGACAGTCTCTAGATCCATCCACATCTCTACAAATGACCCAATTTTGTTCCTTTTTATGGCTGAGTAATATTCCATTGTATATATGTACCACATCTTCTTTATCCATTCATCTGTTGATGGGCATTTAGGTTGCTTCCATGACCTGGCTATTGTAAATAGTCCTGCAATGAACACTGGGGTGCATGTGTCTTCTTGAATTATGGTTTTCTCAGGGTATATGCCCAGTAGTGGGATTGTGGGTCATATGGTAATTCTATTTTTAGTCTTTTAAGGCACCTCCATACTGTTCTCCATAGTGGCTGTATCAATACATTCCCACCAACAGTGTGAGAGGGTTCCCTTTTCTTCACACCCTCTCCAGCATTTGTTGTTTGTAGATTTTCTGATGATGCCCATTCTAACGCATGTGAGGTGATACCTCATTGAAGTTTTGATTTGCATTTTTCTAATAATTAGTGATGTTGAGCAGCTTTTCATGTCCCTCTTGGCCATCTGTATGTCTTCTTTGGAGAAATGTCTATTTAGGTCTTCTGCCCATTTTTGGATTGGGTTTTTTGTTTCTTTAATATTGAGCTACATGAGCTGTTTATATATTTGAGAGACTAATCCTTTGTCTGTTGATTCGTTTGCAGATATTTTCTCCCATTCTGAGGGTTCTCTTTTGGTCTTGTTTATGGTTTCCTTTGCTGTGCAAAAGCCTTTAAGTTTCATTAGGTCCCATTTGTTTATTTTTGTTTTTATTTCCATTACTCTAGGAGGTGGATCAAAAAAAGATATTGCTGTGATTTATGTCAAAAAGTGTTTTTCCTATGTTTTCCTCTAAGAGTTTAATAGTGTCCGGTCTTACATTTAGGTCTGTAATCCATTTTGAGTTTATTTTTGTGTATGGTGTTAGGGAGTGTTCTAATTTCATTCTTTTACATGTAGCTGTCCAGTTTTCCCAGCACCACTTTTTTTTTTTTTTTTTTTTTTTTTTGAGGTACGTGGGCCTCTCACTGCCGTGGCCTCTCCCGTTGCTGAGCACAGGCTCCGGACGCACAGGCCCAGCGGCCATGGCCCACAGGCCCAGCTGCTCCGCGGCATGTGGGATCCTCCTGGACCAGGGCACGAACCCATGTCCCCTGCATCGGCAGGCGGACTCTCAACCACTGTGCCACCAGGGAAGCCCCAGCACCACTTATTGAAGAGACTGTCTTTTCTCCATTGTATATCATTGCCTCCTTTGTCATAGATTAGTTGACCATAGGTGCGTGGGTTTGTCTCTGGGCTTTCTATCTGGTTCCACTGATCTATATTTCTATTTTTGTGCCAGTACCATATTTTCTTGATTACTGTAGCTTTGTAGAATAGTCTGAAGTCAGGGAGTCTGATTTCTCCAGCTCCGTTTTTTTACCTCAAGACTGCTTTGGCTATTCAGGGTCTTTTTTGTCTCCATACAAATTTTAAGATTTTTTATTCTAGTTCTGTAACAAATGCCACTGGTAATTTGATAGTGATTGCATTGAATCTGTAGATTGCTTTGGGTAGTATAGTCATTTTCACAATATTGATTCTTCCAATCCAAGAACATGGTATACAGGCTTCTTTTTTTTAATGTGTAATATTTGCAGTCAATTTTTAAAAGGCACCTTTTTATCAAAAAGTTTTTCTTGTCCTTGCCAGGGCGATGTTTTGTGCACACACGCTGAGCCCATATGTCTCCATTTGCCTCCCTTCATTATCAGACTCGGGTGCTCATAAATTTCACATTTGAGGCTTCTCAGCCCCCACACACAACATCAGACACAGAGGCCAACTCGCTCCCTCTCTGGTCAGGGTCATTTCTACCCAGCCCACCCACAGAGCACAGAGAGTCTGGCTACTTTAATATACAATAAACATACATATTTCTGTGACTTGTCTGGTGTTCCTGAACCCTGCATTGTGCTAAAGAGAAAATTCCAACTTGTTTGATGCAAACTTTGGTCTTGATTCAGCTGTTACTCTTACACCTCTCTCATTTGGCATGAGTTTGGTGTCCCACAAATGTCAATATCAACTCCTTTTGGAAGGTCTCTGCACCTGGCACTGCCAGCCTTCTGTTATCTTAGCAGAGTTTTGCCGCAAGATTTCCATAAACACCTGGACTTCATGTTTAGCAACGCCAGTGCATTCTTCCCACATTGGATGGACTCTTTCTCACATTTTGTGATGACATGCTCATTGTTGCCCCAGGTTTTCCACTGCCTACAGCTCTCATGTACCCATGATCATCCAGCCTGAGTTTTAGTCCAGGTAAGGAAGCGAGACTGCTAGTAGCCTCCTCCACAGTTTGGTCTGCTATGAAACATACATAATCTGATTCTGGTCATTGTCTTGTCACTTTCTCTCTACCTTTCCTTTTTCCAGAAGAGCTCCAGCATGGGCAATTTTGCTGAGTATAATTAATCAATAAACAGACATGTATTGAGTGTCTGCCACTTGAAAAGTATAGTGCCAACTTCATAGGAAAGTTAGGGAAAGAAAAATGGGCATCCTTACCCTCAGAGACTGAATAGTCTAGTGAGGGAGATAAGATAGGTTTGGTCAGCATCTAAACCTAAGGCATAGCAGGTAAGTGATGCAGAGGAAGGAAGGAAGGAAGGAAGGGATGAAGGGAGAAAGGAAACTAATATTTATTAAGCCCCTTCCATATGCTAAGCACATACAAATGTGGTACAGAGAAATAAAGTCAGTGATTTGAAAGAAGTCAATAAATACTCACAATTGTATTTATTTTCATAGAAAGAACAGAAAGATAAATGAAAACTCAGTGCGTGGGGAGAGGGGTGAATTTGGAGCAGAATTTCAAAAATCCAGGCTTAAGCGATATAAGTTTGTATAGATAAAATTAAAGTGACAGGGTAAGCAAATAGAGATCATGTGTGGACAAAACATCACTCATTCTCTGGTTTGGTATACTATACACTTGTTGTGGGAAGAAAATAATTCCAAGACTTCTAAAATGGTGGAGTAAGGAGGGTGGTGGACCCTTTCCCTACCAAAAAAAATATTTTATTGGTGGAAATTATAAAAAAATAAAACAAAACAAAAAAAGATTACTTAAGGTATCTGGAAATGGTTTCAAGGACACACTCAAATGAAGAAATATGTATTCAAGAAAATTTACTAAATTTCAATATGAAAAGCAAGAATCTGTGGCATCTGAGCCAGGACCCACTCCATTTCCCTGCTAGTTCCACATTACAAAAAACTCTACCCTGGGCACTCTACTCTGGACCCAAGAAGAGAGAGGCTCCCCCTTCCTCAGCTCACAGTGTGGGGTTACTGGTCCACCTGGGAGAGGCAGGCTGTTTGCGGGGGTTTTTATCCCCCACCCCTATGTCACAGAGTCTCTATTCTCTATTTCAGTCAATAGGCTAAAAGGTGAGGCTGTTTTCCCTTCATCCATCCCTCCCTCCTAGGGGAAGAGAATGCTTCCAGCCCCACCCCTCCATCAACTCCTCCCCATCACCTCCACCCCAGTTCATTCATAGAGAGGAGGTTCTATTCTGCAAGAGGCAAATTGAGAAGACCATGGACTTCTGCTTCCACACAATGTCCAATAATGGAGCATTGGTGTCACTCTTGGAAAACTGGGTCCCATCCCCAGTTCTATGCAGTGCCCAGGGGAAAGGCAGGTCATAAAGACAAGAGCTCCACACTCTTCTTCCTTACCTATGAGTGCTATGGTCTGAATGTTTGTGTTTCCCCCAAATTCATATGTTAAAGTTCTTACCCTCAAAGATGATGGTTTTAGTAGGTGGGGCCTTTGGGAGGTACTTGTCAGCAGGGTATAAAAGAGGCTCCAGAGAGATGCCTACCCCTTTCCACCATGTGAGAACACAGTGAGAAGGTGCTGGCTGTGAAACAGGAAGATGATCTTCATCCAACCATGCCGGCATCCAGATCTTAGACTTTCAGCCTCCAGAACTGTGAAAAATAAATGTTGTTGTTGATAAGATAATGAGTCTGTTTTGTTATAGCTGCCCAAAAGGACTAAGACAATAGATGTTGTGGAGAACAAATGAGATCTTGGTGGAGAGCAATTAAGAGGAGGCTGGTAGGGCTGCCCTGGTGGCGCAGTGGTTGAGAGTCCGCCTGCCGATGCAGGGGACGCCGGTTCGTGCCCCGGTCCGGGAAGATCCCACATGCCGCAGAGCGGCTGGGCCCGTGAGCCATGGCCGCTGAGCCTGCGCGTACGGAGCCTGTGCTCCGTGGCGGGAGAGGTCACAACAGTGAGAGGCCCGCGTACCGCAAAACAAAAAAAAAAAAAGAGGAGGCTGGTAAATCCATTGTAGAAACAAAATGGCAGAGCCAACAGAAGTTCAATAGAGAGAACCATGTAAACAGACAGAAAAGAACATAGGTAAAACATTCTCTGACATAAATCGTGGCAGTGTTTTCTTAGGTCAGTCTCCCAAGGCAATAGAAGGAAAAGCAAAAATAAACAAATGGGACTAATCAAGCTTAGAAGCTTTTGCACAGCAAAGGAAATCATAAACGACACAAAAAAATCTACAGAATAAGGGAAAATATTTGCAAATGATGCGACCAACAGGGATTGATTTCCAAAATATACAGACAGTTCATACAGCTCAATATCCAAAAAAACAACCCAATCAAAAATGATGGGCAGAAGATCTAAATAGACGTTTCTGCAAAGAAGACATATAGATGGCCAACAGGCATGTGAAAAGATGCTCAACAGTGCTGATTATTAGAGAAATGCAAATCAAAACTGCAGTGAGGCACTACCTCACACCAGTCAGAATGGCCATCATTAAAAAGTCTACAAATAAATGCTGGAGAGGGTGTGTGGAGAAAAGGGAACCCTCCTACTCTGTTGGTGAAAATGTATATAGGTGCAGCCACTATGGAGAACGGTATGGAGTTTCCTTAAAAAACTCAGAAAAGAGTTACCATATGATCCAACGATCCCACTCCTGGGAATATATCCGGAGAAAACTCTAATTGAAAAAGATACATGCACTGCAATGTTCATAGCAGCACTGTTTACAATAGCCAAGACATGGAAGCAACCTAGGACCGAATCTATTTACCTGTGGTAATCACTTCAATTGTTTGTTTCATCACACAGGTTTTTGGACTTCAGACTTCAGCTGTATCCTCTCCCCTGGAACTATTCTGTATTGATAAGGCTCTAAAAATCCTTCTCTGGTCACAAAGTAAAGTACCCAGCCCTACCAGAAAAATTTATTTTCTTAAAGTTAAGTAAAGTAGCAACTAAGATGTGAGAGTTTAGGCACAGATTGGAAAACCTTCCTTTCTGCCCACATCAGGAATGAGCAGGACTGCTTGGGGCATGTCTGCTAGCCTGGAGTGGAAGTGCACAAACAGATGATGGAAATGTACTCATACAGCTGTGTGAACAGATGCAGTGAACTTTCTGTACCCCCACAAATGCCAGATGGGCCTAAAAGTGATGAATATGAACGTATCAAGAAAATGTCCCTTCTCACACTCAAACTGAAGGAGGTCTCCCTAATCACCAGAGGTTGGGCAACAACATATTCAGCTGCCCAATTCCCCTATTCGAGCATTTAAGTGAATTCCTCTCCAAGAAGTGTTGGCCTATCATTGCTTAGACTACGAAGCAGATGGAGTGTAGTTTATATTTCAATCAGGAATCCAAATTAAAGTCATTGGCTTGTTCTTAATGGGATTAATGGGAGTTGATGAATACATCCTGGCAGCTTGAGAAGCTGCCTGGTTTTGGCATTAAGCCCACCCTATGTTAAGTACACATAGGTATGCCAAGTGGCTAGGTCCCCACCTTCTGGAATTTCAGATCTGGACCAGGAAGCCTTCTGGGAGGATGGCACAGGATGAAGATGCTCTTGTTTATTAAGGCCTCAAAGTTTTGTATCCTAATACTTTTTTTTCCCATTTCTTTTATTGAGATGTAAGTTATATGCAGTAAAATTCACACTTTTAAGAGCAGAGTTCTGCCAGTCTTGACAAATATAGACAGTTACATAACTACCACCATAATTAAGATATAGAAGAAAATTCCCCCATCTCTCTTTGTAGTTGACTTCCCCCCTACCCCCAGCTCTTGGCAAACACTGGTCTGCTTACTGTTCCTGTAGTTTTCTTTTTGTAAAAGGGTCATAGAAATGGAAGCATGCAGTATGCAGCCTTTGAAGCTGGATTCTTTCACTGAGCATAAATGCTTTTGAAACTTATCCATGATGTTAACTGTATGAATAGTTCATTCTTTTTATTGGATGTACCACAGTTTTTCCATTCCCAGTTGTTTTTATTTCACTTGGTTAAATACCTCAGAGTAGGTACGCCTCACTTTATGAAAAATTGCTGAAAGGTTTTCCAAATCGGTTGTAATATTTTGCACACAACCAGAAACATATGAGAATTCCAGTTGGTCCATGTTCTCGCCAACACTTGGTATTTTTGTTGTTGTTTTTATTTATTTGTTGTATGTTACCGATTCTGAGAGGTGTCTAGTGGTGGTTTTCATTGTGGCTTCAATTTGCATTTCCTTAATGACTAATATGTTAACCACCTTTTCATGTGTTTATTTGCCATCCATACATCTTCTTTAGTTTTTTAAAAAAAAGCTAGATTTTCTTAAAATGGGGCTGTGTCAAAATATTCATTGTGACATTGAGAAGTATAGGTGTTTAGACCTATAATACCCACACCCAACCCTAACATTCCTGGGTTTGGTAAGAGTATTTAGAAATTGAAAAAAAATAAATAAATGAAGGACCCTTCGATTGTAGATTTAAATCCCCGACAATCAATGTATAAGCAATACCCCTAATCAGTGAATCTATAATATCTCCTTAAATACCACCAGTAATGGGGAGCTTATTAGTTTCCAAAGCATAAATTCCATAGTCCTTCCTTACACTGAGAATAATTTTTTAAATTATTATTCCCACCCACTATACTACCTGGAGGAAGCCTAACCCCATCCCACAGGATAATCCTTGGGATTATTGTCAGTCCTAAACACATCCAGAAAGGTCTATTTTCTAGACTACCAGGACTGTACCTTTGGCCTTTATCCTTGTGAAGTGGTTTCAAGATCCTTTATCATTTAAATGTCAGTTTTTTAGGGCTTTTTGACAACTGGGGTTTTCATATCTAGAAACGATTCTATAGTTGTGATGTGACTAGGACAGACAGACATATATTATCTTCCCCTTTATTATGTTGAACAAATAAAGGAATGTACCTGGAAAATAAAATGATTATTTAGAGAAGGTATTAATGCCATACTGAAAGCTCTGAGCGGGTTGGCTAGGATAATGCCTGCAGTAAACTCTAGTCAGAACTTCTGTCTGCTCAAGATGGCTAACTTGTCCTCCTTCCTCTTGTATCTCTTTTCTCCAAGAAATCTATTTCATATGGTACAACTGAGGCTGCTCTCTTCCTACCCACTCCTGTGTAACAACATGTCATAAGCATTTACCATGTCACCATGTTACTTAGTCATTTTTGAATCATCACTTTTGATAACTACATATTAATCCATTGAGAGACTGTGCCATAATTCCTTAGCTCACATCACATTGCTGGACATTTAATTTGCTTCTGATACCACTGACCACCCTGATGAATATACACATGCATGTATTTTTCTGTATTTGGGTGACATCCCTGGATAGATTCTCAGTAGTAGAATGACTGCTGCTGTGACATTTTGGCTTATGGTACAGATTACCAAATTGATATTCCAAAGTAGTATACCAATTTACATTTCTGCCATCAGAACACTAATGTGTTTGCTTCTATGCATTCTTGCCAGGACAAGCATTATAATTTTAGCTGTTTTTATTTGTTTTTATCTTGGTTTCCTTGAAATACAGCAGTTTAAATGCTACTTTAGTTTAGTATATATTTGTTTGATTACTAGTCGGTGACGATATATACTTGATTTTTCTGGGCTGTTGCTAGTCAGTGCAGTTACTCTTCTGCAGTTTGTTCATAATCTTTACTCATCTGTCTATTAGTACTCTATTGACTTATTTGAGCTATCTAGTTTTTAAAAGATAGGATCCCTTTACCTGCTGTATTTCACATACGTATTTTCCCATCTCTCTCTTTGCCTTTCTGGTTCAGTTGTCTTTGCTTTAGCTGTTCCCACTGCTTGAAATACTCTTACACCAGATGTCTGTGTGATTAGCTACTCCTCCCCTTCAGGGCTGTACTCAAATACCAGCTTCTCACTGAGGACTTCTCTGGCCAGACGATATAAAATTTGAGTAACTTCTCCTCCACTTGACAATTCTTTTCCACTTTCATTTTTTTTCTCCTTACCACTTTTCACTGTACAACTATATATAACTTCAACTTTAATTATAACTGTATATACTATATTATCTATGACTGATTTGTTGTGCTTACTGTCTGTCCTCTCCCATCACCAGAATGAAATAGCAGAATACTTTTGCTAAATATTAATCAAACCTGATTCTTCTTATATTCTCTACCCGACTCTATTCTATTAAAAAAAAAAAAAAGCTGCCAAAACGTTCTGAGCTTCTAGCCTCAAGGATATTTGCCCTGGAGAAAGCAGACATAGCCTGAAGTCAAATAGCTTTTCCAACTGTTTTGTAAAACATGAAACCCAATGAAGAAATAATAGCAGTGAGAGGGGAGACATTTAAGTTTCCACCTTCACCCTCAACTGAGGCAAAAAGGTGTGATGTCCATCTTACTGGGCTGCCCCACAAGACCCACAAGGTGTCTGCTGAGACTGCACTGAGGTGGAGATTAAAGGTCTTTCCTCCATTTTCCAGAAGGTTCCCGGATTCCAGTGCAACCCTGAATAGGAAATTGAGGGGCAATAAAGGCTGGGGTGCAATTCTTCCAGTTTGGCAGAATGAACATGCCCCTGGAGATTAAATAGACTTAAAAAGAAAAAGGACAGTGGTATTCTTTGCAGTACAGTGTTGCTGTCTGAGGTACAAAATCTATACAATTTCGCTAGTCAGAGAGCTCTTAGTCACAGCCTGACCCACCTTAAGCTGAACTCATCAAACCAAAGCAACAGAATTTGGTACCTACTCCAGGTAGGAGGTTTTGCCCACTGACAGCTGAGCTGAGAGGGACTTTTTCATCCAAATGTGGCAGGCTTGACTGGGGACCTGAAGGACATATTTTAATGGGATATAAAGTAAGATAAGCAGCCAATGGTGATTTCCAAGAAATTGTGTTTGGGGGTTTCTTCTGGGAGAATCAAGGTCATGCCCTGGTCAACATTAATGGCTAGAGGAGTCTCAGACCTATTGCTACTTGTTTTTCAAATCTCCATTTACTTAAGGGGGAGTCCTGTGGGTTATGAAATGATTCACCTCAGATGGTTCTGTCACTGTCAGTCACATTCTGCAGCACATGGATCCCCATCCAGTCTATCTTGACTCCACGTGGACAGGGGACTGTTTGCAGTGGGATAGCATTCACTTTGGTTCCATGTACATATGAGGAATGTTTTACCTCATACCTTTCAGATTAGCTCAGAAGTTTGTTCTGTAGACCAGAAGCATCAGCATCACTTAGGAACTTGTTAAAAATGTATAATCCCAGGCTCCATTCCAGACCTGCTGAGTCAGTTTTCAACAAGATCCCAAACTGGTTCACATGCACGTTCAATTTTGAGATGTGTTGGCCTAGACTAGTCACTGGAGAAGGCTTCTCAGCCCTCACTGTACATGCATTAGAATCCCAGGGAGGGGCTTCCCAGGTGGTGCAGTGGTTGAGAGTCCGCCTGCTGATGCAGGGAACACGGGTTCGTGCCCCGGTCCGGGAAGATCCCACATGCCGCGGAGCGGCTGTGCCCGTGAGCCATGGCCGCTGAGCCTGCGTGTCCGGAGCCTGTGCTCTGCAACGGGAGAGGCCACAACAGTGAGAGGTCCGCATACTGCAAACAAACCAAAAACAAAACAAAACAAAAAAAAGAATCCCAAGGGGGAGGAATTGCCCCTGAGGCACTGGCCTTGGCTGCAAAGTACAAGGGAGCTCTGAAAATTCAATTATCAAGGCAAACAAAATTTAATGCAAACTTTTTTTGAAAGTCAGAATTAATGCAAAAAATACATGATGAAGAAAATATCGACTCTTTAAATAAAGGCAGAATTAGTATTACTAATTTTTCCTTTTTTTTTCTGGCTCCAATATTTCTAGATAAGGCACTGCTTAGAAAAATACAGATGTGTTAAGTACCATCTCATTCTGAATCAATCAGTCTGGGATGAGGGCAAGACATTGTTGTGGAGGAAGAAAATTTCCTTTACCCTTCTAGGTTCTTCTGGCTGGTCTGACTTAAATTGACATGAGACAAATTAACAGGAGAAAATCAAACAAAATTTAATAACATGTATATGTGGTAGAGACCCAGGAAAACTGAGTAACTTGCCAAAATGAATGAAATCCTCAACCTCAAATAGTATCTTTAGCTAAAGACAAAAGAGGATGTTGGGGCTAGTGGTGTGGTCCTTCAGTGGGGAGGATGAATATTCACATGGAGCTGGAAAACCAAATGTTTGCTGGGCCCTGCAGAGACAGTGGGGCACACAGAGGAATTTTAACAAACGGACCTTGCTAGGTTCCTCCTGTCTACACACCTGGTTCATACCTTAGTTATCTATGGTGATGGCTCCCTTCTTTTAAGTGGTTAAGAAGAAGGCCAAAGGTTCTTTCTGAGTCTTTTGGGCCTTAAAAATAATCAGCCTAAATTGATTTTTATGCCAACGAGACATATTTGGGGATGGCAAATTTTGCTCCCCTACATTATCAAGAACAGCAACAACAGTAAAGCCACTTGAACATTTTCTTTATTTTTTATTATGGAAAATGTAAAACAAAAGTAGAAAAAAGAGTAGACTGAGCCCACCTGTAGCCATCACATAGCTTCAGCAGCTACCGACACATGGACCATCTTATTTCACCCATATACCTTACTATTCCCCACCTCATCCCCAGTCCCAATTTATATGAAGTAAATTTTACACATCATAATATATGTATTCTGGTATGTATTGTAAAAAGAAAAAAACTCTTTAAAAAAATGAATCACACTAGCAATAACATAATGACAAATTATTATCAAATATTAAATAATATCAGATATCCAATCAGTGTCCCAGTGTCCAAGTTTTCTTTTTCTTTTTCTTTTTTTTTTTTTTTAGCATTTTGTTTGTTAGAATAAAGATCTAAGTAAGACTGAATAAGGATCCAAGATATTTTTTTGGTTGCTATATCCCCTAAGTCTTAATCTCTAGGTTTCTCCTCCATCTGAACAGCCCCAGCAGGCACTTGGTCTATTTTGCTATTGTTTTCCCTGGGCAGTGATGAGTGTCCAGCTTATAATTAGGTGTTTAATAAATATTTGCTAATTTAATGAAAACATAAGTGGGGATTCATCCACACTATATAATACTATTTAAGTAATGTAATATAATTTAAGTAAGGGTTAAAAAAAACTTTTTTGATATTGAATACTGCTCTTATGTTAAGTGAAGCATACAGAACATCAAACTGTATAAACAATATAAACCCAATATTCTTTTTTTTTTTATTTTCAGTTATTTCTGTATCCTGGGGAAGAGGATTAAGGTTGCTTTTTAAAAATCAGTCTTAAAATTTAAGCCTGCAAAGATGGGAAAATTTTATGTGAAGTATTGCTTTAAGATTAATGAGACTGAGTCTCAGGTCTCTTTCCTTTTCTTTCCTTCCTGCAGTAGGCTGATCACCTTTCTGCAGTTGTGGGAAAAGTCTCTATGAGCCACTGAAAACCTATTACACTGTCAACATACTGTGGGATAAAATTATTGGTAGGGTGACCATATAAAATATTATCCATAATGGGCCATTTTGGAGAATGAAAGGGGCACTCTTAAAAAAATTGCTGTAGAACCACAAGCAAAAACTGGGACTGTCTCAGGGAGAACTAGCATACCCATAAGAAGAACTCTGCCCCTACTTGTTTCTAATAAACAAACAAACAAACAAAAATTATGGCTATGGGATACTTGGATCTTTGGGACTTCAATCATCCTGCTGGAGAGTTAAAAAAAAAAATCCCACACAGTGAGTGGTATCTAGAATATATTCTATTTCATTTGGAGTTTTACCCATAATGCTGAACAATTGAAAGGGAAGGACTATGAATATTAAATGGGTCTAATTTCTAGAACAGAGCAGGCTGCCATTAAATTGTCCATTTGATTTTTGAGCCTGGGAATCACGTTCATGTTGCACTCATTACAGGTAAGATGTAAGAGCAGGTGTTTAACATTAGCAGAATGACTAACAACTACTTTAGTTCCTTTTCTACCACCCTGTCTGGGTATAATAATGCATCATAGTTTAAACAAAAATGTATCTCATTAACTAGAAACTCACTTCATAGCAAAGCTTTCTACATCCTTGTGGGTCCTTAAAATGGGATTTTGAAGCTTTCTTTTTTTTAAAATTTATTTTATTTATTTATTTATTTATAGTTTTGGCTGCGTTGGGTATTTGTTGCTGAGTGTGGGCTTTCTCTAGTTGCAGCGAGCAGGGGCTACTCTTTGTTGCAGTGCTCAGGCTTCTCATTGCGGTGGTTTCTCTTGTTGTGGAGCACAGGCTCTAGGCGCATGGGCTTCATTAGTTGCGGCACTCAGGCTCAGTAGTTGTGGCACACAGGCTTAGTTGCTCCACGGCATGTGGGATCTTCCCAGACCAGGGCTCGAACCTGGGTCCCCTGCATTGGCATGTGAACTCTTAACGACTGCGCCACCAGGGAAACCCCTTGAAGCTTTCTTTCACTTAAACATTGGGAACCCTCAAAAGAGGATCCTCAGAAGAGCTCATCTGGCCTCAAAAATGGCCAGATGAGCTCTTAGTGCACTCACGTAGGGCTGTATTCACTTCATCTAGAGTCGCTTCTTTAGCACTGGGGATGCCAAGCTGTTCAGTGCTGTAACTTTTTGGATGCTGGAAAAGCTAGAGGGAAAACCCCAATAAGGGGTTAACAATTGCTGATCAATCACTGCTCTGAGTATCTGAAATGCGTGTATTCAAGGAGTGAATGCAGTTACACTGTCTTCTCTAATCCTCAGTTGGTTGACAACATCATTGCTATTAATAATTGGAACTGAAAGAAGAAGTTGAATGAAGTCTCACTCGATTAAAACTACACATTAAAAAGCTAGGGTTGATAATGCTTATTGTTATGCATTCATTAGTTCAACAATTATTTATTGAGCTCTTTTATATGTCAGGCACTGTTCTAAATTCTGTGTGTACAGAGATGAACAACACAAAACCATTGTTTTCATGGAATTTTCATCCTGGTGGGATGGGGGACACAAATAATAAACAATACATAGATATCAATTATAATGTCAAGTAGTGGTAATTGCAGTGAAAGAAAAACTGAGATAAGGGGCTTGGAAAGGGACTCAGAGAGAAGGGATATCATTTTACATAATGTGGTCAATGGAGGCCTTTCTGAGGAGGTGACATTTAAGTAGAGCAATGGTGGATATAAGGAGAAAGTCAATGTATCTGGGCAGGAAAAAAACACCTGGCAGTAAAAAAGTGACTCAATGGCTGGTAACTCTGGAGTTCAGGTTTCTTAGAACTGAGAGTAAGGTCATAAGCAGAAGATCCATATTTTCTTTTCAGATCCTCTTCTTGGTCCTCTGATTCTTGAAGCAAGGTAACAACTTCTAGGACCTCAGTTCTTTTATCCATAAATGGACTGGTTGGACATCATCAGTGTTGCCCAAACCCTCAGGATACCGCTGAATTCAACATCACCCTTCTCCCCCGACCCTCTTCCCAGTCAACGCATTTGAATAACTGTCTAAATAATATACATTTATCTTTAAATAGCTCATTTTTTATCTAAACAGATGTATTTTTAAAGGTTTCAGCACCCAATTCCAGTGGAGGGTGGAATTTCCCCACCAACAAGCAATCACTGGACACAAACTGGATATCCTACAAGTCAATTCAATTTTGAAACTATTCTGGAGATGGTGTTCTTACCGAACCACAGGTTGAAGGCTCAGGCCTACAAGACTATTGCCCCTCACCCTGACCTATTTCAGATGCCAATCACAAGTTCAAGTTGTCACCTGTCCTTCTCACTGATTGGCTATAAATTGGTGGTTCCAACAACCCCTTCCTTGGGTTTGATTAATTTGATAAAGCAGCTCAGGGAACTCAGAGAAACATTTTACTTACTAGGTAACTGCTTAATTATAAAAGGATATAACTCAGGAACAACCATATGGAAGAGGTGCATAGGGCAAGGGAAGGGGAAGGGGCATGGAGCTTCTAAGCTCTCCAGGTACACCACTCTCCCCAAATTTAACATATTCACCGACCTGGAAGCTCTCAGAACCCTCTGCTTTTGGGTTTATGGGAGACTTCATTACATAGGTATGGTTGACTAAATCATTGGCAATTAAATCATTGGTGGTTAGATTCAAACTCCAGCCTCTCTCGCCTCCCCGGATGGTCAGCAACCAGCCCGCATATCCTTAGGTGTGTTCAAAAGGTCACCTAATTAACATAACAAAAGATACCTCTCTCTACTTAGGGAATTTTTTCTTAAATACATCCTTATTGGAGTATAATTGCTTCACAATGCTGTGTTAGTTTCTGTTGTACAACAAAGTGACTCATCCATATGCATACATATATCCCCATATCCCCTCCCTCTTGAGCCTCCCTCCCACTCTCCCTATCCCACCCCTCTATGTCGTCTCAAAGCACAGTGCTGATCTCCCTGTGCTATGCAGCTGCTTCCCACTAGCTATCTATTTTACATTCGGTAGTGTATATATGTCAATGCTACTCTCACTTTGCCCCAGCTTCCCCCTCCCCACCCCCTGTCCTCAAGTCCATTCTCTATCTCTACGTCTGTATTGCTGCCCTGCCACTAGGTTCATCAGTAGCATTTTTTTTTTTTAGATTCCATATATATATAAGGAATATATATATTATATTAGCATGTGTTAGCATGCGGTATTTGTTTTTCTCTTTCTGACTTACATCACTCTGTATGATAGACTCTAAGATCATCCACCTCACTACAGAGCTCTGTGCCAGAAATGGGAGGGAGACCAAATATATATTTCTTATTATAAATCACAATGTCACAATTTTAAAAGAAAATGTTGTATTATTGCTGAGTGGAAAACTCTCCATGGTATGGAAGGTAACTGCACAAATATATGCATGGAAAGAAAACCATGTTATTAAATTCTATCTTGACATTTGACACTGAGGACTTTAGGCTTGAGGTTTTATCTCCTTTTCTAAAACGGGATTTGCAGTGGCTAGACATACAGCCCCAAACTAGGCCTTACCCCGTCAGAAGGAGCAATGTAAGTTTTACCAACACACCTAAAGGGCCAACAATTGTTTATTGAACATCTACAATACAGCAGGCTCTGGTCTAGGATTGGAGATACATGGAGAAAAATATGAAGTCTTTGTTTCCCAAAAGGCTTACAGTCTAGACAGTAAATAGATTTACTGAAAATAAACAAAGCAATGAAAAGAGAAAAAAAATTAAAAAGTGATACATGTATTCTTGTTAAAGAAAAAATTATCCATGATATCTCTTAAAGACTGTAAGGCACGCTTTCTTCAAGTTGGGCTACTATGTGAGGTCTTGTCGTAGGGGAGAGAGATCAAACTCAGTTCCAGTAGGACAAGTGGAGATGTGTATCCAAGGAGCAGGTCAGTGGATAGAACATTACTAAGAGGAAACCTCAAAGGTAAGGGGGATTCTCGGTAGACCAACCCAACAGAATTCTTGCTGAGGACAGGCCATGGTGATTAAGACATGGAGGGTGGAGAATTTTCCTTCAGGAGATTTAGCAAGATTCTTGCTCAAACTGGATTCTACAAAGACAAAGAAGGCAAAGTTTGGGCCTAATCCAGCAGCTGGGTCAGAGGAGACTGATTAAAGTTCAGTCAAAGGAGAGAGTCTTTGTCATTCTGCAAAGAATGACAGGAGAGCAATAGGTAATAGGTGATAGGTAATAGGAAATAGAAGGAAACTTTAAACTGGGAAAGAACCAGCTAAGGAGGAAGTGGATTCCAATCAGAGGGAGAATTGTGTGTGTATTATCACTTTAGTAATTTAAAAGAGGACACTATTCTCTCTTTAGTATTGTTAATGCCATGTAAACCTTTTCTTCCAACCACCAGAGATGCAGAAATGCACATTCCAAACTTGGAAAACAATGGACTAGAAGGATCAAGGTTCCTCATAGCCTAGACCTAAAAATCACTATAGTTGACCCTCCACATAGGTGGGTTCTATGTCCACAGATTCAACCAAACACGGATGGGAAAAATTTTTTTTTTAATTCCAGAAAGCTCCGAAAAGTAAAAGTTGAATTTGCTGCAGGCCAGCAACTATTTACATAACATTTACATTGTATTTACAACTATTTACATAACATTGACTTTGTATTGGGTATTATAAGTAATCAGGAGATGATTTTTTTTTGGAATTTTATTTTATTTTTTTATACAGCACGTTCTTATTAGTCATCAGTTTTATACACATTAGTGTATACATGTCAATCTCACTTGCCCACTTCATCACACCACCATCACCATCCCCGTTGCTTTCCCCCCTTGGTGTCCATACATTTGTTCTCTACATCTGTGTCTCAAATTCTGCCCTGCAAACTGGTTCACGTGTACCATTTTCCTAGGTTCCACATATATGCATTAATATATGATATTTGTTTTTCTCTTTCTGACTTACTTCACTCTGTATGAGTCTCTAGATCCATCCACATCTCTACAAATGACTCAATTTCGTTCCTTTTTATGGCTGAGTAATATTCCATTGTATATATGTACCATTTCTTTATCCATTTGTCTGACGATGGCCATTTAGGTTGCTTCCATGACCTGGCTATTGTAAATAGTGCTGCAATGAACACTGAGGTGCATGTGTCTTTTTGAATTATGGTTTTCTCAGGGTATATGCCCACTAGTGGGATTGCTGGATCATATGGTAATTCTATTTTTAGTTTTTTAAAGAACCTCCATACTGTTCTCCATAGTGGCTGTATCAATTTACATTCCCACCAGCAGTGCAAGAGGGTTCCCTTTTCTCCACACCCTCTCCAGCATTTGTTGTTTGTAGATTTTCTGATGATGCCCATTCTAACTCGTGTGATGTGATACCTCATTGTAGTTTTGATTTGCATTTCTCTAATAATTAGTGATGTTGAGCAGTTTTCCATGTGCCTCTTGGCCATCTGTATGTCTTCTTTGGAGAACTGTCTATTTAGGGTTTCTGCCCATTTTTGGATTGGGTTGTTTCTTTTTTTAATATTGAGCTGCATGAACTGTTTATATATTTTGGAGATTAATCCTTTATCCGTTGATTCATTTGAAAATATTTTCTCCCATACTGAGGGTTCTCTTTTCATCTTATTTATGGTTTCCTTTGCTGTGCAAAAGTTTTGAAGTTTCATTAGGTCCCATTTGTTTATTTTTGTTTTTATTTCCATTATTCTAGGAGGTGGATCACAAAATATCTTGCTGTGATTTATGTCAAAGAGTGTTCTTCCTTTGTTTTCCTCTAAGAGTTTTATAGTGCCTGGTCTTACATTTAGGTCTCTAAACCATTTTGAGTTTATTTCTGTGTATGGTGTTAGGGAGTGTTCTAATTTCATTATTTTACATGTAGCTGTCCAGTTGTCCCAGCACCACTTGTTGAAGAGACTGTCTTTTCTCCATTGTATATCCTTGCCTCCTTTGTCATACATTAGAAGATGATAGGTGCATGGGTTTATCTTTGGGCTTTCTATCATGTTCCATTGATCTATATTTCTGTTTTTGTGCCAGTACCATATTGTCTTGATTACTGTAGCTTTGTAGTATAGTCTGAAGACAGGGAGTCTGATTCCTTCATCTCCAATTTTTTCCCCTCAATATTGCTTTGGCTATTCGGGGTCTTTTGTGTCTCCATAAAAATTACAAGATTTTTTTTTTCTAGTTCTGTAAAAAATGCCATTGGTAATTTGATAGGGATTGCATTGAATCTGTAGATTGCTTTGGGTAGTACAATTATTTTCACAATATTGATTCTTCAATCCGAGAACATGGTATAGCTCTCCATCTGTTGGTATCATCTTTAATTTCTTTCATCAGTGTCTTATAGTTTTCTGCATACAGGTCTTTTGTCTCCCTAGGTAGGTTTATTCCTAGGTATTTTATTCTTTTTGTTGCAGTGATAAATGGGAGTGTTTCCTGAATTTCTCTTTAAGATTTTTCATCATTAGTATATAGGAATGCAAGAGATTTCTGTGCATTAATTTTGTATCCTGCAACTTTACCAAATTCATTGTTTAGCTCTAGTAGTTTTCCGGTTGCATCTTTAGGATTCTCTATGTGTAGTATCATGTCATCCACAAAGAGTGACAGTTTTACTTCTTCTTTTCCAATTTGTATTCCTCTTATTTCTTTTTCTTCTCTGATTGCCGTGGCTAGGACTTCCAAAACTATGTTGAATAAGAGTGGTGAGAGTGGACATCCTTGTCTTGTTCCTGATCTTAGAGGAAATGCTTTCAGTTTGTCACCATTGAAAATGATGTTTGCTGTGGGTTTGTCATATATGGCCTTTATTATGTTGAGGTAGGTTCCCTCTATGCCCACTTTCTGGAGAGTTTTTATTATAAGTGGGTGTTGAATTTAGTCAAAAGCTTTTTCTGCATCTATTGAGATGATCATATGTGTTTTCTTCTTCAATTTGTTAATATGGTGTATCACGTTGATTGATTTGCGTAAATTGAAGAATCCTTGAATCCCTGGGATAAATCCCACTTGATCATGGTGTATGATCCTTTTAATGTGTTGTTGGATTCTGTTTGCTAGTATTTTGTTGAGGATTTTTGCATCTATATTCATCAGTGATATTGGTCTGTAATTTTCTTTTTTTGTAGTATGTTTGTCTGGTTTTGATATCAGGGTGATGGTGGCCTCCTAGAATGAGTTTTGAAGTGTTCCTTCCTCTGCAATTTTTTGGAAGAGTTTGGGAAGGATGGGTGTTAACTCTTCTCTAAATGTTTGATAGAATTCACCTGTGAAATCATCTGGTCCTGGACTTTTGTTTGTTGGAAGATTTTTAATCACAGTTTCAATTTCATTACATGAGATTGGTCTGTTCATATTTTCTGTTTCTTCCTGGTTCAGTCTTGGAAAGTTATACGTTTCTAAGAATTTGTCCATTTCTTCCAGGTTGTCCATCTTACTGGCATAGAGTTGCTTGTAGTAGTCTCTTAGGATGCTTTGTATTTTTGAGGTATCTGTTGTAACTTCTTTTTCATACCTAATTGTATTGATTTGAGTCCTCTCCCTCTTTTTCTTGATGAGATTGGCTAATGGTTTATCAATTTTGTTTATCTTCTCAAAGAACCAGCTTTTAGTTTTATTGACCTTTACTATTCTTTGTTTCTGTTTCATTTATTTCTGCTCTGATCTTTATGATTTCTTTCCTTCTGCTCACTTTGAGTTTTGTTTGTTCTTCTTTCTCTAGTTCCTTTAGGTGTAAGGTTAGATTGTTTATTTAAGATGTTTGTTGTTTCTTGAGGTAGGCTTGTATAGCTATAAACTTCCCTCTTGGAACTGCTTTTGCTGCATCCCATAGGTTTTGGATCGTTGTATTTTCATTTTAATTTGTCTCTAAGTATTTTTTATTTCCTCTTTGATTTCATCAATGATCTATTTGTTATTTAGTAACATATTGTTTAGCCTCCATTTGTTTGTGTTTTTTACATTTTTTTCCCTGTAATTGATTTCTAATTTCATAGCATTGTGGTCAGAAAAGATGCTTGATATGATTTCAATTTTCTTAAATTTACTGAGGCTTGATTTGTGACCTAAGATATGATCTATACTGGAGCATGTTCTGTGTGCACTTGAGAAGAAAGTGTAATCTGCTGTTTTTGGATGGAATGTCCTATAAATATCAATTAAATCTCTCTGGTCTATTGTGTCAATTAAAGCTTGTGTTTCCTTATTAATTTTCTGTCTGGATGATCTGTCCATTGGTATAAGTGAGGTGTTAAAGTCCCCCACTATTATTGTGTTACTGTTGAGTTCCACTTTTATAGCTGTTAGCAGTTGCCTTATGTATTGAGGTGATCCTATGTTGGGTGCATATATATTTATAATTGTTATATCTTCTTCTTGGATTGATCCCTTGATCATTATGTAGTGTCCTTCCTGGTCTGTTGTAGCATTCTTTATTTTAAAGTCTTTTTTTTTTTTTTTTGCGGTATGTGGGCCTCTCACTGTTGTGGCCTCTCTTGTTGCAGAGCACAGGCTCTGGACGGGCAGGCCCAGCGGCCATGGCTCACAGGCCCAGCCGCTCTGCAGCACATGGGATCTTCCCGGACCAGGACACGAACTCGTGTCCCCTGCATTGGCAAGCGGACTCTCAACCACTGCGCCACCAGGGAAGCCCTTAAGTCTATTTTATCTGATATGAGTATTGCTACTCCAGCTTTCTTTTGATTTCCATTTGCATGGAATATCTTTTTCCATCCCCTTACTTTCAGTCTGTATGTGTCCCTAGGTCTGAACTGGGTCTCTTGTAGCAGCATATATATGGGTCTCGTTTTTGTATCCATTCAGCAAGCCTGTGTCTTTTGGCTGGAGCATTTAATCCATTCATGTTTAAGGTAATTATCAATATGTATGTTCCTATGACCATTTTCTTAATCGTTTTGGGTTTGTTTTTGTAGGTCCTTTCCTTGTCTTGTGTTTCCCACTTAAAGAAGTACCTTTAGTATTTGTTGTAGAGTTGGTTTGGTGGTGCTGAATTCTCTTAGCTTTTGCTTGTCTGTAAAGCTTTTGATTTCTCCATCAAATCTGAATGAGATCTTTGACAGGTAGAGTAATCTTGGTTGTAGGTTCTTCCCTTTCATCACTTTAAATATATCATGCCACTCCCTTCTGTCTTGTAGAGTTTCTGCTGAGAAATCAGCTGTTAACCTTATGGGAGTTCCCTTGTATGTTATTTGTCAGTTTTCCCTTGCTGCTTTCAATAATTTTTCTTTGTCTTTAATTTTTGCCAATTTGATTACTATGTGTCTCAGCATATTTCTCCTTGTGTTTATCCTGCCTGGGACTCGCTGAACTTCCTGTACTTGGATGGCTATTTCCTTTCCCATGTTAGGGAAGTTTTCTACCAGAATCTCTTTAAATATTTTCTCAGGTCCTTTCTCTTTCTCTTCTCTTTCTGGGACCCCTATAATGAGAATGTTGTTGCATTTAATGTTGTCCCAGAGGTCTCTTAGTCTGTCTTCATTTCTTTTCATTCTTTTTTCTTTATTCTGTTCTGCAGCAGTGAATTCCACCATTCTGTCTTCCAGATCACTTATCCGTTCTTTTGCCTCAGTTATTCTGCTATTGATTCCTTCTAGTGTAGTTTTCATTTCAGTTATTGTATTGTTCATCTCTGTTTGTTTGTTCTTCTAGGTCTTTCTTAAACATTTCTTGCATCTTCTCCGTCTTTGTCTCCATTCTTTTTCCGAGTTCATGGATCATCATTATTCTGATTTCTTTTTGTGGAATTTTGCCTATCTCCACTTCATTTAGTTGCTTTTCTGGGGTTGTGTCTTGTTCCTTCACCTGGTACATAGCCCTCTGCCTTTTCGTCTTGTCTGTCTTTCTGTGAGTGTGGATTTTGTTCCACAGGCTGCAGGACTGTAGTTCTTGCTTCTGCTGTCTGCCCTCTGGTGGATGAGGCTATGTGAGAGGCTTGTGCAGGTTTTCTGATGGCAGTGACGGGTGGTGGGTAGAGCTGACTGTTGCTCTGCGGAGGCAGAGCTCAGTAAAACTTTAATCCACTTGTCTGCTGATGGGTGGGGCTAGATTCCCTCCCTGTTGGTTGTTTGGCCTGAGGCAACCCAATACTGGAGCCTATCCGGGCTCTTTGCTGGGGCTAATGGCGGACTTTGGGAGGGCTCATGCCAAGGAGTACTTCCCAGAGCTTCTGCTGCCAGTGTCCTTGTCCTCATGGTGAGACAGAGCCACCCCCCACCTCTGCAGGAGACCCTCCAACACTAGCAGATAGGTTTGGTTCAGTCTCCTCTGGGGTCACTGCTCCTTCCCCTGGGTCCTGATGTGCACACTACTTTGTGTGTGCCCTCCAAGAGTGGAGTCTCGGTTTCCCCCAGCCCTGTCGAAGTCCTGCAATCAAATCCCACTAGCCTTCAAAGTCTGATTCTCTAGGAATTCCTCCTCCCATTGCCAGACCCCCAGGTTGGGAAGCCTGATGTGGGGCTCAGAACCTTCTCTCCAGTGGGTGGACTTCTGTGGTATAAGTGTTCTCCAGTTTGTGAGTCACCCACCCAGCAGTTATTGGATTTGATTTTATTGTGATTGCACCCCTCCTACCGTCTCACTGTGGCTTCTCCTTTGTCTTTGGATGTGGAGTATCTTTTTTGGTGAGTTCCAGTGTCTTCCTGTCGATGATTGTTCAGCAGTTAGTTGTGATTCTGGTGTTCTCGCAAGAGGGAGTGAGAGCACGTCCTTCTACTCCGCCATCTTGAACCAATCCCCCAGGAAATGATTTAAAGTAGACAGGAGGTTGTGCTTAGGTTATAAGCAAATACTATGCCATTTTATATAAGGGACTTGAGTATCTGCAGCAAAGTTGAGAGGCGTCTGGGAGAACCCCTGGGGCCACAGTCCTTACATGGCAAAATGCAATAGCCATCTCTTCTAAGCATTTTAAAGCCTGCTCTGACGCAATTGGATCAAAGTCTTCAAAAGAGAAGCCTAATCTCCCTTGTCTTCACTTTTGGATCTGAAGTTACCTCTTGCAGATGCTAGAAATATCTGGTTTATGGTAGGAAACAGCCCAAATAACAGCAAAAACAACAATAAAGTCATTCATTTGTGCTACAATTATACATTTAATTATTTTCCTATTCTAGGTCCATCTTTCCTAGAGTTCTTAGAGGAATGCCAGACAGAGATTAGATATCTCCACTGTATAAAGGCCATGAGACCCACAGACACTAAGTGAACTTTCCAGGGCTAGTAAGTCACATAGATTATCAGATGGCACTTCACCGATCTGCTCAGTGCATCCAGGCCCAATGTGATCTATGTGTTGGGTGAATATCCAGTCATGGCAAATCTAAATCCAAAGCATTATAATGGTACTATCAAAACATGGGGGCGGGGAGTGAGGGAAGATACCCAGAGGAATTCTCACATATACCTTTCCAGTAGTTTTAAAATGCTATAATACCTAGACCATAAAGTGAAGGATTTATTTTCCTTTACCCATTCATCCCTATATTTCTGCCCCAAATATTTACTCAGAACCTATTCTGTGCTAGTAATCCAAAGAGAAAAAAAAGAAAAGGTGGGTGCCCCACTGATCTAGTTTGCTAGGTCACCATCATCAAAGTGAACACCTCTTTACTGATTTATAAGAGAAAGTAATTTGAAAATTATGTTTCCAAGCACTACTGTTTCATTCACATCCCAGTTAGTGTTTGGGAAGAAAAGGAGGAAGAAAATTACTGTAGCATAAAATAATTTCCAATTTCCTGAGTGCTAAATGAAGTAAAAATTGTGGTTAAACTAAACTCATCAGGATGGTCATTTTTAAAAAAAGTATGCTAATGAAATTATATGTCTTCAAATCTAAATATTTTCAGAGTTATGTCTATTAAAAAGGAGTCCCATTTTTTGAACAAATGGGCAAAAATATATCAAATATGAAATTCCCCGTATTAAATGTAAGTTTGTGCAGTTCTTGACAAGCTCATCCAAATTCCATGTATCACTTGATACACAGTTTCTACCCAATTAAATATAATTCATAATCATGTGAATTTATTTATTGTCTTCTAATGGAACATTTAAAACCTATTTTACCTGGCGCTTTGCCAATATCATTGCTATCCATTGTAGTCAAACAGGCGAATTCGTTCATCAGGTAATTAGCCTTATTTAAAAAAATTTTTTTTTTTTTTTTGCTGGTAGGAAACTTAATCAGTTCTATGCCTGTCCTAAACTATGGTGTGCCAAGCTATGTTCTATTGTTGGCTCAGGACAGAGAGATGAGAGAGTGAATTGATTTTGAAGAGGAAAAGGGAGGCATAAGGAAATGAAATTCTTCCCTTACATTGTTCTGCAACCTGGGATTGGGAAAAGGATATTGACACTAATAGTATAATTACTACCTTATTTTAAGGGTTTGCCCTGTTCTAGGAACTGTTAGTGGCTCTAGAAACATGAGCTCATTTATTCTTTACCACCACTGGCCATGTTATTTGCATTGCATGTTTGTGGAAAATGAAGTTCAGAGAGGTCAAGGTACCTGGCCAAAGTCACACAGCTAGTAAGTGTTGGAGCCAGGCTTTACACACAGTGATGCAATGAATGCCACACCCAACAAGGAGTAGTATATTGCTTTTACTCTTGAGCTGAAGATTTGAGGTTCATGAAGTTTGAGCCTTAGACTAGTGTTGCCTCTGTGAGCCTGTGACAGATGACCATGTGCCGGCGATCAGCTGATTAAAGTGGC
Organism: Grampus griseus; assembly: GCF_964374135.1. Taxonomy (NCBI): domain Eukaryota; kingdom Metazoa; phylum Chordata; class Mammalia; order Artiodactyla; family Delphinidae; genus Grampus; species Grampus griseus. Next base: position 37,559,088 of record NC_139013.1, read on the forward strand.
AAGAGCTATAAAATCACATGTAAAAATGTATTAAAACACCTTGAATGAAGAAGGCCCTTTTATGAAGACAGTAGGCCCTTTTATGATCATAAAAATCATTAGCTGAGTTAGATTGCAAGATGAAAATTCAGTTCTTACTCCCAGTCTACTGGGGCCTGACAAAGTCTCCAGACTGACATTTTTCCCCTCACACAATTTTAGTGCAATGAAGAGGATGGAATATCAAACTTCCCTGTGAGACATATTATAAAGAGCTATGACATGCCTAACCAGTTTCTTTTATATTTGATTTGCAACATACTATAGAAAGACTGCAAACCCCAGCAAAAAGAATTCACAGTCCTGCCTCATCTATCACTTTGGACTTGGAAGGCAGGCTGGGCATTCAGAGGTGTGACTAGATCCTATTGTCCAGCTCTGTGGTGAATGGCAGCTTGAAGGAGCGTCCATCCCAAGTTCTTACTGCCAAGCTTGAGCTAAGTCACTGATTATGAGGAATAGTCATCGCGGTTAGCTCTTCAAGCTTAAAGGATAAAACCCTTGATCAAGGTGGGAGAAACGAGATCTATTCCCATCCAGCTTTGACAATCACCTCCTGTGTATGTGTTGGAGAGACACTTAGCCTCTCTGGTCTAGTAAGATGGGGATTGTAGCACATACTTTGTCTTCTCATAGGAATGAGGTCAGTGTCGTATCTAGTACATGTTCTCCCACACAGTACAGGCTCAAAAAAAGCCTCATTAATTGAAGAAAAGAATTAGTGCATTAATTAATACTCCCTTCTTATTTTTCAAAGTGTTTGACATATAACGATAAGGTTTATGCTTACTAATTATCCTTATTAATAAAACTAAAGTCAGCATTACTCTTCAACACCAGAGGGACTTACTTTACCATCAAAGTACTCCTTTAAAGTTGGGAGAGAGCAGTGAAACCCAGTTAGAAATAGTCACTCCTGAGACTTCACCACCTGACGACCCTTACTCCACATGCCCAGCCCTACTTCTGTAGTGAGCTAAGTGGCAAATCCATGTTTCTGATTACCTAGTTCCACCTAGCTGCCACACAAGCATCTCTAATTTACAACTCCAACCCAAACTTAATTCAACTTCTTTCCCCCTAAACCACTTTTCCTTTTGGATTTACAATCCCAGATACCAAAAGCACAATTTCTCAAGTAAGGAAGCTTAGTGTCTCACTGGCATTCTCTAATCAGTCATCAAATCTTGATCAGTCTGCCTTATCAGTGTACCGTCATTCATTCAAGTATTTTTAAAAAATATTTATTTATTTTCCTTATTTATTTTGGGTGCATTGGGTCTTAGTTGCGGCATGGGGTATCTTCGTTGAGGAACACGGGATCTTTTGTTGCAGCACGTGGGCTTCTCTCCAGTTGTAGCATGCAGCTTTTCTTTCTCTAGTTGTGGCACGCAGGCTCCACAGCTTGTGGGCTCTGTAGTTTGCGACATGCGGGCTCTCTTATAGAGGCGTGCGAGCTCAATAGTTGTGGCATGTGGGCTTAGTTGCCCTGTGGCGTGTGGGATCTTAGTTCCCTGACCAGGGATCGAACCCGCGTCCCCTGCATTGGAAGGCAGATTCTTTACCACTGGACCACCTGGGAAGCCCCTCATTCAAGTATTGACTGATATGTTTCAGACAAAATGCAAAGAACTGGGAATACAAGAAGACAAGATCTCTCCCCTCTTGGGGCTTGCATTCTGGTGGGGTGGTCAGACTCACAGATACAGGAAAAGCCAGTAAGTAAAATAAGTTTACAGAGTTGTAACTGATACAAAGGAAACCAACAGAGAGTGAGCTACTTTAGATGGAAAAGGGGGCACATTTTGTCTGTATGAGGAACTAAAAGGTGGCCAAGGTGGTTGGATCACAGTGCACTGATAGGAGAATGGAGTAAGATGAAGTTGGAGAGATTTGCAGGGTGCTGATCATGTAAAGCAATAAAGTAAGGGAACTGACATATATTTAAGATTTTGGGAAGCCAGTGAAGGGGTTTAAGTTATGGAGTCATGTGGTCTGAGTTGGGAGTTCATATCCCTCTGGCTTCTTTGTGGAGAAGTTGGGAGCAGATCAGCTAAGAGGCTGTGTTCGTCCTTCAGGTCAGAGATGATGATGGGTTAGACCAGGCTGGTGGCAGTGGAGAAACAGCAAAGCCTTGCCTCTTTTCCATCACCAATTTACTGAATTATTTTTGGATACTTCTATCACATTTTGACATTCATAATAACCCTCCTGACATGCCTCTAGGTTTATATGCTCCTAATCTGTCCGCCACACTGCCTGGCAGCTAGATTTGTCCACTCTTCTGCTCAGAGGTCCCAACTCACCCCCCATTGTCCTACAGAGGCTCTCAAAAAGAGGTGAAGGATGTTGCATAATTACCCAGGAGCAATTTCAAATACTATTGACCAGGTGTCACCCTATACACAGGGTTATACTCTCTGGGCAACTTGAATGTGTACTTTTTAATGAGTTCTCCAAGTGATATAGATAATCTGCTCTCTTATTTTCTCCATCATGCCAGGAACAGTGGCATATAAAATGCAGCTTAGCTAAACACAAGATCTGTCCAGAAAAGCCATGATTGGCGTACCCTCCATTCACAGTTAACATCTCACCATATCCTATTATGTCTTTTATTTATTTTCTTCCCTCAACTCTGAAGGAGAGGAAATAGCCTGATGCATTGTCTGGGGAGGTGGGTGAGCATAGAGGTAAATAGCTGATTACAAGGCAAAAGGATAGATATTTTGGAAAGGGTTGGAAAGCCTGAAACACATCAGGAAGCAAGATTCATTCTGCAAGCTTGAGAAACTAGCACAGGGTCTACAAAATAAGATTTTGATGAGTGAATGAATGATGACTGAAACAATACCTACTACTGAAGGACAAGAATAACAAAGCAGAGTCCTTTCTTTAGCTGAATCCATGTCATAAAGCAGTGATTACTTTATATTGAAATAAGGAAGGACCACTTAAACTAAGATTGCTTTTAAGGTAATATGTTCCAAATGAAAAAAGGACTCCACTAGTTGGGAAAGACGTTTTATTCCCAAGCTTCTAAGAGGGTTCTTCTACAAACAATAGAGGCTTAAAGTAAAAAAGAGAAGATAAAAAGAAAAACAAGTATTTTTAACTATTGAAAAGTAGACAGCCTTTTTTTTAAAAAAAAAAATTAAACATAAAAAATGTGAAACTGTAGTTGTCAAATCTAATCCAAATACATTCCTAGAAAAAAGGATCATCCACGGTGACAGGTTTACTTACAGCTGTATACTTGTTTAAGTGCTATTCATTTTCTTTTTTTAATTAATTTATTTTTGGCTGCGTTGGGTCTTCGTTGCTGCATGCGGGCTTTCTCTAGCTGCGGCGAGCGGGGGCTACTCTTACTTGCGGTGTGCGGGCTTCTCATTGTGGTGGCTTCTCTTGTTGCGGAGCACGGGCTCTAGGCGCGCAGGCTTCAGTAATTGTGGCTCACAGGCTTAGTTGCTCCACAGCATGTGGGATCTTCCCGGACCAGGGCTTGAACCTGTGTCCCTTGCATTGGCAGGCAAATTCTTAGTCACTGCGCCACCAGAGAAGGCCCAGTGCTATTCATTTTCCTTTTGAGTTATTTCTTCACTTCAAATTCAACTGGAGATCTGTGCAAATCTAGCAAAATATTCTTTGGATTACAAAAAACATATAAAAAATGAACAAAACCTGCAATTACGGAAGTCTTGAGAGTGTGCAATCCTTCACTGAAATGAAAGATTCCAAGGTGACATTGTCCACAGAATTTATTCCGTTGAAGTGTTCAGACAATTTGATTTAAATGCAAAGGAATATGGAAGTGAGCACTTCATCAAAACATTTCTCTTTGTATGCATTTTGACTGAGTCATAAAAATAGGATGTAGCAGGATATCAAGAAATTGCTTGAAACAAACTCCCACAATAAAGTTAAAAAAAAAAAGAAGATAATCTAAAAATTATTTGCAATCATAGAGAAAGCGTGTGCCCTCTGTCTAAGGGAAAGAGGAAAAGCACTTACAGCATAGCATAACCTGTGTGTCCTCTCCCCGAGTATTGCTATGTTTTGACCTTTGGCCCTACGGAGCAGGTGAAGTGTCCTTCACAGAAGTCCCAACCCCCAGGCAGCAAGATGGGACTGCAGGAGACTGCAGGCATACTCACAGATCAAATGGCATTGACCCTCAGAAGCCACCATGGTCCCTGTCCTCATTCTGAGCTTATGGCCCAAAGCATATTTTAAAACAAGGTTTGGAAATGAATTGCTCTTTCTTTGATCAAACTTTAGAATGCCACATTGTTTTAAGAGGAGTTAAAATTATAAAAGGAAAAATAAGCAGTTTCAGCTGGCAGGGTCATTATGATAGCCTGGCAAGATCAAAGTAAGGAAGAATAGAATAACATTGGAGGTCTGATCTGATAACTACACGTGGCAAATGTATATTTTTGACTCTTCACCCCGCCAACCCTCAAATGCTCGGTATGGGGCATAAAATCTCCATCTTGAACTTCAGAGTTCTGATAGTTTCATTCCCTCATGGACTCGTTTCTCATAACCATCAAATTACTGATACACAAGATAAACGCATATTATATAACAAGTATTGCAAAATCATAGACTGACCTAGATCTTTAGCATCCTTCTTTTATAGAAGATGCGTGTGAAGAGAAGTCAGGAAGCTAACACCGAGAATGTACAAAAGAGCTTTAAACAATGCTACAGAATCTTGTCTGAAAAAACATTTGTAAAACATATTTGATTTTAAATAAACAATAAAAGCAGCAGACTACAACAGATCATAAATAGAGTTATTAAAAGATCACAAATATCTTAAATTAGAATTATAAATGGGTCATTAGAAATAATTTTTTTCAATGTTAAGAATCAAACCCAGAATTAAAAAAGAATCGTTTTTTTATTTCAAAGGTTGCTTCTTATATTGAAGCTCATATTAAAGCAACAGTACAATGTTCATAAAATATAAGTGTGATGCCGTAACATTTCTTACATGTCAGAATACTGATATTTGTATGTATACTAAAATAAGAACTTTAAAATTGTACAAATAGATACATTAAAAATGACATAGAAATAGGGCGCCTCTCACTGAAACAAGACAGTTATATCTGGCACGTATTAGTTTAAGATGAAAGTAGAAGCAAAAAGATTTACAAGAATCAGCAGTAACAAGATTGATACTCGAGACATAATTGTACATTGTATTGTACATACATTGTATGGGTTTAAGCTGGCTGAATATTATATATTTCAAGTTTAAAAATGCACTACATATAGAGTGTCCATAGTTTAAGGCGAAATTACAGCTCAGAACTGTTGTCCTTTCTAATTTTGTGGAAGCTTCTTTGACAAATTTAAAAAAAAAAGAAGAAAAAAAGACTTAGATGTTCATAACACATAAACAATTTCCCTTCATTGTGAGTTCACCGTTAGACTTCCCCTTCTCTTAAATATTTTGTATGCCAAGTGGTTTTCCTCTAGCCAAGTTGATAAACTTCAATATTTGCCTTTTTGTGAGAAAAGGTACTTCACAGTATTTACCACTTTGATGTCCTTGCAGTTTTATTAAATGTATCCTCTCTGTAAAACTTTGCTTGTTTTAAATGAGCCTTTCCTTGTTTTAAAAAAATACCTGTTTACATATCTTCTAGATTCTTCAGAACACCAGACACAGTTCTTAAGGCCAAATTTGTATCGTTTTCGTTAAGAGTCGTCATCAAAAGTGTCTTTGGAACCGTACAAGTCCGCTAGTTTCTTAAATCGAGGTCCCCAGTTCTGCAGGTAGTCATAGTCCAAGTCTGAATCTGTGGTGGCCGACTCTAAGGAACTCAGGGACCCGGCCACAGAGCCCCTGCCTTCGTAACCATAGATCTGGATGGAGTCATAAGGAGGGGCGGTTGGGTCATTATCCGCCTCCTGTATTCTCGTGTTGATGAAGTCATCCACATCCACACTGTTGGGTGCTGGCCGGAGCCCAGGTCTAGGCATGTACTGATATTCAGGTTTTATGTCTTTGCGAGGGATAAATCCATTGATACCATCAGGGTTCTGGAGGGTGGCAATATCAAAGGCTTCTGTGTCTTCTTCCCCACCCCCCTCATCATCATAGGTAATGATGTTCTCACGGACATCTTCTTCCTCGAAGACAATGAGTGGTTCTTTCTTTTGCCTTCTCAGTGTCACAAACAACACTACGATGACTACAGGGGAAAAAAAAGAAAAAGAAAGGAAGCATAGGTTAAGCCCAGTCTTCTGGGTTCTTTTCCCAGGGAAACTCTGCTTACCTTAAAGCATGGTGTACACATGCTTCAGAACTGGGACCAGTCTATGAAATGAGAGCTTTACCTGGAATCCCCAAAGATGTGCAAAGTTGCCCTACACCTGGCTCTTCATTTGCAAAATGCTTCCAGGAAAATATTATATCCAAACAAACTGGCAAGTTGGAACTATTTTGAGTTTTTACAAATGAATCCAACATTATTTAGAAGTCATCTTCAGAAGAATTAGGAAGATTCTAAATGTGTCCCTCTGCAGCCTCTTAAAAGTGGGTTATGCCTGTTTCTTTTTGCAAAGGAAGACAGCTGCCTCTCCAAAGTTTACAAATGAGGACATTCAGAGACTTGAGGTCCTAACTTTCTACAGGAGGTGCTGAGCCCCTGCCCAGAGTTCTGAGGTGGGGTCAGCATTGACCTTACTCTACCTTTATAAGAAATCTTATCATAAGCATGGCTAGACTCTCTTCAGACCACTGTATAGAAGAGGGGTAGTTTATAAAGACCCCCAAGAGACAAACGACAAATCTTCTCTATTTGAATACAGGGAAACAGCGTCAGCTGAAACTCCAGATGAAACCACTGTAACTGTCTCTTCCCTGGGAGAGGGGATTCCACTAAACTCAGGGCATCTAGGATGAATAAGCAGAGTTGCTTATAAGGAAAGCTCTGACACTGTTTCATTCCCTATCAACCCCCCCACCTCCCCACAATGTTCCATTGGAACACTCGCCCACACACTCAGCAAGACTGAAGAAAGTGTTTGTGGCTGAATTTGGCAAGTGACTTGAGAGCCCCTCTGGGTCCACCATCACTCTGAGATGCAGGGATGAGGGTCTGCACTGGACCAGACTGTGAACGGCTTCCAGTGCTCAGCAGGCAGTGTCTTTCCCCTGTGCCTTCTGTAACAGCACCCTCACCAGGCTCATTCTTTTTCACTTTCTTTGCTTGGCTGACTCTTTATCTTTCATCACAAAAATCCTTCCTGATATGCCATTCTGATACCAGACAGGGCTATTGGTATCCACTCTATGTACCCACCTGGCCATCACCGTGACACGTGTCACACTGTTCACACATCTGCCTCCACCACTAGATTATGAACTTAGAGCTTTTCTGTTTTCTGCTCCCTCTGCTAGGACTATCCATCCATCCCAGCCCCTTTCCCCAGCTGGAAAGCTCTTTCAGCATCTGATAAGTATGTTACATCCTCCAGGAAGTTGTCTCTGACCTTCCCAGTCAATGTCAGGTACTTTCTACTCTTGTGCTCCCACTGCCTTAGGTTCGTGTCTCTATCATGGTGCTCACCATGTGCCTCTGAAATTTATCTGCTCATGCCTATTTTCCTCAATAGACTATGAACTTTTTGATCACTGAGATCTTGTATGATTCTTCTCTTTATCCCCCAGGGCTGAACACAGGGCCTGGTACCCAGAAAATACTCATGAAATATTGGTTGAACTAAACTTGCTGGCTCTTCCCTATGTATCAGGGACACATTAATTCATTCAGTGAAGAACTAACCATCATGGAACAAGTATAAATTTGATGTCAGACATACTTAGATTTGAATCCTGATTTTTTTGTCATACACGAGTTCTGAGACTTTGGGACGACTGATCTAATCTTCCTGAGGCCCGGCACTGGTAGATGCTACCTGCATCAGCACATTCCTGCTGTTACAGAGTAAACCACAGATGGGACTATGTGCAGAAGAGGGGCACCTAACTCAGCAGGCAAGTGCAGGAAAAGCTGCTCTGGGCTCCCCATGAGCTGATGCATGCACCCAGATATTACATATGACATCTAGAGGAGGAGCCCAGATCCAGCTTCAGCCAGGCCAGTCTTCATCCAGTTCCTTGAGTCCTTCATAGACCGTCTTTGACATCACGATTATTCTTTCTACCTCTAACTCTTCTCATTCCTCTTGTAAGGCTCACCATTGTTCATATACTAGGTCTTTGCCTAAATTCCTCTCCTGAAAAATCTCTGATGTTCAACCCCGTCCCCTGCTGATGCCCCCAGATGTCTTCTGTTATGCAGTCCTGTGATGCCTGGCATTTGCTCATCACAACCACCCCCAACTCGGCTCTAATGCTTGTTAAGTTGCCTGTTCCCCCACCATACCCTAAAATACATGAGCAGGCAGGCATCCCCTCTTTTTTGTCTCAAATTGCCTCCACGGCATATAGCACAATTCCCGGTAACTTGAGAAATATATGTGTTTCAAGGATGGGCATCTGGTTGAAAGGCCCTTCCTACAGGTAACCTGGGAGGTCCCTTACCCAGGAGAATGACGATGCAGGCAAGGATGGCGATCAGCGCCCCAGTGCTCAGGCCGGCGTTCAGGATGTAGGCCTCTGCGTTGCAGGACAGCAGTGCCCCGTTCACATCACACCCACAGACCTTGATGGTGAGGGTGTTGGTGCTACTCATGGGAGGGATTCCACCATCACTGATCACAATGGGCAGGAGGTACAAATCCTGCTTCTGCCGACTGAACCCTCCGCGCCGGGCGTACACCCCTGCGGTGTTATCTGTTGGAAGAGGGGAGACAAGGTGTACTCGCAGAGCAAGACCACGGAATCACAGACTTCACATCTTTGCATTCAGCTTGGCTGATCTGAATCTGCTCTTCTCACCCCAGGGCTGCAATCTGAATCCTCCCCACTTGTTCTTTAATCTAGACATCTATAGAAGCCACAGTCATTTGGCATGAAAAGGATCCCTGAGTTTTGTCCCATCTCGAAATGAAACGCAGAAATCAGCTCTTTTTTATTTCGTCGATATGAATGCCTTCAGTGGCCGGGTAACCACACCATTTTCTGTTTGGGTGTTGTCGCTTTCCTCAAATACAAGGAAGTATGGGCTTCAATGTTAATATACGATAAAATTAAATATATAGGCGAGTGTGAGAAAAAACACACAAAACCCTTCTTTTTCAAGTTTGTACTTTCTCTACTTTGTGACAAGCCTTTCGCCAGTTTTTGTTACTTTTTTGAGAGATTTCTAATCTACCCTCAAATCTTGCCCAAACTATGAACCCACTTATAAGTCCTAAAGGAAAATATTGTCTTTAAAGTGGAAATATTTTATAAACCCAGCAGCAGGTTTACAGTTTCTCTGAAATTCAGCCACCCAGTTAAACCTGTCATTCCTGCTTAAAAAGATGACGTTTTCTCTGCTGCTCACACAACACAGCCCACATCTACATGGTGGATCACCAGATAGTTCTCTGATCTAGATTTTACCTTGCCTTCTAGGCTCATGCCCGCCCCTTTCCAGACGCCCCAGTTCAGCCTGCTGTGCAGAACTCGTGTCTGTTCCCCAGCACACTACACTCTTTGTACACCTTGGCTTTGACCCTTTGCTTTAATGCCCCCAAAAGCCGTTCCTTTGATCATTACAAGTCAGCTTCTCAAGCCTCAAAACTGAATCCAAAAGTCACTTTCTGGGAGCCGTTTCTAGACCTCTCCCCTCTTCTCCTTTGTGACCAATCCCACTGCGTTCCTACAGAAATCAGCCTCCCACTCTTCTGTCATTATTTGGTGGCATAACTACTTGGGTCTCTCCTAGACTGTGAACTTCTAGACAATAGGGGCTTTTATCTGATTCATCTCAGTCTCTCCAGTGCTGGACACAGAGCAGACATTCAATAAATATTTGTTGAACAAATGTCGTAACCTTGTTCTGGGAAAAGTTTCACCCAAGTTCCAGATGTTGGTTTTCATGTATTTCCCAATTGTTTGTAACCTATTCCTCCAAATGCTTCCTCATCGTGTTTTCTGCATATCTCTACCAGCCATAAAGAATTTTTCTAGGCCATATGCTCTGCATTTGGAAAACATCGCTATTATAAAACTGTGGAAGTTTTGAATATACTCCATCAAATTATACACACACACATCCACACACACACATCCTCAATATGGCACACATGTTTTTGTGTGAGTTAGGAATCAGTAATTTATAGCAATAAGAATGTTATGACCAACATGAGGGCCCAATAGCCAGCATGCTTTAAATGGATTGACAGGACCATGAATTAGCTCTTGTGGTAAGAAAAATTATCTTAGAATCTAAAAATTGAATTCATATATTTTAGGTTAAAGGAAATGTAATATATTCTGTGTGAGATAAAAAATACATACAAATGGCAGATTCAGTCTCATTTAGGACTGAGCAGATATTCTGAGTATTGCAGAAGGTAAGGTGTGTGTACCTGCTGGCTTTTGGCAAGACTTTTTTTTTTTTTTTTTCCGGTACGCGGACCTCTCACTGTTGTGGCCTCTCCCGTTGTGGAGCACAGGCTCCGGACGCGCAGGCTCAGCGGCCATGGCTTACGGGCCTAGCCGCTCTGTGGCATGTGGGATCTTCCCGGACCAGGGCACGAGCCTGTGTCCCCTGCATCGGCAGGCGGACTCTCAACCACTGCGCCACCTGGGAAGCCCCTGGCAAGACTTATTAATGACGGATCCTCTGCCCTTTGCTGCCAATCTCTCAATAAAAACAGGGCAGAACAGCTAGCCCTCATTTCTGTATTTTCTGAAGTTTGTGTGATTGGTGTATATTGCTCTTACCACTGGAGGAAAATTATATGTACTATGAAAAATCATGAAAAAATAATAATAAGCTGGTCAAATAGAATGTTAATATTCAGTTTCCTGACTGTTCTTTCCTATTCTAGGCTATAACATTGTTGTATGCTTAACAAATACAAAAAATTTACATATCTACATAATTAATTCAAATGTTATTTTTTCCATCTCACAAATTTCTTTTGAATTCAAGTAAGATTTTCACAAATGAAATGTTAAAATATCGGGGCTTCCCTGGTGGCGCAGTGGTTGAGAGTCCGCCTGCCGATGCAGGGGACACGGGTTCGTGCCCCGGTCCGGGAAGATCCCACATGCTGCAGAGCGGCTAGGCCCGTGAGCCATGACCACTGAGCCTGCGCGTCCGGAGCCTGTGCTCCGCAGCGGGAGAGGCCACAACAGTGAGAGGCCTGCGTACCGCAAAAAAAAAAAAAAAAGTTAAAATATCTACCACATTTTAATGCTCTGAAATGTCACAAATGCCATCGTAAATAAAAATGAATATGAAAAATTTACGAAGAAAAGCAAATTAATTGCTCAGTCAAATATACCTCTCTGATACAAATGACATCCCCAAGAGGGCATTCACTTAGTTTATCTATTGGGTTCCACCCTGTTACCCATGGTGTAGTTTGGAGGGAATGTGACCTGAGTGTTTTTATTTTTTTAAACCCGTGGAAGCCATAATTTAAAATCTATTTTTCAATGTGCCATCCATGCAAGACTGTACCTCCGGATCATAGCAGGCTGGCTTACACATGAAGGTAATTGAAAATCACACACTAATGGAAAACATGTTTCTGAGCAGGACACCAGCCTGCGAATTCAAGATGTTTCACATTCTGAACAGCTGAGTCCTCTCAGACACACTAACTATGAAATGAAAGCTCATCAAAGTACCCTGCTGACTGAACCATTTACTGTCGCTGAGTGATTCATCAGTAGACTCTCGAGAACTTTTAAAAAGTGTCTTCTAGTCAAACATGTTTCACATATGGATTTTAAGATTAGTTTGAGAGGTGGAAAATAAATGGAGTGAAGGTCTCTTTCTGGGCATATTCTAAATCCATGCTTTAGAATGAGTCACTTGTCCTGTCAGAGCCTCACTTATTCATCTTTAAAATGAGGACACTGGTTGATATCAAGCATGCCTCATGGGGTTGCTATTGGAACCAAATAATATAATAAAAGCCCATGGTTGTCCTCTGGGCTGTGCTTCCAGAGGGCTCAGGAATCATTCTACCAGAAAACCTAGCACTAGTATTGAGATCCTCCAGGGATGGTGAACTGGTGAAGGGTAGATATGGTTAGACAAGAAGCATGTCTAACCAGACTAGTTTGGCACTTAGGTGGTTACTGTGGTACATAGGTAGTTGCTGTGGCATGAATGCATAAAATATCCCCCCTCTAGATCTAAGTGGCCCCAGCACCAATGCAGGGATGAGTTTTTCTGGGGGAGGGCCATATCAGAGGAGACAGTGCCATATTCTCTGATAGTCTTTCTTGTGGTCCACTCTGATCACTGATCTTTTACTAACAAAAAGAGCCACTATGGGCAGGGACTCCATGAAAATCAACTCTAGAAAAACAAACGGAAAAAGAAACACACAGTAATAAAAAAACCCTCTAGGAAATCAATTTTGCATCTTATGTTTGGCTACAGATTCTCTCATCTAAATTATTTTAATTAGCCAGCTACTCCCTATCTCTCTTTGAGAGGGTCCCCTTACTTCGGACATACACATTTCTGAGGTTTATCGGTGACCCAAGAAAAAAATAAGAGCTTCTGTGAGGACACGTTTTCAGGGAAGTGTCAAATTGGCTCCATGGTTAATAAGATGAGGCAGAAAATGACAAATGTTGTATGGATTTTTAAATTTCCATCAAGAGATTTCTCAGACCCTTCTCCTTTATAAAGCTTGCAAAGAGCAAATCTCTCAGTATTTGGCGTCAGACAGACCTGGGTTTGAATCTCGACTCTTCTACATATCAATTGCCTGACTTTTAGACATGTTAGGTAAATGTCTTGATTTGCTGTATTCTCATCCAGAAAGCTAATAATTTTTAGGGTTAAATTTGATTCCATTCATAAAGGTACTTAGCATAGTGCCAGGCTGTTGGAGATGCTCAGTAAATATTAATTCTATTCTGGAAGCTCTCCTCTTGGTGCAGTAGACTAATGAGGAAGAGAAACATATTGACAAAGAGAGGAAAGTGAATTCTTGGAAATGTCATCGCAGTTTTGAATGCAGTTGCCTACATAGAAGGGCTCATCATCCAGAGGCAGGAGATAGTTCATGCTCTTCAATCCTGGGTGATATATTTCCCATGGTAAGAAAATGTTTTTCTTTTTTTTTTTTTTTGCGGTACGCAGGCCTCTCAGTGTTGTGGCCCCTCCCGCTGCGGAGCACAGGCTCCGGACGTGCAGGCTCAGCGGCCATGGCTCACGGGCCCAGCCGCTCCGCGGCACGTGGGATCTGCCCGGACCAGGGCACGAACCCGTGTCCCCTGCATCGGCAGGCGGACTCTCAACCACTGCACCACCAGGGAAGCCCAAGAAAATGTTTTTCAAGCACCTCGGTGTTTCATCCTGACACCCAATGTTCTCCTCCCTGGCCACAAACATGGAAGCAGTTAGCAGTTCCTTTTTCTTACCCCTACTTAGGCAAAAACTTGTAAATGAGGCTATAAATTACTAGTATATGTGATGTACAAATTGTAGTATTTCTATTAATGGAAAATAAATTCAGGTTTCAAATTTTTATGGCTACAACCTGGACTCCTAATCGTATGCTGTTTTTATCTGCACACTTTGTCATTACACTAACAAAATGTAAAAGTTCCTGATAATGATGTCTCCATGGTACCAGTTTAGAGATGCAAATGTATGGGCTATGATGATGATGTCACACAAGGGAGGAATATATACAACTGATATTAAAAGGGAAAATTATGATAGGGGAGCAGCCTTTGATACACAGGCTGCACAGAGTGCCAACCTTATATTAGGTAAAAAAATAATGGGAACAGGGCAAAATGGGCAGTATATGGGCATAGCCCCTGCATATTAACAACCTGAAAAGAGGAATCACTGAAGCAAAGGATTAGTACTTTCTACTCTCACCATGATGTCAGGAGAGAGGCTTGGCCTAAGGTGAGAGAATGTTGCCCCAGTAGTTTTCCTAAAGAGCATCTTAAGATGCTCTTCCTTACCACTTCTTTTCCTCTGTCCCTCTCTGTTCCAAAGCTAAAAATTCCCCCACTGATCAACTTGATCAGAGATACTTCAGCCTGTGAAGATAGGCGCTGTCTGCATCAGACTGGAGCCCATCTCTTGAGACTGTTAAAGAAAAAAAAAAAAAATATGGAGAATCTAGGCCAAGCCTTAAGCCTTGCTCTTATTTAATTCACTTCTGACCCAAATCTACCCACTCTACCCTTTCCGCTCAAACCTCAGCGACAAAGTAGATCTATCTACCACATTAAAAGCTTCCACACACTTGAAGACAGTTATGCAGTCACTAGTAGAATAATCATTATTTGATTACTTTCTTCTGGGTCCTCTCTACTTTCCTTAGAAATGTGGCAATAGCTGTATAAGAATAATGAAAAAAAATACATATATATATATACATATATACATACATATATATATATATATATATATATATATATATAGTGTGTCCCAAAAGTCTCAGTGGAGTTTCAAGTTTAATAATTTCAGAAGTACACATGCTATACAATTACAAAAGACATCATTGAAAAGTGTAATTATTTAGGTTTTTTAATACTCATTTAGAGATGTGATTTTTGAAAAATTAATTTCAATTTTTGACGCCAGTATTTGCCACCTTGAATCTGAGGGAGGGACTGAAATAATAGAAATTTCAAATAACATTTTTAAAGTTTGTAGCATTAATTTTCTGATATGACTAATGCTTAAAGGTGAACTTAATAGCTTGCATATATATCTTTTCTTGTCTTTCTGAACACCGTACGAGCCGTCTATCTACCCATAGTCACTGCTCATATTTCATTTCACAGTCTACGGTAACTGTTTGAATGTCTGTCCTCTCCATCAGACAGTAACCTCCCTGAAGGCAAGAACCTTGCTCACTCATCACTGTTCGGTTAGCAGTATTTTGTGTGTTAGAGGAATAAACAGTTGAAGGATGTTTCTTTCACTATATCTCAGCATCCATCTGGCTTTCCCACACAGTCAGATTTTACTGATTAGCTTGCCATCAATTTCCAGACTCCATCTTCTCCCACTTTGTACGTTTGAACCCAACTCCATCAGCGCTGCCTGTATCAATATTATGGATCTTGTTCCCAGTAAATATCATCTCTTTGTCTCATTATTCTTTTCTCATTATTTAGGGTGAGTCAGATCCAACTAAGTAACATTTATCGAGCTGCTAATATGTGCAAACCTTATTCCTTGTTACTTCCGCCTACCTTATCCCAAAGAATTTTTAAATTATGTGCATAAAGTATAATTACCTTTATTTTATATGAAAAGAAATGGAGGAAGCAATTGATCACAATAACATGGAAAATGCAAACGAAACTAGGATTCAAACTCCTCTAGGTTTCACTATATTTTTCCCAGTGCACAGCAGACCCTAGAATCCTGATATTATTGCATGCCAATTACATTGGTTCTTTTTTTTTTTTAACCAAATTTCCCCAACATGGTTAGTTAATTAGATGGACACCATCACCGCCTATAGCTAAATCCAGATAGACTCAGGTCCCAGATAAAAGAGCTGCTCTTGGAAACCTAAGATGTTTATGTCAGAGAGACCTACAAAGAATTAAGGGCACTCATTCAACACCTCTCTTCCCATAGCACTTCCAGAAACACACACATGCCTTCAGAAACAAGCCAACATGCAAGGGGCAAAAAGAAATCTATTATTTTCTCAATATTTTGGAATAAAGGAAATGCTACAATGAGGTAAATTCTATGAGACTAGCCTTAAAATATTAATGCAGAAAATTGTTTGATCCAAGACTCTGATGGCTGTAATGTTTCCCCTCTAAATCAAGGGCTACATACTACAGGGGAAGGGGGAGGATCATGATCTTTTACATAACACCTTTGACACTGAGGGATCGGCAAAATACAAAATGCAACAAATAACGCTGTGGAATAATTGCCTATGTGCATGTGTGTATGAGGCATCTAAGTGTGCCCTGTTCGTGGTATCAATAGACTTTTCATTGTTATAAATTATCACATCCCTTAGAATCAACTCTCCCTGCACTTTTGTTAGAGGACAATTTTCTCCTTGGTGATAGGGAGGGAGAAAGGAATATATTTCTTGGTTTAAGACAAGGAAAACTACCAAGGAATTCAGCGGGATATAAACATTTAGGGTCTTTTAGTGAGTTGAGAAATCCCAAGAGTAGTTAAGTCAGTGACCAGAGGGAACCTTGAAAGAAGAATCTGTCTGATCCACCAAGAAGACCTATTTCTCTTTCTCTTGAATTGGGGAGGGGGTGGGTTTCCAGATAAATTGTATTCTGTGTTGGACAAGCTGCAGCATGAATTTCAGGCAGAAAAGAGAACATAATTATTTATACAGTGAAAATGGCAGGGCATTAAAAGCCATCTGCCATTTTGATCTGCCAACAGAGCATCTTCCATATTGAAGCAATTAAGGGGGGAAAAAGTTCCACAGAAATCTGTTTGGCTATCTTTGAATTATAAAAGTGAAAAACCAGAAGCATATTTAGATGATTTTTGGTGATGCTCATCAAAAAAAGAACTGTCCTTAGTTTAGACCAAAAAGTGGGGGTTGTGGGGGAGGGGGAAGAGGAAAGAAAGAAAGATGTTTGCCAATTGGTCTAATCAGGGTCAATCTGTCTTGGCTATCTTTCCTTACACAGCCAAGCCTGCTTCCCATACAAACTCTTCTTTGTTCTCTTTGTTTTTTGTTTTTTTTTTATCTTTTAGCAGTTCAAACTTAACTCTGAATGTATCAGGTATCAGAGCTCATTTGATCTATAACTTGGCCCATATTAGATAATACACTTGCAAAATAAATACATTTGAAAGTCACTTCTTCCTGGATCCAAACCTTAGATGTCCAATATAACTTTGTGGAATAATAAATAATGAAAGGATGGATGGATGGATGATGTGGTATTGGCTCCTACAGAACATTCCAACACCAAAAGATGGGTTGTCTTTTTCAGCCTGAAGCTTATCTCATAACATAATCATTTTTCCACAGTAATAACTAATCCCTGAAATGTCTGAAGCACATTACATGTCTTTCCATCTACTCTTTCACTTTAATTCCTGCATTCAGTTAACCCATTTTTCTTAAGTTTTGGGGTACTGCCCCCACAGAGCTCATATTCTAATGGGAGACAGACAGGGAAATGTATGCTTAGAACGCAGAGTGATAAGAAAAATACTAGAGGTTAGTGCAGTGTTCCTGGTGCATAGAGGACGTAGCATCCAAATGGGCTAGGGATGTCCAGCAAAGCTTCCCCTAAGAGACTTCATCTATGGTGAGACTTGAAAGAGGTGGTATAATAGGCAGTGGGGGTACATTTTCCACAGAACAAAAGCATGGACATGTGAGAGCATGGCATATTTGGGAAACTAAAGGTGGTTTGAAGTTTCTGGAGCCTACGTTTTAAGGTAGCAAGAGAAAGGAGATAATAGATGCAACGTTTATGGGAGGTAGGTCATATCATTTCTTGCTCACTAGGCTATAAAGTTTCAGTTAAATCCACCAGAAATGGAGACCCATAGAATAATTTTAAGAAGAAAGACATTATCAGTAAGGGCTGAGTTAATGGGGGGCAAGACTAGAGTCAGACAGCCTGTTTGGAGGCCATCATGATAGCTACAGCTCCTCTGCAGGTAGGTCATGAAATAGTCACTATCAAAATTAGCTGTGCTTTCACAATATAACTAACTTTGCTGCATGTGCTTTTGGGAATTTCCTGACATCTGGGACTATCTGCTAAAGCCAATATTTAATCTTTAGCTCTTGCTCTTTTCTCTATATTTTATCATTGTTTAGAATAAGAGGTTTGGAACTTTAAAATATGAGGTTCAGTATCAGGATATGTCAATTTAATTTATTGAGTCATTAGGTCAAGGGTCAAAATCATACTATCTCTTTGTTAGAATCCAAAAATCGTGATTAAAAATTGAACATCCATTTTTAAAAATAAAATGCTAATGGAAAGGAAACTTCCTAAAATACACACACACCCTAACACAAATCTTAATTTTAATCTTCTTAATTTTAATCTAACAACCAATATTATGCTTAATGATGAAACTCTAGATGTAATATCCCCATTAAAGTAACAAGTAAAGCCATTATTATTGCTATTATTTAACATATAAAATGCAAATCTATGCAATTTGTAAAAAAACCCAAATATTAAAAAAAGAATGAAGCAAATTATTATTATTTAATTTTTATGTAGCTGTCTCCCTAGAAAACCTAAGAAAATAAGCTTAGAAGTTATATCACTTTAGAACAATGTCCAATAATAAATGAACTAACTAAAAGAGCTATAGTTTATACTAAAAATTGTCACTTAGAAAATATACATAATTTAAAAATCTACCTCATAATAGTATCTAAAATATAAAGTAGCTAGCCATAAACTTAGTAAGAAATGCATAGAACAAAAATGAAGAAAACTATAAAACATTCCTGATGGTAATAAAAAGAGAACTGAATCAGTGGAAAGTCAGATCATGCTTCTAGATAGGAAGAATATTTTAAAATTCTTAGTTGTTAAATTAATCCATAAATTTAAGGTAAACTCAATAAAATTCATGAAGATACTTATCAGGCACCTGAAAAATAATTCCAAATTATACCTGGAGGAGCAAAGAAACCAAAAGCTAAGAAAGAGTAATAAAATGAAAATAATGTAGACAAAACCCTTGTCAGATTTTAACACACATATTATACGTGTGCAACCGTTAAAGAAAAATATGATACTATCATGAGAATAAATAGAATAGGGAGAGTTGATAGTCCAAAAAAATAAAATCTAATAGTATGTGATGTAGGTGAAAATAAGGATGGCATTGCAAAGCAATTGGAAATGACCATTTCTTAAATGATATTTAGGAAATGGCCAACAAAGGGAGCCTGTGTATTTATTTCACATGGATAAATGATTGAAATGGGAAACATGATATATAAGAAGATAAGCTAGGTGAATATTGATATCACTTTTCCATGAGGAAAGTCTTGCTAAGAATAATTTTAAGCAGAAAAACTGATACAAAAAGTACAACATCTATACTTTAGAACATAGCATAATGAGGATTGAAAGGACATTGAAACATTGCAGAAATCTATGCAATAGGTATGATAAGTCACAAGTTAACAGCATTAAAAGATGAAGAGACTTTATAAATCAATTGCAAATTGATGAATATACAATTCAAAAACTGGGTAAAGGACATGAGTAGCCGATTTATAAAGCAAAAAAAAGAATCAGGGAATTCCCTGGTGGTCCAGTGGTTAGGGCTCTGGGCTTTGACTGCAAGGGGCACGGGTTCGATCCCTAGTCAGGGAACTAAAATCCCACATGCCATGTGGCCAAAAAAAAGAAAAAAAAAAATTTTGTACTTCCCTGATGGCGCAGTGGTTAAGAATCTGCCTGCAAATGTGGGGACATGGGTTCAATCCTTGGTACCGGAAGATCCCACATGCCACGGAGCAACTAAGCCCATGTGCCACAGCTCCTGAGCCTGTGCTCCAGAGCCCTCGAGCCACAACTACTGAGCCCGTGTGCTGCAACTACTGAAGCCCGTGGCCTAGAGCCCATGTTCTGCAACAAGAGAGGCCACCGCAGTGAGAAGCCCACGTGCTCCAATGAAGAGTAGCCCCTGCTCACTGCAACTAGAGAAAGCCCACGCACAGCAACGAAGACCCAACGCAGCCAAAATAAATAAATAAATAAATAAATAAATAAATAAATAAAAGCAAAAAATAAAAAGAGCTTCAATTAAAAAAAAAGAATACTTATTTAAAAAATCCTAACTTTACTAGTAATGAAAGGAATTGAAAATTTTAAATGTGATATGTGATTATAATTCACTTATCAATTTGTGAATCATTTAAAAAGAATAATAGTATCTAGAGTTGGCTTGAATGTGAGGAAATGGGAGCTTACCTATTTTGCTGATGCAATTATAAATTGGTATAATATTTCTGATAGGCAATTTGTCAATTAAGTATCAAAAACTTCTGATACAGTAATTCCACTCTAGGAATCTATCCTAAAAGAATAATTAGATATTTGGCAAAGGTGTGTGAAATCAACGTACTTACACAACAATAGTCAACAGATATCATATACCCTTGTAATGAAGTTAGGAGGATATTTAGGGGAAAAAAATGTTGACATAAGTATACTGATGCTGAAAAATGCATATCATGTATTATTATGCAGGGAAAAAAGCGGACATTATTTTATGGTTGCCTTTTTTAAAGATCAAAATATATGCCGGGCTTCCCTGGTGGCGCAGTGGTTGAGAGTCTGCCTGCCGATGCAGGGGACGCGGGTTCGTGCCCTGGTCCGGGAAGATCCCACATGCCGCGGAGCGGCTGGGCCCGTGAGCCATGGCCGCTGAGCCTGCGCGTCCGGAGCCTCTGCTCCGCAACGGAGAGGCCACAACAGTGAGAGGCCTGCATACCGCAAAAAAAAAAAAAAAAAATATATATATATATATATGTATATATATATATATATATGCCAAGAAAAAGTCTGGAAGGCTATAAAAATTAGCAGTGATTATTTCTGGATAGTATATTAAGTTATTTTATTATTTCTAATTTTATTTCTGCTTGTTTGTATTTTATAATTTTCCTACAAGGAATATGTATTAATTATGCAGTAGAAGAAACTTACAAAATTCCTTGCAAATATATTTTACAATTACTATGGCTGTGATTAAAATTAAACTTGAAGTACAGTTTGTCCTTTTCTATTCACTTTCCCTGGAATACTAGATTGATGAATTTATTTTAGATTTTTTCTCTTCTGAAGATTGTTGTTATTTGATTATGGGGTAAACAACGATTTTTAAAGAAAATAATTAATTAGAAAAGACACAAGCTCTATATTCATAATATATAAAGTGTTACTACATGAGACAGAACCCTTCAAACACTCAAACATTTTAGTTCAATTCACTTATTGCTAGAGTGACCTTGGGCAAGTCTCTGAATCTTCTGATGTTTCATATTCTTTCCTCATCTAGGAAATGGGGATAAAAATATCCAACATGCCTACCCTCTAGGGCTGTTTACCCCTAGGGCTGTTTAGGAACTAAGTGGAACAATGGCCATTAGCAGGTTTTATAATCCAATGAAGAACTACATAAATGAGATGGGCTCTTCTCAGTATTTTTTTCTTTGCACTTTTCTTATTCATTACGTGTTCCTTATTTTTTTTAAAGATGCCATAAGTCTAATATTTTCAAAGTAAATGCATCTCAAAGCCTGGGTGGATCAGCTCTTCATTTCCCCAAACAGCACCACTCTTGATATTATTAGCCCCAGATGGACTCAAATGTTGAAGAGTTATCCAGTGTTCTACTTTCCTGCTGCCTGCTGAGTTGTCTTTGAAGCTCGGGCTGTAGAACGGAGTAAGATAAAAATGAAATAAAAGGCTTGTGTGTATTAAGATGGCTTTCCCTCATATTTTTAAAGAGGCCAAACGCTTATGCCGAGTTTAGGCAAACACAATCCTGATTATTTACATGGCATAATGGAAGTAAGCACTCAAGGAGAGAGAAATCTGATGCTTTTACTCAGCATGCTGTAAACCATTATCTCATGTTTTCTATGGAAAACAGTCTCAGCTGGGAAATTTGGTAACTCAGTAGGCTATTAATAGGATGTAGAATGTGATTACTCTTTTTGGATCACTTCAATATGTAATTACTTTTAGGATCTGGTAGAAAGAAACTCTATTAAATGATAATTATAGGACTGTATTTGCTTTAAAGTTCTGTAATAGCTCTAAACATGGGACTTTTCATTAACTGTTTGCCATAGTTAATAAAGTCATTTTTCTTAAAAAGTAGCAATTCCCTGCAAAAGTGGTAGCTCCACAAAGGATTAGTTTCTTATAGGAAAGGGCAGGGGAAACAAATTGTGCAGTAGGTTGGCTTCTCCATGGTAATATAATCTCCTTGAAAATATAGATGGCATTCCGAAGTACTGTGACAAAGTGAAATATTTATAAGTCCCTAGAGAACAATAGGTCTTAGTATAATATTTTCAGAGGGTAAACAGCAACTAAATATTATTGCACACATAAAAAGAAGACAAGGCAGGTGATGGAGGCAAAGTTGGCAAAGAAAAGCCTAGAAACACCAGCTGTTTTAGGAGGTGTCCAGCGATAAACAGGGTTATTGCCAGGAATACATCCAGCAATTAGACCTCAAATGTAAATTGGGGATTATATGAACACATAGATATAAGGATCATAATGAAAAGCTCAAATCAGTCCAAGAAATAATAATAAAGTATGCCAGGTCATATCCCCCCAAATCCAAGGAGCATGGGGCACAGTGGTTTAGGCTGCAACCTCTAGCCTCTGAATGTCCAGGTTTAAAATCTAGGTCTCGCTCTCACATGGCTGATTTACTTAATGGCCTGTCCCTCATTTTCCTCATCTTCAAAATGGGAATGATAATAATAATCCTCACCTATGATGCTGTTGAGAGAATTAAATAAAGTATGGGAAGGATCTTGGCACGGTGTTTAGAACATAGTTACTGGTATGTGAAATATAGATAACACTGATAATGGTGATGGGGAAAGTAACATTACTTATTAGATTAATTTAAGATCCTATAAACCTGATCTCAGTCATCAAGAAAGCAATATATCTATAACCTCGTACATAGCTAGCACGTGTCTAATGAAAACGTGTTCAGAAGGACCACATTTTATTCCTATGTCAAATCATGGCATTTGTCTTCCTGTTTTTATAGACCTGCATTGTCACAGGCTTATAGGAACAGGTGCAGGCCAAAAGAGTCTTGCCAGGAGTCAAGAAATTTATTTTTTGATCTTGGCTCTGCTATACACTTTGTCAAGGGACTGCATCAGTTTGGGCCTATACTACAACAACAACAAAAAACAACTACTTCGAATAATTTCCAAGTCTAGAACCTCCTTGATTAATGAAATGAGAAGTAGAAATTGCATCAAATTTTGCATGTTTACAGTGGAGAACAATGCTTTATTCATGCCCTTCAGGCAGTAATTCCATAACTACCTTTAGGTATCAACCACATTGCATTAAAACTATGCTGGGAAGGGAAGGACAGCTGAAAGATTACATTACCTTACAAGGTTGAACTGATCTCTTTTAACGCTTTACTTAATATCAATATTCATAAAGCCATGCTTCCCCCTAAGGATGTATCAACCTCTTAAAAAAAGATAAATGAAATTGTTTGCGTATTGACCCTGTAAGCCCCCCCACTTGGTTTTCGCACTGCTTCGTGAATATCAAAGCCAACAACAACAAAAAACGTAAAATAAAATTAGACTCACTTATTCCTATGCACCAAGAGAGCCCATATCTCAAAATGAAGGTGGCATTATTATTTTTTGTTTGTTCTTCAACAGAAAGGCATTATTAAGATTAGGGGAAATACTTGTGCTCTGCAATATAAAAGCCATTTATTTTCCATTTCTACTTCTCTGAATGCACAGGAACCTTGGTACGAACCTCTGTTGTCTCTGACTGTGAAATTTGGATTGTGAATGATTTCAGGGGGTAGACTGAAGATAAATCTTGGTCCATTGGCTGTGTCATCCTTGTCATCTGCACTAATTGTAACAATTGGCTGAAAGAGAAAGGTGGCCCATAAATAAATCATGCTGACATTGGCACATCATTCATTCAAAAATTCCTGGCTGGCTGAGAAGCCTGATTTTAATTAGAGAACATAGCTCCAGAGCTAAACCAGAGCTCTGAAGCCTTCTTGGGCAGTGGGAAGGATCTCCAGGTGATGCTCTCAAAACCAAACTCTGTTTCTAAATGCTTTTTCATAGCCAAGGCAGAGCAGCGTTACCTGGTTAGAAAGTGGCTTGGTCTGGTCACTCTCACAGATGAAGCCTTCATAAGGGGCAGCAAACTTGGGAGCATTGTCGTTGACATCAAGGACCCTAATGGCCACAGGGACTTTGGCTTCCTGATGCCGGTTGTCTGAAAGGAGAGAATTGAGACAGTAAACATGTGCAAGGGAGGAATCCATGTTGGTCCAAGGTTACTCTTGGGAAAAAGTGAGCTCCAGCCACTCATTCAGGCCCTGCAGGGAAAGGCACTGTTGGCACAAAAATCATCTAAAATCCAAAGTATGCCAAATCCAATGTGAGGGGGATGTCCTAGAATAAAGGTCGACATTAGACCAGTAAGAAATAAACCACTTTTCCCTTTCTGTTGAGGTTTAATTCTAAAGGCTTATAATGGAGACTGTCCCTCTCAGAGTGTAGTCCACAACAGCAGTTCTCAAAGTGGGATCCCCAGAGGAGCATCAAACAGTTTGGGAATTTGTTGGAAGTGAAAATTCTCAAACCCAACCCAAGACCTGAGTTAGAGGCTCTGAGAGTGGGATCCAGAAATCTTTGTTACAACAAGCCTTTCATGATAATCCATTGCATGATCAAGTTTGCAAACCACCGGTCTATAGGTAAAAAAGAACCCACAGATCTTGGCTCTAAGGATTCTGCTGCTCTGGGTTTAAACAAAACTGAGGATAAAGTGGGGAATCTTTCAGCGGTGGTTAAGAGTTTCAAGCTGCTACAGACTATCAGCTCATGTGCCAAGTCTGTACCCAGTTCTGCCAAAGAAAATGAAAACATCTCTATTTGCTTATATGTCTCCCTAGATAGACAACCAAAAATAAATTTTAAAGATTGAAAAATATGTTTAAGACTAAAAAAAAAAATTGTTCTATCTCAGCTGTTATTTTCCAGAATATATAGAAAGTCTCAAGGAATAATACTTGGTAAAGTAGAATCAAAACCCTTAGGATAATACTTACGGATTTCTGCTGCAAAAACTGATATATTGAGCCAGGCAGTTTCTTCTCTATCCAAAGGTTTTGTAGTTTTAATAAAACCATCCTCTGGATTAATAGTGAAAAACCTGTCCAGGTCAGTGTGACGATCGATTGAATACCTAAGCAGAATGCAAATGAGGCAATTAGACCAAGACATTCCAAGCAGCTTAATATTTGAATATTTTCTCCATGCTATATTTAAAGCAACTTTTTCAGTGAATTGCTTGAGCTAGGTTTTCTTTTTAATCAAATTTACTTTTCAAACTTCTTACATGAATCTTTTATAGAAATCACTTTGCAACATTGGAATTCTTTATTCAGGACAATGAATGAAAGAGCTGTTTAGCATATTTGATTGAGAAATGGAATAATATGTTGCATATCTGATTGAAAAATGGAATTAGCATGCTGCATATTTCTTCATATTTACTACAATCACCCACCATCTGAATTTATGAACCTGCATTTGGGAAGTGGGTCTGCCTTGCTTCCAAAGTACTCAGAAAGTCACAAGTGTACGGAACACTTGCCAGATTTCTGCATATGAAATATTAAATAGTCTTAAGTTATCATCAAAGATCATTTACGGTACTGAAAAATCAGTTTTCTCCTTACTTAAGGGAAAATGGTAACTATATTTTGAGTAAATTTATTCAATTTATTTGGTTTTAGGGGTTCTCGGGTAGCTTGGTTCTGAATTCCATTGTGAAATACGCAAAGAGGGCTTGGCCATTCATTTGTAGAGCATTCTCCCCACACTTTAATGACCCCAGGCTGAGCCTAACAGCATAGTTGGAAGGTTTCAGCTACTCCTGTCCACTAAAAAATTTGCTTTTTTCTAACAAAAGACAAAAAATTTCCAGAATATTATGGGGCAAGGTGAGGTAGAAGATGGGTCAAGAGGAGTGGTGTAGTAAGGTAAAATAACTTGCCCAGGATAAAGTTCTGGAGACCTGGCTTTAATAAGTGTTGACAGTTGTCCCATGGCATCCATGGGGGATTGGATCCAGGACACCTGAGGATACCAAAACCCATGGATACTCAAGTCTCATATAAAATGGTGTAATATTTGCATATAACCTACACATATCCTCCTGTACACTTTATTTTTATCTCTATTTTTTTGCGGTACACGGGCCTCTCACTGTTGTGGCCTCTCCTGTTGTGGAGCACAGGCTCCGGACGCGCAGGCTCAGTGGCCATGGCTCATGGGCCTAGCCGCTCTGCGGCATGTGGGATCCTCCCGGACCAGGGCACGAACCTGTGTCCCCTGCATCGGCAGGCGGACTCTCAACCACTGCGCCACCAGGGAAGCCCCCTCCTGTACACTTTAAATCATCTATAGATTACTAAAATACTTAATGCAATGTAAATGCCATGTAAATAGTTGCTGGTGTGCCACAAATTCAAGTTTTGCTTTTTGGAACTTTCTGGACTTTTTTTCCCCAAATATTTTGGACATGTGGTTGGTCGAATCCATTGACATGGAACCCATCAATGCAGAATGCATGGATACAGAAGGCCAACTGTACATATGTCTGAAGGCATTCATTGAGGGCCATAAAACCAAAGAATATTAGAGAATATTAGCAAAGACCATGGATGTCACAGAGTTTAATCTCTTCAATTTACAAATGGTAGGATTTGCAAATGGTCTATTATCTCGCTTCTGGGGGAGCCAATATTAGAACCTGGATCTTCCAGTTCTAGATCATGTTCTTTCCAAGGGGGAGGAATTTAGTGCAGAGCAGCACTTCGCAATATAGAAAACATGAGCTCATCCATGATATCGATGCCTTCACAGCTCCCTATGAGAATGGAATGATGAGTCCCCTTCCCCAGTGAGGAAAGAGGAGATAAACTATCACACACCTCATAAATGTCAGTAGAGGCTCAGTGACTAAACGCTCAGCAGAGCTCTATGTGAAAATAAAGAGAAAATAATAGAATATTTTTTCCCTGCCACTAGGGAGTTTACTATCTAGTTGACATGACAAGACAGGCTCACAGGAAGAATGATAATTAACAAGTATTATTCTATAGAAGTGAAGCGTATGGATTTTAGTTTTGTAAAGTCCTAGGTACAAGTTCATGCTTAGCTACATATATGCTGAGTGATACTGGAAAAGCCACTTAAGTTCTTTGAATTTCAGCTTACTTATCACTTAAACTAGAATATTAATAGTAACCTAACTTTTAGGTTATCAGTGAGAATTACATAAAATGATAGATGTTGAAGATGCATAACCTAGTGCCTCACACATAGTAAACAGAACAACAAATATAGCTGCTCTGATTTTTGTTGTTGTCGCTGCTATTACACACTGTGGATAGATCAAATGTCAGTCTACAGAGTATGACTTTCATACTATAGCCAGTGAAAAATCATGAAAGGCTTTTGATCAGAGGAACAAATAAACTAATTCAGACTATCAGGGTGATGAATAAGATAGGGTGGGCAAGGTGGTCTGAGCTAGTGAGAGTGGAGGAAGGAACAGAGGAAACTTAAGGAGGTGATGTATTGATAGTTTTTAAGGAGTGAGGTGATGAGAGAGTGAGGTATAGAAGCGACAGAGGGAATGGAAGACTGTGATAAAGACAGAACCAGTGGGACTCAGTTGATATTTGGAGATCTGTGGGAGGCTGGGAGAGTCCTTGAGAGTTTCTAGCCTGAGTGTCGCAGAGAGGGAGACATTGGGAAATACAAAGTCAACTTACCAGGAAGGAGAGGTTGAATTTCCACTAGGGCTATGCTGCCACACCAGGAGAGCAAGATTCAACTTTATCAGAGGTTTCACAAAGTCAGGGGTATAGTCGGTCTTTATTTTTTTAAGTATGTCACAAGAAGTATAGGCTCAAAAATATGTTTTTAATGAATGAGCCGGTGAAGGAAAAAGGAAGTGGGTAAAAATGCAGAGCAGACAGCAGAACAAGTACAGAATTAGAATCAGGGAGAAAGATCAGCCTAGAGGCAGAAAATTTAGAGCATTAACTCAATTCAATTAGTAGCATGGACGGAAACTCTATAGATAAGTGCACACAGAGAAAGTCTGAAGTGAAAGGCTGAGTGTCAGGGAGCCCCCAGTGCCTGGACTGGGATCTCAGACTACTGAAGACACCAGGTATGTCTGAGGCATGAAGAGGTTACTGCCAATGAAGCTAAGAGGAAAGAATATTTCAGGAAGGCAATGGTAAACGAAAAGGTCTCTGATGCTAGAGTCTGAGAAGAAAGCTGCAAACATTTCGAAGCAGCTAAGAGTTTGGCTGACACTATAAGGCCCTCCTACCCATATGTTTAAGGACACAAATGTCCTTAAAGGTGACGATAAGCACTCAGGAAAGTAGGTAGTCTGGCTAGGAGACCCACTGAATAAAAACCTTTAAATGTTATTCTATGAATTGTTTGGCAGTTCTAAGAATGAGGACCTGAGTGAGTGAGGGGAGTTGGTTCAAGGGCCATAGTGAGCATCTTTGGATAATTATAGACATGAAAAATGGCTCCATGCACAGAATAGCTTCCAATGAAAATATGACCCAAATAACCAATCACAGATGTGGATCCTTGGAGATAACGAGGTGTCAAGGAAATGAGCAGCTGTTCCATGTGTTTTTATATCATCTCTCTTCTAAAAAGCTGCTAATGCACCTTGATATTCTAGGCTAAAGTTAACTTATTTAAAATTCACACCATGAACATTTTTGAGTAGTTTAAAGGTGTTACCAAGCTCCTCAGTCGTTACCTGATGTATCTTCTTGCACAGAGAGCACGGTACTCAAACCTTCCTGGGAAATCTTTCCGTCAGTGGCTGCCCAGCGAGAGTAAACAGCTCATAGTGGACTCAAGGCAGCTCTGGACTAAAATCCAGTCTCCAATACTGACTGTTCATGTGACTTTGGGTAATTCACATCATCTCTTTGAGCCTCAGTATTTCCATCTATTGGACCCTAACGTGATCATAGCCTCAAGGGTGTCTGAGGATTAACTTAAATAACTTAGTGCAGGGTTGTCTGGGGCCAAGAAGATGCTCAATAAAGGGTAATTTCCTTCCTTTCTCACCAAAGGGGCAATGTTCAAAGACTTGAAGGCAACTGAACAGCATTTACATTTGGGACTTCCTTCTGCTCTGTCAGCATTTTCTTTGGTATAAATAGAAAAACTCCATTGTCCATGGCAATCTTTTTCATACTCAGATCTATTTACTTTTCTTCCCAGCTTTATTGAAATATGATTGACAATAAAAAAGTCTGTATTTAATGTGTACAACATGATGTTTTAATATAAGTATACCTTGTGTAATGATTACCGTAATCAAGCTAATTAACATAGCCACTGCCTCACACAGCAACCATTTCCTCTGTGTGTGTGTGTGTGTGTGTGTGTGTGTGTGTGTGTGTGTGTGTGTGTGGTGAGAACACTTAAGATCTACCCTCTTTGCAAATTTCAAGTCTACAGTACATTATTATTAACTATAGTTACCATGCTGACCAATATCTCCTCATTTTCCCCACTCCCTAGCCCCTGGCAACCAGTGTTCCACTCTCTGTTTCTATAAATCAGACTTTTTTAGATTCCACATATGAGTGATATGCTATATTTGTCTTTCTGAGTCTGGCTTATTTCATTTAGCACAGTATCCTCCAAATTCACATATGTTATCACCAATGGCAGGATTTTCTTTTTTCAGGCTAAATAATAGTCTGTTTTATATATATAATATACACATATATATGTGTGTGTGTGTGTATGTATATATATCTATATATATATATATATCTCACTATTTCTTAATCCATTCATCTGTCGACGAACATTTAGATCGTTTCCGTATCTTGGCTATTGTGAATAATGCTGCATTGAACACGAGAGTGCAGATACGTGTTCAAGATGCAGCCATTATGGAAAGCAGTATAGAGATTCCTCAAAATGTAGATGGAGGCTGGATTTGTTCTGTGGGCTGTAGCTTATTAACCCCTGACCTAGACAGACACATCCCTGGCCCTCTTTGACTGTGCCAGGGACAACACAGTGTAAGCTGTCATTGTGATGTATGGTGAGAGCTGTGAGGTGGAAGCCGCATTTGATCCATCTTAGGGTGCCCTGGAAGAATTCCTAGAGGAGGTGACACCTAAGTGGAGGTGGGAAAAATGAGTACCATGTAGCAAGTTGGAAAGGATGAGAGTGAGATCTCCAACCAGAAGGAAGAACACACAAAGGTCAGGAATTAGAAGGGGACAGGAAGTAGCCCAGTCTAGCTGCAACTGAGAGTCTGATGAGAAGGGAGAGTAAGACAAAAAGCAGGAGACCAGCAGGACACAGCAGGAACTGGGGGGGAGGGGCTCGAAGAAGAGCCTTAAGCCAAGTAAGAGAATTGAGACTATTTTGGAGTAGGGGACAATGGGAAACAATTTGATCAGTGATTATTTTTGTCATTGTTGCTGTTTAACTGAAGTGTGATGTGATGTTTGGATGTGCATTTTAAAACAATCAGTCTGGCTACAGGA
Organism: Grampus griseus; assembly: GCF_964374135.1. Classification (NCBI taxonomy): domain Eukaryota; kingdom Metazoa; phylum Chordata; class Mammalia; order Artiodactyla; family Delphinidae; genus Grampus; species Grampus griseus. The sequence goes on from NC_139013.1 coordinate 37,589,594, forward strand.
TGATGGAAAGGTAGGTGGGAGATCGGGGGCAGGGGGACCATGAGGAGGCCGAGGAAGGAATCTAGGCAAGAAGGGAATTAGGGGAGTGGCCATGGAAAAATAAACACCTGCTAGAATCCAGTCTAGGGCAGGTTTCAGCCAACTTTACATTTCTGCCCTATATGGACATGCCTTGAACCTGTGACTCAAGCCTCCTTCTCAGCCTCTTTCTCATCACCCTCTCATCTTCATCATCAATCTCATTGGTCATTAGCTCAGGTTGGGGAGCAGGGGAGGCAGGGTTCTGAATGGCTTTTCTAGCTTTCTTGTCTAAGTCACAAAAGTATATTTGTGATAATAAAAGCATCCTAAATTTGAGGGGCACTTTGTTATCTCTTCAAAGTGCTCAGCAGATAGATAGACAGGGCTTGCCTTCTGAGCCTCCTGTTCACTGTCTGTGTCTCTTTGGTTAAGTCACTTTGCCCTGCAGAGCCCCAATTTCCTCTTAATTTAAGAGATAATAATTCCTAGAAAATAACGTTGAGGGGATAAATTGGATTATATATCTGATACCCCTAGTGCAGTAACTGGAGCATAGGAAGGTGTTCAATAAATTAGAATTACTGTTATTATTTCACAATCATTATTTATACTTCACCACAGTTCTCTGAGACAGGCAAAGCTTAGGGTTACATCACCTAGTATACATTGGGAAATCTGCTCCAGAAATCCTGGAGCTTGAACAAGTCTATCCAAAGAGTTGGTGCAGAGGTGGAGTAGAACTCATGTCTTCTAAGTCTTCATCTTGTTTACACTGAATGATATCTTGGACCTTTTCTGAGACGGAAGGACCTGGTTCCTATAGGGATTTCCTAAAATCTCTTGCCTCTGGAATTGCCCATCCAGGCTTTAAAAATAAATTTCTTTGTACCTTATCGGGCTATTGGCAGCATCAGGGTCTTTGGCATGCACTCTCCCCACCACAGTGCCAGCAGCTGCATTTTCTTGGACTTCATGGATATAACTCGGGGCCAAGAACATGGGGGGCTCATCAGCATCTTCCACGGCAATCTTGACCGTCACGGTGTCTTTGAAAGGCCCGTTGCTGATGAATTTTGGGTCGATGTGCACGTTGGCTGCCTCTACCTTCAAGCTGTATGCTCTTTTGGTTTCAAAATCTACAGGCTGGCAAGAAAGAAGAGAAGATTGACAACCAATTCCTTGAAGAATAATGGAAAAGAAAAACCTGATTGTTTTATAGGGCACCATGAATAGTTGTTCAAAGAGAGAAAATCAGTGTTTATTCAATATCCAGTTACCTGAGCCATTTGGTTAGAAAATCAGACAAATCAATTGCTGAAACTTGGAATGTGCTTAATGGGTAATTCTAGGAGCATGACAGACACAGAAGGACCACATCATCAAAAGTGAACCACATTCTATGAACACACTAAGGCTGCCCAATTCAGTCACTAAAATCATTTAAGGAAAGGAATTAAGACATTACAAAAATAAATGTTATAGCCCATTCTGAAAAGTACTAAGAATCTTGGTAATAAAAATAGTCAATGAATTTCAGGCAAAGAAAAAGCAATGTCTTGTTAGATGACTGCTCCCCTCCACACATACACACTTCTGGCTTAATCGTATTGATAGTCTCATTTTTAAAGTTTCTGACCATGTAGCATTTCTCAAAGTCTGGGACCCTTACCAGCAGTGACCCATACACTGACTTAAGGTGGTTTATGGGTAATTTTGCGTGGGTGGGTTTTTTGAATGACATTATCCTAATTACTGATCCTATTATTTCTTTTCCAATTCTTCCATTCCCAAACACGTCAAGGATATCTCAGTATACTGCTAACTTTTAACATTCCTGTTACGCTTCCTGATCTCCCTTTCAGGAGACTATGATATAACTCTCTAGCTAGAATGTAATGACATCGTTTTGTTTTGACTGCATTCATTTTTAGGTTACCTCCTACTTATGGCAAGTGATATAGTACAGTGTGAATACTTCCCCATTAAAAGAATACATATATGTAAAAAAAGTCCATTTAAAGAAAAACTATTATAAACAATATAGATTTTACACAGACGTGAAAAAATATTAAGAAGCAGCATTTGAATGGCTGTCATTATTAAGAAATTGATGGTAAGCACTCCCTAAATCTGAAGGAGACAAGGTTCTGTGAATCAATCAGTAAAGGGTGAAAAGTAAAATTACAGAAGAGAAACAAGCCTTCCTGCCTAGGAAACAGAACTTTCTAATTAGCACTCTGGATGATACTGAACTCCCAAATGTTTGGAAAGAGTTGGGTCTTTTAAGGCTAGCATCTGCCTGCCATGTTGTCATCATCTGCCTGGTATTATTTTGAATGGGCATATAATCATAGGGCTTAGTCCTAACCTAATTCTCCAGCACTCTAAACTGAGGATTATTCCAGTTTCAGGAAGGTTAAACGCATTCAACACCCTTGACACTTTTTCCATCATTTTTCCACCCCCACCTCCCCAGAGTCAGAGAACACTCCCTTTTCCTGAAGCAAAATGTGTCACCAGCTGCTCCGTCATTCCGAACTCAGCAGCATCTTTGTCCTTCACTGGGTTACTGAGCAGCAGAAAGAAATGATATTTATAGGCTGAAGGTATGAGACTGCTGCAATTCCTCAAAAATCTCTGCGATTATTAGACAAAATTAAAACATGAATATGATATTCTGAGACCAGGTAAGAAGAAATTTTCTGATCTCAGATAGCCTGTTGATTCTCCTAGAACAGAAAGTTTTGAACTTGGTTTAGACAGATACCTAAGGACCCAGAGCATTGTTTCCACTGGAAAGCCTTGTTGTTGTTGAAGCCAGTATAGTCATGCTGCAGTTTGACTGATACTTTTTGAATCTCAAGTGAAGGTCCCCAGATCTTTGCAAGTGTTTGTCTGTTTCCTAGTTTGGTGAGATTTTACTGTCTTCTGGTGCTCATCCCAGGCTTGTGAAGTCCTCCCCATCTTCCCCAGACAGATTTGTGTGGCCCCTTAGTTGCCCATCTGCAGTCCCTCATCCCCCACCCCAGCTAGGTGAGGAGCATCCCAAAGGACTCTACTGAGTCTTGTTGATCTTTGCCTCCCCAATGCCCAGTAATGACCATACCAAGTGATCACATGTACCAATCATTGCGACTGAATGGGAAGCAGAGTTGATGGATGGACAACATTTAAGCATTTGCCTACAGTTTATTCCCTGCCTCCTTCCAAAAGGGATTTAAGGTAGTTTCCCATGTGAACCTTTATATCCATGTTATGAGTAGTTGAAATAAAGCTAAATGAGGCAACATACTACATAAGCCATACAAATCTCAATACCCCTGAGTTTACTAATCCTACCTCTAAAAATTCTTCCTGGGGGATTAAATCAACAGAAAACCCAAACAAACAATATTCAAAAATGCATGATGTGGGCTTCCCTGGTGGCACAGTGATTGAGAGTCCGCCTGCTGATGCAGGGGACACGGGTTCGTGCCCCGGTCCGGGAAGATCCCACATACCGCGGAGCGGCTGGACCCGTGAGCCATGGCCGCTGAGCCTGCGCGTCCGGAGCCTGTTACTCCGCAACGGGAGAGGCCACAGCAGTGAGAGGCCCGTGTATGGCAAAAAAAAAACCCAGCATGATGTTTAGATATCATAGAGGGGTTATATTTAATCATGGGAAACATACACACAAAACACCAAATCCAACTGTGAGATTTTATTAAGGAAATAATGGTCCATCAATAGGATGGGATGTTATGTAGTCATTAAAAATAATTATGTATATTATATAGCAGCATGTAAAATGTTTATGATGTGCCATTAAGTTAACAAATCAGATCACCCTATGACTGCAACTGTTTTAAATGTTACATATCCACATCTATATACATGTGGACAGAGAATATAAAGAAATAATCAGGCATAAAATTGGCTTTATTAAAATTATTAATTAAAAAATATTTTAAACGCCTTCTAATGCTGTTCTCACACTGCTTTACAGGCAGTTTATTTGTTTGTAAGTAAATACCTCAGAAACTGTGCCAGGATCTCTCAGTGATAATTGGAGTCCCACTCGGTCAAAGGTGCTGCACGATTGGATTTTCCTCCCCAAGTCTACCAAGCCACCTACAAGTCTCATCTTTGTTTTGCTAACCACACAGAGATTGTCTCAGTATCCTGAAGGCAGCTTCTCTCTCTCATGCACCATTATAATCCTGACACCTACTGTGTCTGACACAGAGTACTCAAGAAATATTTACTGCTTTCTAAGCTATTCAATAAATGAATGACGCTAGCTCCTAAATAACTCTTGAATTCTTCACCTTTACCTCTTCTGCCTTCTTCAGGTCTTTGTAATTCCTCCCTTGCATTCCAACAAGATGTCTTCAACTGGTCCCACTCTATCCATCTCAAAACGCTCAAGACTGAACTTATTCAAGTTTCTTAACTGTGTCCTATTTCCCTCAACACCGGTCCTTCATGAGCTCATTTTCTCTGACCTTCCTCTCCTTATCTATCTGGTAATTTCCTATTCATCTATGAAGGCTCAGCTCTAGAACTGCCCCCTGTAAGCAGTCATTCATGACCCATAGTCACAGATCTTATCATACTTTATCACAGTTGCTTCTCAGCTGGGGAGTGATTTTGCTGTACCTCACCCCAGGTATGTTAGGGAATGTCTAGAGCTATTTTTAGTATCACAACTGGTGGGGCTGGATGTGTGCTTACTGACATCTAGTGAGGAGAGGCCAGGAATGTTGCTAATCACCATACAATGCACAGCCCTGCCCCTACAGCAGAGAATTCTCTGTCCTGAAATGTTAATAGTGTCAAGGCTGGGAAAACCCCCTCTATGTTATTTGTCTTTTCGCTTTTAACTGTCCTGTTAAATTGTGATCTTCTTGTGACCAGGACTTTGTTTCTTCAGTTTTAGATGTCCAGCCTCTCACAAAGGGTGTGCCTGACAAATAATAATAACTCAATAACTCTTGGTAGAAAAAGGTTGAATGAATTAAGGAATAAGTGAAAAAACTATATTAAAAATATTTTTAAAAGACAAAAATATTTTCATGGATCTCTATCTTTTTATATTATTAAATCATATATATAATAATTTCTATAAGGATCCATCATTTTACTCTATAAAATTCACCTCTCAATATTTTTTCCTGCTGGACAGTTGGAACTTTGTGTTATAAGCTTAAGCAAACGTTCTTTTACAAATTAAAGAACATCTTACTCTGTTTTAAACCTAAACATCAGTGCTTTATAGAAGATTATTCCTTTGCCTGGAAGAAACACATTGAATTGGGGGAAAATGTGCAAATTAATCATATGCAGAGAGCTCACGTGCGATGTGTTAGTTCCATGGGGTGATTTACATGTTTCAGATTTTAGAGACACAGTGTGTGTTTATACCCTGAATACCTTGAAAACAGGTGACAACCTAAGCATAACCAACTACCCAATTACTTGAACAGCAAAGGATGGGAAGTCACTGCTCATATGTCAGTGGCAAGGAGGAGGGATAGAAATGTTAACTAACAAAGCCAGTTGACAGCTCTGTGCTACACATAGTCACACAGCTACTTTTCCAAAGGAGAAACCAGAAGTGACTACCCCAGCCCCTTGTGGCTGGTGATTAGGCTTCTGTGGCTACACCATTCATCATCACTAATGTTGACTTTTCCAAGTATCCAGAGTTCACCCCGACTTCCATATTCTTCTATGACAGAGTCACTTCTACTTTCTCTTTGTTTGGGTCCCCTCATATTTCCCCCAAACCTAAAAATGCTTCCTTATGTTGTGAAAAGTCGGCTTCCTAGAACACCTCTCTCCCTGCTCTCCTTACCGAAAGATTCCTCCCAGGCATCTCCCTCTACCCCACCCTTGCCTCCTCTCCAGCTACTGGCCTCTTTATTGATTCTTCAAATTATTTTTTTTATCAGTGTTCCAGGCCAATCTTTTCCATCACACCAAGGAGCTTCATATTCATGTTACAAAACCAAGTTGAAAATGAATACTTGATTAAAACCAGGGTAATCCCATCATCCAATTCAGATTTAATACTCCATATACTTTGATGATGGAGAAGTGTTGATTTCTCAAGTGGTAAATCAGGGGTAAAACCGTTTTAGAATATACTGTAACTGTTTCTTTACCTGAAAGTGAATCAAATCTGGCTCTCTTCTATACCCCCTTTCTGGTCTGTCTATTTGCAAAATGTCTTGAGTGGGAAGATGTTCTAGAATACACCAAGTTTGAATTCCATGTCTTTAAATTACTAGCTGTGTGATTACAACCGGGTCAAATTATTTAATCTGTCTGAGCCCCAGTCTCCTCACAATTAAACTGAGGTATCATTGCTGACTGGGATAATAACATCTACTTTATATGATTTTTATCATGTAAAATAAATGAATGCTGATAAGAGGCTCAGGCTTTGGCCAATATTTAGAACTGAGTAAATGTTAGATTTTTTTTAAACCAAACAAGAACAAGCAATAATCTCATTTTTGTAGTGAATTAATCTCAGGGACACATTTTTAGCAACAATTTAGCTGACTATGAGGGAAGGCCCATTATTATTGCTTCTCAGGTTCAATTTTGAGGGAAAATCAAGCAGAGGTTTGGTTTAAGTTTCATAGAAGGCCCAGCAATGTAATGGACCTTGGATGTTTGAGGTAAGAAAAGTTCCAAAGAGCCTATATTAACAGACTCAGCTTGGCAGAGCTAAAGAGGGAACTTCCATGTATGCTCAGGGCTGTCTGTCCAAAATCTAGATTTATCTAGCTATCTTTCTGTCCATGGGGAAACTGTGCCAAGTCACTTAAGAACTAACCAGCAATCTCAGGGCAGGTATTATCACTCCCCCCTTTTTTTTTTTCCAGTTTTATTGAGATATAATTTACATACAGCACTGTCTAAGTTTAAGGTGTATAGCATAACAATTGGACTTTCATACATCAGGAAATTATTACCACAATAAGTTTAGTGAACATTCATCATCTCATATAGATACAAAAGAAAAAGAATTTCCTTTTGATGAGCTCTCTAAGGATTCACTCTCTGAACAACTTTCATATATAACATACAGCAGTGTTAATTATATTAATCACAGTGTACATTGGATCCCTAGACTTATTTATCTTAAAACTGGAAGTCTGTGCCTTTTGACCCCCTTCATCCAACTTCCCCTCCCCCCACCCCCCACTCTGGCAACCACATATCTGATCTCTTTTTCCATGAGTCTATTTGTTTGCTTGTTTTTGAAGTATAATTGACCTACAATACCATCTTAGTTCCTGGTGCACAACATAGTGATTTGATATTTCTATATATTTCAAAATGGTAAGTCTAGTTGTCATCTGTCACCATACCAAGATATTACATTATTATTGACTATACTCCCCAAATCATACAAAAACTAACCATCAAACTCAGGCAGGCATCATTGGCCCCTTCTGCCAGCTTCCTCTGGAATACAGTTCTGTTATCTCCCCAAAGCTCAGAGTTTAACTGCAGAGTCAGGTCCAGCCCTCAGTTGTCCATATTCTCCTTTCTTTAGCCTTCAACTCCCTGTTTCCAGCAGCGGTGCCTTGGCAAGGCAGGCCACAGCACTGCCACATCTGATTCCTCACCCTAACTCACCTTTTTCAGTTTCACCACACCCTCCTGTGTTTCATAGTCCGTTGTGATTTCAAACAATTCCATCCCATCTCCATCAACAATATTGTATGTGACTAAGCCATTTTCTCCAATGTCTGGGTCTTTAGCCTTCACTCTTCCCACTTCCTCCCCGGGTACAGCTGCTTCTGACACAGACATCTGGTATACGCCTAGAAGAAGAAGACATCTATTTTTATTTTCCCTTTTATTTGGCAGCTGTAAGACTTTAGATTTCATTGAATCTCAATAAATTTCTCAAAGGGTTTGACATTGAACTTTCTATTGATTGAAAACATGAAGGAAGTGAATGGATGGGAGAAAGATCCCACATGGCTTGCTTGTCAAAGAAATGTTTTCTGCAAAGGATGATGAAACAATATCAGGGTCCAGGGTGGTAGGGTGGGGTCACCCGTCACATGTGAGAGAGGAAAACAATGCCCAGTTACATTTCCCATCAGGAACTGATGGAGAGCCATGTATATTTTCACACATTCAAAAAAATCAAAACTTCTTTTTTCCGTCTTTGGAATGGTCTGTAAGTTAATTCTAAGGCTCACATGTGGCACTGCCAGGTGCCCAGAAAAAGAACACCCTTCCCTGTTTAAAAGCCTTCCGTAGCTCCATATTTATTTTAAAATCAAATGCAAGTTGTATCCTTCATGGTCATGATCCTTCCAGCTGTATATCTGACTCTTCTTACTTTACCTCCTTCACCATTTGATTAACTGATACCTTATATGGAAAAGCTTCTCACTGGGCCAGACAAATCATGTGAATACCTGGGGATAAAAATTATAAACAAAGCAAACAGCAAATTGCAGAAACCCCTGAAGTGGGAACACAGTGAATACATACAGAACAGCAAGACCACAAGTGTGACTGCAGCCTTCTGGTAGGAGGTAAGGGTATATAGGGAGGCTGGGGCCCAACTGTGCACAAAGGGCATTGCAGGAGATGGAAAAGACTAGGTTTTCCTTAAACTTGGTGGGAAGCCACTGAAAGGTTTTCAGTAGAGAAGTGAGATTGGAGATAATCTTATTTGCATTATCACAATTCAGAAATACTCTCTGCGAAACAACGTAGAGAAGCAAGGGTTGGAAACCTGGCCTCTACCACTTTTAAGCCAAGTGGTCTTGGGCAAGTTACTTAAGCTCTTTAAGCTTTAGTTTCCCCTTATGTGGATTTTATCAGTTCTAATACTCTGTCTGCATTTATCTATTGGGTTGGCCAGAAAGTTTGTTTGGGTTTTTCCATAACATCTTTTAGAAAAATCTGAATGAACTTTTTGGCCAACCCAATATATTGTTTGGCTGTGAATACTTTCGATTCAGACCCATATTTAACTTAAACACACCATGCCCTCCATGATAGAGGACAAGTAGGAGGTGGGAGTCTCTGCAGATAATTACCAATTTACATGAAGGTTTAGAAAAACCTCCTCCCAGTCTTCGTCAAGTTCATAGCTGTAAACCTGGTATCTTCACAGTAGTGATGCAACTTTACTCTATGATTGTATGTGAGCAAGGGCATTAATCACTATCTGCCAATAGTCCTGCATGGCCTTTTGCATCCAGCATACCAGCCAGCTTTAGAGTGGATAACGGAGCATGCAGTTTCTTAAGGCTTTACGCTTATTGGAGATGCTGAACCTGGTGGCTGACCAGGCAAGGCAGTCTTCAACTCTTTGGTGACTTTATGAGAACTGGCTGTTGCCTTGTAATCCTCTATCTCAATGTCTCCCTTGCATAGGTTGTTGTCTTTGGATTCCTTTGAGTGACCATGCATGGTGCCTTCCTGGGGCCATACTTGGTGGCCCTCCCTGTTCTCTCATTTATAAAAAGTGCCATCTCTCTGGCAATAAACTCACAGTCTCTACCAGCTACTCTCCTCATTAATGAAGAAGACACTTTCATGGTGAACCCCCCGTGACCTAGCAGCGGCAGCATCATTACGATCACACTGTACCTCTGCCTCTACTTATAATGTACACATAACCAGATTTGTGTACAAAATCTGGCTTTGCCATATCCTTCGGGCAAGTTACTGCACCCTTCATGGGACTCAGTTTTATCTGTAAAATGGAGGCTCTTGTAGAGATCTGTAATAGTAGTAACTATTCATTAAAGGATGGTAGTTGTTGTAATTATAATGATTAATAATGACCTTTCAAATCATTTTTTCTTTTATTTCCTGTTGCAAGCCTATCAGTTTTGTAGAAGGACCATAATCCCCTAGATAATACTGATAATAATGGCTAACATTTGTTGACAACTTATGCCAGATAACATTGTAAGATTTTACACTAGCTCATTTAGTTCTAACAACATCCTATTAATTGAGCCCTGTGGAAGATTGTATCTTGCAAAAATAGTCCAAACAGTATCTCCAAGCCCACATGCTTTTCTTTCAACATGACTTTAACAGTCCTTCCCTTGAAAGGTGGGGTCTACAAGAACTCCACTTACATTTGGGCAGTCTTATGACTACAGGAGAAATGATGCTATGTGATTTCTGAAGCTAGGTCACAATACGCAATACAGTTTCTGCTTGGTGTCCTTGGGGCTCTCTTCACTTTTAGAACCTATCCAAGCCACTCCTTTGAGGCTGATATGAAGGGGAACCAACAGCCAACATTAACTTGCCAGCCATGTGACTGAGCCATCTTGGAAGTAGATCTTCCAGCCCCAAACTGTGCCAGTTGATGCTATGGAAACAGAAACAAGCTGCCTCCTTCAGGTTTTGCCCAAATTGCAAACTCATGACAAAAATAAACGATTATAATTGTTTTAAACCACAAGATTTGGGGCAGTTTGTTAGGTAGCAATAGATAACTGATTCAGGTACTATTACATATTCAGGTTAGAAATGAGAACACTGAGACAGAGAAAGGTTAATTAATTACTACATCACATCATGAGCACTTAGCAAAATGGATTTTCTGTTCCCAGGGTTGTAGAACATTTTATGTCTCCACTTTCTCCCACTACCTCTCCTCCACTTAAGTTTTTTGTTGTCGTTACTCCACTTAAGTTCTTTGTTGTCCTCCACTTAAGTTTTTTGTTGTCTTGTTTTTTGCAAGAATGATATAAAGAGCCTCCATTTTTCTAGATTTCTTCTGGAAAGTTGAGTACAGCAGGAATGGGTCAGAGAAGAGTTGGCTGTGGCACCATTGGAAAGTGAAAGCCAAGCCCACCTACTTACTCTGTGGAAACTTTGGTGGGTTGTCATTGACGTCAGTCAGTGTGATCGTCACTTTGGTTGTCCCTGAGAGTCCACCCATGTGTCCACCCATGTCCTTGGCCTGGATCACCACGTGGTACTCCTCCTTAGCTTCCCTGTCCATGTTGGGAAGGGCTGTTCTGATGATACCTGGACAGGTGAGCAGGGAACATCACAGATATTCATTGATAACATTATAACAAAAACGATCTAGGCACAGGGGAAGCAAAGATGAATAGAACAGCACCTGCCCTCACAGAAGAGTCACTCAAACATGGCAATTATCATCAAAAGTAGCCATACCTGGAGCATCATATAGATATACTTTCTAGCAAATTGTCCTAATTATTAATACAGCATTAAAATTTAATGTTTCATATGTTGTACTGTAAATTCAAGTAATAACCTCACCCTTCCCAGGTGTGACACTTAAAGATCCTAAAGACTGATATATTTGAGGACGCACTGCATGAACATCAGTAACAAACCCATGCTTTTGGACTGCCAGCAGAATCTTTTGACTATCTATGCCTGCATGCAATTCTTAGAAACATTTCTATGGTCCATATTAAGTTAAAAGTAGAAGGCGATATATTAAAATGTTAATATTAATTTTTTTTAAGTGTATACCAAATGGGTTAAAAATATATACAATGCTTATACAAACACTTACTGTCTACTATCCGCTATCACTGGAAACAATGATACGTTAATAATTGAATTCTACATTATCTCTGGATATTAGCACATTATTGGTGTGGAAACCATGCTCACTTAAATCTTTTGGGAACATATTCAAGCTTTTTCTGTCTGTAGATAACGGTAACATTTATACTGGAAATATAAGAGAGTGCTGTGGAAGCTTTAAGCCCTTATCCTTTTCTGACCCTGATGTTTATATGTTCCTCAGCAACATCCTTGAACTCACTGAGCCTCGTTTTTCTTGTCTGTTAAATAATTTGGTAGGTTCAAATTGGTGGTTCTTAACTATGAGTCCCTGAGACACGAAAGTTGCAACTGGAGTCCTTCCAGAGATTTTAACATCTCAAAAATCCATATGAAATCCCACATTTATCCTTGGTTAATCTGAAAATTAATTGGCAAAATTAATTGGTAAATGCCTTTGATGAAATCATAGCAAGTAGCCCCATAAATTGTGATCTGAAGCAAAGAGGCTACAAATAAATGATTACATAGGTAAGTGGAAGTTATATTCAATAAGTGGGCAAAGTATCTGATTGGAAGGCTATATATATACATATAAACATATATATTTGATAAATTTTAACTATAATAATAAAAGCGGATTGTTTGTAAACATCTTTCAAACACATGGGGGTATACTGTGGAAAAAAAGAAATGAGTTTGGGGTATAATATCGTGGACTAGCATGTTCACAGGACTTTAGTGTTTATTCTAATAAAAGGATCCTAGAATCAAATTTGGTACAAATGGAGTGAACCATTTTGGCGTGGGCTTTGGTTGTTTGTATTTGTTCACTCTTTCGGTTTGCTGTTTGTTTTCTGTATGGAATTTGCAGAGCCTCCTTCTTGGATGCTAATGCCGCTGGGAATCTAAGCACAGTGGAGGAGGCTGGGGATATGTCTCCTCCCAGACACACGTTAGCATCAGTTCCCACCCCCACCACCCCCAGCCCTGGCTTTGAGAGCTGCCAGTTTTCATACCAGTCTTCAAGTCCTGTGGTCTCTTAATTTGGATCCACAGTTGAATTTTATGATAAAACATACTTTAAGATAAATTCTTAAGTTGAATTTTAAGATATGATTTTAAGAGAAAAGTTGCATCTAAGATTATATTTATTACTGTGACATGGTGCAATACAGACAGTATCTAATCCTCACAATAGCCTTGTTAGGTGGCCCTTTTTATATTTTAGAAAACTAGGACTCAAATAAGTTTTAGTGAGCAGGCCTGGACTCCTTATTCACAATGTGTCGCAAATCGCAATGCCATTCCACGGTACCTGTCTGTGCTTCTACTGAAAAGTAGGGTTGTCCTTCCAGGATACTGTACACTAACTTGGCACTGTTTCCATAGGTGGGGTCGTCTGCATCTGAAGCTGTCACCTGAATTACTGATGTTCCTTAAAAGTGAAATACAGTCATTAGCAACAGTCCCTCAGCTTTTCAAATTATATTCTAGTTTGCAAAGTTTTATCTTAAGATTAAAAACTGAGGAGAGCCCCAAAATTATTCAATATGCTTTCATTTTCCGGGGTTGAGATGCAAAAATAGCCTCCTTCCCTCCCTCTCTCCCTTCCTTTTTGTTTAATTCCCATAGCTTAAAAATGAACTTTCTATATTCATAGTACATCCTGCTATACTTAGTAGTTAAAATAATAATATGAACATTATTGCAAAAACATTCTAAGACCCATGCAACTGGAATGTTCAGTATATCAAATAATTAAATAAAAATCTTCCCAAATAGTATAATAAAGGATAATTAATGATGAATTGCTTTTCATGAAAGGACAGAGTGCAGTCCTCCATCTGTAGCAGAGCAATAAATACATCATTTTATTGTTGCTTTGCATGTAATAAAATGGCTGCTAATACTACATTTTAATTAAGTGATGGCTATAAATATTGTACAGAATGTTGTTCCCTACTGGCATGAAAATTGCATCTTCCCATCTCTAACAGGTCTGGTAGTCATATAACAGAAACCACCAGTAGACATCTGGTGAGATCTAAGGCAAGCATTTGTGGGTCACAATGGAAGGAAACCAGGGAATTGAAGGAAGATGGGATTCAGTTTTTCCTAGAAAAAACCTCTGTTCCCTGATGGTCACAAGTATCTGAGGGCATGAAATGCTGGGCTTCAGAATGGGGCAGGGGAGATGCTCAAGGGAGAGAGCTGGTTATTATAGAATTCCTCAGTGCCAGGCATTGTTTGGGGCATGTTCCATGTATTCTGCCCCTCTGCTGGGTGTTTTTACATTCACTGTGCTTGTGAGGTACTTAGTATGACAGGTAGGAAGTTTTGCAACCTATTTTTCAGAGTGGGTTATTGCCAGAGTCAGGAGTCTAACCTCTACCCAGCAAACAACCAAACCCAAGTGCTTTCCGAGACAGTTTCAGCAGAGGGGCCAGGTTCTATGTGAAAGGCAAGGGAGTCCATTTACACAGCCTCTGACAACCCTTTAATTTACAAGGCTGTCAGTGATTTTCACATGGCATAAGAATAAATCTCACTTTTTTTTCTGTAATTCATTTTTTCGTACAAATAACTTTTTTCTGAGCATTTCCCACATAACTAGGCACTGTTCTAAGTAGTGGAGATTTATAAGGGAGTTAATAAGCTCTATTCTCTACCTTCATGGTAGAGCTAGGGAAAGTATTATTTTTTATGCTTAATTTGCTTCGAGGAATCCACTAAGTTCATTACAACTCGTTATATTTTACATCTATGTTGTTTAACTTGCATTAGAGTTTACATTATCCTCATTGTATAGATGACAAAACAAAAACTGAGAAAGATGTAAGATGTTGTCTGGGTTGACCTGGCTGGTCAGAGGCACAGCCATGATTCCAACCCAGTACTGTCTGGCAGCAGACTCTACTCTCATAGGCCATGATGCAAAGTCTGATGTTACTCCTTAAGCACCAAGCTGCCCCAAGAGGTGGGATCAATGAAAATTCCCCTAGAGCATCATGTATGATGGCTGGCCTTTGTCCCCTGGCTCAGCTGCTGACACTGCTGTCCCCTATTTACTGATTTATTTGATGTCTGCTATTTCTCATTAAAGTCCCCAGGTGAATACTGAGAAACTAAAGAATTGGGCAGGGCAAAGGGAAGAGAAGAAGGCAGAAAAGGCTCAGCTGGGTTTTCATAAAGTATGAGAAGTGTTTGACTTTAGCTGGAGGAGAAGAAGGGGACATTTTTTTTTTAGCATCAAAAGTTCTATATGCAGAATGGAAGGAGCTTAGAGTTGTAGAGCCATTTCTGTATCTAACACTCTTGAGCAAACTGATTCCCAATCTTGATGCTTAGTTTCCTCATCTGTCAAATGGCCCTGATGATCCTTACGTTCATGGGAACTTTATTATTTTTTAAAATTTATTTATTTATTTTTGGTTGCATTGGGTCTTCGTTGCTGTGCACAGGCTTTCTCTAGTTGCGGCGAGCGGGGGCTACTCTTCATTGTGGTGTGCAGGCTTCTCATTGCGGTGGCTTCTCTTGTTCTGGAGCACGGGCTCTAGGCGCACGGGCTTCAGTAGCTGTGGCATGCGGGCTCAGTAGTTTTGGCTCGCGGGTTCTAGAGCACAGGCTCAGTAGTTGTGGCGCACGGGCTTAGCTGCTCCGTGGCATGTGGGATCTTCCCTGACCAGGGCTCGAACCCGTGTCCCCTGCATTGGCAGGCGGATTCTCAACCACTGCGCCACCAGGGAAGTCCTCATGGGAACTTTAAATCTCTGATTCGAGTAAGCATACTCACTCCCTGATTAGTACAGCTCTGATCATTGTCTGAAAGACAAATCCTTCTTAATATGAGGCATGCTTCTCAAAAGACCACAACTACATGCATTCTATAAAGCCAAACAAAGGTTACTGCCAGGAGAAGGTAGCTAGTTGAATAAATCTTTCACAGAATTGTCCTCTAACAATGTGATGTGTCTTTATGCATGATAAAAGACATAGCTGCTTCTGAATTATTCTAACAGATGATGACATAGTGTCATGGTTAGATATATATTCTGGATTGACTTAATAGCTCAGATGACCTTGAATAAATTCATTAACCTGTTTCTAGCTTGGGTTTCCCATCTGCAAAATATTTTCAATAGGACCTACCTCATTGCAAAGATGAGTCACTGCCAAGATTAAATGCAATACTGCATGTAAATCATTAATTAGCATGGTGCCTACATGGCACAAATACTTCTATTACTTATTGAACACCAACATGCACTAGTGACCAGATGTATGTTATTTCTAATCCTGCATGACTAGAAACTTTTATCCCCATTTTACAGAGGAGAAACTCAGGCTAAGAGAACAGATGCAACTGATTCCCAGTCACAAGGTTAATTAGCACCAGGGCCAGGATGACATGGATTTGATTATGTCTTTCCTACTCTTCCACACCTCCTCATACTTTGTAAGCTTAGAGTTTAAAACCTCAGGGCAATTTAAAATATTTGAAACGTCAGCTACATATATGAAATTTTTTTGCTTGTTATTCTGCCATAGAAGATACAGCATAAATTCTACTTCCTGATTTGGGAGAATAGGCACCAGCCTGCCCACCCACAGAGATACCAGGCCTGCAGGTGGAGTGGGTCCGCCCTCCCCTGCCCTTACGTACCCACGTTGGACCTCTCAGGCACGTTGGCATGATAGGTCTCGTGTAAGAACTCGGGAGGGTTGTCGTTAATGTCCTGGACCTTGACGATGAATTCTGACGGCGGCTCCAGGGGCCGGTTGGTGTCCCTGTCCACCGCCTGAGCCATCAGCGTGTACTGGGCTCTCTCCTCTCGATCCAATGTCTTGGTAGCATGAATGTTCCCTGATTTGTCATCAATCACAAAAATGGTTCCGGCTCCTTCACCTGAGAGAATGTATTTAATGTTCCCATCACCAGAGTCAATATCGGAATGAAGCTAGGAAAAGAGAAATCGAGATTTGTAATTCCTTGACAGATGCACTGGGGAGGTAGAGACACACTTACATGCTGTTGAGACAATACACTGTTTACATACACACACACACTGAGAGGGAGATGTTCTCACCCCATTTTACAAATGAAGAAATGTAATCTTAGAGAAGATAATTGTCTTGGCCATGGTCACACAGCTGGGGAGCAGTGAAGCCAGGGTCCAAACATTTTTAAATTTTAAGATTCATGTTGTCCCTCCCACTCTCCCATTACATATGCACACATACAAAATATATATAATATATATTAGTTCAGTTACTTTGAAAGAAATATGCACATACTATAGAAAATAAAAAACACACATTTGTGCAATAAGTAAATCTTATAAGTTCTGATTCCCATTCCTTCTTTTTCCCTGCTCAGAGACAGCTCTTATGACCAGTTTCTTGTGAATCCTCTAAGACATATTCTATGCATGTGCAAGAATATCTATACAGATACACGTGCTTTGGTTTATTTTTACACAATAAAGTGCATAGTGCACAAACCACTCTTCACTTCTGCTTTCCTACCACAATAAATTCAGAGGACCCTTCCACACTGGTACATATAAATCGACCTCATCAACTGTATGGATGTTATTATAATTTCAGTCCTCTTCCAAAGGACACTAAGATTCCAAAGGACACCAGGCTTTTGTTACCTCAAACAATCCATTGGTCAGACTTTCTGAAAGACCTGCTGTGTGGCGCAGGACGTATGAGGAGCTGAGGATGGAACCTGCCTGAACAAGCCCCCATTCCCATCGTAAGCATGGGGTGAGTGGGGTGGGTTGATATATATGCAGCTCTTAGACTATAGAAAGACTATATATCCTTGGGATTTCCCCCTCTGTTGACAAAGCCCAGAGAAATGATGGAACTTGCCTAAATCCACAGTTGGCAGGGCCAGGAAGTCATCCAGGTCTCCTAACTACCCACCTGTGCCTTCTGCCTTGACTCTGCTCTGTGTGTTGTAACATGGAACTCCCCCCAAAGACCACATCCAATTTTCCTGTAGCAATAAACTCTTTATTGTACCTTGTTGCCCAACCTCAATTTCTGCAGCTGTCATCTTGATGAGTTCCTCTGCCCTCATTTTACCCTTTGTGGGAACAGATAAGCATTACTTTCACCATTCTCATAGGCTTCAAGAGTAACCAAGTGGATAAAAAGCCCTTGGTTCTACCTACTACGTAAGAAAACCTAGTATAAACTAAAAAGCTTTATTCAAATGACATTGAAATATAATAATGCTTACTACTTATAATTATTATCTTATTATTTATTATTATAATTCCATTTTAATATTATTAATGCGATTTTAATTATTATTATTATGAAACCAAGGCTTAGAAAGCTTGTCCAGAATCACAAAGCAGGATTGAACACATTGCTTTAAAAAACTTTTTGTATTGTTTCAGTTTCCCCCAAAATATCTAACTGATTTACAGTGCCTCAGTGAAACACCAAATATTTCAGCTCAGGGGGATACCTGTAGGTACAAATTACATGTTGATTTTAGTCTATAGTGCTTCTCAGGAAAAGAAAAAAAGCATACTTTCCTTCAGAACTTGTTATTCATAACAAGCTATGTGCTGTCATGAAATTATGACTGCACATTTCTTATGAATAAGGCAGTTTGCGAGTAATATACAAAGCTATTGGAATACATGAAGCTACAAATGATGACCCAGATTGCCCCAGTCTTCATACAAGTTTCCACAGTGAGGGCAGGATCCCTGCCCCCATTCCTCTGGCTCCCCACCTAACCCCCAATAATAGTTTATGTTCATTTGTTTTCCCTGCCTCAGACCTGGCAAAAGTCAGGGGCTCAGCCATGTGAATACGCAACAAGGAAATCAATGCAACACTTACTTTAATGGGAGTGTTTAGACAAGGAATGTTTCTAGGGACCTTCGTATATTACATATGAATTCGGCAAGACTCTTGGGAATTAAACGAATTTCATGATCAACCAAATAACTGAAAAACATTCAAATATACTGCTCATTATTTTTATCTTGTTTTCAGAGTTCAAAGTTGGATATAAATTCCTTTTTTTCCCTCTCCAACAAAGATGAGCATGAGCCATACAACCAGCAATGATATTTATTAGTTTCAACACAAAAAGCAGTTTGGCAAACCATTCAGTGCTATCAAGGTATCAGTTGCTGAGGTGGACACAGCCAGTTCCTAACTCCCAAGACTGATGGCATCCCCTCTGCAGAGCACAGCGTGATGCAGACTGTGCTTCCTGCAGGAAATCTAAGAGTCCATGGTTTGCCAAATTCCACTTTTTTTTTTTTTTTTTTTTTTTGCGGTACGCGGGCCTCTCACTGTTGTGGCCTCTCCAGTTGCGGAGCACAGGCTCTGGACGCGCAGGCTCAGCGGCCATGGCTCACGGGCCCAGCCACTCCACGGCATGTGGGATCTTCCCAGACCGGGGCGTGAACCCGTGTCCCCTGCATCGGCAGGCGGACTCTCAACTACTGCACCACCAGTGAAGCCCCCCAAATTCCACTGAGAGCATCTTGTATCACTCAGCCTTGAATGTCATCAAATCAAAGGTTTTTAGGGAACAAGTCATCTAGTCTAGTCCTCCTATTCATGGGGAACTACAGATCAGCATTGTCGCAAAAGGAAGTTCCATAGGATCCAACCACTTTATTTCTTTTTACCCCCATCCAATCCGACATCAGGCTCATTTTCGTGTGTCTAGATTTTCCATCCTCTTCCATCTGCTGACTTTTAGGAGGCATGACACCTGCTTGCTCCACAGAGATGCTGAAATGGCCCTCTAGGTCCTGTCTCTTCTGCACTCCCCACCCTAATACACACCCTGCTTCTCACTGAGAAAGTCCCCGTGGCAGATGTTCTATTTTCTCAGAACAGTTCATGCACAGCTCTCCACATTGTTCAAGCCACACTGTTCCTGCTGTGGCTCAAGTCTCTTCTTCCTCTCTGGGCATACAGCCCATCTCCTTGATGGAAGGAATTCTATGTGCCAGTTATTTCCCTGTGCTCCATTTCTCAAGGATACTTCTACTTTGGGTATAATCTTTCCATTTTGGATATAAATGATGAAATTGCTCTAGTACATCTCTTCAAAAAGGCACTTTTCCAACCCTTAACAATATTATTGAGATGCTAATATGAACCTCCTCCAAAGATGTCAATTCCATAAATATGGAATGCTATTCTCAAGTTAAGCAGCAACTAAGATAACTTCACTGAAATCTATGAGGCTCAGAAATGAGCACCCCACAAATCTGCTCTTGTCCCTTTCCCCCTTCACAGGATAACTTTTACTCATCCTTCAGGTCACAAGTTATTACCACTGTCTCCATGAAACTTCCCTTCATCCCTCCCAAACTTTACCATGTAGACTGAATTGCTAGTGAATTTCTTCATTATTCTACTCCTTGTTTTAGTTTTTTTTTTTTTTTTTTTTTTTTTGCGGTATGCGGGCCTCTCACTGTTGTGGCCTCTCCCGTTGCTGAGCACAGGCTCCGGACGCGCAGGCTCAGCGGCCATGGCTCACGGGCCCAGCCGCTCCGCGGCATGTGGGATCTTCCCGGACAGGGGCACGAACCCGTGTCCCCTGCATCGGCAGGCGGACTCTCAACCACTGCGCCACCAGGGAAGCCCTGTTTTAGTTTTTTAATTACTTAGGTAAGTGTCTCTTTTCCACTAGTCCCTGAACTCTTTGAGACCAAGGACTATTTTACCCTAGTTTACCATTTGCCTCACTCTGTACCTTCCCATAGCAGGCTTTATGTTCTTATGTGTGTGAACACCTATCTCCTCGCAGTTAAGGTCACTGTTCTCTAAAAGGTGGCTGTATGTTTTACCATAATTGATATAGCAGGCAGTCAGTTTTTCAAACATCCTTTGTTTGTTTGTGTTTTTTAATTTTGGCTGTGCTGTGCGGCTTGCAGGATCTCAGTTCCCCGACCAGGGATTGAACCCGGGCCTCCTCAGTGCAAGTGCTGAATCCTAACCACTAGACCACTAGGGAACTCCCTCAAACATATTTTGAACTCTCTACCCTTGCACTTTTTGGAGGGGGTACACAGAGAATGCAGGATTTCTCAGTAGTACTAAGACTCTCAAGCCTTCTGAAATGGGTTGTGCCATCCCTAAGCCAAAGTGGATAACATACCACCCATTCTTATGACACATCCATTCATCTTGTCAAATATTCACAGAGGCGCCCCCAAAGCTGGACTTTGGTACAGGACCTGGGGATACAAAAATGACGCTGTTCCTGATGGAAAGTAGCTTAGGGTCCAGTGAGGGAGATAGATGAATATGTAGACATGTGTACTACAGAAAGGAAAGCTATGATGAAAAGAGCCCAGAGCATCAAAAGAACACAAACGATGGCATCCAAGTTTGGGTTTGGATGTGGTAGGGGAAATGTTCCCAGTTGGAGAATGGTTAAATAAATAATCATCATTTCTATTCAGTAGACTACTGTGTAACCATTAAAAAACAGAGTTTTGAGGGCATAACATCAAGTGGAAAACTGAAGTGTTAACGTAGATAAGCCTATGAACTAAAAAAAAAAAAAAAAGGATAAAGGATGTATGAACAATGATTTTGTGGTTTTTACTGATGGCCAGACCATTATTATTTCCCCTCCTATATTTTTGTTTTGACCATCCCCTAGTACAGGGATGGTGGAGAGTGAGAAATAAATGTGGAGTGACAGCAGCCTTACCCTGCCCACGAGCACGGGGTCAGGCCCGGTGTACTCCTCTATCACGAAGAACTGGTTCCAGACCCAGCCTCTCTTGGAGCGCTGCAGCACCTGGCCCTCCTTGCCCTTCTCGTGGTGCCCGTGGAACGAGGGTCGCAGGTGGCTCCTGCGCTCCGTGGCGAAGGCCTGGCTGTGGCACAGCATGCCCAGGCACACCAGGGCGGCTTGTAAACAGTAGTTCTCCTTCATTTTTGGTTACGTGGTAGGCACAGGAGGATGCGGCTGTCACCCCTTCCAGCGACTGTGCTGCGGCCTGGCCACTGGTGGCCTCCCACGCGTCACGCCGAGCTCTCTCGGACTGGAATGTTTCTCCTCGCTGAGCACATCACGTCAGGGCTGCCCACTTCCCCGGTCGGCCTCTGCAGGCAGAAAGAAAGGTCAGACTAGTCGCAGGCTCCATCCCCACTTCATTTCAATTCCATTCTGTGAACACTGACCCACTTTGGACCCTGTTAGGGCTTTGCTCTGGGTACTGAGGATGCAGAAGCCAGTGAGGAATAGTCCCTGCTCTCTGGCTGTTTACCACGCGGTGGGTAAGATAAACACATACACGAAGAAACCCCTCAAGGTCTACAGGAGGATAAAACGTGTGCGCTGTGGGATCCAGCTGCCCAGGTCTGAGTGTCAGTTTTACCATTTACTAGCTCTGGGTTTGGGGTAAGCCGACACTGAGCTTAGCTTGCTCATTTATGAAATGGGCTCGCGAATCGAACTCACTGCAAGATCCACACAGGGATACACGAGTAACACCCCGAAGTCTCTTAGCACAAGGCCTGCTATACAGTAGACGCTTCATATTTATCTGTTATTATTATGATCATAACTGTGCCTGGGTATGTTTTTGTAATAGGGAAACTTAGGGCATTATGGGTGGCCAGGAGAGGAACACATAATTGATGGGGGGTGAGGATGGAGATGGCAGAGAGTGGGGACCGTTAAGGAGGACTTCCTGAAGGATGGGATGGATGGGCACAACCATCAGATGAGTTACTGTGCTAAGAAGGGAATGGACGGGATGTCCAGGTAGAAGGAACAGCATGCCCCAAAGCCCAGAGCTGGTCACAAGCATAGCACGTCCCAAGACTGTTCGGCTTACTGGACGGTATAAGAAAGGAGGAAGCCAGCAATGAATCCTTCTAGATATGGGAGGTCGGGGCAGACCCTACGATGGTCACTGATGGCCACTAAAACATCTGTCAGTGAAATAATGGGTCAAATTCTCATTGCTGGATCAATATAGTGTCAATTCAGTAAGCAAGATTTGCTCTTGTCCGGTCCAGTGTCCACCCAAGAACCTGAAGATCCTACCTTAACTTGACAGTCTTTCCAAGGATACTTTATAAGCTCTCTGCAACAAGGAAAAGCAAAATAAGACAGAATCCCCACCAGCTGGTCCAAAGGTCTTGTTCCTGGCACCCAGCCATGACTCAGCTACTCATCGATAGTAAAGATGAGCTGCTAACGCCTTTCCATGCCTCTTGTGGTTTCTCACCTACAGTCACTCCAGTCCTCTCTCCAGCACTCTGGTTCTTCTCTCTGGTCCTTAACTCCTGCCTCAGGTTTCTGGACTTCTTCACGGGACTTTGTTTTTCTGGTGCTGGAAACTTAATTCTCCCCTAAGGAACTTCCAAAGCTCATTCTCCTATCTTAGGATCCTACACCTCCTTCTGGACAGTCATCCTCTCCCCTTGGAGCACCTCTCAGAAACAAGTCAGACCCCTAGTTCCCAGAACCAGACTGTCCTCACTACCACCCCCATCCCCAACAGGAGGGACTCTCAGAAAGTTGCTGGGCATGGAGGATGACACTTCATTTCAACACCAGTGGGTCTAAATGAAATTGGTGAGATTCTTTTTTTTTTGAGAGGTATAGTTGATTTATAATGTTGTGTTAGTTTCAGGTGTATGTCAACATGATTCAGTTATATGTGTGTATATATAGGTTTATATATATATACATATATATATATATATATATATATCCTTTTTCAGATTCTTTTCCCTTATAGGCTATTACAAAATATTGATTATCGTTCCCTATGCTATACAGTAGGTCCTTGCTGGTTATATATTTTATATATAGTAGCGTGTATATGTTAATCCCGAACTCCTAATTTACCTCCCCCACCCCATTTCCCCTTTGCTAACTCTAAGTTTGTTTTCTGTGTCTCTGGGTCTATTTCTGTTTTATAAATAAGTTCATTTGTAGCATTTTTTTGTAGATTCCACATATAAGCAATATCATATGATGTTTTTCTTTCTCTGTCTGGCTTACTTCACTTAGTATGATAATCTCTAGGTCCATCCATGCTGCTGCATGTTGCTGCAAACGGCATTATTTTGTTCTTTTTTATGGCCGAGTAGTATTCCATTATATATATATATATATATATATATATATATATATATATATATATATATATATATATATATATATATATATATACACACACACACACACACATAAGCTGCTAATGCCTTTCCATGCCTCTTGTGGTTTCTCACCTACAGTCACTCCAGTCCTCTCTCTAGCACTCTGGTTCTTATATATATATATCTTACATCTTCTTTATTTATTCCTCTGTTGATGGACATTTAGGTTGCTTCCAAGCCTTGGCTATTGTAAATAGTGCTGCAGTGAACATTGGGGTGCATGTATCTTTTCGAATTATGGTTTTCTCGGGATATATGCCCAGTAGTGGGATTGCAGGATCATATGGTAACTCTATTTTTAGTTTTTTAAGGAATTTCCATACTGTTCTCCATAGTGACTGTACCAGTGAAATTGGTGAGATTCTTGAGTGTTGTAGGAATAAAAACCATCACCTAATTCTTTGCTATATGATTTGGATGAAGTGGTTAGATGGGGGGGAGGGGAATAGGAGAGAGAGAGAATGCATCTTGGCAGAGTGGAATGTACCTAGATTTGGAGGTCAGGTAAACGTGAATTGGAACACCACTTCTACATATTTCAATCAGGGTGGCCTTCAACATGTCAGTCAGGCACTCTTAGCCCCCCTCAGTCTCATGTGAACAATAGGGATGACAAGAATTGGTACACACATGCAGGGCTGAAGACAGAGAGGGAACTGGGCACACACTGGATCTCTTCCTCTCTTTCTAGAGCATCACAGTCCAAGCATGCAGCCCTCACTCAGCAGAAGGAAGTGCTCTTGCCCTGCAGGTGGAGATGCCCAGAAGACAGGGGTGAGGTGCTTTCTCTAAGAGAGGAATTGAGGAATAATAGTTACATGGAGGTACCACAGCCATCTGGCCTTAGAGGTCTCAAAAATAAGGGAACTGGTGGCATTCTAATTTGCTGGCAGAACCCCTTTTCTTCTGAGGCTCTTTGATTTCATCAACCTAAGCCTTTCTGCTCCTTTGTAATATGGCAAAAATATTATCTGGGGAGGCCACAGATGTGCATTCATTTCAGGCGTCCATCACTGTCCTCAGGACCATTTTATGATGTTTTATGCAAGTCTCTTTTCAGGGAATAGGGAGTTTAGTGTTTGTTGTAGACAGACTCTGGGATATGCAAATGGCTGTGTGGAAGAGAGAGAAAGATTCAAAAGGCAGTGTCATCACTTAACAGCTTCACCCTGAGACTCAGGCATATCAATACTACATCAAATGCTGTTTCTTACAAGGCAAACTGACTGCATGGAAAGAGCACAGGGAGGGACCAGGAGGAGTTTGATCCTACACTGAGGCAATGTGAAGCCATAGGAAGATACCTGCATTTAAGTCAAAAAGCCAAAAATATGATTAAGAATCTGCCACTTAGCTGGTAGTGGGACCTCCCTCAGCTCCGAGAGTGGTGGCTCTGCCTCATTCCCTGTAAAGTGAAGCCACTGGGTGACATTTTCTACAAGTGGTTTCCGGGTTCATGTTCTTGTTTGGAGTTGGGGTGAGATAGCTTGGGGGCACTTCTGATTCATACACCATCTCCTTACTATACTGGTTTCCTCTTAATGGTTGGGATGATATCTTATTCACAAGTAGATGGCCAATGCCTGAGCTCAAAGCAGGAC
Source organism: Grampus griseus (assembly GCF_964374135.1). Classification (NCBI taxonomy): domain Eukaryota; kingdom Metazoa; phylum Chordata; class Mammalia; order Artiodactyla; family Delphinidae; genus Grampus; species Grampus griseus. The sequence goes on from NC_139013.1 coordinate 37,614,946, forward strand.
ACCAGTAAAAGCTGAATGTATGATTTGAACCCGATACTTCAAGTTCAAACTTGATATTGCCACCTGAGAATCTCAAGAAGAAGAAATAGAAAAGAAAAAAAGCATATGGTGCAACAAGATCTCTGCCCATTTTACACCATGCCAATTAGTAAGTGTTCATTCACACGGTGACAAATTATCCTTGCATATAAACTGTGAAGTGTATTTGAAAGAAAGGGTTTAATTCAAGTTGATATTTCTGTACCTCTTTCTTCTGGCTGCCATTTTGCTATAAAGCACAATTATTCCTGACACTAAATGTGTTGAAACTAGACGACAACTTTCTTTTTCCTTTACAGAAGAAAAATTCTGGCGTGATACTAATGAATTTAAGAGTTTCCACATGACCAATAAACAATAAATTTCACCCTTTGTTAAAAAGGTGAAATTATCTATTTTCTTCTGTTGGAGAGAATAGCAAAATCAACTTGCTTTTAAAAGTAATTCCTTGAAACCATTATTTATAAATGCTTATATGGCTGTATGTACTATATAAAGTTATTTTAATGGTTAATCTCAGGTATGTTAAGACGAATTTTAAGACATTTTTTTACTTTTTTTTTTTTTTTTTTTGCGGTACGCGGGCCTCTCACTGTTGTGGCCTCTTCGGTTGCGGAGCACAGGCTCCGGACGTGCAGGCTCAGCGGCCATGGCTCATGGGCCCAGCCGCTCCGCGGCATGTGGGATCTTCCCGGACCGGGGCACGAACCCGTGTCCCCTGCATCGGCGGGCGGACTCTCAACCACTGCGCCACCAGGGAAGCCCTAAGACATTTTTAAATTCAATTTCAGAGTGAAAATTTACTTAGCAAAAGCTTTTTCTAGCTATTGCTCTAAAAACTTTACAAATAGTAACTCATCCATTAATTTCTATAACAAACTTATGAATAGGTACTGTGAATATTCTTATTTTAAAGGATGGAAACTGAGGCCCGGATAGATTAAGCAACTTCTGCAAAGTTATGCTTCAGATAAATTGTAGTGCTGAATCTGAGCCCATGACGTTTGGCTCTAGAGTCTGTGTCGTTAACCAGTGAGCAATACCAGCTATCACCACTTGTTGGTTTCTGAGATTCATAAGGAGACGATATGGACACTGTGATAAAAACAGTAACCTAGATGCCACATGCAGTAAACCAGTATGAGAACCTAGTGTATACTCATAATATGACTATGATGAAAATGTTAATAACAGTAAACATTTGTCCAGTGTTCTTGTCTGCCTAACATTCTTCTCAGTGCTTTCAATGAGTTGAGTCATACATTTTCACAATAAGTCTGCACAATAGTATTATTGTTATCCCCATTTTACAGATAAGTAGTCTGAGGCATAGCAAGATTAAGTAACTTGCTCATAGTTCCACAGCCAGCAAGTGGAGGAGCTGAGATATGAACACTGGATGCTTGGTTCCAAGACCTGCATTGTTATCCCCTATAATCCCATGTGATACTGCCTCTCTAAGAGAAGGCTGAAGATCAAATATGGACACATATCATAAGACATATCATAATAGTCTAACGATGAAAATAATTTAAGTTTTGGTGGCACTCTGGTGGGGGGTAATACTGTAACTAAAATATTAAACCAAACTAGAAAGAGGAAAGCATTTTATAGCAATGATCAAAGTGAAGAGGAACAGGAAGTGATTATATCAGTTCATCAACAACACAGTACAACCAGGTCCTTGAACAGCACTAGTATACAAAAGTAAGTCTTTGCTTTTTTATTTTTAAACACCCTGTTTCAGGATTTCTATATGTATAGGTTAAAAAAGATGTGTTCAGAAAGATTATTATTATTTGGAAATGCTTCTAAAATCTAGAGATCTGGTTGATGTATGCAGTGGTACAGAGTCTGCAGGAATCACTCATGAAAATGAACAGGAGACCGCCTTCCTAAGAAGACCTTCATGTTGTTAACAACTAAGGAAATATATCAGTGTTCTAACTGGTTTTAATAAAGACCCCCCAAGGCAGTTCTTGAACAGTCCTTCCTTTTAAGCACTTTCTAGCAGTATGCAAGAATGTCTAAGCATTGAGGTTCCACTAAAACATACAGGAGGACTTTATTTTATGATGGGAGGATATTGCTTGCAAGGAAAAATAAATGTTGTTGAAAGTCACAGGAGTAATAACGTGACAGGGAAATGAATTTGCAAAACCACCAGCTCTAAGTGGAAGGCTCGCCCCTCTATCTTGAGAGCAGATAGCCCGTCATAAGCTACTGAGCCTTGAGCATAAAACTCACTGTGTTTGCTTTTGTCTCCGTTAAAGAAAATGACATACGGGTGTTTAAGTATATTTGGACTCGTGCTGGAAATTGTTATCGGGTAGAGAAAAAAAGACGAAAACGCTTAGCAAAAATCAAACGGCTTTGGTTTTTTAGCTTTCTCCTCCCCCACAGAGCTGGAAGGATCAGACAGGCTGACCTGTTCTTTTCATTTCCAGGGAGTTAATTTACAGTTAAAGACAGGTTATCATTACAGGTTATCATTACATTAAGAATATTACCGAGCCCACCACAACTCAAAACCTTATTCTGCAAGTGCAGTGTCCTCTTGTCAGGAGCTCAGGGGCTCTGGTCCCCACTGCAACAAACACAGCTTTGTGACCAATCGGATTCCATTATGCAAATTAATTCAAGCATATTTTATTCCCCGTTCAGATCTCATCATTCAGCACTGAGCTGGTCTCTAGTTTCAAATCAAATCACAGGAATTATGCCATGTCTGTGGAAATCACAGAGAATGGAGAGAGGAAGTATTACAAGAACTACTGAATCACATTTCTTCCCCGATTTCTACGCTTGGAGCAAAGCATAAGCTTGTGGTAAGTCACTTCTGCTCAGGTGCAGAATACACAGCAGAGACTGCCAAGCAGGCATTGTATATGTTACTCCACTCTCTGATACCAAATTCAAATGTTAAAGTAGGTAGCTAAGGGCTTCCCTTAGCTGGTGGCGCAGTGGTTGAGAGTCCGCCTGCCGATGCAGGGCACACGGGTTCGTGCCCCGGTCCGGGAAGATCCCACATGCCGCGGAGCGGCTGGGCCCGTGAGCCATGGCCGCTGAGCCTGCGCGTCCGGAGCCTGTGCTCCTAACAGGAGAGGCCACAACAGTGAGGGGCCCGCGTAGCGCAAAAAAAAAAAAAAAGTAGGTGGCAAAGAGGGCTCCTTATCAATGACCATGACGTGCTTTAAGGGCAAGTGGAATGTTTAAAACTGTTCCATGTAAGTTTCATTCTCTGCTTCTAGAGAAATAGAGAACCACAGGAGTGTCAGCTTTGGAAGTGAAAAGATCAGACCATGCCTGGTATTGGGAAGGCCTGGGTCCAAATCCTAGTTCCATCACTTATGGGCTATATAAAGTTAGGTAATGATAGTTGAAATTATCCTTGACGAGGTGCTTGATTTTTCTAGTACTCGGCAGTATACTCAGGGCTTGATATACACCATTTAACTGTATTTTCACCACAACTGTATGTAAATATCACCCACAATATAATCTACCAGGAAACCGAGGTTGTGAGTGATGAAGTAAATCACTCAAGGATACACTCTGAAACACGGGCAAGGCTGCAATTCAAATTCAAATTCATGTGACTGCAAAACCCAAGCTTCGGCTTTGCCTGGCTCCCAAACACCAGAGTCCATGTTCCTGATCTTCAACACAAGGACATGGTTCAGACCATCTCCAAGGATGGTCTAAACTCCATATTGTATTTGACATTGAAAAAAATCTTTGTTAGATGTGAAGTTCATTTGAGCATGTACAATCAGCCTTTCCATTCTTAGGCTTTTGTGGCCACAGAGTATTCTAGAAATCCATCTTAAGTCCCCAGACCCCAAACATATAGAATCATTCACTGATTATTTATTAATCTTTTCAAGTAATTAAATCATCTTCAAATGATAAGATGACTAAACACAATCTGTGATATGAAGAACTTATTATTTTTGCTCTACTCAATCCTTAAGGTAGTCTTTTTCTCACTGTAATATTTTAAAATGTTAATCATTAAGATGAATAAAATATATCATCACATAGTTAATAACACTGTCATCAGTATCATCTCGGGCTATGAATACACACCCTATATGAATGTGTGGAAAGAGAGAGAGCTTATTTTCCATTTTTCTTCTGCATGAGTGAAAGTACCTGAGGGAAGATTAGGGCAAAAATGGTAATGATAAACAGATGCTCGACATAATGTAACGTCATTTGTGGTATCAAAGGCCTGTACGTAAATCTCTCTTTGTCTCAGAGCAGTGAATATCTATAAAGCTTTCTTTATTTCCTGGTTCCTTCATTCAGCAGTAACTTCTCACAGTGCCAGACCTGGGTTGGACCCTGGAGGCTGCAGTGCCTCTCTGATCTGTAGACTCTACTCAAACAATGGTGAGACAGTTGTCTAAGCAGATGAATGATCATATGATGTGATAAGTGCAAACAGGACTGGGTAAAAGAACACAGAGGAATCAGTGACCACATCTCTGCAGATGAATTTGTAACATATCACTCCTGCCTTCTGGTACTTGCCTACTCCAGCCCCTTCCAAGCAAATACCTATATTAACAATCTCCCACATCTGGAGTTTCCACTCTCACCCAGAGCCATGGATGACTGAACCACATATAGTCCAGTGATAACCAAACCATAAACCAACCCCTGATTTTATCAAGCTGTGTAACCTGGTTCAAAATGATAACCTGGGGGGCTTCCCTGGTGGCGCAGTGGTTGAGAGTCCGCCTGCCGATGCAGGGGTCACGGGTTCATGCCCTGGTCCGGAAGGATTCCACATGCTGCGGAGCGGCTGGGCCCGTGAGCCATGGCCGCTGAGCCTGCACGTCCGGAGCCTGTGCTCCGCAACGGGAGAGGCCACAACAGTGAGAGGCCCGCGTACCGCAAAAAAAAAAAAAAAAGATAACCTGGGTGAATCAGATTCACTGGGGAACTTTAATGAAAGAAAACAGGACCATTTGCCAGTTAGTAAGGGAGCTGAAACAGAAGGTTATGAGGCACCTGGGGGGTGGAGTAGCCACAAAGCCACAAAGTGACATCTTATGGCCAGTGTTTCAGTGAAATCAAAGTATGAGCAAGTCAGTTAGAAACCAAACAGAAACAAACATGGCCTCTGTCCCTGAGCCACGTAAATGGCAGAGCACATGGCCCTGTTATCTGAAGATCTTGGCAATCAAGGACTTCCTCCAGCTGTTGTCTCCACAGGGCCCAGCCCTACTGATATTCTGTTTCTGAATTTCTATGAGGTTGTTTGCACTGCCCTCCCTATACATCAGATGACAATTAGCCCCTTGTACATGAGCTAACTTGAGTGCTTTCTTTTATCATCAAACAGCAAACCTAGTAAACTATCAATACAATAATCAAGAGGAAAAGTTAGGTGGTTCTTCCCCTGGTCAAGGGTGAAGTACTATAGCTGTGGAGATCCTTTGTTCAGATGTAGAAAATGCCTATTTCTTCTCTAAATTTCCAAGGAATACTGGGCAATAGGGAGAGGTGTAGAACAAAAGTCAAGACACTTGTGTTGTAGCAAAGGTTCTGCCACTAAACAGTTGTATAACCTTAGAAAAGACACTCTTCCTTTGGGACTGAGTTTCTCCTTCTATAAAATAGAAGACTGGCAACAGCCTGTTAAGGAGCTGTCTAAAGGAGCCTGTGAGTCTGTGCTGGGCTGAGACACAGCAACTTTCCCTGGATGGAGAGAGATGAAAATTCATTTAGAAGGTCTGAATCCTGCTGCACTGGCAGGGCTGCTCCATGCACAACTCCAGGAGTCCCACTTACATCAGATATAACGTGAATGGGGCCCTCTGGGACTGGGCAATGCAAGACCTGCTAATGTGACAGGTATTAAAACCCAGCATTAGAAGTCAGGACTTTACCTGATGGCCAGTGGGAATCCATTAAGTTCTCTGGTCAGGAGATTGATGGAGTCCGAGCTGTCAGGGGTATACAGGATAAACCAACATGAGAAATGGCAGTTCTGACAAAATTGTTGAGAGCATGGGCTCAGGAGTCAGATGGGGTTAGAGGATTACAGCTCAAGAGTTACTACTCACTACCTGTGTGACTCAACCTCTGTAGGTCTCCACACTGCAATACTGAAGATGTGAAGAACACCAGGACCGGTCTTAACGGGGGAGTTCTAAAATGAAACAAGATGGTGCATGAAGGGAACTCCGTGTAGTACTTGACATGGGCTGGCACACAGCAGGTGATAAAGACGATAAATTAGGAGTTTTGTTCCTTCAACAAGAATACATAAATATGTACTATAAGCCCTGGATGCATGAATATGGCATATAATACACATACAACATGCAGTATGGTGCAAGCCTCACAAGGGTCTCCAGGAGGCTGTCCATTAAGGAGATACAGACAAACCGATATTTATAATAGGGATTGCTAAATGCAATGATACTAACATATGAGTCCAGGGAGACTCCTGGAGTCATTGCAATAGTTCAGGTGAGAGATAGTATGGTTCTGAACTAGAAAAATAAGCCTTGTATGGAGGAAAGAAGGCCTTTCTAGAAATCATGCGATGTGAAGGGCCTTGGGAACTGGACAGATTGAGGATAGAGGATGCAACTGCAGTCTGGGGAGAGTGAGAAGACAGTGGTGCTACTTCTGGCCTCAAAAGAAGAAGACACTGGTTTGGGGATAAAAAACATGAGTTTGGTTTTAAACATATTAAGCTTGTAAAGCCAATGGATTGATGCTCAAGTGGAAAGCTCAGAGTAAGTCCAGTTCCCAACTTCTTCCAGTAGTAGGTATTGTCAATGTCAGCATTTCTGTTTCAAGTTCGGACATTTTGCTGCATTAATTAATCTTAGAATCTCAGAACTGGGGGAAATCCTAGCTTAGATTTTCCACTATTCATCCTTCTTCAACAGACAGATGGGAAAACTGAGATACAGAAATGATAAGTAACTTGCAAAATAAAAGACAGCATGAACAAAACCTAAAGACCTCACTGTATGGAGCGAAAATATAGGGGGAGGAACAAGTATCGACAGTGAAAGATAATTTTTATAACATCTATCCTGCCCTTTCCCCTCAAAACCTGGATTAAAAGCAGTCCTCCTTTTCAAACGATTTCTATGAAACGGCCAGTCCAGGTTCAAGAAAGGAACAGACATTCAGAAATAAGGACCTGGGAGCTCTTTAAAGATGATCAGTGGAGAACTGGAAGAGGAAAAGCAATCTACATGTTCTTGCTAGAATGTGACATCCTGCAGGGAACCACAAAGTCTGTTTTTTAAAGCATAAACAATAAGAGGAGGAGTTATCTCAGGGTGGCCTTAATAACTGACAAGGGCTTGATGTGGTTTTTTGAAATAATTACTAAGGCGAGGAGAGAGAGAGTGCCTCCAATCACCACCTCCGAGAGCCTTTAGAATTCTGAGAAGGCCAGCCTGTGACCTCAATCCACTGCGGTCCCTGTGCATCCGTCCAGTTTAATCAGCCGCTGAACAGGAGTGAGGAATGGAGAGTCAAGCTGCTTCCAATTATCAGAAGCTTGATTTTTACCCGAGTGTGGGTGGGCTGTTCTGGAGGTCTCTTTCTAATGGACCTCCCCAAACTATGCTATCATGCTAGGAGTAGACTAAATTCTGCCGTATTTTAAATGGCTTTTTTTTGTATCTTTACATACCCCACAGAGAGTCCCTGCCCCTCCTTGTTTTCAGAAACCAGACACCAACAATAGCTTCATAATGATCGCATTGTGGTTTCAAATAATCCAATCTTTGAAGCCCAATTCTTTCTTTTCAAATGCACTAACATCAGTTATCAAAAGTAAGAGTTTTTTTTTGAAAAAAGTTAAGCATAAAAGAAAAGTAATGGGATACAGCAAACTAGTCAAGTGCCTTGTACGTGTGCAGAGCATTTTCTGAAGCATATGCCAAACACTCTCAGACAGGCAGGACTTTCAAAGGCAATGCTAAGTGTCTTTTGTGGCTCTCAGATGATATGGTTCACTTAATTAGATTTTCTATAATCCCAGGTTAATCCTATTGTGAATTACAGACGTGAGTTCACTTGCTTGGCCAAAACATCTACTGCTACAAATGCATTTTTCAAAAAATGCATACCTTACTTATAATTCATTACCAGAGTCATTATCACAAAGAGACCTACTTCATCCTCTCTCTCTGCCAGGAAGAAGGACCATTTCCATTCGTTTGATCACACTGTACATTTTTTTTTTTTTTTTTAGCGGTACGCGGGCCTCTCACTGTTGTGGCCTCTCCTGTTGCGGAGCACAGGCTCCCGACGCGCAGGCTCAGCGGCCATGGCTCACAGGCCCAGCCGCTCTGCGGCATATGGGATCTTCCCGGACCGGGGCACGAACCCGTGTCCCCTGCATCGGCGGGCGGACTCTCAACCACTGCGCCACCTGGGAAGCCCACACTGTCCTTTTAAGCAATTTAATAAGGGCACTTTTAACCCTTCCTTTTCCCTAAGATTTGGGAACATAGCCAAGTTCTCACTGAATTCCTTGCCCCTGGCTACAGTGATGTATATGCCGACATGGCCTCTGCCCCTCATAGGGTTTAAAATTTAGACTATAGTGTCTCAAGAACTTTTCTACATTTTAGAATTAACCAGAGGGGAGCGAGGTTATTTGAAAAATCCCATTGCCAAGGCCTTACTCTAAACCACTCGAAAGCAAAGAAACCAGGATTCAGTATTTTTGAAGTTCCCCGGGTGGTTGCAGTGTACATTCAAGCTGAGAACCACTGATCTAGAGCTATACCCGCCAATGTGGTAGCAACCTAGACACATGTAGCTTTTAAAATTTAAATTCATCTAAATTAAATGAAATTTAAAATGTACTTCCTGCACATGCTAGTCCCATTTCAAGTGCTCAATGGTGATTTCAATCATCGAAAAACAACTTCTCTTATTAGTCAGCGTTGGTCTTGGGCACCAAAACATCCTCATCTTAAGCAGAAATGCCTGTTCAGGGAATGAAGGTAGACAAAGAACACTGTCTAGGCATTCAAAACCTGCCATGAACTCATTGCTACGGCCAATCATCTAGACCTCAGTTTTCCTATCTGTGGAATAAAGGGCTGGGTGACACAGTGACTCTCCACATGACATTAGCAGAATGCCTGGAAAAATCAAGGGATAGGACTACAATGGGTGGGGGATGGCTGAACCAACAGGCCCCATACTCCACAGCAAACAGGACACACAGCTAGACTGGGCAAAATGCTTCCTTGAAAAGCAGTTCAGCTGCCTTAGAAACAATAAAGGAAAAAAGAAACCGCTTCTGAGATCTTGATACATAACAGACTTGCTGTCTCAATACAGCAACAGTAAGTTCGTTCCTGCTTCAGTGCCTATTATCTCCTGGTTTAGGGAGGAGGTCCGGGCTCAGGAAACCGTGGGACCACTGACAACCGACAGCTCACTTCACCTCTGTGAATCTGTTTTCTCTTATGAAAAGAAAGGCAAATGATGCATGACCTCCCTGGCTCCCAAGTTAAGTTGAGGGTCGAATAAGATAATGGTTTGGGAAGCTCTTTGTAAAAGCATAATGTGGGCTACGCAGGTGAGGGGACGCATGATGAAATGCTGACAGCAGCGGCAACTTCCATTTCTTTGAGTAATTTTTAAAGTTTTGGCTTTTAACCTTTAGTGGTGTGGATTGTAGATAAATGTAAATGACCTGTTACTGTTACAGAAAGGAGATGTGATTTCACTCCTTTTCTCTGACAAGGTTATAAAATCTGCCAGATGCTACAGATGTACATGGGCATCCTTTTTGTTTGCCCCAGGACCAGAGGGAATTCTGTAGTGGTGACTTGTGAAGACACTGACCTCCTTGCCTAGAGGATGGTGTGTGTGTTGGGGAGAGGGGGCTGGCTGATTCCAGCAAGGACCCAGACTTGATAGGGATAAAGGCCAGAAGTTTCTCTGCAGAGACTAAGGGGTCTTTCAGTTATCCTTGATATGGGATGAGAATGGAGCGATGATAAGGAGTATGGACAAAGCTGCCAAGTACTTGTCACATGAGAGGGTGGGCTCTCCTGACCGGATGAGTTGGGGAGGCCATCTTGGCAAATCACTCATTCTCCATTCAGCCTCCTCTTGAAACAGCCCAGTCCATGGGGAAGAGGGGGGTGGCATAACTGTTAGTGAGTTATCATCTACAATCTAGGTTCTGTTTTTTTGAGCACCTACTGTGTGGTAGGCACCTTGCTAGGTGCTAGATGCTTTATGTAGATTCTTTATAGCCTCTCTCCCTCCAGCATCTTTGAGTTTTGCATTATCGCCTCCTTTGTCCAGATAAGGAAACAAGGGCCAGAGGAACTTCACTTTCAGAGCATTCGGTTTAGTTGGCACCTGAAATGAAATTTGAAGCCGTATATGGCCCATTCGGAAGCTCTTATCTTTCCACCTTTGATGATGAACGTCTCTGTAATTGTCCTCTGAAGGTCTTAATTTTTCCTTCTGGGGATGCTCAGAGCTCAGCAGGATCTTATTCCACATCACAACCACTTAATAAATATTTGTAGGATCTCTGCAATTGTTAACTGCTACAAACTTAGGTGAAACATATTCTTTGCTCTCAAGAAACTCAGGTTACTAGCATTTTTAGAGAGTGCGTATTTCCTCCAAGAGTCTTGCAATTAATTCTCCACTTCAAACAAAACCAGTCCCTTAACATTTCCTTAGAGGAATTGCCCCAACCCTTCCCTAGGTGTTCTCCAGCCTGCCCGACTCTTCCAAACAGTCCTTGAAGGAATGCATCGTGATTTCCAAACCTCTCTCTCACAACATTTTCCACTTTAGAACAAAATTTTCCTCTATATCCTTCACTGCCTCAGCCTCAGAGAAAGTGCTAATGAGTAATAATATGCAAGTGGTGCAGGGAACTATAGGAAGGCAGCCAGACAATAAATGTCTTCCAACAATAGGAACCAGCCCAACATGAGATAGCTCTGTGAGATCTCATGAGCTAATCATCATTGAAAAGATTAGGTATGTAGCTCATGGAAGGAAGGATTATGCCTTCATGGAGGCAAGTCCCACACATCAACGGTTCATCTGAGGGCATCCAAGGTGAGGCCCAGAAGTATTCTCTGACAGGAAGACCACTGGTTGCTTCAATACCCACACTGCAAAGGAGATTCAATCCTGTTTTTAACAGCAAATGGAGAGGTGGTGACAATAACCTGTTTTTTTTTAACAAAATTACGTAAACAAACAAAAAATATAAAACTTTAATCAGTGTATAGAGCACCAAGGTGACAAAGTACAATGGGATATTTCCCAGGTATGCCATGATGTCTCCCCAGGAGAAGCATGTGCAGCAGGGGATGGGTTCTGCCCTTGCTCTCAAGAATCTTACATCCTTTAATCAAGTACCTCTTTCCAAAAAGATTTTATCAGAAGGGCAGACTTTTGCAATCCATGGTACTGCTGGTAAAGTGGAATGGGCTCTCTAGCATCACCCACTACGGGGAAGTCCCTTGGACCAGAGTTGCCCCAGTCACACAAGGGGCAGAAGGAGACTGAACAACAAAGTAGTTATTGTATAAGTCATGAACTTTATCATCAAGGACTTACTTAGCCTTCCTGGCAAGACATCCATGACAGAGATGCCCACTCTTGCATCTCAAGGATGGCTGCCCTCAGGGACATAGAAACATGACTTGGTCTCCTCATTCAGTCTCTTCCTGCTTCTGAATACAACCTCTTCACTGGGTATCCCAGGCTGGGACCCTCTGCATCCCCAAGGTCTAAATTCCTGTTCTCCATCTTCTATGCATAGACATTTTAAGATCTAAACTCCAGCAACCTAGTAAATCCCACCCAGAACTCACAAGGTCGGGGCGGGTTGGGGAGGGGAGATTCAGAATTTGAAAGCTAGTTGATTTGACAAATATACACATTCAGAAAATACTAACAACCCCAGATTAAGTAGCTCATTAAAATGAACAGTAAAGATGAACATTCAGAGAGGTCAAAATATACTCAGGATGGCATAGACACTTCACCCAGAAAGGAAATAGGACCTAGATCTGGAAACAGATGGGTAGAATTTTGGAATGTAGAAGTGGAAGGACAGTACTAAAGCCCCCTTCTTATTCCTCCTCAGAAGCCATGCCCTCCACATCATGAGTTGATGCCTTGTTTCTTGGGAAACCCACTACCTAATCCTCACCATGACTGCTTCTCTGGTGATAAGCCCAGTTGGACTGCCTAGGACTTTGAGGTTGTACCTAGGCCATGCCAGGTTTTTCTCCCTGGGGTCTGCCCCTGACTTTGGCATTTTTACCTACTTCTTGGGGTCTCCCTTGTATCTGGGCAGAGGAGACAGTAAATGATGCTGCCTCCTGCCTGTATCTGCTGTGTAACTCTGGTGATGACTGTACTTCTCCCTCAGATGTATACCCTTTGGACCAACCCAGAGCAAGGGCTCTGGGATTCTGGGATCTTAATATTTTCTATTGCATTAGAGTTATTCTAGCTAACCGCTCCAACCAAACACAAAGACACACGCGCACGCGCACACACACGCCTGTGTTTCACCTTCCTGCCCTTCCCACTCTGCAGCTGAGATGTCCCAACAGGCCCTATGGCAGAGTCTCTGCACCTTGCTGCTGAATCATGTTTTATCCAGCAGGGAGTGAACTGAACCCTCGGCTGCTACATAAGTTAAATTCTTATTTTATGTCAGTATTTCACCAGCTTGTACACCCTCTTCAACAGATGCCCAGCCTTCAGTTCTTGGGTAACCATTAAGATCTTCCTACAGGAGAGGAAAGATTTAACTGTTACCCAGGATGCATCCTGGCAACAGGATGGAATGGCTTTTCTGAAAAGGGAATGGCTTTTCAGATTGTATCCAGATTGAAAAGTGACTCTTACCATAAGTGAGAATAGAGTATAGGTTTCTTGACATGAGGAGGGGATGGAGGTTTCACTTTGAGAACACTCAGAGTGAAAACACCAGTGATATCTAAACCAAAATCCAAAAAATATCTTCCTGGGGTCATAAGAAAAAGCAAGCAGACATTCTGTTGAACATATTTAAAAGAAGCAACATCTCCTTCAAATCATTACAAGTCACAAACTTGGCACTGAGATTGCACTTTGAGCAGGTAGATGAGAAAAGATACATTTTTTTTTTTCCTGCAGAGAGTAATGAATTGTTATACAGCAGTAACTAACACAACATTGTAAAGCAATTATACTTCAATAAAGATGTTAAAAAAAAAAAAGAGTAATGAAGACCTTAAGAGAAGGATGTGATTTTTTTTTTTTTTTTTTTGTCCCAGTGAAGCCATCTTGGAACAAGAAAGCATGATAAGGAGGAGAAATTCAGATTATAGCAGAATAGTGAAAATTCTTTTACTTATAACTGGCTAAAGAATTTTAAGTCAGTTCCTTAGTGAGCATGGAGAATCGGAGTTTATTTTGGAGACAACTAGACATCATGCATACTGGATAAATGGATGGCTTCAGAGTAAACTGTTTGCCCATATTCTATTGTATGGCTCTGGTAATCCTCAATACAGTTCCTTTTGCCCATGTCCTACACAACAGAAAACAAAAGCAATTTTTTTAGAGAGAACCTGGTGTCAATGGGCACACACCTGGCATTTGCAGTCGGGCTTGTGGTGTGCTGAACTGACAAAACTATGTTGCAATTACCCTTGATAAAACTGTTTTAATATGGCTCACTTTTCTTGAGTTGGGTTGTGTGTTGAACCAACTCTTGCTTTGCTAAGATGGGGCAGATTTCTAGGATCACAAACTTGCCAAAAGCCCTTTGTGTTACAGCAGAAAAATTTCCACTCCCAATCATATGATTTAGGAATGAATACTGGTTTGGGCCTCAGAAAGCCTGTGTGTTTCCAACCCTATCATGCCTGATGTCAAGCCTATCAAATCATAGTGGGCAGGTCATTAACTTTAGTGGAAAGCAGGGGTGCTAGACTTAGCAAATGAAAGTACAGGACATCCAAATAAATCTGAGTTTCAAAGAAACAACAGTTATTTTTAGTACAAGTATGTCTTATAAAATTTGGGGGACATATTTATACTAAAACGCTTCGTTGTTTATCTGAAATTCAAATTTAACTGGAAGTCCTGTATTTTGTCTGACAAAGTGGAAACATTTGTACAAATAAAGAACTGGACTAGGTAAGCCAATCTTCAAGCTTCAAATTATTTTTATCCTAATTTCCAGAATCATTTTGTCTTCAAATATCTTCTCTGTGAACTCAGAATTCTCTTGCCTATTTCTTCACAGAAGCAACATCACTGGGCAGAAGAGATCACACTTGGGTAAATGTTGACAGTTTGGGAGCTTTTAAAATCAGTGTAACTGAGGTCAGAGAAAACCACGGAAGGATTTTAGATTTCCCAGGAGAAGGTAGAATAGGCCATTGGATATTGACAGGCGACCTACAGTGTAAAAGGCCTAAGGATGAAAGAATTATCTATAGTGCTAATTGATTGAGGAATTAGGAAGAATGAATGTTCTCTTTCATCCTCTGACTTGACACTGGTTCTGAGAAAATAACCACTACCCAAAGCTGAGAGTCAGGATCATTCATATTAGGAGCATGTGCCATGCTGGATTAGCAGGCAGCTTCCAAGGTCATTTCAGGAGGCAGCATTCGTGGACCTTTATTCACACACACACACACACAAATTAATAAAAATGCATTTGCCAAACGTTCCCTCAGCATGAAGTGGGAACCTGGTGTTAAGCAGAGGGAATAACAAGAGGATGTTGTCATGGTCCTCAAGTCACCGAGTGTCTCATGGTGGTGGCGGCGGGCTGGGCAGCAGCCTGGAAAATTGGGAAACAATGTGGAAGGTGCTTTGATGGGGAAGTGAGAGAGCTGAGAGAACTCATAGGAGACTCACATAAATGAGGGCACGAGCACGTGGTTGGGCAGAGAAGACTTAACTTGATAAGCCAGAATTAAGTCTTGAAATATATGAATGAATCAGATGTTCAGGGTCAGACCAGCGGGAACAAACATCTAAGGCGTGGAATTAGATGCTGTGTTCGGGTAACAATGGGAATGTGGGACTGTGAAAGCACAGGAACTGCTCAAGAAGAGGAAGTGGGTGAGGCAGGAAAGGTAGGCACAAGGCAGACCACAAGCAGAAATAATAAATAATAATTATAATACTGATAGCGTTTACTCTTTGGCCAATGCAGGTGAAGGCAATGCTTGAATTCATACCTGTACTGCAGCATGGAAAGACGGAAAGTCAGCAGCAAGTCAGCTGACCATGCAAGAATAGCCAAATGTCCATCACTGTGGTTCTCCTCTGTCAAAAATAAATGGGTGTCTGCTTCAATTAGTCATTTTTCATCGTTAGATGTGTTAAGACCTTAGAACTCAGAAGCAGCAGAGTGCCTACGACTCAGATTTAAGGTGAGTGTGTTACGGCTGTGGGGGAAAAACAAAACCCAAAACCAACCACATCTGTCCCACCTTCAAGAGTTGGTGGTTGGGGGAAGGGACAGAGAACAAAGGGAGAGGCAGATAATATATTGTATTGCATGCCTGCAATAATTAGACCCTGAGCTAGGAGCATGAATGGTACTTGAACTCCTTACAGTCTTGTGATGTAGGGATAATTATTCCTACTTGACAGATGAAACGGAGAATCAAAGAACTTAAGTTCCCCAAGTTCTGACACCAGATAAAATGGCATAACCTAAATTTGACCCCAGCTACAGGAAATAAGCTCAAATACACGTGCCAAGCATTCTCCAAATCCCTAACAAACTCAGCCAAAGAAAAGTGGCTCTTGGTATAACAGAGGTGGTGCCTATGCAAAGAAGGAAATTAATTTTATTCTGATTTCCCCTGATCTGTACTGTATGTACCAAATCAGAGCCCTCTTTGCAAAATTAAGGGGATTAGTTATCTTTCCATTCAGTCAGAGTGGCATTATACTTGCATGCAGACATTCCTAGCTAAGCAGAGGAATATCAAGTTTTTACAAAATCATTCAAGAGGTGAGACCTAACCCTGATTAGCGTTTCAATAAGAAGCCTAAGACTAAATAGAGACTAAGCACAGGATCACAGAGGCAATTAGGCATCTTCTAGACAGCCAAGCTTTTCCTCAGACCAATCGACTTGGAGCAAATGAGAATTTTTTTTCCTATCTCTTTCTTTTTTCCCCCTGTTGTGAAATGCACTGCCTTAAATAACTGAGGAGGTGACAGCAAGCCCGTTAAAGAAAACGTTTGCCCATTAAGTGAGGCTTAATTAAACAGAGCACAGGCTAATTGCTCTCCCATCTAATAAGTGGTACACTGGTTAAAATCATTCTATTTACAGTGTTTGGTCTGGGAGGCCTGTGATGACACCCTACCAGTAAACTAGGGGAAAAAAACACACAGAGATTTTAAGAAATCACATGCCACTTTGCAAAGCAATGGATGAACTGGAGATGTGTACATGCAAATGAAGTTGATCAAATATTAATATTTATGTCCGGTTACTCTCTCTTTAGATTTACTCAGAACGATGAAGCTACATTCACTTATCCCTTTAGATGAGGCATTTGGAATTACTGATAAAAGGCTTAGCTGTAGTACCATGAGGGTCTAGTGATTGAAATTCTCCAAGAGTGCATCATCAATGCTCCATGACGATGGGGCTCGTATGTGTTTTGTTCATCATCTTACTTCCAGTGGGTAGCTTGATATATTGAGCACGTGGGAAGCATTCAATGAATACTTGTTGATTGAGTCTGTGGGAAAAGGCTTATAGTGGACACATTTGTGTCTAAAGTGGTAATCCTAGAAATGAGCTTGGATGGTATTATAGCCTGAATTGTGTTTCCCTAAAAGATGCTGAACTCCTAACTCCCAGTACCTGTGAAGGTGACCTTATGTGCAAATAGGGTCTCTGCAGATGATCAAGTTAAGATGATGATGAAGTCATTAGGGTAGACTCTCATCCAATATGACTGTTGTCCTTATTGAAAGGGGACATTTGGTCACTGGGGAACACCATCTACAAGTCAAAAACTGCCTGAGGCCCCCAGAAGCTAGGAGGATGGCAGGGCACAGATTCTCCCTCACAGCCCTCAAGAAGAAGCCCACTCTGCCAACACCTCAATTTTGGACTTCTGGCCTCCCAAACTGTGAGACAAATTTCTGTTGTTCAAGCCACCCAGTTTGTGGTACCTGGTTACTATGGCAGCCCCAGGACACTGACACAGAAGGAGAAGGGCAGAGTGCAGGCTGAGCAAGACGGGAAAATAGCCCATTGTGATTGTCAGTTCTTCCCAGCCACCCGCCCCCGGGCCATGAGCTTACACCCCCCACCCCATAAGCCATGGGCACTGCTGTGGCCAAGAGCATGGCGTTTAAAGCCTACCTCTGCTCTTCCTCATCACATGCCTTCAGTTGAAAAGCGGGGGAATAGTATAGCACATTTCTCCTTGGGTGGCTGTGAGCATTAAATGAGATAATTCTTGTGAGGTGCTGGACACTGTATGTGGCATGTAGTAAGTGCTCAATAAATACTATTTCTTATCATTGTCAGCATTAAAGCCTCAGCCCCTAGAACTTTATAGTGTTGAGGTCAATTTTACATTTCTCTGGTTTGTCATCGAATCAGTGTGCACATGGCTGTGTCTGGACTGTCCACATGGATCTGGCTGGTAACGTACGGTGCTTGGAGTCCAGGTGGGCCCCTCACCATTGGAGGGTTGTGGCCAAGAATTCAGGCTGTTCACACTGGCTTTAACAGGTGGTCTCCTGCCCTATATCATGCCCCACCCCACTGAGCACACACACAGATTTATCAATAGGAGGCACTGGAATCTGCAAAGGCCTGGCCATACTGGAACTGACCTTGGAGGCCTGAACAACAGCAGGGCAAGCCAGGGGCTGGGCTGCTGAGTGAGCGTGGCAGTGGCCTCGGTGAGGCTGCTGGGAGCCCAGGTGATAGCGAGGGCTCTAACTCTGACTAGCGTTTCAGTGGGAATCCTCAGGTGAAAGAGAACACACCTGTCAGTCAGAAGGCAAGGGGGCTGCAATGAGGGAGGTTTCTAGGTCCTCCAGATCACCATACTGTGTAATGTGTCCAGAGCTCGATGATTATTATCTTACTTACCCCTCACAGCAACTCAGTGAGGTAAGAATTACTATCTTTACTTTACAAATTAGGAAAGTGAGGTTCAGAAGTCCTTTGGTAATTCCGGGCAAAGTCGCAAAGCACATCAGTGGCTGGTATTCCAACCTGGTGGAATCACAGAGCTGCCCCAGCTAACCATTATGCTCCACTGCCTGCCGGCACTGTCCCTGCTGGAACGTTGCCCTCAGCGGGCAGTATTTAAGCCAGACTGAAGACCGCAGTATCAAGTCCCTCTGCTGATAGTTTATAGTCACACACTTAAAAAGGCATAAATGCTTCTTGAATACCAGTAGTACTCATCCTTAATTTTCCGCATTGTTTATGAGATGCCTAGAATGGAACGATCACAACAATAATTCATACTTTATAGCACTTTGTAATTTACAAAGGACTTGCACACACATTAGCTCATGTTACACACCAGCCAACAAAAGCGAGGGTTATTATTATCCTTGTTTTATTGATGGAGAGTGAAAGAACAAGTCAGACTAATGTTCAGAGCTACTAGTGAAGGTGAAGGCTGCTATCTGAGAGTAGGGCTTAGGCTGAAAATCCTGCCCCAAGAAAGGAAAAACTTTCCTTGAGGGGGAACAGGGTTTCCAAAATCAGCTCCCGTTTGGCCTTCTTCTCATCCAGGAGGACACAGCTGATTAACAGCGGCCAGTGGTAGGGGGGGCTCACAATCACGGGGTGCTTATTCCATGCTGAATACTGCACCTAGCACTCTATGTGCTTTATTTCATTAATCTGTGCACAGCCCTATGGGTTTTTTTTTACTACTGTTATCCCCATTTTATAGGTGAAAAATTGAAACTCTGAGAGGTTAAATAACTCACCAAAGGTCACACAACTAATACCACCCCTGACCATCTGATCTTAGAGGTTCTACTTCTAGCAATTTGCCTGTAAGGATTGCCCAACTGGTACAGCCTTTCTCATAGAAAACAAATACTCTATAGTATCTGTTTTCTTTCTTCCACCCCTAGAGCCTCCTGACTTCACTGCCCCTCGCACCAGGTCAGATTCAAGGCTTGGCTTCATCTGCTCAGGACTCTTAGAGGTGCTGGGTCTGATACTGCACCTGCTTGGAAGGTGCCTGCTGTGTTCCTCCTCTGTACGGACTGTGGTTTGCAATTAAAGAGATTAATTTTGTGCCAACACCTGAATCCATGCATCCAAATGTCCTGTTGGAGGCAGCTTCTAAGTCACAGAAGACATGCAGACCCAGCTCATCAGAGTCACAAGTCACTGCTCACCACAACCCACGTTAAGTGGCAGGACCTCCTCACGGCCTGCAGCCATCTTGTCTCTGGGTGGCTCTGACGAACTTCCAACATTCTCCCAAGACAGTGCTCTTGCCACTTCTAAAATGATTCAAAACACAGATCCCCCGGAAGAGTCCCAAAGAGATCATCAGTGAAGACGGTGCCACAGGCAACGAGTGTCCAGCTTCCAATGGGAGGTGAACTCTGAAGGCGAGAGGGATCACCGGGGTGCTAGGTTTTCAACTTGTTTGCAAACATCCATCACTTGACTTTGCCTCAAATGACTTGGAAAAAGAGGGATTTGAGATGGGAAGACAGAGGACTGTAAAGGAGACGACAGGGCAGCTGGAGATTTTTTTCGCAAGAATTTGGGTAAAAGAGGAAATGAAATATACCGTGGCCTTGGCTTTCTGTCCACTAGAGGGGGAGAGTGGAGACATTCAGGGGGCTGACCAAGTCACTTCACAGTGGCCTGCCATGTACCAGAGAAAGCCAGATCGCCCAGACTGAGGAAGGCTCACTGCTATAGCTAAGAAGCTCCGTTTTGGATTTGAAGTATTAATTCAACTTCCTTCTTCTCGAGTCACTTACCAGCTGTGAGGCAGCAGGCAAATTAGTCAATCTTTCTCACACTCTGTTTTCTCATTTGAAAAAGGGAGATAAAATGCTCCCCAGCCCAGGCAAAGTGGTGGGAATTAAATGATACAAAGACAGCATCCCTACGTGTCTGACACGTAGTAGGCTTCTTCCTCTTTCTGTTTTTTCCTCTCCAGTCCTGGATCTATGAACGATGTATCTTCTAACTAGAAGAATTCAGCCCCCACCTTAATCTTGGAAACCTGTGCTCACATCTTCACTTATCTGGGATCCACACATTACAGAAAGCACCCAGTGCCAGCCTCCTGTCTACATCATCACATAGCCCAGCCCGAGCCAGAAGCACCCGCAGGTAGAAACCCTGATGAAGGCTCATGGAAAGCAAGAGAAGATGATAGCCGTTTCTATTGTTGTTGTTTTGCAATGGGCTGTTTTCCCTGAGAAGCCAGTAAGCATACCTTAATACCAACCTGCACTTTTTTTGGTTCACCTGTGATCATTTCTTATAGTTCATAGATTTTCAACAGAAGAACCACTGAACCCCGGGGCCCCAGAGTCAAGCTCCTCCCCCTAACCTCAGTTTACAAATAAGAAAGCTGAAGCTTAGAAAAGAGGCAAAACTTGGTCAGGCTAACTCTGTTGGAGGGAGCATTATTCAGACAGAAGTGTCTCTGCAGACTGGCTTCCTTACAGGGCTAAGATGAGTGGAAGCCTCCGGCCACGGCCAAACAAGGCCACTGTTCCTGCCAGCGTGCAGAGCTGGGCAATTACAACTGTGGCAATCCCTAGCTGTCTCCTGGTGGTATGCAAGCAAATGTCATTATCAGTGATTCTAAGGAGGAGAATAAACATTTATCGAGTTATTACTATGTGCTGGGAACCGTGCTAAGTACTTTACATGCATTGTCTCATTTGATCCTTGCAGCAGTCCTATGAGTACAAACAATGCCCCAGCACAAAGATGTCCACGTGTTAATTACCAGAACCTATAAATGTAGTAAACTGTAAGGCAAAGAGGACTTTGTGAATGTGGTTTAATTAAGGGTCTTGAAATGGGCAGATCATTCTGGATTATTCAGGTGGAGTCAGTGTAATCACAGGGTCCTTATACAAGGGAGGCAGGAGGGACAGAGAGAGAGAGAGAATGGATGAGAGAAGCAGAGGATGAGGTGATGAACTTTGAAGGCAGAAGAAGAGGCCATGAGCTGAGGAACCCAGGAGACACCTAGAATGTGAAGAAGACAAGTAATAAGATTCTCCCCTAGGACCTCCAGAAGGAACAGAGCCCTATGGATAACC
The DNA here is from genome assembly GCF_964374135.1 of Grampus griseus. Lineage (NCBI taxonomy): Eukaryota > Metazoa > Chordata > Mammalia > Artiodactyla > Delphinidae > Grampus > Grampus griseus. The sequence goes on from NC_139013.1 coordinate 37,636,312, forward strand.
TGATTTTAGCCCATGGGGCCCATTTTAGGCTGCTGATCTCCACAACTGTAAGATAATAAAGTTGTGTTGTTTTAAAGCCACTAGGTTTGTGGCAGTTCGTTACAGCAGCAACAGGAAACTAATACGCCCATTTAACAGATGAGAAAGCAGAAGCTTCACGAGGTTAAAGCACTCAGCAGAAGTCACACGTAGCGGTTCACAAGGAAGCTGAGATGATGCACAGAGGGGGACGCCATAGCTCCTTCTCCTCTGTGCTGAGCTACATCGCGCTGGGGAAGGAGAAGGAAAGTACAGTTTCACAATTTAAAACATGCAAGTCCTTCTTCAACCCTGGGAGACGGTCAAGACGGTCACTGCTTCCTGCTCCATTAAAAACAAAAACAGACAAACACGAGCACAAGAGAGAGTTACTGTTCTGTTCAAAGTCACAGTTAGAGGAAGACCCAAAATTCCAACCCAGGTCATTGTGTGTGACGCCACTCCCGGCCCATGCGCTGTGCTTCTTCTGTATTTTGTGGGGCACTTTAGTTGGCACCACCCTTCTGCAAAGAGGAGCACCCTGTTCATGGAAACCAGCACATGGTGCCAACAGAGCCCAGCGGAGGCCGTGCCTGTTGCCACCTTCACAGGCTAACGCTCAGGCCAGCTCGAGGGGAGGCCGGCCCTCCAGGGCCAACCTGCGTGCCTGTGCTCTACAAACCTGGCTATGACCTGTGTTCCGTCATTCACTGCGAACTTCTGTTTAGGAACCTGAATTTGGAAACACCTGGATATTTGGAATTGTATAGACTCAGGCATTGCCATCACTACCACCCTGAGCCCTGTTCAGGAAGCCGTCTCTATGTGACAGGCATTGTTCTAAGTGCATTAGAGGTAATAGCTCCGTCAACTGTCACAAAATCCCTATAGAGAAGACACTAATTATTGGGCGATTACAATAATCACCCCATTGTTGAACACATTTGACAAATTATCAAAGAGGAGCACAGAGCAGTCACTTTCCAGCAAGAAACAAGATTAGAACCTGGCCATTCCCACCGCTGAGTCAGACCACTAGTCCAGACCCTTCAATGAGGGGAAAAAAGCAAACACTCTGAAATAGGCAGGGATATATTTCAGGAAGTATTAATCTTTTATTATTATTTTTTATTCTTTTAACTTCTTTAAAAGCTAAGAAAACTGTAATGAAATTGGGAAAGAGGATGTCTGCTGCTTGAGAAAGACTCCCGTCTCCTAAATCTCAGCTCCTTTTTACTCTACAAAGATCTTTTTTTTTTTTTTTTTGTGATACGCGGGCCTCTCACTGTTGTGGCCTCTCCCGTTGTGGAGCACAGGCCCCGGACGCGCAGGCTCAGCGGCCATGGCTCACGGGCCCAGCGCTCCGCGGCATGTGGGATCTTCCCGGACCGGGGCACGAACCCGCGCTTCCCGCATCGGCAGGCGGACCCCCAACCACCGCGCCACCAGGGAAGCTCCGAAGATCTAGTTTTATTTATGCTTCCTGAACGCAGCCAAACAGTGGGGACTGCCGGGATTTGGGCTCTGGCGGGAGATCGCAGAGCTTCTGTTTAGATCTCACTGCTTAGGTTAATGCGTCGTGATTCCTCCACAGGCTGTTTCCCAGGATGCTGTTATTTCACTGTCTGCTGGGGAAGAAAATGTCCCCGTGAAAATAAATGAAATGCAGCAGTATTTACAAATCCTGAGTCAGATTTCCATCCTGTCCAACAGGATGAGAATTTGACCCATTATTTACACTAGTAAGCTGAGAATGACATCAAAAGCTCTCTTATGAACTGCAGGGGAGATAATGATTTAAGTGACTTCAATCTAGACGTGTGCTTTACAACAGAAATGTGTATCTGCTCCTTCTACAGAGGAGAAGAGAAACAGCATTGACTTCTATATTTAACGGGCAGGACACCCAATTCCAAGCCTTGTTTCTAAATATCCGTGGATTCCACATCTCTATGGTTTCACTTAGAAATTCTGCTTGCCCTGGAGAAATAGGATGCATATAAACGTCCAGGGAGAGACAGAGCCCTAAGTGGAGGTGGAAACACCCTGAATGCCTGAAGAAGAGAATTCAGCATTCTTTATGCAGCCTGCAAAGCAGATGTGATCTCCTTTCTCCCGGTCCTCCTTTTCTTGTAAGACACACCCCACCTCCACAGATGCAGGCACACTCATACTGATCACTCATCACAGGGGTGCCATAAGAACAAATGAGAGAAAAGAGAGGAGAGGGTGCTCTACAGAGGGAACTCACTGTCATCGTTGTCATTCGTGTTATTGTTGTATTCCAGGGTCTGTTTTTTCTGGGCACCAGGAGCGTGGTATGGGAAGCATCTAAGTGCTGGAGCCAAGGAGGGCTAGAGATGAAGTCGCAGCCCCACTATTCACTGTGGCTTCCTGGGCAAAGCAGGAGCTGGTCTGACCCTTCACTTCCTCATCGGTAAAATGGGTATGAGCTTCCTTCCTATCAATGTCAGTGTGTCCCATCCCTTTTTTCTATTGGAACTAAGCTCAACTCCCTGAACAAGATTTACTCTGAATAAGATTTACTGTAATTTAGCATTTTAAAAAAATAACAGCTTTCTTGAGATATAATTCGCATAAAGTCCACCCTTTTAAAGTGTACAATTCCATGTTTTCAGTAAATCTGCAAAGTTGTATATCAATCCACTGCTATCTAATTCTAGAACATTTCACCAATTCCCCAAATCAAAATCATAGCCATTAGCAGCTACTATATTTAGAGTACAGTTTACTAATCAACATCCTGTTCTTCTTCAAGGTCTAAGAAATCTTCTCCAAAGTCCACACTGAGTTACTCCTGAACTTACAGTCGGCACCAAAGTGTCAGGCGTTTCATGTGCACCCCTCTGGGGCTTCCAGATTGACAGCTGAAATCTCCCCAGCCTTCCCAAATAGACGGTATGCTCTTGGAGTGCAAAGGCCATACTGCCTGCATTTTCTCCCCCAGCACCTCAGCTCAGGGCTGAGCACACAAATCGGCGCTCAGTAAATGCCTGGCCCCTGGCCGACTGGCCAATCAGCACTTCTTCCGAAGACCAGCACGTTTGTCATCTGTCTGCTTCTCTGAATGCCAGTGCCTCCACAAGCTGTCATGTTCCATGATTATTCTCCCCAGAGCATGTGCTGTTAATTTTTCATCTTAATGAACTGTCCAGTCGAGTTTAGCAACGGGAATAGTGATAGAGGCACAGTAAAAATGGCTTATATCCTGCTATCGTCAGAAGCCTTCTCCCCACAACACTGGCACATAATTGGAATAAAATATCTCAATGGCTACAAACATCATTTGTCAAGAATAAAGTGGGGTAAGTGCTATTTCAAAAATTCATACTCACGGGCTTTATAAACACGGATTATTGGAACGTTCCTCCAGTTGATATCTGCTCAAGTATTTAAGTGCATGGCTATTATTCTCTCTGTTTGCTTGAGTGAAACCACTTTGGGTACCAAGCTACATGTCAGCCCCAATTTTCCAGAGTATTACAGATGCACATTCTTTCCTGGTGGGATTGGGGTCAGGCAAGCCAGAGCAGGCCCGAAAGGCCTGTGTTAATGTGCAGATGCACATGAGAGAAAGCCATGATGCAGCTGTTGGCATCCCCAGAGTGGAGCGCTCTGGGGACCGATGCCACTCCGATCTGAATGGTGGCCCAGGAGGAACTCAGAGCGAGCGCGAGAGCAAGAGAGAGAGAGGGAGGGAGAAAATGAGGAATAGAGAGACAGGCGTCTGAAAATTCTGAGCAACCCAGCAGCACGGAGGAGCTCACGCTCCAGCCCTCGGCCCCCCACAATTTTCTAAGACAGGCAACCCACCATCATATTCCTGTCGACCCATAAGAGAAACATTCAAGAATTAGGTGTTGGTTTAGTCATTCATTCAAGAAATATTTACCGAGCTACTACTAGTGTGGACCACATTGCTCTGGACGTTGAAAATATAGGGGTGGGCAAGGCAGACCATGTCTCTGAACCTCGAGGGGTTTAGACTCTCATGGGGGAAACAACTAATAAAAAAGTAAACCATGAAAGGGAATAGACATTATATTCACACATTATGATGACTCCTGTGAAGGATAAGACAGAATAATGAAATACTGAATAACCGAGGGGTGGATGTGCCTTTACAGGTTGTGACATCAGGAAAGGCCTTGCATAATGGAGAGCCATGCATGTGAGGGAACAGAAGGTGCCAAGCCCCTGAGGCTTCTCCATTAGGTGGAAGTATCGTGCCTGGGGTCCACAATACCTTTACGGGCTCACAGGAATGTTTCAGTTTCTTTTAAGGTCAGAAGAAAAATTGACCTTTGAGGGTAAAGATTATATTCATCTTCATACCAAAGCAGCCATAAAATATAACATTTAATTATTTTAATAGAAAAAGGAGCTCATAAAGGCAAAGATGCCCAGGGCCCATGAAGACATATCGAGACCCCCAAGGTACCAAGGCACTCAGGAGTCAGGAAACCCACCTGGAAGAGAGGATCCTTCACAGCATCTTCAGACAAATGGAGACTGAGAAGGAGAACTGATGCAAGAGGATGGAGTGTTAAGCATCATGAAGCACAGGTACCCTCAGCAATACGGTATGGATGGAGAGTTAACTGGGAGGGTGGAATAGGGGCTTCAAGAGATGAGAGGGGCTGGGGACTGGATCATGTCAGTCTTAGAAGCCAGGCGGAGGAAACTGCAATTTATCCTGTGAAAGACCACAAACTTCTGAAGCTTGGAGTTTTAGACTGAAGGAACTTGATACAATTTAGACTGTAGAAAAATCTATCCTGCTGCAGCTCGGTGGAGGAGGACTCGGGAGGAGATCAGGGAGCCGGATGTGCTCCCATGATCCTGGTCACCAGCGACTCTGGCCCCTCCCGTGTGAGCACAGGCTGCTCCCTGCCACTGTGCGGTCCAGCGCAAACCCTGGACAAGAATGCAACTACACAAGCGAAAAAGACTTTTTCTTTGCCCAAAGCATGATGTGAATGGTTTAGGGACATTGAGTAACAATGCTCCTGGGTCCATTTTTCAAGTGGAAATTCTGAAAAGAGATTGGGAATGTTGAGAGATCCAAAATAGCATCTGTTATGGACAGAAATGTGATACTTAAGGGAACTTGCTAGATATTCATTTAGAGAGGTTCCTTCTAGCTCTTGCAGGTATGTGGCCAAACTCTTAAACATGTTTTCTTTAAAAAAAAAAAAAGTATAAGAACTGTTGCTGTGGAAACCTAACATCATTTCAGATGGTGCTTAGATTCTAAAATTCAGAGCCTCTTGAAAAGATGAACTCACTGGCCCCTCCACAATTTTTCTAAAGCCTCCAAATGGAGGCATTTGCCAGGTGTCAGGCTGCAGTCTTCTAGATTCTCAGCAGACACAGTTAATTGGTGGCTGATTTTAATGTCTTGTTACCCTTCCTTCTCTGCTCTCTCCAACTGCCTTGAGCTCTGCATGCCCCACAGGGCACAGGGTAATTTGGGTTAGTAGCCTCTGGAGGAAATGGTGAGTCTCTGGCTTGGAAATCACATGGGGCTGGGAGGGCTGCTGGGCAGTGGCCTGATTTTTTCCTGAAACATTCTGGGAGCAGCTGAACCTTCCTGATGTGCCCAACTGAAGAAAACAGGTAGACTTAGAAGGGGGTCAGGGGAGCCCTCTTCACTGGCATGAGTTCCATGAGAACAGGAACTGCAGTAATCTTAGTCACAGGTGAATGTGTGGAGTTAGCACAGTGTAAGCAGTCAGTAAATGTGTTTGATATACGAATAAATCAATTACTGAATGGCCAGGAAGTCATTCCCTGGTGATTCCACCTGACCCCTCTCAGGTTCACCTACTTTCTTCAGCCCAGATATGTTTATCACCCCACAGACACTGAGTACCCAGCCTGCAAAGAGCATGCATAGGTCTTGGCACAAAGCATGAAAGAATGTCACGGTGTCTTTCAGGAATTATTTGATGAGTGAATGAATGAATACCTGAAAACAATCCTCCTGGGCCCAGAGCACTTGACGGCAAAACCATATCACACTGTCTTCTTGGGTTACTTCCTGCCTGTCACAGTATTCAAAGTCCCTCTCACGTTGAGAACAAACTATTCCTTGCCATGTAATGCACGGAGGAAATGCACAGATAAACAAGCAGTGTTCAAGTGCTTTGATCTTTAAAAGGAGGGAACCCTACACCAGCCTTTGAGATGCCGTGTTGACTCTGACAAGCAGAACAGAAAAGTCACACTATCTACATGGCTGGTTGCCGGAAATGAAGTGGGTAGATTTCAGCGGGACTGTCTGTTCCCATCCTGGACCACTGGGTCCAGAAGGGAAGTGTGCAGAGAGCGTGATCACCTGCCTGAGACTCCCCTACTTGATGAGACAGGGGAAGATCCTTTCCCAAAGATGAGCATCAAGTGGGTAGCAAGGGGCCCAAAGAGGGGCCCCTCCTGCCATCTCCATCCTGGGGGTACATTTGCTGCTTCTGGCATCTCAGGGAAACTGACAAAGAGAGGAACGTATTCTTGGTTTCAAGTACATCTTGGTTATCTTGCTAAGTAAGTGCTGGGGAGAGAGAAGAAGCTCACCTAAGTGTCTGGGTAACTGACCTCCAAGCTGTACCTCGATTAGGCATTACGTTCATACAGCTGTTGCATGGAACATGGGGGAAATGATTTAAAAAAATCAGTGACTCAAGATGAAGGGTCTATAAGAATTAATTTTACTATTTTTGCAGCTTTTCTGTAGGTTTGAAATGTTTTAAAACTTAAAGAAAGCTTAAAATCAGAGAACAAGCAACAAAAACAAGGGGGGAAACTTAATAAAGTTTTCTTTTTAAAATCAAGGTGTAGAACAGTGTACATACGAGTGTTTACAGTTGGATACCACCTACGTATACAAACATGGAAGAAGCGAGTACATGGGTGTGTGGTTGTAGCGTCGTAACTGCCTGGAAACTCTCTGGAGGGTCACACAGAAAACTGAAAATAGTAGCAGCCTCCAGGGAAGGAAATTGAGAGACTAGAAGATAGGGATTGAAGGATGCTTAATTTTCTGTAGACCTTGTAACTGTCTTACCTATTGATATAAACAAACAAACAAACCACCTAGTCATGAATATTTTGCCTCAAGAACCTCTGCACTTTTCTCTTTGCTTGAAAAATCCTTCCTGATTGTCTCCTGGTAAATTCTGACTCATACGTCACATCTAAACCCAAAGGTCACCTCCTCACTGAAGCCTTTCCCGATTTTCTCTTATCAGAGTCAGTCCCTCTGTGCTCCTACGAACCCATGGAGCTAAGAAACTCTAAGCCATGGTTATTTTCTGCTGACCTGGCTCCACCACAAGAAGGGGTGCTCTTTAAAGATATGACTTTGGTACAATTGTCGTGTTGATACATGTGCATCTCGTTCATTGCTGTATCGGCACCTAGTCCAAGGCCTAAAGTAGGAATGGTTCTCAAGAGATGATTGATGATTTTCCCGTCCCCATGGGTTGCCTCTCACTCAGTGCCTACATTCAGCAGCACACTGCAACATTAGCCAGCAGCACCTAGGTCTGTCTCCCTTATAACCCACGTGGAGATTTATGATATGACCACCAAAAGAATTATAATATAACCACCATCCAACTTGGTTAAGACCAGAAGGCAAGACACCAAAGAATTGGAAGAGACACACTGGAGGCACTACGGTACTGTACTGGGGCGTGGAGGCCCCAGCTCTACACGTCGCTCATCGTTTGGCCCTCAGGAAGTTCATTCACCTCTCTGAACCTCCGTGTCCTCATCATAAAAGAATCAGGACAATGGCACATACCAAAGTGTTGGTGACGTCAAACAAGACAATGAACATAGAGCACGTAGCACAGTGTCTGCACATGGGCGTTGCATTAAACATCAGCTCTCACTGTCCTGATCAGGAGGGTCTGTGCACTTTGTTCACCATTCCTTAAATAAAGCAAGATTACAGAACCATGGCTTCGGTTGAAGTTTGTCCTTTAGTACTGATTCTGGCAAAGGTGGGATATTTACATTACCTGGCACATCAGAGCTTCCTGTATCCCTTAGTTGACTGCATTAGTGACAGTCACAGTGTACACACTGAGGATCTGCAAAGGAGTCAGCAAGTGAACTGAGTGTCTGTTTATGATTCTCAGGGCACCAGCTACAGACAGATACTTGGCCTCTTTCTCCACAGTGGCCTATATCCCAAAATAGGAAATGTGCCTTCACAGACAGACCCAGCAGGCAGAGGGGTTAGGAGGCAGGCTGCTGACATTTCACACTGTCAGGGACAATGCAGAGCCTGGTGGCTGCTCCAGAGCAGGTGAGCTGCCCCCCCAGGGGGCTTTTTGGGATTGATTTTTATGCAAATGTTTATGCAAATGAAAGGTAATTGGGTGGCCTGTGATGATCAGCCCCTGCTGATTATCAGTCAAGAGGGTCTCAACGTGTGTATACTTTTCATGAGGATAACAACAAATACTTTTCGCTTCAAGACGTTCGAATCTGTGCCCCAATGCCCTACTAAAAGCTCAGTGTGGTAGCGGGGCCAGGAAGCTCTGTCCTGTAGCTACTCAGGTCATTCCTCTCCTGCTCTGAGGAGGTGTCTAAGTAAGAAAAATGTACCAGGAACGGAGGTTCAAGTGGATTTCCCTAGAAGTCAGCCAGAGAGTTGATCCCTAAGTCCAAACCACTTCACAACCATTTGTGAAAAGTCTTTCTCTCTACCTCCCATCCCCCTCTCTTCCCTTCCCACTAGGATTCTGAGTGCTTTATACAGAGCTCCTTGACTGTAAGCTCCTTGAAGAAAGGGAAAGAGCCTTTCATCCCTGCCTGTATCCTGGCACATCACAGGCACTTGTTCAAGGAACACGGCCATCCTGAATGGATTGGGGATCAAGAATCTGAGTCTTGAGCCAAAGTTGTAGGTAAGTTTCATTTTGCCCTTCCAAAATCTTATAGTATGATCCAAGTCCTTTCCTGCCTCTAGGCAAAAAAAAAAAAGAAATCCTATGTCTAAAACAAGAAGATTATCCTGAAAGATCAAAGGACTGTTCCATCTGTACCATCCTGTGTTTTTTTAAGGGTGCTACAAACATTAGAATAGTTTACCTTCCTCTCCTTGGAATAAAAGCTATGCAGAACTCTTCGAAACAGGCTGTTCTTAATTTCTAAGTGGGAAAAAAAAAACACCTAAACGATTTCCTAGAAGACAAATTAAATTGAAGTACTTTCCATTTAACTTCTGACTCTGTTTCATTGATACCTCATTCTAATTGTCCCTATTACCAAGAAAAAAAGGAAATGTCAGCCGCAAGTCCTACTGAAGAATTCAAAGGTCGGAGGAAATGAAGAGACCCATCTGGCTTGGCAGAAATGAGATGATCATCATTCACAGGCATTTCCAGAGGAGGGATGCGTTCCCTCTGCTGAGCCAGGCTTCAGAGCAAATGAGTGCAAAATGTGCTAACATGAGAGGAGTCGGCCACATAATTTCCAAGTCATACTGGTGCATTTGCAGGAAAGCATGGCTCTGCCTTCACTAAGAGTGTTTTCATTCATTGGTTTATTCCCATGACAAACATTGGCCAGAACATGGGGGAAAGAGTAGGGGGGCTCCCCAAATTGAAATTTTGTCCCAGAACAAACCCACATTAAAATATGAGTGTAAAACACCTGGAAAATCACCAAAGATTTACACGCCCCAGTCACAGGGGCTGACCATCTAAGTAAAAATAGCTTGTGTGGGCTGCAGGAAAAGTCTTAGCCTTACGTGGAGGAAATGTTTTTTGTCCATAATGGACCAGATTAATTCTGGGGAAGACAAAAGAAAGGAGTAAGCAAAGATAAAAGCTCTAGCTAAAGTCAGACCTCCAAGGATAAAAACGTCCAAGGATAAAAGTATGGCAATATGGCCATAGGCAAGTTACTTTTCTAAAACTCGGTTTTCTCATTTGTAATATCTTGGATATTAATAGAATCTATCACAGTAGGTTTTTGCAAGGATTAAGGGAGGTGATACCTTTCAAGACCTTATGTGCCTGACATATCGTAAGCACTCAATACCTGTTAGCTGTCAACATTGTGACTTTTCTCTCTGTGGTAACATCAGGTCCCCTTCTTCATCTTCTATTTAAACTATACTTAAAGTCTCTATTCATACATTTAGTAAATATTTATTGAGAACCTACTTTGCACCAGATACAGTGCTTGCAACTGGGAGCCTGGTGGTTCCAAAATAAGGCCAATCCTCAAGAACCTTCAGGTCTAGCTGGGAAGACTGACAACTAAACAGGCAATTACAACCCAATGTGGGAATCACAGTAAATGGTGTAATCTCGATGACTAAAGCCTAGGAGACACCCAAAGCCCAGTCTTCAGGGATCAGAAAGAACTCCTTAGAGGTAGTGAGGTCCAAGTGAAGGTATAAAATGAGTAAAACTTAGCTTGTGAAGACAGGGAGATTACTGGGCTTTGGGGAAATAAAGGTTGTGCCTTATAGTAGATCCTAGAGTGGACGTGTACAGTGAGGGTGGGTGTGCAGAGAGCAGCTGAGAGTGACTCTGGACAACAGAACAGTGGCCCCATCAACGAAGGGTCCTAGAAGCCTGAGAAGGAGTTCAGATCTGTAACATCGAAAGCAATTAAGTAGCAAAGTAACATAATCTCTGGATTTAGGGACACTGTTCAGGATGTGTATGAAAGATGGATCATGCTGGAGCTGACAGGGGGAGAAGTAACACTGGAGGCAAAAAGATCTGTTAGGTGGCAGCTGTGGCAAAATCTTGGAGAAAGGGGATCTGGCTTGCATTTGGATGGTGGCAGTGGGGATAGAGAAAAATAAAAATGTTTCAGAGATAGAGAGTAAATCAACAGGAATCAATTGCTATTGGGGTAGGGGTTGGGAGGCATGTGGGATCCCTCCCACGTTTTTGGTGTGAGTGAATTTTGGTGCTGTGGCTGAAATGTGGCACACAGGACAAGGTAAAGCTTTAGAGGAGAAAATCATGACTTGCATTTGGCCCCTGCATTTAAGGCACTTGATGGACACACACATGGAGATGAGCCACCGACACGTGGAAGGATGGGTCTAGGACACTAAAGTGTGGAAAGTCATGCTGGTAGAATTAATTCTTAAATTTTTATCTGAATATTTGGACATCCTATAAAATATAGCTCCAGTTACCACTGAGCAGATAAAGGAGGTAAATACATTCATAGAATCCTAAGACTTAAGGACTGTTAGAGACTCTGGATCCAACCACTGTTGTGTCCCAGAGAAGAGCTCCTTAACCTAGGGGCACACAGACAATGAACGGCAGAGTCAGGTCTTGGAGTTGAAGTCATCCTCCTGGCTTATGATCTAGTGCTCTGTCTTTTGAGATCTAAAAGGTTCAGCCTCCTAGCGATCTCTTTTCCTCATGGGATGTAAGCCACCTTGTACATATTTAGAGAATTGTTTTCAAAAGAAGAAAATGGGATAAAAAACAACATGTCGGTTGCCTTAGTCAGTCTATCCAGCTGAGCTCTTGCTAAGGAATTATAACCCCCTTTAGTTCCTTCTTTCTCCTCTGAACCTTCTATAGTCAAAAAAAAAAAAAAAAAAACCCAAAACAAAAAACTACCATCATCCTTGTACGGGAACATAATAGATGCTCCATAGAGATAACCCAATAACCACAGTGAATAATCACATTCCTCAAAGCGCAGGCCTACTTCCCTGACAAATTCTACTCCGGATTTGTGAAGGTTCAAACCACCGCAGGTTTATGCGATGGGCCTGGAAGCCATCGTTTCCATCTCCACAAATACAGTTACATTTGAAACACTCAGTAACGCCGGTCCATCTTACCTTCTTCACCCATTGGATACTTGCTGCCAATTTCTATAACGCAAAACTCCACCCATCTGATTGGTCATTCAACAAATGGCAACAGGAATGATCGTCAGGAGGCCACTGAGCCGAATATACAGTGATTTCTGCAAAAAGTGAAAGGATCGTCAGTAACCTAGAGGTGAAATGAATCAATAAAGTGATACACTAGTAGACACTGGGGGTACACAGTTGCATAGGACACACTTTTCTCAGACAATAACGGTCCAGGTGTAGAAAGATGTAAACAAATTATCACAATTGTGTGCAAACTGGGAAAAACTTGTCATGGATTTAGAGGTACCCACAGGATGGTTTGATGAACCATTTGTGCATCTGGAACTTTGATAACAAAGATAAAAGCAGTCATACATCCAACTTCTTATAATACGCTACATACTTTACACGCATCTGCTCTAGCACTAACGACAAACCTGTAGGGGAGACAGGAAGTCTTAGAGCCGGTTGCTGATAGAATCCACATTTTACTGGCGTCCAAAGCAAGTTCCTTCCCTCCTAAAGGGAGAAGCACTGTTCTGGTGCTGTCGAATCCTCATGGAATGACAGACTCAAGGGCAGAAAGTGACAGTGGTGGCAGTTGTGATAGGAGATGTCATCCCCATGCTGGCAAAGCAGAGCACTGGGCTGACAGAGCTGCAATTCTTTGTCAAGATGACATTCCTCTCCGCCCCCCTCCTGCTCTGCACCACATTCTGGAGTTTCTGTGTGGGGCTGTGTTCTGCCTCGATTCGGGTCTGATTCATCTTCACGTCTCCTGAAGTGTCTAACACGTTTCCTAGCCCAGAGCAGCTGTTCAATGTATATTTGCTGAATGAATGAAGAGAGGAATATGGAGTGTCTGAACAGCTGTCGTCTTCCAAAACTGAGGCACTGAACCAAGGAAGGTGCGGCTGGCATAGCGTCCCTAACACAGCAGCATAAAGGAGTTCTTGAATGTCCTTCCTCTCCAGAACTTCTACCTTCTAGGATCAACTTGGGCTGCACTAAGGGCTTAAACAGCTTCCTACTTTGACTTTATTATCTTTCATTTTTCCTAAATCCACTTTTCCTTGCCTCATCTTGGTTCCACCTAACAGCTCCTCACACACAATGCCTTCTCCAAAACAAACAAGGACAACAACAACATGTGAAAAACCCTCTGGTGAAGGGCTGAGGATGAACTGATCTACTGAAATCTGTTCATGGCTCCTTGATTTGGTGACTGTATCAAGAACAGGAAAACTGTCCTAATGTGTGCTATTTCCAGGATGTCAAAGATAGAGTAGCAGATGCACATGGAGTCATAAAAGATGCACATGGAGTCACAGGGGGCAGTTCATTCAGCACATAACTGATAAGGAAGGACCCAACTTGCAACCACATTGTAGCCAGTTTCCAGCAGCCCTCCCCCAATGAATCACACGCCCAGACATTCATGCCCTTATGTGGTCCCCTTCCATGTGACTCCGAGTTGCCCCTGGGTAACCAATTAAACACTGCAAAAGTGATACTATATGATTTCAGAAGCTGAGTCATAAAAACCTGGTAACCTGTCTTGTGTTCTTGGAAAGCTTCCTCTGGGAGAAGTCAGCTGCCACGTCTGAAGTCTGAATGCTCTAGACCTCCATGCTGTGAGGAAGCTCCAGCTAGCCATGTGGAGAAGCTGCATAGATAGCGAGAGAGATGCCCAGCCATGTCTAGCTGTTCCAGGCATCCAAGCTGAAGAGCCAGATGGTAAGCCAAGGTGCCATCTTGGACATCCAACCCACTCAAACCTTCATGTGACTCCAGCCATCTGACTACACAGCATGAGAGCCCAAGCAACAACTGCCCAGATGATTCACTCAACTCAACTGTAAGAGGTAATGATAAATAGTTGTTATGAGACACTAAATTTGGGGGTGGTATGTTACCCAGAAATGGATGAATAGGAGACCATAAACAGGGATGGAATGGGCATTTGTTGCAGTCCTTACCAATGTATTCTCTTTAAATGCATATATCCACTCTGGGTATCATGAACTCATCAGGGTATCTCACCCCACCACTCAAAAAGGTCAAACTCTTGCCCGAGGTGTACAGCCCATAACACCCAAGGTGGGATCAGAATCCAGCAGTGCAGACTTCATAGCCTGTGTTTCTTCTCTGGTCTCCAATCAGTTCATGATACAGCCATTGTGCTCTTAAAAGTTTACTTCTCTAATCTATAAAAAGGAATTGAACTCCCACTTGGCCTTGCATTCTTTACCTCCCTGCAAAATGTCTCCTTTAAAACTCCTTTCACCAAAAGCTTGCACTGACAATTAAGAGCCATGGAAGGAAAGCAAAAATAAATGGGTAAATTGTCTATGATTCTGATCACTGCAAACATTTGAGAAAGAGGGCTCTGGGTTCTGTGGACAATGTCTGTAGTATACAATTACACCATCTTTCTTAGAAAAAAAATGAACAGAAGAAATCTAAGTTGTTTTTGTGCTTTTAACAGAATTGATGGGAAAAAAGAGTTCATTAGGTTTGAGAGGGCTGGGCAGGTATAGTGCAGATGTTCTCTTTCTGCATTGGTGTTCTTGGTTGGAATGTTCATTTTCCCTCTCCCCCCAGACCTTCCCCACATCTAATGACTCCCCCGAGGCCTGGAATCGTGTGGTCCCTTTTGAGACAGAAAAATACAATGCAGCCCTGCTGCACGCACTCCTACCTACTCTCAGGGCATCTTCCCTTCATTTCCCAAGGCTTGCATGCCATCACGGGCCCTCTTCAAGTACGGGAAACACTGCTCTCTACCAGCCCCTTCCATTGCTGTGCTCGGCTACCCATAGTACTGAACCTCTTAGAGGCGAAGACACTCCATGCCATATATTAGTTCAGAGACTGAGAAATCAGGAAGAGGAACACCATGAAGCCAAGGGTGTAAAGTGGGATGGAGAAAATACTTGGCAAGCATATCAAAATCAAGGAGGAAACTCAGGGACAGATGGGGATGTGACTGTGGCAAATTTCTTTTGCTGAGCTCTGACTGTATTGAAGACTCAGTACATGCAGAGCCATATCCTTCCCTTTGACCCACGAGTCATGCTGCCATCCCTCTCTTAGGATTTCTGCTCCAAATCAAATACCCCGGCTTATAGCTCTCCATGTGTGGGTCTTCTTCCGGAATGTGGGCTCAGCCCGGGCAGGTGTGTGCCAGGATCATTGTCAACAGCACTCCAGCAACAAAAACACCAACATATAGTGCTGTGGGGAGGATAAGGGCTGAAAGTATATGTGAATTAGATTAAAATAGTCCCCGCCCCACTTACTCCATCAGTGCATGCTTCAGGATCCTCAGGCCACTAACTGTGCATATATAGGTATGACACAGGGGTGATGGGTATAAAAGGGAAAGAATTGCCATTGAGTGGAGCAGGGTAGCCCAAGGAGAGAGTGACAGCTCCATTTTACAGGTGAAAAAACTGAGGCTAAGTGGTAAATATCCAAATTCATAGAGCAAGGAAGCAGCAGAGACCAAATCACTAAAAAATCTACTTCTTTCCTGCCAGCTTTAAGAACCCACAACGAGACCTACTTCCCCGGGTAAAGTATGCCCGTTTCTCTCGGATGTGATAACATAATTTCTACTTTTTGGTATAACAACACAACAGGGAATTTGAGATATTTTGGTATGGAGCTGAGTAATACAAACTATGATTAAATACATTACTATTAAACGATAAAATATCAGGTTTTTGAAACTTTTATTGGGCATAGAAGTCAAGCAAAGGCCATATACTTTTCTGTTGGTCTAGAAACACCAAGTTGTTTTGTTGATATTGCTGTGTGTTTTTCTTGCTCCACAGACAGGAGAAGGGGCACAGGCAGTAGAGCCTGGGTTCCCTGCAGATGCGGGCTTCTTCCTTTTATGGGTGTCACATGTTCCTGACATTGTTGAAGGGATGAATAAACCCAATTAAATACTCACCACTGGGTGTTTTTCTTTCCTGTTATTGCCCAAGTTCCAAAACCATACGGTGAAGCATATTTTATAAGATAAATTGGTAGATTATGATTTAAAAAAATGAGGGAAGACGCTATTAAATGTGAGGGGACAGGACTTAAAATCCAGGCTTTGCCTCTTCCAAGCTAATTTGACTTTGGCAAGAACTTTTTGAGCCTCAGTTTCTTCACTATAAAATGGGGATATTAATAACTCTTTTGTAGGATTATTGTAAAGAACAGTGATAATAAATGCAATACCTCACTTAGAGTAGGCACTCAATGATTATTAGTAGCTGTGATTATGAAAAGGTATAGATGGTGCTTTTTCAATTGTGCACGATTATAACATTAGTTTTACCTTTTATTGTCTATTTGCTGTTCACAAAGCCCTATGGTAGATGGAAAAGCTTTCATATATTGATTAATAACCATACATTTGTATATATTAATATACATTCACGGGATATATAATTAATATTAATCTATGAGCATTTTTCCACACCATTCCTTTTCAGATGAGGAAACTGAGTTTTTAAAGAAGTTCAGGGATCCCTCAAAGTACAATGGCTCAGCTTAGACCTCTGCTCCCATAGGACTTCAAGGGCTGCCAGCTGCCCACAGCTCAGGGCTCCCTGCAAAATCTCGAAGGCCGGCCACTCACTGCTTGTACAGGGATGACGCCCAGCGTCTGGCTGTAATTACGGGAAAACATCCATAAAGAGTTCCTGGGTTACAAATGGATTTGACACAGTGGCCCTTTAAATCAAACTCTTAGCATGATTATCTTTATTTCTCTTTAGTAGTTTTTCTAAGTAAGCCATGCCTTTAGAGGCACCTAATACAAAGTGACAACCTTTGCCGTTTTCCAAAGCACCGATGGACTGGTGTAGAGAGAGTCCATTGTCACCATGGTAATTACCGCACAATACCTGATGGCCAATGGACAGTCAGGAGGCGCAGGCAGCAGCTGAATCCGGCATTGTCCGGGCCCGATAAAAAGATTAGAAGCCCTGAAAAGCCGGGGAGCGGGATCTCACAGCTCTTTTGCTGGGCCCTGAAAGGCCCATTGTGCTGTCACCATAAATTCTGGGTTCCCCGGGCACTTGACAACTGAAGCCAGTGACAATAGAATTCTTGTGTCCAACAAAACACTCCTTGTCCAGTGTCAGTCTTATCAGCCGCATTTACAAATGTCTTTCGTTGTACCCAAATAATTCCCTATTAGAAGGGCTATTGGGAGCAGAACTAAATAAATATTCACAGCCTTTGTAATATCTTTGGGAAATGAATAAACAAACAGTCATCTAGCATATGAGCAAACCTCCTGCTACTCTACATTTTATCCCTATTTCTCGCCTAAATGATGGAGTTTCGCTTTCTCCCCTTTAACATTTTAACAATTGCAGTGCTGGGAGCTCCAGTTTTATTTGTCACCCACCACATATCCCCAATATATATAGCCTTGGTGCCTGTACGTGCATTTTTCTTTTAATTAATCTTCCCAGCAGCACTGGGCGGGGCTTGTTTTATTCTGTTCCTACCTCCTAAAAGAGAAGGGAATTCAACCTCAGAGAAGTTAAATAACTTGCCCAAGATAACAAAGCTAATTAGCAGCAGAATGGGAATGCAAATCTAAATTTCCCATGCTCCCAAAGATCTGCCTTCCCACTTTGCCATGATGATTTCTCTACTGAATAATAAAGGAATTCAACCTCAGAAAAGGGGGAAAAGCTAAACACATCCACTATAAAGATCACACACACACTTAAGTCTATTTATATTGTTATAGAACCCGGGAACACTTAGAATCGAAGGAAAAGAAAAAGCCTTTCTCCAAGAGAGTATATTTTATTTTTGCCCTAAAATAGCAGCACTTTTGCTTTTTATTTATTTATTTTTTTGGTGGGAGGGGGGTAAGGAGGGAGTGGCAAGCAAGTAAAAATAAATATAACCCAACTTCAGGAGAATTTCTGGGATATCTACTGGGTCATTTGGAAAACTTTCAGAAAGAATTGCTGGAGTAAACAAAGCAGGTAGGGCATACGCAATCACATCTGTTCTGGAACAGTATTTACCTCTTCCATAGTTTATTTAGCTAATTTGTCTCCTTGCTGTGAATGAACAAATAGCTCAACATTTGACAGTAAAGCACAGGACAAGACAGAAACTTCCTTCTGGGTAGGAGCCACCTACTTCTTAGAAGGACAGCAATCTTTACGTAAAGAATTCGAGAATATTTAAACTCTAAATGGTTTCCTACCAGGTCAGGAAATGCCCGCACTGGACGACAGAGCTTACGCATTTCTCGCTCGTCTGTCCTGGCCTCACCTCCTGCCCAGGTGAGCCCGGCAGGCTAAGCACCTCTGCTCCTCCCTGCACGTACTGTTCCCTCAGCTGAATTCCCCTCCCCTTCACGGTTGGTATAATGGTGGTGGGACTCTACCCTGCTCCCTGTGCTGGACTCGGAGGGCTTCCGGATTCCGTCAGAACTCCGTATTACGTCTTGATTTCTCCCACGGGTAGAGGTCCTTGTTATTATGGCTGTCTGCCCCTTCCAACATTGCATCCAAGGAAGCTTTGAGCTCCCTGAAGACAGAAATCACATCTTATAGTCATTTTTGTCTGACCTGGGTCAACCTGCTAACCCTCTAAAGGGCTTGGCCTATTGGAGAAATAGAGAAATGGTAGAGGTGAAACAGAGAACCACCATAAAACTATTTTTAAAATTCTGAAACACTGAAAATCTATTGCCTTTTTATCTACTTGATGTCAAATGACAGATAAAATTTGTAATTTTTTCAAAGGACTATAATAATATACTCACTTGGCCCATATTATTTAGCCTTGATAAAAGTAATATGGAGCTGTCCACTTTGTTTTTTAAAATAGTTAAGATCGGTAAAATGGACTATCATTTTGTAAGCAACCGGCTATTAACAAGACTGGGTAACAACAGGTACTTCCTGAGTGACTGACAGTAAATCCATGTGTTTGTACATGTACTGAGTGTGAAAAAGTGTGATCGATATTTCCCAAATACCTCTGATGCCAAGTGAAGCATTTAATCACCTTTGAGGACTTAAGGGCATGATTATAGTCACGTACATGTGATGCTAACTCTTTCAGCTCTTCAACACCCCCAGGAGCTGCGTGTCATGTAGACACAACTTAATCCAAACAGGTGAGATGATTTCTAACATTTACTGAGAGTTTGCAATGTGCCAGGTCCTGGGCTAAGTCCTTTCCTATAATATATAATTTAATCCTATAACAATCTGATAATCAGGTACTATGATTATATTTCATAACTAGGAAATTGAGGCACAGAAATGTTGAATAAAGTTGCCCTCATTCATAAAGCCACTAAACGGCGAAGTCAGGACACAGGCAGTTTGAACCTATAGCAATTCATCCAACAGCTACACTCAACTATTTTCTCCAGACATAAATTAGGGCACTAATTTAGGGAAATAGTCCAATGATTAAAGAAAAAAAAAAAGATCAATGAATGCATCACTTTACCAGGCCAGAGAGAGACAGAGAGAGAGGGAGAGAGGAAGAGAGGAAGAGAGAGAGAGAGAGAGAGAGAGAGAGAGAGAGAGCGCGTAAACATTGATGAATCACCACCCCCAAATGAAACGATAACAGCAAAGCCCTCTGACTATGGCCCAAGGCCTGAAACAGTATCTCTAATGTTTCATCAAATCTGAGCAACTTCCATACAACCAAGAAAGCCACTTATTTGCAACTCTTCATATTCACAAAGTCAGGGAAGTATTTACACACACACACACACACACACACATGCACGCACGCACACACACACTGCAGACTTTCTGCTATGTGCTAGAAATAGTCACGACCTCCTACTATCTTCTCATAGTAAAAAGAGTAAGCTGCACTGGCTATAGCAGTGAGACTGATTTATGATGTAATAGGAGAGGGTTCTCTCTGAGGCCGTTACACTCAGAAAGCAACAGGCTTCTCAAAATTAAGCGGAACTGTCCTTTTGCAATGTGAAATTAAATTAAGAAGAAGAAAATGTCATTTTGTTATTTCTGTCTTCTTAGACACTTACTCTGAAGACACAAGCTGTACAAATTCAAATTGTCTACAAGCTCCACAAGGGCAAGAAGCATGAATGTTTTCTTGCTGACTGTAAACCAGGTGGAGAGAGGCACAAACTAATGCTCCCAAATAGCTTCTGAACAAATGACCCCATGTGAGTCCCTAATACCAAAGTCCCACCTGCGTACAGGTGCCAATGAAGGCCCACACTAGGTGGTGACTTGAAATTTTCTTCAACAACAAATATGAATTTGGCCATAGAGAGGCTGATGCGAGCCAGCAAGCGAGTCTAGCAGGCGCTCTGCATCCTTATCACACCTCATTAAGTACACTGGATTCATTCAGGTTCAGCAGGGGAAGTGGGCCATTAAAATGTTTCAGCTACAGTTTGCTGCATTTTATTGGTGGAATAGTATTCTCTACTTGTGTGCACCAATTTTGACATTCTTAAAGATCTTGGGAAAAATCACATGCCAATGTCAAGAATCTAATGTCCTCGTAGGAAGCTTTATCTAGGCTGTTCCCCCTGGACTCTCCTCCCAGGCAGATGTACACACACACACACACACACACACACACACACACACACACACACACACACACACACACACACACACACACACACACACACACACACACACACACACACACACACACACACCATCATCCCTTTCTTTCTTTTCATCTTTTTAAAAATTTTTGAAATGATTACAAGTGAAGTCCGTTTTTACCAATTTCAATGATAAGAACGGAAAATGAAGAGAAAAATGGCGTTGTCCACAGCTGTGAGTTGGGTCATCTTATTAGACTGGGTTTGGATCATTAGTGTGGAAGTGACAGGCAAATGGTCCTATCTGTACTCAAATCAGAGGCTCCGTGAGGTCCCCCGCTGCAATACCCACTTATTAAATCTCTGTCTTAAGGCTTCAGCCAAGAAAACCAGGCTGAACTTTGAAACAGGTTTTCAGAATTCAGCCTGGGCTGGATATCTGGCTTTGATATCTGTAGCTGTGTGAAACTGTAAGTGTGTAAGTTACACACACACACTATTAACATGTTGATCACTTATTTCTTAAAATATTTAAACCACATTCCTTATCCAGCAACTTATACAAAATTTTGACCCTGGGGACTGGGCTGGATTTGATGGTTAGTAAGGTCCTTTCCTATTCTGAGTCTACCAAATTCTGTAATTGAAAAAGTCAGTTCCCCAGCTAAAAGCAGCCCAACTCATTCCAGCAGAGTTCTGACCACAGTTGGGAAAATAGTGAGCTAGAAGATCTCTGGGATCTTTCCCTCTCTAATAGTCATTAGGAGTTTGTGTTTCCATGGGGCAAACCTGGTATCGTGATGAAGCCATCTTTAAGAGGACACTGCATGTGCAGGGGATCATGAGGGCAAGCACAGTCTTCCTTTAGCTCTTGGGGAGACGTGTAAACACAGCCAGGCTTCACGGTCCCTGACAAGATGGTCTGGTCACCTTGCAGAAAGCCAGATGACCCTGTCCAGGAGCCAGGCCAAGTGGGCCTGTCCCCAGCAAGCAGGAAGAGAGCAGGGGGCCACACTGTGGATTAGACAGACCGTGGCAGGAAGCGCAGCCTCTGCTGGGGTGTGAACTCAGAGTTCTGCCTGTTCCCAGTATGGGGCTTGACTCCTCACCGGCTGCATGACTTAGGACTGTTTCCTTACCTGTAACACGGGCGCTACAATACCCCACAGAGCCCCTGGTGGTGAGGACAAATGAGACAATACGTGTAAAGTATACTGCTGTTTCTGGCACAAATTAATTGTTCACTAAATATTCGTCAACATCATCATGATCAAAAATTTATCACTTTTCTGTTATGCAGACTCTATATAAAGACATACAAAAAATAGTGCAATGCCTGACACCATAGGGGCCCAACAAACTACTATTATTATTATTATTATTATTGGCATTAAATGACAATGAATCAGGAAGCAGAGAAGTACCTTTTCAATTACCTTTCAATCCTGATCTCAGCAAAGGGAATGTCTCCATTTGCAGTGATTCCTGAGCAAATCTCTCTTTTAACAGAAAAGGCAGTCTCAGGCTCAGAGCAGAGTCAACTGTATTATAGTTTCCTTTTAATTTTACCTATTTGGGGGTTACCTTCTATTTATGATAAGAGGTACTAGTTTGCCATCAATGATAATGATATAATTTTCTTTAAAAATACTTAAGGGAAGCAGAATGAGTCAAAAGAACATATTAAGTAAATAACGGTGTGGGTGGTACCCAGATATTGTGAAGACAAACATGAATGACTGAAGGAGGGGACGCTGATCCGTCACGCTGCAATTATTTTCTGGAAGGAGAGACTGAGGCCCCGAGTGGCAAGTGGGTGATGAGCAGGGCCCACAGAGACCCTGCCCCAGACATCCCCCAGTTTCTCTGCAGGATCCTCATCAATACCCCGTGTCAGATCATATGTGTGAGGGGAATGACCTTGGCTCTCTTCCAAGGGCAGAGACAGAATGACAGGAAGAGACAAATGTCAGTCCCCACCTGGTGGTGGAGGTGAGAGCAGAGTCTAGAAATCTCCAGGAACCTAGGTCTTCCTGGAGAAGAAACTAGGTTGAAAACTCACTGGGCACAGAACCCACCCTGCCTCTCTCTACAATTCACGTCATGCATTTTACGCACATCCCATTTCATTCCAAAGGGAATTTAAGGCTGCCTGCAAAGATGCATGTAGCACAGAAAACATACAGTGCTGCTTTACATAACAAAAGTGAGAAAAGGAGAGATGACAGCATCAAATAATTTGAGCCAAGGTTCACAGGCAGAGCTCTGGCTAAGAAGTCACACACTTGCCAGGGCTGCGTCACACAAAGGGACAGGAAAACACGATCAGGTGCAAGACCACGTGCCCACGAAGGGAGAACTGGTCCTCAGTTAGATCACAGCCATTCCAGATACTGATGCCAGACAGTTATTTATCCCATTGGTTCTCACATAGATGACCCTGCCTTAGGCAACGAGCAATATCCTGAGAGTAAACGTAATGGAACTAGAATTATTTGGCAGTGCCGGCACATGGAGGACACTCAGAGTCTCTAGCAGGTAAGGGAAGGAAGGGGTTGGGGGAGGATGCAGGCAGCATCTTTCTCCCAGGAGGACTTGAGAGCCAGTCCATCCTCCACACGCTGCTACATGCTCCCTCTACACCATGAGTCTGCTTGTGCCACTCCTGATTTCAAAGCATCGAATGTCTCCTTGGGTTGGCCTCTTCTGTTTTTAACAACAAGCAAGCCTGCTTTGTTCTAGGTTCTGTGCTTACAGGGATCGTCACATTAATTTGAAAATGGAGAAACATAAGACAGAGAGGCTGAGTTAATGTACCCCAGTCTCCCAGCTTATAAGGCTTCAAACCCAGGCAAACTGACTCCAGGGCTTCCATACTCACCTCACCCTGACCCCCAGGGAAGGCCCTTCATGAGCGAGCTCAGCCGGCCTTCAGCCTCACCTAGGGCAGCTCCTTCCAGGAACTGATCTTTTTTTGCTCAACTTACCATATATGATCTCACTGTTCCCTACCATTGCTCCCGCTTTTGCCTTACACAGAATGCATTTTCATCTTTTCATCTTTATAAACTTCTTGTCCTCCAAGGCCCTAACAAAATGATTACCTTCTGATAATTCACTTTCCTTTACCAACTTTGCACACACAGCTCATCACAGCATCATCCCTACCAACCATTCAACCTGTCCATCAGTGTTTCTTGAGTATCTGCTATGTGCCAGATCCTACTCAGGACCCTAGAGTACAAACAGCACAGCCGCTATTTCTGCAGAGCTGTCATCAGTGGCAGAGTTAGGATGTGAACAGAAAAATAAACAGCAAACCATAGTGACGAATGACACAGAACATTTAAGGTGGTTTGAATCTTAGGATCCCTTTAAATCAGCTGTGATGCTCAATCAACATTTGATGGAATGAGAGGCAATACCTACTGCTTATAATCTTTATCAACCATTCTGGCCTTAAGTCCTAGGATACCTCATTGTTTTAGGGAATAATTACATTTGTCTGCCACCCCCAATCCCTGTGAGCTTATGAAGAGCGGAAGCTCTGTTGTCTGCAGTAATTTTAGCTCCTATAGCACCCACTGCATGATTATCTGCATTGCTACAAACCTTAAACACAGAGACGCAGACTTGAAGTTTGAGGGACATCACAAATCACGGGATGTAAGGGCAAAATGGAAACTCGGTGGTGATCTAATCCAGTGATTCTATTAATTGTGTTTAGCAGAGACTGGGTAATTCCCAGATACCCCAAAGGCTACTGCAGGCTATGGTGGGTGAGGGCAGTATGGGTGGAGGGTTCTGGGATCCCCACAGCTTCCTCCTTTCTTCTGTTTAATTCACACAGGCTCTGGTTTGTCCATTTTATACATAGCAGGGTTGGGAGTAAGATTTTGTTCACAAACATCTGCATGAAATTCACAGAATCAAGAGGGGAAAAATAGAAATAATGAATCCAGGAGTTAAATGACTCCTTGGAATTTTTACAGAATCTCATGCTGAGTGGATGTGCATGTTTAGATAGGGACAGATGTACACAACAACAGACAGATGACTAGACAGAGAGAACACATATGTGAACAGGTGACATATTACATAGGAGGTGGGGGTGGGCACAAGGGAGTGGAAAGAGGAGGGTATTACAACAGTAATAGGATGTACACTGAAGGGAGAGAGAGGTCTTCCTAGCCCCACTGTTCCCTTACTAGAATACTGCCTTCTCCACAGCTCTCACCATTCATTCATTTATTCTTTCCTTCACTGATTCAATAATTACATACTGAGTAGTTCTATGTGCCAGTTTCTTTGCAGAGATAAACACATAGAATTGGGAGGCCAAGTTAAGGTGAGACAGAAAGGTAGGGGGAGGGAAGGAGGATGGAAGGAAGGATGGATCTGATAGCTGCAAGGTGAGCGGGGGTCCTGACATTCCCTGCCTTCCCTCTCATGCCCGACACACGGGGACAAATGGCTTATCCAAAGCAAGCTGACAGAGGAGGCAGGCGGGTGAGAAGAATGAAGAGAGCTCCCAAAATAAGACACGACGAAAGGAAAGGAGAGGAGAGATGACAGCACGCTTGGATCTATTAGACTGTCTATTTTTAGTGGCCTAAGGAAGATCCTCTCCAGTGACCTTGCCGAATTACGACACAAACAGAATTAATGACAGCTCTCCCAACCTTCTCTTCCAAGTCAGCTCGTCACCAGATCACTTCTGCAGCCGCATCCCCTAAAACCCCATAACGTCCTTTAAGGACTAATCCTCACAGGCTTTTGACCTGAACGTGAGCAGATGGATTTACTTCAGCTGTTTTCTGCCTTTCTGATTGTTTTTCCTGAAGAAGTTTAAAGACCAGGTCAGCTTTCCTAAGTACTCAGCTTTCAATGCTTATTGCTGTGGTTGTTTTGCCTGTCAGTTAAATGCTACCCATCTTCAGAAATGAGGAAAATGCTCCTGGCAATCAGGAAAGATGCTTGCTTTTAAAGGCATCTTAACTATCTGAATTATTAAAACTAGAAAAAGGACCAAAACAATTCTGGTATTGACCAATTCTAGGCTTCTCTATGCATGTTTCAAGTGTCCTTTTTTTTTCTTTAAGGAAACAGAGCATTTGAGCTTTAACAAGCTGATGGATATGGAATAACTGACTTGAAGTACAGGACCTTCTAGGTATTGCAAATCTTTTCTAATCCCGTTTTATTTCACCCAGATTCCCAATAAGAATTACATCTTTCTATTCACATAAAGCCAAAATTGCCTTCTTGTAATAGAACAATTTTTAAGTAAGACACAGTATACACCCTGCATGAAATAGCAGTCCTTCCCCAAAGCTGAAATTATGTGAATTGTAAAGCAATGTGGAAGAACATGTTGGGATATTTCAATGTGGTTCATTATGAAACACAGTCTTTACTCCAATTACGATGATGTAAAAATATTCCTGACTAAGTTGAGTACTGGAAGGGAGGAGAAAAATAAGGACAATTTATGAGTCAGAGTGAATGAACCATGAGTGTTTTTTTTTTTCCTCTCCTCCTCATTTCTTTATAATTTAAAAAAATATTATCTGTCCTAGACATAAATTTGTAATTTTATAGTCTCATCATGCAACTCGAAGTGTCTCTCTCGCAAGGAAGGTATGTGAGCTGGCCACACCCAAAGTGAACTAGTGGTCTAATAACTGAGATCCCTCTATCAATTTCCGGTACAGCCAAAGAAAACCCCAAAAAACAAAAAACAAAAAAAAACCCTATTCTGTCAAGAGGTACCAAAAGAACCAGCCAGTTTATTCCAAAATAGAAACAGGAAAATAGTTTACGATACTAAATGACTGAATCATCGAAGTGTCAAATTAAATAAGGATACCATCAATTTGATTCTAAAGTACCCTGTGGTATGGAAGAATCCAAGAAGGGAGGTCAGCAACTACCAAAAAGATAGCACGAGAGGATTATCCCTGGAGGCCCCCCTTCATTTCATCCAGTTCATTCATCCAACACACACCTGCTGACCTCCTAGGGTGGACGTGGGAATGTGCTGGAGACTGGGGACAAAGGGGTGGACAAAATTAGACCTTGCACTTAGTGAGCTTGCATCATCATCTAATTTTGGCTGCTCTAACCTCACGCCTGGATAGAAGTACCCAGAAGATATCTTGAGATGTGCCACCTAGCTCAGAATAAATTAGCCAGTAACAAGGAAATGTGCTGTGATCAACACAACTGGCCTGCACGTCAGGGGTGCTGAGTTCAAGCTCAGACGCTGACACTGTGACCACGGGCAAGCCTCTTTGCTACTCAGTTTCCCCATCTAAGCAATCAGGAGGTGAGTAAGTTGAATGTCTTAGGAAACTTGAAGCTCCATTTATTCTATGAGGCAACAGACTCATTTGTTGAACAGACTCATTCAGAGACTTCAAACTAAACTATAAACAGAGACTTCAATCATGTATTATATATTTGAAAGTTGCGAAGAGAGTAGATCTTAAAAGTTCTCATCACAAGAACAAAAATTTGTAACTGTGAGGTGATTGATGTTAATTAAGTGTGGTAATCATTTTGCAATGTATACTTATATCAAATCATTATATTGTACACCTTGGACTAGTACAATGTTATATGTCAATTATATCTCAGTAAAACTGAGGGGAAAATCCTAAACTAGAAGCAGTAGAACATGGAGAAAACAAAGGGCACTCTCCTGCCCACAAAAGAAAACACCTACCCAGTAGAAAAGAAAAGGAAGGAATTCAGGGAGTTGGTGACTGAAATATCCATGGGAAAGCTTTAGAGTATTATAATCCTGAGTTCAAATCCTCTGCCTTGTAATTAAATGGGTGACCTGGAGCGAATGACTCAACTCTGTAACTCTTGTCAGTTTCCTCACGTGAAAAGTGGTGTGTCTCTAATGCCTAACTCACCGGGTCGCTCTGAGCAGGTAAAGAGGTGATACACTCGAGGCACTCGGCACCACTCCAAACACACAAAGGGCGCTCAGTAAATTTTACCCAAATTAAAATGATGAGTTAACAGGAATATTATATATTGGAAACTCCCACTAAAACTCCCGCTAATCTTGTTCAATTTTCTATCCCCAGCACCTGGCATAGGTCAGCCATATAGAAGGTGCTTGGTAAATAAATAAATGTTAACTCTGATTAACTCATACTGATTGGAAACTCTGATTGACAATTATGTATATATGATTAATTAAAAATGAGAACACAGATTGGTTATTACTTTATAAATGCAGTTTGTTAGGGGGAAAGTATCTTTCAAAATGCATGATAAAATGGTGTTGAAAAGGTCAGACACCGGGATACACCGACAAAACCAACATCCCATGTGGCTTCTGAGATCAGCAGAGGCAGAAGCCAAAAGGCATGAGTCAGGGACCAGTTGGAAGCATGTGCTGTCCCAGTAACTGTCCCGAATGAGCTCTTCATTCATTGAACAAACAGTTCAAAAGGTCCTTTGAGTAACTCCATGGTGCCCTTTGGCAGAAGAGAGGCAAACAGAGCTGACACCAAGAGCAGAAAATGTGAGCACCCGGGCTTGAGAGAAAGTGCTCCAAGTAGAAAATGAAAGGGGGTGGACGCAGGGAAAACAGCGGGCCCTTTAACTAGTCTTCGATACAAAGCAACGGGACTGCTGTCCAAAAGCAAAATCCCAACATAGCAATGGAAAGCGCCAGCCTTCATTCAGGCAGCTGCACAGCACGCACACGCACCCGCACACCTGGATGTATGTGCATCCACACACGTGAATACATGTATGTATCCACATGCAGAAATACACACCCCAAGGAGGTAGAAATGACTCTAAAATAAGAGTCCACTTTGAATCACAGCGAACCAGCCGTTATGATCCATTTATTATGATGAGTAAAGGGGAACGTGGTGGCTCCCTGTAAGTAGGTCAGGCACCAATTGGTAGTCAGCTCCACAGACCCAGGAAGATTTAATGAGGAGGAGACCAGACAAAGACAGAGATGGAAAGAATGCCCCAAGCGCATGTCCCCAGGCACTACAATCTGGCAACGGGGCCCAGCCCACGTCAGTTCTCTCACAGCTGGGCCAAAACAAACTTTCGGAAACTCCTAACATAGGATCAACAGTCCAGGCTGAGCCTTGAGCCTTGGCTTTGGCAGCAGCAACGCCCAAGCCAGAATTAAAAACAAACCCTGAATCGTATGGAGGTCAGGACGTGAGTAGCAGGTATAGACAGTGCACAGCATACAGAGAGGTACGGAGGGGACAGCTGCAACAGCGTGGGCAAGGCATACATAAAACGGCACTGAGCTTGTGTCCACAAAAGCCAGTTCCCTTTGCTGGGATCTCTGTGCCACCATTCCTGTCCCTCATCCAGGCCGGCCAGTGTCGCTGGCATCTTCCCCCCCGGGCTGGCAGATGGAGAGGCCAGGCGCATTAAATCCAGTGCCTACTCACTCCACCACCACGAAGGTCACCGAGCTGCAGCTGGCCACCTAGAGTCTTCCTTGAGAGGCCGGATCCGGTGGTGACAATGCCATCTCCAAGGCACCTTTCCTCCTCGATCTTAGGACACCTCCTGTGGGGACACCAAAGTCTGCAGGGCCATGAGAGGGTGCAGCCCAGCTTTGTACTGGACAGCCCAGAGAGGCAGCCTCCCAGGACAGCCAGAGAGGCGGCCCCGATCCCTGGCATTGCTGGCAGCCCTGAGAATGAGCCACTGTGGCGAGACACACACCCACTGCTAATGAGTTCCACACAGACACCAGCCGGAGAGGCAAGAGCAGGGGCTGCAGCAGAAGCAAAGACGGGGCGGGGCAGGGCCACATGGGGCCCACTTGGGCTCATAGGTGCTGCCGGCATAGCAAGGAGGACCCTGAAATATTTGTCTTCCCTCCAGCTAAAAAGCATCTTCTCCCCAACCCACTCCTGGCTTAATTAAAAAGAAAATGGCAGCCAAAATTTTATGGACATTTTTAAAAGGCAACTACTATCGTCTATTACTCTCATTTCATTAATTAAAGAGCATTTTAACGTAAACAAATGTAAAAAGGGACATTTTCAAAATAAAAAGACACTTGGCAACCTAATACTTGCACACTGAAGGAATAAAAGCGTGCATAAATTTGCTTTATAACTTTGGATACCATATAAATTCATTTTTCACATTTTATTTGTAGATTTGTAAAGCAGTAAAGAGAGCAGTCTCTGGAGCGAGTTGCCTGGATCTGAATTCGTCCTCCTGTAGTTACTACGAACTGGACAACCTCAGACAAGCTAACCTAACTTCTGTATCCCTCCATCTCCTCATCTCTAAAGTGGAGATAAAAACGGTACCTCCCTCATAGGGTTCTTGTAAAAATGAAATAAGTTCATTCATGTAACGCACTTAGCATACAGCAAGGCCTCGATAAACGCTACCTACTTACTGTGATCATTATCATCGTCATTAGTATGATCTATGTTCGGCAGTCGAACTGAACTTGGAACTTAAATGTTCAGGTTATAATGGTACATTCTTTGTGTATAATTACAGTTATGGAAAATCCAATACTATAGAGGTATGCAGACCAAAATAGAAACAACTCAATGCAATTTATCTTGCTGAAAACTCAGACTATCTAGAGAAAACAAGAAATCAAAACTCCCAGACCTTCTCTAGCCTTTTCTCCTGCCCTCTCCCCCAAGGATCCAGAAAGGAGAATACTGCAGATGTTCAGCTACCTTTAAAACTTTTTAAAAATATTTTTAAAATATTGCATTAAATAATTGCTCATGTTGATCACTGCATTTTGGGGCACTCAAATTTTAGACCCTGTTGAGTGACTCCCTCACTTCATCCTGGCCCTGGCCTTGGCTGGGAGGTACTGGGCAAGTCACCTGGGGACAGTAGTAGAATGTAGTTCTGCTCCAGCAGGTGTGGGCGAGGGGGCCGAGGCCCTGCATATCTAATAAGAGCCCAGGTGATGGATATGATGCTGCTGAGGCTTGGGTCACTTGGGAAAGGAAGTAAACACCTGAGCTTCATTTTGGTGTGTCTCTTTGATGTCATGGTCATTTTCAGACAACTTGGAAATTCTTTCATTATTCATGGGAACCTCTGTTGTTAAATCTGCTGCTAAGTCCTTGGACCCAGAGGCAGGGAACATTCGTTGTTTTGTTTTGTTCTAAATCAAACAAATAGAATAAAGCAAATACCCATTGACTTCTGGTGACTGCCCTTTGGGGAGTTCATTTAACTTCCTATTTCCCTTGTTCCTCTGCCTGGCTGTGGAAGCAGGCACAGGAATGTCACAAAGGACAGGATGGGGGTGTGCATCAGTTAGCACTGCAAAAACACCCAGGCTCCATAGGGAATAAGTTGCTGATGACAGTAATAAAGCAGCACTAGTTCGACATGCCCGAATTAACTCTTTCACTGCCCTTCCATAAAATTCCAGGGAGGAGCAAGAACGCAGGTGCTTTGGACTTAGTAACCTGGGGTCCAGGTGACGGTTCCTTCACATATTAGCTGTGTGACCTCAGGCATGTGACTTAACTGCTCTGAACCTTCTTTTTTTTAAAATTTGGAATGTGATACTAATGGTGTCTACCTTATAGGATTGTTGCTGTGAGATAATTCATATAGATTTGCGTACGATGCATGAAAAATAACATTACTTTTCCTGAAGTCCAAAAAAAGCACCCAAGCAGTTGAACATTAATAAGAAGCTCCCATGGATGTACGCTGTGTGTTAATTTTCACCTCTGTTTCCAAGTCCAACCCTGTCTCAGAAGGTGTGTGTTCAAAATAGTGTTTTTCTGTATAAGCCTTTCCTAATTGTTATACAGAATAATGCAAAACTTATTATGGTGATATTAAAGCATCTTCCATCCTTGGGTGGAAGAAATGGTTAATATATTTTTTATTAAAATGCATGTACCTGGAAATATCCTTTCAAAAGGAAGAAAGCACCCCTAAACACACACACACACACACACACACACACACACACACAAAGTTCACCGTTCTCCTCCCTCGTATCCCACACCCTGTAGCACAGAGCACTGTGTCCTACACGTGGTGGATCCTGGCAAACACGAGCAGACTGATTTCACAGAAGGAAAAGCTTGTGTGTCTGGTGATCTGCTCATCTCTCCACCATTTGGGGGGTGTGTACTGCCAGACTGGTCTGCCAGCCTCACTAGACTAAAAGGATGGAGAAGAGAAGACTGGAAGAAATGGCTGTCAGCCACGCCTTTAATTTTCACCAAGGTCTGGGACAGAATATCAGACAAGCTTGCTTGTCTCTGAATGAGACATAGCAACTCAGGCCAAGGATTATAAGAATCCACATGTGACAGTGGCCACTCAGCAGCACTGTCCAAAAGCCCTTACCCACTCTCCTGTGGGGGGAGGGGCACTCTTCATCAAATCCTACTTATGGGGCCATCTGTGCCCCTGCCCATGTAAACAAGCCCCTTGGCTCTCATTCAAGCATTGTTGCAAATTTCTCTCTTCTGGACACTATTGCTCCAGGCTGTGGGCCACTGCAAAGAACCTTTCTTCCTTCAGGGATTTCTCTGTCTAAACAGGATTTATGATGATCCTTTGGCAAGGATCTTTGAATCACTGGCTTTCACAGTATAGCTAAAAGGGTATTTCAGGAGAATCTACCTCTAACAAGCAATACAGCCCTGCAGATTTATCTCTTTTGATGAAACGGGCACAGCCCGATGCTCCCAGGATACTGTCCCTGGACAAGGTGCTACTGCAAAGCCAGTGTAGACCACATGGCACTGAATGGACCAGCTGTGTCCCAAATAGCTGTGTGACCTTGAGGCAGCTGTTTAACCTCTCTGAACAGGCGGTCTCATCGACAAAATGTACATGATTAGGGGACTGTCATGAAGGTTAAATTGTTGCTGTGAGATAATTCATATATATGTACTTTTGTATGATACACAAACAATAACATTACCTTTCCCAAAGTCCAAAAAAACACCCAAGAAGTTGAACATTAATAAGGAGCTCCATGGATATACACTTGTTTGTAAATTCTCCCCTGTTGTAGTCAAGCGCCCGGTTTGTGGTGGGGCTCAGTACACAGTACCTGATATTTTTGGTAAGGGAGGTGTGCCGGGAAAGAAGGGGCATTGACTGACTGCCTAGAGCTCTGCCTTTGAGAAAGGCTGTGAGTCCCCGATCCCAGGCAGGATGAGATTAGTACTGCTGTGCCTCCGAGAATTTGCCAACAAGCTGCCTTCCCCCTGGAGGTACAGTACTTGCGTTTCAGCTAGAGGAGCACAAATCCCGCCTCACCACTCCAGCACTTGTTAAGCTCAAATTTCGTTTGTACCAATTCTAGACTATTTTCTTTGATTTATCGCCTACAAACCCCTCTTCCAATTCCTGTATGCTGGCTTGAAAGGCATGGCTGTCTTTGCTTCTTCTTTTCTCTTTTACAGGGTGATGCCGACAGACCGAAAAAGAAAACCCTCCTTCTCTGGGGCTCACTGAGCTGCTTTTCCACCTGGAGAAGCCATCAATAACCTCCATCAATGGCTCACAGACTGAAAAAACGGAGGATGGGTGGAGAAAAAAAAAAAAAAGAGAGAAGAATAGCTCCCTCTGATCCAGCCCATCCCGGGAGAGTGGTATTTCTAATCCTGCAGACACATGGAAAGAGCTCTGGCCAACCCCATTTTTTAAGGCGCAACTAAGACTCAAGAGAGTCTAACCAATCTCCAACAGGCATCTAGGGAGAATCAGGAGTATAAGTGGGACCCAGACCTGCCTGACTGCACATTCCGTGCACTTTCCATAACACCACGTTATTTCTAAGTGGAAAAAAATATCCCGTAGGCTCTTATTCCTCAGCAAACACTCTATGCAAAGGTCACGAAGAAGTAAAGCCACCGGCAGGTGTAACTTCCATTCCAACATATGAACACCTGAAAATCACTTAATGCCTTTAAATGTCAGTTTTCTTATCTGAGGAAAAAATGGGTATAAGCATCTTTATTGATGATTACACAGGGGTAAAATGAGCTAATGGAGCAAAGAGCCTGGCACGATACAGAAGCTCATTACACGTGTGTACTTCCTTTCTTGGCTCCAGAAGAAAATGGTTTTTTTTTTTTTTACCATAAGGCGCCTGTGGCGGAAAAGTGAAAATTTAATGTAAAGAGGATGATAACAATGAAACTGAAGCTATTGCATAGGCTGATTATACAGGTGGTACTCAAATGCAAAAACACAATGGCAACTGAGAAAAGAAAGGAAAAATAAAATTAGTAAATGCTACATCTCACCCACACAGTATCCTAACAAGCTTCTTGCAGTTAAGACAATGAAGAAAGTGAATTATGAGGTACCTTAAGAGGAAGTGTACAGGTTTTTACAATCAACACCACACGCTTAAAGGAGGAAATCCTTTTAAATTAAATACTAAGTCATTAGACAGCTATAGACCTCAGCAATATCAAGCTTCCCACATATTTGATGGGACAGATAAAACAGCTTTAACATTATGTAGTTCACTCTTCTATTCATCTTCAAGACTTTGCAGCATCTTACCTCTTCCTATCAAGGATAAAGCCTACTCTTCTCAAATATCTTCACTTCAATTTACGTTGGCCAGAAATGCATCTGTACGTTCTCTGTGTGCTTAACACCCACGTCCACATCATTCACAGGTATGGAAACACAGAGACATTTAGTTCAAGTGTTTCTGAAGCAGGAGGTGGCAATTATGTTGATCCTCTGATTTGCGGACTATAATCACTTGCTTGAGAAACCCCCACCCCCAGGAGATGCATTATCACTGAAAGCAAATTATGGTGTCGTCTGTTCATTCTTCTGGAAATCACTTCCATGTCTATCCCTAGATATAGATATATATCCTGACAATATATAAAAGTCAAAGGAATCGCCCCAACACTGAGAGTGAAATCAAGGGAGCTAAATCTGTGATGGTGTTTGTCTACAAGACTTCACAGTTTCTTGCCCTCACTCTGCTGTTTCCATGTGTAGAAAAACAATGCACAGACCCCTGCTATGGAGTAAATATGAATATATTTATTGAGCTCAAAACCTCTGCCTTCTGCTTGAGACATGTGATACATCAGTGTTCCTGGTGGCAGCAGGAACACTTAATATATCAGTGGGGATAAAATACCTTCAGTATTAGCATCAGCAAAAACACTGCAGTTGTCCCTTGGTATCTGAGGGGGACTGGTTCCAGGAACCCCACCTGCGGATACCAAAATCCATGGATGCTCAAGTCCCTTGTATAAAATGGTGCAGATTTTGCATATAATCTACAGACACCCTTCTATATGCTTTAAATCATCTGTAGGTTACTTATAATACCTAATATAATGTAAATGCTATGTAAATAGTTGCTGGCATGCAGCAAATTCAAGCTTTGAATTCTGGAACTTTCTGGAATTGTTTTCCAAGTACTTTTGATCTGCAGTTGTTTGAATCCATGAATGCAGGGGATACAGAGGGCTAACTGTGTTTCATATTATGCTATTACCCTAATAAAGGGATAGAGAGTCCCCAGAGGAAACCATGGACTCTCCCACTGAAGTACAGTTGTAAAAAATCCCCTGTCACACTGGAAGAAACAGATATTTTCTTCAAGAACTTCCCAGAAACTTTATAGGATGGTGTTATCAGTCTCAAAACGTAAAGAATTCTAATCTAACAGACTTTTTTTTTTTTTTTCTTTTTTAGTACGCGGGCCCCTCACCACTGTGGCCTCTCCCGTTGCGGAGCGCTCCGGACGCGCAGGCTCAGCGGCCATGGCTCACGGGCCCAGCCGCTCCGCGGCATGTGGGATCTTCCCGGACACGAACCCGTGTCCCCTGCATCGGCAGGCGGACTCCCAACCACTGCGCCACGAGGGAAGACCTCTAACAGACATTTTGATGAACAAGCCATCAAGCATTTATCAGCTGCTGCTTCCTGCTGTACTTTGCACTAGAGATCATGAGGTAGGTAAGCAATAAATGCTCCTGTGGTGGGATGCTAGAATCAGCCACTCAGAGGAAGTTCAGAGCCTCTTAGCTCAGGGGGGGAAACTGAAGGAACAAAGCAAAACTATCAATAATACCACTTGGGGAATCTGTGGCAGAGGCTAAATGAGAAGCCTCTGTGGCAGAAGCCCAGGGCTTCTGACTGCCTAACCACAAGCAAAGTGTTATCTAGCCACTCTTTGTCTCCAAGCTTAAAAACAATTTCAAAATGAACACCCATATGTGTATAAAAGGTGCTATCACCCCATTCCAGCATGCCTGCATTTATTCCTAAACTAGGAGTGGTCTGAGTCATGAGAAGTTACAGAAGTAGCCAGCCTCCTGAATGCTGATAAAGCCTTTCACATGCAGGGGCATGGTGAATTCATTCAGGTAGGCACTGTGACTGAGCATGCTGTGTTTTTGTTTTTGTTTTAAATCTTGAGAAAGATTATATTTCAAAGTTACAGCAATCAAAATAGTATTACTCTATTTTTGAGTAAATTTAAATTTAAACTTACCCTAACTAGTCACTAACCTTTCCTTTCTTAGTTCTGCGTTTTGTTTCTTTTACTTTTTTTTCTTTTTTTAACATCTTTATTGGAGTATAAGCATGCTCTGTTTACTAGGTGCTGGGGATACAATGGCATGTACGGTAGGTCTCTTCACTGTCTGTATGAAGTCTACAATCTAATTAGTGATCACTAATAGATAGCCAGGAGGAAGGAACAGCTGCTATGGGAAGAGTTGCTCAGGAATAGCCTCTCCAACAGATTTATTGAAGGCTGGGAAGCCTTGAAGGACAGGGAAGAGTTAACGATGGGGAAAAAACAGTATTTTTAAGTATGGTAATTCTTTTCCTACCGTGGTTTTCTTTGAATTTTATCATAGAGAAAACACTGATTTTTTTACCCCCTCCCCAAGATGTTTTCTGAAAAGCATTTGTACATATATTTATATGTAAGCTTTTGCTTTGATTTGTGTTATGAAATTTATCTTACTGTGTGTGTGTGTGTGTGTGTGTGTGTGTGTGTGTCTTTCCCAATCAGCATTCAGCTGTGAGTCTTCCAGACCCTGTGGTTAGGTTTTGATGCTTAAACTCCTTAGCATGGCCTGAAAATGGAAACCCTTTTACAGCCTGGCATCTCTTACCTTTCTTGATTCAGCTGAGCCCTGTGCCTTGCAGAGTGCATGGTCCAGTCACACCAGATCAATTTCATCCCTTCAACATGCCAGGTATGTTTATGCTTCTGTCATTTGCACAACACATGCTCCTGGAGGTCCCCAAATGAACTTCTTTACCTTTCCCACAGGGTAAATTATGTCTCAGTCTTTAAAATCCGTCTTTTCCCTAGCTTTCTCTGCCTGACTCATCAGGTGGAATTAACGGATCAATCTCCTGGAAACCTTTCTCTCCTTTGTATAATTCTCGACTCACATTGCATTATGATTATCAATTCAGTTCTTAGGTTTTACTTATTGATATTTTTAAATTACCAGATAATGCATACTCAGTGTCAAAATTTTGAGAAATAAAATGTAGAGATGAGAAAATAAACATTTCCTTCCGCTATTTTCCCCTATTTTTATACACAATTGAGGTCTTTCTTCTACTGCACCTGACCTCACCACTGCTAAACATTCTTCAGGAACCCTCTTTATTTATTTATTTTTTATTTTATTTTTTTGCGGTACGCGGGCCTCTCACTGTTGTGGCCTCTCCCGTTGCGGAGCACAGGCTCCGGACGCGCAGGCTTAGAGGCCATGGCTCACGGGCCTAGCCGGTCCGCGGCATGTGGGATCTTCTCGGACCGGGGCACGAACCCATGTCCCCTGCATCAGCAGGTAGACCCTCAACCACTGCGCCACCAGGGAAGCCCAGGGAACCCTCTTTTAACAGTAGTGTAATTGCCTGTCAGGATGGACAACAGATTATATGACCATTCAACCTCCTACTGTTGGGCTATTCAGTAGTTTTAATTTTTTCTTAATTAAGAAAACTTAATTGTGCATTAATCTCTGTCTATATACCTGTGTATTCTCTTAGGAGGGATGCTTACAAGTAAAACTGCTGGGACAAAAGAGAGGATATTTTAAAGCTCTATGTACATATTGCAGATTATTCTCCAGAAGATATGTTTTAATTAACAAACCCACCAGTAGGGTGGAAATGGCTGTTACACTCCTCTGTCCCGTCATGGTAGCAACTGCTCCACCCATATTTTATTGTAAAAGGTGTAAATGCATAGTTGCTTCAATTTCTCTTTCTTTGAATAGCAACACAGTTGAATTTTTCATATGTTTGTGTGTATGTGTGTGTGTGTGTGTGTGTGTACAGTCACACATACAATTCTGGGAACTGTATGATTAGGTCTTTCCCCTGTTTTCCATTGGGGTGATGGTATTTTTTTCTTATCCACTTGCAAGAGCTGTTTATTCAAATATTAAAATACTTCTTTAGATCACATTAGTTTTGAGTATGTCCCAGATTTGCTCTTTAATCATAATTTTGCTTATGATTTTTTTTTAAAATAAATTTATTTATTTTTGGCTGCGTTGGGTCTCCGTTGCTGTGCACGGGCTTTCTCTAGTTGTGGTGAGCAGGGGCTACTCTTCGTTGCCGTGCGCGGGCTTCTCATTGCAGTGGCTTCTCTTGTTGCGGAGCACGGGCTCTAGGCGTGTGGGCTTCAGTAGTTGTGGCACATGGGCTCAGTAGTTGTGGCTTGCAGGCTCTAGAGCGCAGGCTCAGTAGCTGTGGCGTACGGGCTTAGTTGCTTTGTGGCATGTGGGATCTTCCCGGACCAGGGCTCGAACCCGTGTCCCCTGCATTGGCAGGCGGATTCTTAACTGCTGTGCCACCAGGGAAGTCCGCTTATGATATTTTTGATGTACAAAAGTTGGCAGTTTAATTTGTCCATTCTTTACTTTGTGATTTTTTTTTTCCTTTATGGTTGTTTCTTCACATGCCTGGCTCCCAGATGTACCATGACCTCCATTAGGACAGGTGTCCTTCTTTATTCATCTTTGTATCTCCAGCACTTTATGGAATGGCAGAGCCCGGGATATAATCATTCCTCCATAAATCCTTGCCAGATAGAACTGTATTGTATTTTCTTAGTAAAACTCATCTCTCAAATGATTTGCTTCTATATATGAAAATGCACATATATATAATTTTTATATATTGAATATATTTCATATTGGATAATACTGCAAATACACACCTCTCTTTATTCACTATTCTATTATTTCTTTTAAATACTTAAATTGATCCATCAAACTACATATCCTAAAAATTGATATGAAAATTTAATGGTATTGCAAAGATGAGCCACTCAATATAATAGTAATGCTAGGATGGGTCACACAAGATAGGTAGGGAGAGTATCTGCTATCGATTGCAATACAATGCAATACAACAGAGCCGATCAAAATGGTGGATGACTATCAGAGTAGAATGTTATCTGCTAGATCAAAACCCAGAACATCCCAAAGGGAGCCTGGGCACTTTTTTTTTTTTTTTTTTGTATTCTCCAAACCATAAAGGCATCATATAACTCAAAAATCTTCACTCTGAATATATTCTGAAATAAAACTTGATTTCAAATAGCTGTATAGTTCACTAATGTGTTCTGAAATCAATTTGTGTTGAAAACATAGATGTGACTTGTAGTGTGAACACAGAATGGGTTCCAGGAAATGTCACACGAAGTCCATGTAGCATTCCCGACAGGGAGGGGGACAAAGAAGAGAGAGGTGCCGATGACCCGCTCTGGTCCACGCACCACGCCCGGTGCTGCAGCTTCCCATTTCAGTGGGAGTTCACCTAACAGTCTCTCCCCTTCCCACTTGGATGAGGTCCCACTCAGAGGCTGTGGACAGGAGATCCCCACCCCCTGGAGGAAACCATAGGGCTGCTTGTCCACCCACATCCTTTTCAAGAAGGCTCAGCTTCCTGGGCCATGCCGGCTTAAATTCCTTCTAGTGGCACCCTGACATCTGGCCAGGTTCCCAGCTCCACTGTCTGCCCAGGTGACAACTAGGAAACTCCCCCTTTAACAGGTAATAGCTGTGTAGAAAGGAAGAGGCAGGGACATAGGCCTCACCCAGGGCGCTATGCTGCCAATAGGACTGTGTAGACCAGTGAGCCTCTCATCATAAGAGGGGGAAGAGTTGGTTAGAAAAAAGTGCTAGGCAGTGTGTGAGCACAGGTGAGAAACATGCAAACCATACCACCGGACAGTCACAGGAGCCAGACGGGACCTGACATGCTACTGTCCCCCAGCATCCACACCCAAATCACGGCTCTGCTCCTTCTTGCCTCAACCTTAATGTGAAATGAAAAGCCCAGATTT
Source organism: Grampus griseus (assembly GCF_964374135.1). NCBI lineage: Eukaryota > Metazoa > Chordata > Mammalia > Artiodactyla > Delphinidae > Grampus > Grampus griseus. Next base: position 37,676,158 of record NC_139013.1, read on the forward strand.
AACTGAATTTCAGGAAAAAGAGGCCCTCTGGGGAGAAAGAATTATTTGATAATAAACTTCTAGCATCATCTTCTTATATCCAGTCATTTATTCATCCATCCATTCATTCAAAGCTTAACACCCAGTTAAAGGCAGGATGCACAGTGGATAACAGAATGGATTTTAGCATCAGGAAGGTCTGAGTTTAGTCTAGAGTCAACCCACCATCAGCTTGGAAGTTTTGGACAGGCCACTTGACTGTGATAAACCTCATTTTCTTCACCTACCACACAGGATAGGGGCACTGCAGGGGGATCAAATGAGAAGGCACACAAGGGGCACACGTAGTAGAGCATGGCCCATAGTAAGTGTTCCTTAAACAGGACATACTTTTTTCATAGGAAAGCACACCGTATACTTGTAGTGAATGTGTCTCCCATGAGCACTGTTCCAAATGACTCGATCCGGAAACACAGCTCTGTGAGATCTTACTTTTAATATTTTGACAGGTAATACACTGAAGCCCCCACACTTTGAGTGTCTCACTTGAATTACCCAGCAGCTGCTTTTCAGATCTGGAGTTTGTGTCCAGTTTTGTCTCACTGCCAAGCGTGTGCTTTTTCCAAGGTACCAGGCTGCCTGGTCCGAATCTAGGCAGTGAGATGAAGGAAGAGTGAGAGACAGTCTTTCCTCACTTCCTAGTGAGAGCGGACATGGGAACCAATCACAACCAATGATTATGCCCAACATGATACGTTTCATACTGAGCCTGAGCAGCACAGGAGCGCTGGCTGACCTTATGAGGTCATTGATGTCAGGGGTCACACTGGTCCCAACTCATTTGATAAATTGGGTCTTAAAAGCTGAGAGTGTGTCTAAATGGCAAGAATGGTAAAGGCTGGCTGTTAGGTGAAAGGCATTCCAGGAGAATGGCAATGAGAAGGCATTCCAGGAGAATGGCAATGAGAAGGTGATCACCAAACAAGTCAGAAAAGTGGTCAGGCTTATGCGGAGGCAATGTCCTGCCTGTTTCTCCCTCTTCACAGGGATGGTGGCTTAGAGGTGCTCACCTGTATCATACCTTTCCCGTTCAGACCATACTGGCACCCAAATTGTAGCTGAGGCAGGCTTCTCTTTATACAGATGTTCTCACAAATCAATGGCTAGGGGATGATAGAATTGGCATATCAACATCCTGCAACCCCTTACAAAGGATCTAGGCACTGGCATCAATGGTGGCTAGCAACACAAAAAGAGAAATTACAGACATTATGTGCCTCCTGGGGGAAGTACACACCACCACCTAGGAAGTAGTCTTAACAATGAATAAAAGAAACACAAAAATTGAATCTGAATCTGGTCAAGACTCTCATCCAAGATCCAATTTTCAGAAGATTAAGAGGACTGAGGGAAACTCTACAGCAATGGTTCTCAGTTGGAGGCAAGTTTAGCCCCAAGGTGCATTTGGCAGTACCTGGAGATGTTTTTGGTTGTCACAACTGGCAAGGGGATGCTACTGGCATCTAGTGAGTAGAGCCCTGGGATGCTGCTAAACATCCTATAACGCATAAGACAACCCCCACAAGAAAAATTATCCTGCTCAAAATGTCAGTAATGCTGAGGCTGAGAAACCCTGTATTATAGGATTATTCCATTTCCTCAACGACAGGGAGTGACGGAAGCACTTACAGATTAAAATAAACTGGAAAGGACTACGTAAAGACAAACAGGCAAAATTCAGTTATAGTGTCTGGGGATGCTCACGTTGGCAATGAGAAGGTGATCACCAAACAAGTCAGAAAAGTGGTCAGGCTTATGCGGAGGCAATGTCCTGCCTGTTTCTCCCTCTTCACAGGGATGGTGGCTTAGAGGTGCTCACCTTGGAACAATGCACTTAGCTGTACAATTGTCTTTGTGTTATCTGTATTATATCTAACAAGAACAGAGTTTAACATTATATTAACAACAAAATAAAAAGCCTTTCTTTTCTCACTTTGGCTAGGAATTAATTAGCTTATAGCTACAGACTTTAAAAAAATCACTGATTCATCCAAGTGCATTTCTATGTCTTTTTCCATGTTTCCCACAGGTACTTAAAAAGTTATTTCTAACCTTGTCCACCCCTGTTGCTTATTTCTAGAGAATACCGGCTAAAGTCGCCCAGAGTGTTAAAGCAGCAAGCGGAATAATCGAGCATAGGTGCTGAGGTCAGATAACCTAAACTGTCACTCCGTTCCACCGTAGCAGTTCACCCACGCTCCTTGACTTGCGTTCCTTCTCTGTAAAACGAGATAAGTACCTTCTACCTTGCTCATGGGGTTGTTGGGAGTATCAGACAAAGAATTTTGCTCGTACTAATAAGCATAATTATCATAAAGATTATCATAAGCAAAATAAGATATCTAGATTATCTTAAGAATACAGTAGATTCTGAAAGACTCTAACTAGATTCTGAAAATAGCTCCTTTTGTAAAATTTAGCTCTTGATTAATTGCACACGTGTCCGTTCAGCAAGCACTGAACATGTGCTGAAACCAGTCCTGGAGGCTGGGGATGCAGACAGGTCCAGTCTCCGTCCTCTCATCTTTCATAGGAAGATCTGAGATTCTCTTGCTGCGTAGATTCACTCAGTTCCGTTTTTTTATTACTGAAACTCACCACTTTTAGGCACTACAATTACTTCCAATTTAAAATAAGGGAACTAAAAATCAGAAAACTGCAATGCATATCATGGTTACAGGTCTTCTGACATTCTTTGGGCCTTTGCTGATTACCGGGCCCTCAGCAAAGCCCTTTTCACTCACTGCCTCAAAATCGCCATGTAAAAGAGAGGAACTCTCATTATATCTGTTTCAGATACGAAAAGTAAGGCTGCCAGATGATCTTGAGCGTTCCTAAAAGCTGCACAGCCGGTACATGTCAATACTAAGATTCACCTGAACCAGCTTCAACTTAGGAGCCTGTCTTCTAATTTAAAACCCAGTGGATCTTGTCAGACTAGCTGGAGGCTGCTTTTAAGAGACCAAACTATTCCCTCTTCCTGGTAGGGCCGCTGTCTGTTTTAAAGGCATCATCTGCCTATGACATTGATTCTAAAATCTCTTCTGGATCTTTAGGTCTGTGAGCTTCTCTAAAAAGAATTGTGGTCTGAAGGAAAGCAGTGTCTCATCCTTTACAGAAATCAGAAGGGTGAACACCTTGCATAAATGAAGGCATGCAGCTTGTGCTGGGTCATCTATACTGTAGGCCAGTGGTTCTCAAACTTTATAAATCATCAGAAGCACCCGATGACCTCTTCAAACCACTCCAAGTGTTTCTGACTCAGAAAGTCACTGCCTGGACCACCTAAATGCATTTCTAACACAAGCCCAGGTGATATGAACGCTGCTGGTCCAGGGAGCACATTTTGAAAGTCAAGTCCTAGACTCATCTCTGTTGGTTCTGAGATATTAGAATGTTTATTCCCCCTTTCTGAGTATCCATGTGCCTCTGTCAAGAAAGCTGACAAGAAGTAAAGAATGGGGCAGTAGGGGTGGGCGCTTTCTGAAAATGGACAAGAGCTAACCCAGCACTTAAACTTTACAGAGCTTCCCCATCACCTGGAGACTTGTTATAAATGGAGCTTCTCAGAACCCACACCCCATCTGGCTGCACAAGGCTGGGTTTAGGGTCCTAGAAGCTTCCTTTGAAACAGGGTCCCCAGGAACATGGAAGCAGACGGTGTGCAGACCACCTCCTATAAAACCCTTGGAAAACAAAGACAAATCCCAGAGCTTGTAAGGAAATAGGTTCTAAGACCCTTTGCTCTGAAGGCCAGGGTTTGGCCTAGAGATTGGACATCCCACAGAACTGTATGCTCTTAGATGTTCCATAACAGAGAGTAAGAGAAAGTGCATCTAATTTGGGTGTGTGTGTGAAAACATCTAAGTCAAATATTCGACTTTAGGACCTTCAGAGTGAATTTTAAACGAGAAAAAAAATATCATTTGAGAGGAAAGGGGAAGCTCTAGACCAGCACACCCTGGAATCTTTCCATTTAGAGCAGGCTTCAGAGTCAGGTGTGAATTGGAAATGTCCCAGAAGATAGGTACGGGGTAGTCAAAGCTACTACATTTTGCACCTGACACAGGATTGCTCCCTCCAGTAATGACAGCAGCACAGCCTGAGCAGTTTCAGTGTCTTAATCGCTTTCCCTTTCTTTCAGAATGCAGGGAATTTAGTCTAATTCTTCATGCCTTCCCGTAGGAATTATCGAGTGTCAGCTACCATAGAGACTCTGCAAGTCGCTTTGTATAAAAACTGTTTGCAGCAATTCAGAGGACTGTGTAATTGAGTTAACAAGTTGCAGGAAATGCATTTACATCCTGGACTGGACCCGACGACCTGTCCATGAGAAGGTATCGAGCAGTGAGGGCTGGCTTATTAATGCCAATCATTCACCACACACTGCTGTAGTGAGCAAATTCTGAATTCCAGGCTCTTAACACTCTGATTACAGTTGATACAAATGATGGAAATTAAAAACCCCACTGTTGGCTAAATGTCAAAGGGAGGATTTATGTAAATTGATTGCATTAGGCGAATTGTTTGTGATGTAACATGTTCCACCTGATATCTCAAGGCTGATACACGATAACCATGATTGAGAAAGTGAAGTGATAATGGATTTTGCTAATCCTATTTAATTGGGTCCTCCTCCCAGGTAAGGACTATCTTTGGACTATAGCTGAATCTACTCTAAAATATGCCACACGTGGTCATCCTTTGATATCATCAAGATGCCGCTAAAAGACAACGACTCACTTTAATATTTTAAAATTCCCTTCTCCTAATTTTTAATGGTAATTCATTTTCATGGAAGAACATTTTGAAAATGCAGAGGTTTAAAACAAATTCAAGTTATTTATTTGAATAAATAAACAAATGACTGCAAAATGAACTATTGATAATCTTATCACCCAATGATAACCGTCATTAGTTACCATCTGAGTTTATTACCGTCTAATCATTTTAACCATGCTTTTTAAAACTTATTTTTCAAAGTAGAGATTGTGGTTTACATGCAATTCTTTTTATGCATCTTCTGATAAAACTATACCACATTTTCCCATATTATTAAAAATATCTTCATAAATCTAACAAATGACTTCTCAAATCTAAGTTGTATGAATGAACTGTTACTAGTTAGAGATTTCCTCTAAGGGCTAGTCATTTAGCATGTTTTCACTTTTGACTCCAATAAAAAAAATGTGATGAGCAATTTTTAACAGCTTTATTAAAGTATGATTCATATACCATAAGAAATCACCTGGAAGAACATTTTTTTTGTGACTCAATCTTTGTGTTTCAGGTGTTTCCTAAGGCTAGATATCCAGAAGTAAAACAATTAAGACAAAGGGTCTGTGTATGTTAAATCTCAAGAAAAACTTTGACAAATGCCCTCCGGTATTGATTCATACTGCCATCAGCAAAGTATTAGAGTACTCATCTTATTCTACCCTGGTCAGCTTGAGTAGTAGGAGAAGTATTTAAGGTCCTGTCACTTTTAATGAAGAAGTCAAGATGTCACCATACAGTTCAAAAATGGAAAGTGCATTTAGGAATTTTCATTTTCACTTTCGATGCACTTTGCTTTTGTCCTTCCATCCTGCTTAGTTTTAAGGTAACATGGTATTCACAGGGGCTTCCCTTATTGAACTTCTCGTTAATAATTAAGGTTGAGTGACAATATGAGTAAGTTGCATGCAAACCAAATAACAGCCTTACCTAAACAAAGAGACAAGCTCCAACTCTGGGTTCCCAGTCATGAGCTATATTACCCTCTCTAAGGATTTAACCTTATCATTTTCCTTATCACTAGAAAAAGAGTTGAAATAGAAGATGATCAAACAAAAGTTGCAGTCACTTAACCAGACAACTAATACATCTCCAGGTCACTGTTTGAGACAAGGGGTTTCATTTTTAAGAAGGTATGTTACATTTATTTAATAGATACCTAGAATTAAATTCTTTACAAAAGTCATAGTTTGCTTTCAAAGAAGGGTCTGTCTGGGCATGCCAAACAATAACACTCTGTGTTTGAAGAATACAAAATGATTTCTAAATATTCTTCCACCCTCTAGTTCCAGTAGCCCTTCTAAAAACTTGTTCTTAAAACTATCAAAGGGGCTTCCCTGGTGGCGCAGTGGTTAAGAATCCGCCTGCCAATGCAGGGGACACGGGTTCAAGCCCTGGTCCGGGAAGATCCCACACGCCGCGGAGCAACTAAGCCCATGAACCACAACTACTGAAGCCCGTGCACTTAGAGCCCGTGCTCCGCAGCAAGAAAAACCACCACAATGAGAAGCCCGAGCACAGCAGCGAAGAGTAGCCTCCGCTAGCCGCAACTAGAGAAAGCTGTGGGCAGCAGCAAAGACCCAATGCAGCCAAAAATAAATAATAAATAAATAAATAAATTTATATTAGAAAAAAACTATCAAAGAATGGCAAAATAACTAATTATGCCTGAACTACTCTCATGACTTATTCCATTCTCTTGAGGCATGCTGTGATTTAAAAAAATGAAGGATTTGTAACTGTTAGTTATCAGCACTTCATGTAACTTTTGATTTAAGTAACAAATACCATTTCCGCTCTATGTATTCATTATGCCACTAAATTGCAAAGGAAAGAAGCCAATTCTAATGAATTGTAACCATAGTTTCTTTTGCGTATTACATATTAGAAGTGGGTAGCACTTTAAATTATGGTACACAAAACAGCATATAATTAATTTTGAATAAAAGATAATGTATTCTTGCTAAATACGAGTTATTTTAAAATCTCTTAATGAAGAACTAAGCATATGCTGTGCTGCACTGTGAAAATGTTTAGCATATGTCATTAGAGCCAACATTTTGCATTTTTTATTATATTTATTTTCAATAATAATATATTATTTTAAGTGAACACAAAAAAATGTAATCACTAGCATTCCAAATGTGGAAAATATATGCAAATTACAGGAAACTTTGTGGCTTCCCAGAAGTTGTCACTAAATAACTTTTTGATGGCATGGTGCGATTGCAATTTGCAATAGAATGAGAAAAATGGGAAAGACTGTTACTTTTAAATCACAGAACATATGCACAATGAATTTTAAAATTCAGATATGGAGATAAACATTTCTATTCTGAAAATTGACATGTTCTGAGTTTTCATGGAATAGCAATGCTTAAATCTAGACCTTAAGTTCTATCTGATTTAGTATTGGCTCTCTTTCTGACATTGTGCTTCTGGTTTTAAAAGGATGTATCCTGAAGGTTCTACACTCTTAGGACGACTGCATTGAACTTCTAACTGAGCATGATCCCTAGTCTTCATTCTGCCTCTAAATACCATGATCATCATTATCACCAATACCTCTACAAACAGCACCACCATCACCACCAAAACAACACTGAATCTTGGGCCATATCCTTCCTAGCCTTACTCTCCACCTCTGTACCATGATGATGCCTAATGTTCCTATAAACTAGCTATGTGCATAGGCAAACCACCCGTCATCTTTAAGCCTTACTGCTCTTAGCTATAAAATGGCTATGCTAAGGTCCTTTTTATTTCTAATAGATCTGCCCTTTTCCTCAGCTCTTCCTGACTGCCAACAGAAACACACAATAAAACCAGATTTTCTAAACTCACATATGCTTTTTACTCTTGCTTCATTTAAATTTGGAGAGAGAGAAAAAAAATGTGGACAGTAGAAATGAATTGCGATATTGCAAAAGCCTAGAATTAAAAACAAAATGTAAAGTTTATTTTTAAATTCAAGGTTCAGCTTCTCTTCCAGAGGAATAATGACTAATTCATCAGAAACAGACTGAACTAGAAGCAACCACTATTTCATTCTTCTCCAAATACCCTAGGTTTGGAGTTCAATATGTTTCTTTCTCAAGTACTAATGTGCAGTAATGAAAAATTGAAAAATGATAAAATTTTAAAAGAAAACAAAATAATTCATGATACCCTCACTGCATAATTGCCACTGGCATTTCAGAATGACTCCTTTCCATGACTCCTTTCCATCCTCTGGTGTGTGTATGTAGAAAGTTGAAATCCCACTGAACAGGTAATTCAGTGGCCTACTTTGCACCTCTTAACATTTGACTCTAAGCATATGTCCACGTAGCTACATCTTCTTTGTGAATACTTCCAGTGACAATTACAGCCCACCATAAAAATACACCATAATTTATTTAACTGATCTACTCTTGATAGATATTTAAGCATTCTTTTCTTTTTCATTTTTTTTTGCTATGATGAATATTTTGTGCATCTGATTTTTTAACATTTCAAGCTACTTCTTTAGTCTTAATTCCCCCAAATGTGAGATGAATATTGTAAAATCTCAGCAGAAATAATATCATTACTTTAAAATAACTTCGGTGGTTTATTTTTTGCACTGAAACACTCATCCTTATTGTTTTCTGTGAACTGTTTTGATCATACCTCAGCAAACCAGCACTGTTACCAATGTCCCTGGGTGTCCCATATCCCTTCCCACCACCACTGTTACAGTGAGAGAGAGAGATTTATTTTTATATACTGCTTCTCTCTCTAGACTAGGCTTTTCTGCAGGAAGATTCTAGATGATTAAACATCCTAGCCTCAGTTCCCTGCTTGAAGTCAGGCACATTGTAGGTGCTCAATAAACATTCTCTGAATTGATTAATGCATCTGGAAAATTATTTATGGAGCCCCATCCCTGTCCCAGAGCTATAAATGTATCTCTTGCTCAAGATGTAAAGATCTTCTCCATTTATTTTCCTTTATTTATATCCTGGCACATTCCACAAAGAATTTAGTGCAGGAGACCTCTCTGTAAATCAGTTCTGTCATCTAATGCTATTGCTGAGATGAATTTGCAAAGGACAAGCCTATTCTTTCAGATGTCATTTTAACTGTTTAGTTTGCAAGGATGAACAGGAACATCAAATTATGTCACTTCTTCAGAGACGTCTTCTTGGGTCTCCTTAGCTTGAATGAGCCATTTCAGCTCTTTCTATTACATGACTCTATTTATGCACTTTATGACAACTACCCCAATTTGAGATGGTCCTATCATGGACGTTCTGCCTCTTCCAACAGAAGTCTCATAGAGGGCAGGGTCTGTCTGGTTCACTAACATAGCTCCATCTTGTAGAACTGTTAATTAGTACGTGGTATACTCTCAGACCTGGAAAGGTTCTTAGAGGTTATCAAGTTTAGCTCCATTATTTAAAAAGAAAATGTAAACAGATGCCCCAAGAGGGAGAGTTAATTGCCCGAGGTATAGCTAAAAAATGACAGAATCTGGGTGAGAATCTGGAATTCCTGACTCCCAGGGCAGTGTTCTTCCACAGCTTCTTGGTGATGCTATCTCTAAGCCTGGAGCAGAGGAAAGAGATGCTCACTCACACTGAGTGAAGGGAAATGGAAGTCCTTTGGACCAAAGCGATAGGAATCCCAGATTTCCCTGGTGGCGCAGTGGTTAAGAATCTGCCTGCCAATGCAGGGAACACAGGTTCGGGCCCTGGTCTGGGAAGATCCCACATGCCACGGAGCAACTAAGCCCGTGTGTGCGCCGCAACTACTGAAGCCCATGCTCTGCAACAAGAGAAGCCACTGCAGTGAGAAGCCCACACAATGCAACAAAGAGTAGCCCCCGCTCACCACAACTAGAGAAAGCCCACGTGCAGCAAAAAAGACCCAAAGCAGCCAAAAATAAATAAATAAAATAAATAAATATTTTTTTAAAAAAGTGATAGGAATCCCTTTTCTTGGTGTCTTTGGCACTATCAAATCCCTAAGTATAATTCTCTCTTTATATAGCCATTTGCACATCAACCATAATATAGATGGCAGCTGTCACTATCTTCCAGTTATTGGTAGGGACTCCTGGGACACAGAGGAGCTGTGGGACATGGCTACAGCTATGTGACCAAGCCCAGGCCAGGTGCCACGTGGCCATTTACCTGGTCCACAGACACATCTCCCCAGTTCTCTTATAACTCAGCTCAAATCATAGGCCCATTGTCCCATTCCTGCACAAAACCATGAACCATGATTCTACAGCAGACACTGTGGTTTCTCCTCATCCTGAGAGGCTTTTCCTTACAGGAAAGTACAGGCATACCTTATTTTCTTGTGTTTTGCCGTATTGTGCTTTGCAGGTATTGTGTTTGTTTTCGTTTTTTGCAAACTGAAGGTCTGTGGCAACCCTGCGCTGAGCGAGCCTATTGGGGCCATTTCCCCAAAGCATTTGCTCACTTCGTGTCTCTGTGTCACATTTTGGAAATTCTCACAATATTTCAAACTTTTCCATTATTGTTACATTTGTTATGGTGATCTGTGACCAGGGATATTTGATGTGACTATTAAAAAAAGATTATGACTTGCTAAAGGCTCAGATGATGATTAGCATTTTTTATCAATAAAGTATCTTTAATTAAGGTATGTACATGTTTCTAGACATAATCCTATTGCTCACTTGACTACAATATAGACTACAGTGTAACTTTTACACACACTGGAAAACCAAAAAATTTGTGTGACTTGCTTTTTGCAGTGGTCTGGAACCAAACCTGCACTATCTCCAAGGTATGTCTGTATATAAATAAAAAGAACCCTGTGTTAATATTGTTTATGTAGTGATGTGATATACTAAACAGATTCATTAAACTTCCAGTAATGAGAAAAAAATATCTCTTTTCTCAGGAGTTCATGGGAGGCCAAAGGCTAAAACCCACCTTGGATGCTGTACCTGTTCACTATTTATTTCTGAGACCCAAAGACTTTTAGGAGTCCAGTGACCCACTCATAGACAGGTAAACTCTGGGGCCACAAAGGGAAAAGCCTTGTATGAAGCTAGTAGAGGAGACTAGAGACAGAGATGCCCAGAACTCGGGGCTCTCAGTGGCTCAGAGCCCAGTACTCTGAAGAGTGGTGTGGTTCTAGAACAATCAGCAGCTCTGGTTTACCTGCTTATATTCCTCTGTTTCTAGTCCATGCCCTCTTGGCTCCTTCTGGGAGAAAGCTATGGAGCAGTGTATTAAAGGAACAAGGAGAGGACTGGGGAGATGCTGGACTGAGACAGGATCTTCTAAATTCCATGGAAGTGTCACTACCTAAGAATCTTGATTACTAAGTGGTCTAGTATGCTTGGGCCCCCACTTGAATTAAGCAACCCTAGAGATATGTGTGTACACATACATATACACACACACATCTATACATACATATACATCTCTCTATATATATATTGATATATACGTACATCTATACATCTATATGTAAATACATATGTACTATGTGTACAGTTTTCTGGGCTTATTGTTATACTGTTAGAGGCACTGGTCTCTTTATAAGGCTCTTTGAAAGAAATTCTACGGGCATCAGTGCCAAGAAATGTTTTGTCTCACCTGGAAACTAATGCATTTTTCATTTGTGGTGGTTGTCTAACTCTTGGTGTTTCTCCAGCTGCTTAGGTTACTAGGAAACAGTGCTGCACGTCATAAATTATGGTGTGCTTTTCAGTGAAGTTTCTTGCTCTACCTTACAACCTTCCTCTTGCTTCCCCCCATCTTAATTTCTTTTTAAGTTTATTTTGTTGAAATCTTAGTGCAGAGCTGGTATTTATGAAGGCCATTTCAACCTCTCTTAAGAACAGAAACAGCCACAAATAAATGGACAAGTAAATAAACCATACTGTCTAAGCTCTTCACCTGGCCAGCCTCTGGGAAGCCAACCACCTTTCTCCTGGCAGCCTGTCCAGAGATTTAGTTAACCCCTAACACATAGTAATTCCTTATTAAGGCAGAGTTGGTCCTCATGGTCGTACAAGGAGCATATACTCAAAGAACAGACTTCTGGCTAATTAATTTTGCTTTCAGTTATTCAACATCTAAGAGGCCTTTTTATGGTTCTAAATGTGTGCATTACAGCGTGGATCAGAACATACTGAAATTACCAATTTAATTACATCCTCCTCCTCCAGACTATTAGCACTTTAAGGGAAGAGACTGATAGTTTTACCTCAGTGTGCCTAGTACCTAGCACTGTGGCTATTACCTAGTAGATGCTTTGTGTATAAATGCATGCTTGCTAAAATAGCTTCTGTGTGCATGTGTGTGTGTTTGCATACATACATACACATATCTCTGCATGTATGTATCTATATTGCCTTTCACTGCACAAGCCTCTCTCAAGTCTCAAGCAAATCTCACCAGAACTTACGAGGCAGTGTTTTATTCTCTCGTGCAGTTAAGTCACAGACGCACTCACATGGCTCTTACATAGCACAGCCAGGCTTTGAGTCCAGGTTGGCCTCACTCTTAGCTCTGTCCAGTTTGCTGCATTGCCTCTCAGTGTGACATCACGGTGAGTTTCAAGACAGAATCACAACTAATTGGTTGTATGCAAAGATGTCTCCAAACATCTTTGGAAGAGATGAGCTCTAGATAGCTGGGTATGGCCGACCATATTCTCACACTGTTAAGAGAAATACCATATCTTACATTCCTTCATACTCATTATACTCTTTGATTACTATACTACACCATCTAAAATACAGTTTTTAGAAAATGTAGTTACTACATGTGATGGTCAGCTTTATGTGTCAACTTGGCTAGGTTACAGTCTCCAGTTATATAGTCAAATACTAATCGAGGTGTTGCTGCAAAAGTATTTTGTTGATGTAATTAAACTCTAGACTCAATCTTCTTTAAGTAAAGAAGATTATCCTAGATAATCTGGGTGGGCTTGATTCAGCCAGTTGAAAGGCCTTAAGAAGAGAATGGAAGCTTCTTTAATGAAGAGGAAATTCCACCTGAGGACTGAAGCATCAGCTCACACCCTACAGCTCCCGTCTGCCCTTCCTGCCCATCTGCCCTTTGGGTTTCAGACATGCTTCGCCAACCCGCACAATAGCTTAAGCCAATTCCTCTCAATAAATCTCTTAATATATGTATATCCTATTGATTCCGTTTCCCTCATAGAATCCTGGATGAGGCACTACGCGTACATCAATATTTACAAATGGGAAACTACAGAAAATTTCATACTCAAAAGAAATGGAAGGGGTTATACAATCTCCTGACAGCAGTCAGGGACACAATTTAACTCCCCTGAATGACGGTTGTCTCCTTACCTGCATCCAAAAGTAAAATTTCAAATTTGTTAAGAAAACCTAAGAGACAGTGAATTTAAGGAAGTTGGATTAAGGGGCCACCAGGGTATCTCCACCAGAATGGCGTTTGTTGGTGATACGAAAGATGGGTAGACAATTGCTGTGTTTAATGCCCTCTGAGAAAACAATTCTCTGTTCTTCCACTAATAGTTAACATCTCTTATGAAGGCAGAAGTTCAGATTTAATGTAAATGTTTCTTCCTGATATGGACATTTAGTTGCTTTTTTTTTATACTGTCAGAAGTGAAAACCTAATAACTTTCCCTCAAAGCAATCCCTCCAATATGTGTGGGCTGTATTCTTCCAGGCATCATCTCAAAGCTTCTTTTCATTACTCAGAGGAACTATATTCTAATAAATCTATCCATTTCAACCATTTACTTACACAAACTTGTTGTACACATTCATCCACCTCTCAGAAGCCCCAAGAGATGCATACCACTACCCCAATACATCACTGCTAAGACAGACTGTCCCTGGCATAAAGGCAGTGAACACCCATGAGGAGACATGGGCATGCACACACATGCCGTGACCAAGAGGCCCAGATTCTGCCCTTGGCAGAGCCCTGACCTCACCTGTGTTGCTGGTCAAGTTCCTTTCCCTCTCTGGGGCTGTCCTTCAACATGAGGGGACCTGACTCTCAGAACAAATGTTGGGATTCCCTGTAATCATTCATGAAAAATGTCGGCCATGACACTGATATCCTGTCCTCCTTTTCTCCCTCCCTCCATCCCTGCCTTCCTTCTTTTTCACTTTTCTTCTTCTTTTTTCTATTTTCCTTCTTCCTTCCTTCTTCTCCTCTACTCATCACTTTGGAGGCCCCCAATAATGGTAAGTAACATCACAATCACCTTCCTCATCTTCATCAGCTGTACTCCTCAGCAGGGATGGGCAGAGAGAGTGGCTGTCATTCTCAAATGTCAGTCACTTCCTAACACATCACAGTGCCATGTTTTACTGATCACACTCATCATTACTGAAAAAATATTTTGTTCATTTGTTTATATTTTATTGGCTTTCCCCTCAAACTAAAATATAAGGTCCATAAGAGTAGAAACTATGTCTGTCTTGCCCACCCTTTTATCTCCAGCCTAACTGATTATCAGTGTATCATGAAAACTCGCTAAATGTATGGATTGATGGATGACACATTTTTAATCTAATGTATTTTGCTTTGTACTCAGGTAGCCCACACTGCAAGGTCTGAAGCTTGTGTCAACGTTAGCTCACTCCTACTTCTAGAAGCCAGGATTATCTCTGGGTGTAGGTAAGAATGACTCTATCTTGGCCACCCCCTTTCTGTGGATCCCTCTGTTAGACCCAGCTTTGGGGTGGAGACTTGGGAGAGCTGCAATGGAGCTAAGAAGTGTTAAAGAAGGGGGCTAAGGAAGCTGTGGTTCAAAAGGTGCCAAGACTGACATGTGGCTGTGAACCTGTCTCCTGTGCCTTCCTTGTCTCCCTCTGTCCAGGTCTTAACACAAGCATGTTCACACACGTGTGTACCCACATGGCCCAAGCACCACACTGCATCTCCCTACTGTTCAGACTTTATTCGTTCCATTGAAACTCTCTCTAACCTTCACATGAATCTGATTTCCTGGATAAACATGGCACTGGAAGCAGCTGGGTTCACTGAGTTATCACATCTTCTTGGTTTGCTTTGGACCTTTCTATCTGCAAACTGCTCAGGGCTCATTTAGGATGTAAGTACTTATTTTAAAGGGTTGTGTATCATATGTGAATAAACACAACCTTAAGTGAGACAATGTAAGAGAAAGTGTTATAAATTCACCACTACCGGGGTTAACAGAGTTATTATGCTCATATTACTAATGTTTCATCATCGTGGCATCACCATCATCATCATCGTCAGGTGGTTACAGTATTGTAGGAAGAGCCCTGGAAAGGGAGACAAAATTTGTGGAATCTAATTTCTATTTTTTTTTTTTTTTGGCTGTGCCACACGGCTTGCGGGATCTTAGTTCCCTGACCAGGGGCTGAACTTGTATCCCCTGCAGTGGAAATGCGGAGTCCTAACCACTGGACCACCAGGGGATTCCCTGTGAAATCTAAATTCAAGCTCTGCATCTTGCCAGCTGCATAATGATAAGCATGTTACATAACCTGAGCCTTAAGTTTCTTTGTCTGAAAAATAAGGGTGAAAGTACAGGGTTGTTTTGAGAATAAAATTAGATAACATAATAATGTGTCTTACAGAGCATCTTCCTCACCAATAGTTTAAAAATTTTTTGTTGTATAAATTGTCCTTTGAAAAATTAAGACCTGCTCTATCTACACAGTATCTACGAGCTACAAGTGGCTACTGAGCTCTTAAAATGTGTCTAGTTCCAACTGAGATGTGCTTTATGTGTATAATACACACTAGATTTCAAAGACTTAGTATGAAAGAAAGAATGAGAAATATCACATCAGTCATTTTATATTAATTACGCATCATAATATTTTGGATATATTGGCTTAAAATGCATTATTACAATTGTCACATATCTCCTTTTTACTTTTTTACTTGGACTACTAGAAAATTTTAAATTTCATGTGTGGCTCACATTGGTAGCTTGCGTTACATGTCTATTCGACAGCACTGGCTTAGAGAGCTATCGTCCTTGTCCTGATATTTCAATTATAAACATACAAAAGCTCAAAAACAAAGGATTTAGTGGAGAAAATTGAGTTCTTAACATCCTCAGAGCTATGCAAATACGAGTCATGCTGGGAAAGAGAGCATTATTTATGGCAGTTTTTTAAAAAAGTACAGCATGAAACCTTCATAAGCAATGGAAAACTACCCCTCAAATCCAGATGAGAGTTTGGGGTGGAAGAGAGAAACAATAGCTGAGTCAACTTCAGTAGAGGGAACAGAAAGGAACAAATGAATTTGGAGTCCTTGAACTTGGATACAATATCCACAGTGTCACTCGCAGTATAACCCAGGGCAAGAGTGTCTAAACTCACTGCATCTCCACTGCCTCTCTGCAGAACAGAAATAACAATACACTTCTCACTCACAGATTATTAGCTAACGTTTACTAAGTACTCAGATCTTTGTAGATGCCATTGTCATCCCAACGGTGCAGATGAGAAAACTGATACAAAAAAAGGATAAGTTATATACACATGGCCACACATGCTGAAAAATGGTGGCAGTGAAATCTCAACCTTCCTAGTCTGAACCTTCTTCAGTGAGCTTTTAATCATTGCTCTATACTCAGATCAGACTTTCCCTGCTGTCCACAGAACTAGAGATAATGAACTTAAAGCACGTTATCAAGATCATCAAGGAATGGTACACATTTTTACTGTTGTTATGAAGGCACAACAGAGCATTGAGAGGATATTGAATTTATATCACTCTGTGCTGCATTAGGTCAAAAGAGAAACTCCAAAAGATGAGGAGGAACCCACGCTGACTTTGGAAACTCAGAAGTATTAGCAGTGTCCTGGATCCTGCAAAAATTATTGAGTGCTTTGGGGAAATAACATTGAAAAGTTAGCCTATGGGGGGCTTCCCTGGTGGCGCAGTGGTTGAGAGTCTGCCTGCCAACGCAGGGGACACGGGTTCGTGCCCCGATCCGGGAAGATCCCATGTGCCGCGGAGCGGCTGGGCCCATGAGCCATAGCCGCTGAGCCTGCGCGTCTGGAGCCTGTGCTCCGCAACGGGAGAGGCCACAACAGTGAGAGGCCCGCGTACCACAAAAAAAAAAAAAAAAAGTTAGCCTATGAAATATGAAGCCAAAAGACTTCTGGCCTCACAGATAAGAGACTTAAAATCTGTTTCTACATGTTCAGTATAATGAGCGACAGAAGTCTTTCCCAAACTACATTGCATCCCTAGGGTCACCTTTGTAGACACAGCATCAAGTCACAATGTCTTTATTTAAGGTCAAGCATAAATGTCATAGAAATCAAACTATTTACATAAAGCGTTGTTTTGTTTTGTTTTGTCTTGTTTTTGTACAAGGCCCAGCAGGGCACTGGGAATGAGGCCGAAGGGGAGCCAAATACAGTGGGAGATGAGGGAATATTCCTACCTGGGGTAAGCTTCTGCCACGAATGGCCCCTAGGAATCCCCCAGGGGGTGTAACCGGGTCCAGCACGCTGGATGACCTCCATCTACACACCCGCCCAACACAAATGTCACCTCACAAAGTAACAGTCACATTTCAGTAACTAGCCAACCTGGCACCTCTGCAGGAGCCATGATTATTTCCAACAAACTAATTTCTTAGTTAGTTTTCTTAGTTAGTTTTGTTCAATTTGGTACAAAAATTAAAGTTATATTAGCACAATTTCTCACATTCAAGAGCATGTGAATGGCATTCTCGATGCTCTCCAGTAGCAAGCCCAACTGAGCCCTGAAAGGAGGTGCGACAAAGCAGGTGAAGTTACTGTTTCTAAAATAGCTCCCTTTTGCATCCAAATCAGCGTTGCATGGGGAGGCATGATCAGTGGGCCAAACCCATACAGTCAATGTAACTTTCTCAGAGGAAGAAAACAACCTTCAGAAATAAATGTTGAGTCATTTCCCATGCAAATGTAAAAACAGGGGAAACAATACTAGAGATAGTATCAGTAGTTTCAACATTAAGCAAAGGCAGGCAATCTTTGAGTGATGCTATTTCCATGAATTTAATCAATTGACATTCTTACCCACAAAGCTTGTCTCACTTGCTTTGTTTTTATAACCGTTGCTTTAAATGAGTTAGGGAACAGGTTCTGGAGGCTCTTTGCCAGAGCTGAGGATTAAGTTCTGAGTTTCCAAGAGCCTACCACCCATTGGGTTTTCACGGTCCAAATGAAAATCTGAAGTCCAGGAGCTGGGTTAAGAGGAGAATAATACAGGTATATTCTCTGGGTCAACCAGGTGACTGACTCTTCTTTTTGGACTTTTTTAAACAGAGCTCAGCTGTTCTTCCTGAGGGAGGCAGTTTTCCATTGGAACCTTCTTATTCTACAGAAGAGGAAACAAATCCAGACAAGGGAAGTGAGTTCCCTCTTGTCCCACGGTGAGTTGATTAACAAATTAGGGATGAGGAAATGGATGGGTCATTTTACAGATGAAAATGCTCAAAGAATATGAGAGCAGACAAAGAAATACTAAGCACAGAGGCCCTGTGGACTTCATCTCTTTGAACAAGACTCTGCCAGGTTGGTGTTTGCAATTGCATTTGTTTTTGAGTCCTAGCTTGGAGTGTCAAATCTTCATGTCCTCTTCAAATCCAGTGTAGATATTTTTTTCTCTCTCAGAAACCTGGGTCCTTATTAATATGCATCAGAGCGGCTGCAGTGTGACTCTCCCACCTTTGCTGCAGAAGGAGAGAGTGCCCACTGAAGGACAAAGAGTGGGTTTACATGTCTTCTCTCAACATCCCCTAGAAACACATTTTGAACCCTGGGTGCCAAATAAATGTTCTTCTGTGACACTGTTGACGGCATCTTCCCTTCACCTATGCCAGGGCTGGACAGGAACCAAAATATCAAGAGAGAACATGGATCATGGAATCACAACTTCTATTCTGCCTAACACATCTTTTAAAATAGTTAAGTCGTATGAGCACATGACAGAAAACAATATTTGGTGTCATCTATAAATCATCGCAGGTAGGGAGAAAGCCAAGAATCCGGCAATTTGGGATGCATTAGAAGAGTCACAGGAAAAGCTTTCTGGTTCTTTCAGGTCCTGGGTTCAAATCCTTTGCAACTGTCTATCAGTGTGGTATTGGGGTTTATTGGGAAGATGCAAAGAGATAATCTCTGGAAGGCTCAGTAGCAGGCACTCAGTAAGCGCTTGGCAAAATACCCATTCCCATTCCTTATTGACAATCAGTAGCAAGTCTCATGAACCTATCCTGGAAGCCTCTTGAGTCTGTCTTTCTGTAACAGAGCAGTGAAGAACATAAATTCTCTCTGTTCAAATCCCTGATTGTCCACTTACCAGAGACATAACACTGGGGAAAGTTGTTTAACTACCCTGAGTCTTGGTTTCCATGTTTTATAAATGGGGATAATTATAGCTTCCACCTCGTTAAGGTTGTAGTGAGGATGGATTGACATAATTTATGGAAAGTGCTGAGCACAGTGTGTGCACATAGTAAATGCTCAGTACACATCAGTGATTGTAATAATGTTGCCCTCTACTCCCGGCTTCCTGTCAGTTTCCCTGTTTAGAGTCTCTGCCCCTTTGTCAGTTCTTCTCAATGCCGGTCCAGAAATCATTTAATAAAGCATTGAACACATCACTCCCCTGCTCTAAACTCGCAAAGGCTCCCTAGAACCTGGGGAATGAAGTCCAAAGCCCTAAATTTGACATGCAGCATACTTCACAAGGAGTCCCAAACTCACCACCCTGCATGCCTCCTCTGCCCACTATCACCAGCAGGCAAAACAAAGCTGTGCATTTACATCCTGGCGTTTTTGTCTGCATGGCTCCTTCTCCAGAATGCTGAGATGTGACGGTCAGAAGGCACCATGCCAAGTGATTTGTGGAAGAAGATTTGAGAGCCAGACCATTTTAGAGCTGGAAAGGACCCAAAAGGCCACTTTACAGATGAGGAAACTGAGGTTAATTGGCTTGCCCAAGGCCACACAGCTATTTATCAGAACACCAGGGTTTCACTAGGCTGGTCTGCCTAGAAGGAGGAAACCACAGGGCAGCCTATTAGGGAAAATCTGTCAGCAATTGGCTGCAAACTTGCTGACAGGTTATCTTTCTCCATTCATGGGAAATGAGACAGAAGAAAAGCACCCAATGAGAAAAGAACATGAGACATGCCTCTGTGTAAGTGAAAACCGGGTCCCTCTCTGGCTTGCAATGTGGGGCACGGCAGGAGGGGGTTCATGGCGAGAGCAGCTGAAATGATTCCGCAGGATCTATCCCTCACTTCAGAGACATATCCTCTCAGGCTGCATTAGTCTCCTGACTAATGCTCCCAAACGCACTGTGGAGGTTTGCTGAAGTTGAAGATTCTCTGTAAGGTTTGCAGGAGGAACAGTGATGAATAAAACACAGGAATCGCCAATGCATTACTTTGAAGGCGAGTGTGCCCAGTTCTAACTGCTAAATTGCGATTTTTACTCTAAGATAATAATACTAATATGATGCTTCGTTTACATAGTGCTTCTTAAGTTCCCTAGAATAATAATAAAAATGAAAACTACCCCTTACACTACAGGTGTGTCCATATATGAAGTATACGGTGGAGTGAGGCAGTTCAAGAGCAGCTCCCTTCGCTATTGGGATATCTTAGGGGAAAGTGTTGTGAATTGGAGTTGTTTGCATGAAGTACGCCGGATTTTCAATTTGGATTTGGAATCTAAACACAGTTTTGCTGCTATTGTCAATGAACTATTTTATAAAACCTTTAAATATGTTGTTAAATATTTAAAACCTTTAAATATGCATGCTTTAAAAAGTTAGACAATGGAAAGATAACTATCGATGTAGCTGCCCGAACAGCCTCGCCTATGTTTAGTTGGTCGTTCTTGGTCTATGATCTGGATTTGTGTCCACGGTGGTCTGTCAGGGAGTGCCACACAGAAGCTGAAATGCACGGCTCCAAGACTTCTGTGCAGCTTGGTGACAGCTGGCTCAGGCCTGGGCAAGGGGTGCCGTCAGCCACAACGTCAGAACCGTTCAATGGCTTAACTCCCTGGCCCAGCAGACGGGCTAGCAAGTCTCAGAAGCTTTGAAACTCTGAGCTTCCCTGAAAGCTCCACTCTCTGGAAGGATGACGCTGATTCCTTTCAGCAGTTGGTTAGGCTGTCCTGGGATGATCAGGGACCAGCTGCAGAGGAAGCTTTCCTCTGTCTTTCCTTGCTGCCCTAATCTGCCCTAATTTAAGCACTGACAACTTCCACCTGATCTTCCAATCCTTGGGCCAACAAAGAGGCCAGCACGCTGGGAGGGTGTGGGAGCTGTCCCCTCCAGAAGCTGGGATGTGGTGAGGTCACTTGCCCATTCTTATGGGGGCATCCTTTGTGCTCGTATCAATGCCTAGAGAGCTCCTATGTATTCCATCCTGCCTTCTCCAAGATTTTGGCTCTGAATTCAGAATACTCCTTTCTATCTGGCTGCCCTTAGATTAGGAATACAATTTGGACTCTTGTCCCTGAATCTGGCCTTAGTTTTCTCTGGATAATATTTTTGGAAATTTTGCATTGGTTCCAGAGCCAGCATCCATGGGCCACTTTACCATACAATCTGCCCTGTTCTTTCCAAGAGACCATTTGCCATTCAGATGCCTAGCAGTTATGCTCTCCACCATGGCTGCCTATGGAAATCCTACTTCATCCTCTGAGCTCCTGAGCCTATCACTAGGCTTCTGCTTAGGTCCTGACCTCCTGCCCAATTCTTGCTCAACCCAAACTGGACCATTCAATGTTTAATAAGGGCTTTCTCTGCTCTATCCTCACACCTTAACATCTAACTGTCTATCAACATTCTATTAAGCATTTGAGAGGAACTCAAAAGCCAGATACCCCACTCAGTATTGCAGGGGATAAGTTTTCTTACAACAGTCTTGCAAGGATATGCAGGGAAATGAAGCCTTTTGGGTTTCTTAGTTCAAAGCAACAGATACAGACTCTGGGTAACACAGTGCTTGCAGGAAGACTAGAGAAGCAGGGTCAGAAAATGGTCAGGAATGTAGGAGCCTGGGCAGTCAGAACCAGAGACCAGATCCTGCCACAGAACCAGGTGGGTGAGGGCACTGTGGCTGTCCCCGCTGAACACGGGTAGCGATAGCTTGCTCCACCACCCTGGTTACCCTTGGAAATTGGATGATACAGCAGTCACTGCCACAATGACCAGAGGGAGTTCTTCATGACCAGTGATTGTGTGTGCGTGTGTGTGCACATGTGTGCACGTGCTCACGTGCACAAGCGTAAGTGTAAGATACTGAATCCAAATTTAAAGCACACTGGGAAGTTGAATCAGCATTTTAGCTTCCAGGAGAGCTAGGGAAGCAACTCTGTGGCCCTTCAAGGCTGTGGAGTAGAAGGAGGGCTTTCTTTCTGAAGAGTCTTATTGTGGGTTAGTCTCCAAACACAGGAAGGGGGTTTGGGTGCCATGCAGTCAAACAAACAAACAAGCAAACAAAATGGCAATTATGCATTACAAGAAATGAGTAACATGAAGAATATTGTATTTCAGGGTGGAATCACTCAAAAGGAGTGTCTTCTGTAGTTTAACAAGATTCTGTCCCTGCTTCTATTCTGTTTCTTTTTATTGTTGTGTTGTGTTTTGTTTCTAATAAGAAAGGTAGGTGTCTGAGTAAACCAACCTATTGCATGGGGCTAGGAGGGATGACAGATATTCTGGACAAGAGACTAAAGGTTTAAATTTAAAAAACATTTTGGAAGGCTGGATCAATGGACCCAGACTATAGATATGAAGTATAACAGAGATAATAATAACAGCAACCTCATTCCATGCACTCTTTAAACACTTTTTTATATATTAATGTCGTTTAATATCAGAACCATCCTATAAGGTAGATATCATTAACCCAGTGTTACAGTTGAGGACATTGAGAAATAGATATAGTGACTTGCACAGCTGGGAAGCGGCAAGCTTTGAAGCAAGGCAGCCTGACTCCCTAGCACTGCTGAAGGTGCCTTATCATGTCTTATGTGCACAGGGACAGGTGGGGAAATGTGACTTAACAGCAGCACATAAGGAAAAACAAATAAACAAATAAACTGTGGAGCATAAGTCCTCTGGGTGATGTGGCTGGCAATAAAAGCTAATGTAATGTAGCCTCGGGATGCAATAAAAGAAGTGTGTAGAAGGGAGTTGATAGTCTAGAGTCTAGCTGCCTCTAGATTTCTGTCTTCAGTCCTTCCCTCCGAGGAGGGCTGGAGCAAAAATGAATGGGGTGTTCATTCTAGAGATGTTAAGACCAGGGAGAAGGCATCCTGGAAGACAACTTAGATCCTGAATAACTGCAATGGGGAGGAAGAATTATATCTATTCTGCATGACATCAAAGGCTTGTACCAAAGAATGCAACCTCTGGGGAAACAGAGTTTGGCTCAACCTAAGGAAGTATTTCTAAAAGTGAAAGCTCCTAATGTCTCAGTGGTTTGCATCCAGGGGTAATGAGCTCCATATGACTAATGATGCTCCAGCCATCACCACATGGTAGCCAGGAATGGCGTAACGTGTTGGTCTGGGTGGCCTCTAGGGTCCCCTCCTACCATGCAGGAGTGCAATGCTGTTTTTCCTTCCCCAGACCGTCCTTGGTCATTAAACTGCATGTGGCTTGTCCTCACTGTGGCCCTCTTTGTTTATACTTCCTTTGCAGCATGGACAGTATGAGGCCTTGAGATGTTACAGACAGACCTAGTGTGTTCTGCACCATTGATATTGTCAGCTCTCTGAGGGAAGGCCCTGTGATTTGACCACTTCATTGTGCCCAGCCCAGGCCTTTCAATAAAGTATGGGACAAAGAAATGAGTTTGAGATGGAGTTCAAACCAAACCCTGCCAGAGGGCCCTGTGAAAGCTTAGGGGTGGCAAGGTGAGGATGCCATTCCTACTCTGTTATCTCTGGAAACTTGGAATGGAGGTATTAGTGGTAGATGTATTTCAGATAGGACAGAGCTGAAGGGTGAAGTCAAATGGTACATATTGCAAAATATTATCAAATGGCACTGCATTGGCTGACCATGACTTCCAAATAGTAGATTCATGCAAAGCCCCATATATAGATGTTACGATTTAACTGCCAAATGATGTTACAGGGTGAATACATATATATATATACACACATCTATATACTTGAACCAATGATCTGTTTAAATAAGAATCAGACCACAGGTATATAGACTCTAAAGAAAAAATAAAAAGGCTTCTGCTTTCAGATAGTGGTAAAAGATCCGGTTAAGAGCCAAGACCCCCCACTCCCCAGTTCTTGCTCCCCTCTGCTCCTAAATCACCCAGTGACCTCAGGCAAGCCATGGCTCTTCTCTGGGTCCCTGGACCCTCATCGCTAAAAGAAGATCGACTGGAATAGCTGATAGTTCAGTTAATGGCTTCAAACATCTGATTCCTGAGAGTTCTACTTGGTAAAGTGGGATGTCCAGTCCTTGTTACAGGTAGTAGGAGGTCCAATCACCGTATGGTGGTTAGACTGCAATAGAGACTCTGATGTAAGATGTCACATGTTAATGGGGACATTGACAAAATGGAGTGGAAGTAGAAGGGAGAGATGAGGACGGTGAGAGGTCTGTAAACTGTATCTCGCCAGATTAGCTGAAGCACTGAATGGCAGAGCACACGGACATAGGGGTTAAGTTCGGTGTCAGATGCCCGAGTCTGAATCCCAGCTTTGCCAGTTTCCAGCTGTGGAACACTGGGAATGTCTGGGTTTTTTCCTCTGTAAGGAGCTAGCAATCATTTTACCAGCTCGTAGGGTCACTGTGGATAAGTCTCATGTTATAGAATGTTCTTAGCACAGTGCCCGAAACTAGCTAAGTGCTCAATAAATACTTTTTATTGGATTTTAACTGTCATTGGATGCCATTTTCAAATATTTGTAGGGCTGTCAGAGAAGGAAAGAGTGATGGCGAGCAGGGGCAAAGTGACTGCTGGGAGAAAGTTACAGCAGAGGGGTATTTTAGCTCCTCATATGAGGGGGCATTCTAATGAGCAGAGGTAATGAATCACCTCTCATGTCATGGGTTTCCAGAGAGGTCACTAGCGTGCTGTCATCAGGACACTGAAGCAGCCGCAGGGTGAGTGGCAAGCAGAAAACCTGCTGAGAGGGAGAGTTAGACCATAAGATCTCAGAGGCTCCTTTTACGGTCAAGATTTGGGATCCTGTAGGGGCACAGGGTCAAGCCGTCAGCTCAGCTCTCTGTCCAGCTGCTCTTCTCCAGGAAGCTGAGGAGGCCCAGGGTTGCCACACATGTCACACAGAGCAGAACGCTGCTGGGCATGTGGAGTCAGACAGGCTCGGACACCCAGCTTTCCTTCCTTCAGCCTGGTGAGCTTGGACAAGTGTCTGGAATCCTCCTGGGGGTCATTTTCCCCGCTTGTAAAATGGAGCTGACAGTACCCTCCTCATGGGGTGACGGCATAGAATTAAGGAGGTAGTGGGTGCAGCACCTTTCACAGAGTAGCATCTCATAAAGTTGGCTCTCTCCCCTGCCCTTTTCCCAGCAAACACAGGCAGAGCCTTCCTTTCATTGCACCCTGCACTCAGGAGCAAATGCACAGGGCCTGGGGTAGGAACAGATGACACAAGGAGGCCACAGATGGGACACAGCAGGACAATCTGGAAGAACCAGGAGCCTTGGAAAGCCCAGCCTGACTGTGATACTGGGTGTGAAAACAGAGCACCATCAACAGCTGCGTGGGGGTGACGGTTCCTGCTATTTTTAACGTGATGCCAAATCCCTGGGCTTCTGCTTGGGCCCGAGGAAGACGGCAGACAGGGCAAGAGCTTCTTCAAGCTGCAGTCTTTCCACAAGTCAGACCGTCACTGCTCACCCTCCTGAAAACCCCAAACTACATTTACCTGAAAAACAAACAGGCATATTCTGGAAATGGCGACAATTTATCAAGAGACTAATTATCATTTAAGCTAGTCTGGAATAGTAATGCGTCCCTTTTAAAGGGAAGCAGCCCTTGTGAGGAATAACTCAACATCACATGCTTAGCAAGCTTTCCCAGTAAGATATTACTTCAGGGCAGCTTTTCCACAGCAACCCATATGTAAAAACAAGCGGGGAGAAAATGCAAAGGTAGGAAGGAGGCAGGCACTTTTCAAAAGCGATACTTCTCTCTAAAATCTCAACTGCCTCTTGAACATTTTAAATGCAAAAGGGATGGGTCACTTAAACTTATGAAATGATTTTTTTAAAAAGGCAGGTACTAATAAACAATTCGTCACTAATTCGGAGAGGCCTCAAGCCAAAGGGAAAGTTTAGTGAAGGACTTTGGCCTAAAAATTGTGAGGAAGAACTTCTACCTGCCACCATTAGTCTATAAAAGTGAAGCTCAGGTCTCCTTCTGAGAGGACAACAAGGCCTGAGCAGTCACTGCGTGCCTGTTGTGAACCAGGCGTTGAACCCAATCCTTATGTTACCTTACAACGGTCCTAGGATGTGGGTATTGTGAGGGGCTCCATTTTCACAGGTGAGGTAGCCGAGTCTTACAGAAGTAAGGTAGCTCATTTTTGGTTAGTACTTTGTAAGCAGTGGAGCTGGAATTGAGAAGAATCAAACTGCTGGGCAGGGTTGGAACTAGGGTGTCAGGTGGAGCTCTGTCCTTGGGCACAGAATATAAGGGGATGCCAAAAAACTCAGTAATCAAGATAAATAATATTTTAAGGAAATATTTAAAAAATCAAGATCACTAGAAGAAATCCACAATGAGCAAAATATCAACATTTTCAATAAAGACAGGATTGGGACTTCCCTGGCGGTCCAGTGGTTAAGACTCCACGCTTCCACTGCAGGGGGTGCGGGTTTGATCCCTGGTCGGGGAACTAAGATCCTGCATGCCGTGTGGTGTGGCCAATAAATAAATAAATACAGACAGGATCTAACTCTGCACTTGTATGTCTTAGCCTCACTCTCCTCACCCTGATCTTGGCCCTGCCGCTTGGCAATACTGCCTCTAAGTCTGAATAGGTGGTCCAGGCCTGGGGGATGATGGTAACAGGCCGGAGTGTTCAGGATGTGATCAGCAGTAACACATAACGCAGAGATCATGGTGGGGGTGAATGTACCATAATCAGAGGTTATGTCTATCCCTGCCTTCATCCATGCTTGTTCTTACTGAGAATAGAACAGCATCCATGGCAGGGATGCTGCTCTAAATTCTCACTGTTTGATCTCACTGGTGGAGCCTAACAATGGCTGAAAAGAGATCTCTGTGTGTCTTAAACTAAATTCAGGTAGGGGCCTCCACTGCTATGGTTGCTATGTTAGGTGATCATCATGGTGGCGATTTTCTTCAAGAAAAGTGAACGTGGAGAAGTAATCTTAATTTGTGAAGTCATGCCAGTGCAGAGGACCGTGTCAGGAGGATTTCCAGAAAATAAGGAGGTTCATGGAGTAAATGAAGGTTTTTCTTCAACTGGAATAACCAGAAAACTTCGAGAAAAAGGCAGTGCTTATTCACAACATCCTTTGATGAGTACTCAGTGCCAGGCGGCAATAGAATAAGGCTCTGGCCACTGTTTACTGTGGCCTGTAAGGCTGTGTATGCCAGCTTTCTGGATTCAGCACCTCACATGGTCTAAATGAGTAGAAAGAGAGAGGAAAGGGGAGAGAGACACCAGTCCTTGGCCTGCCATGAGAAACAGCATCATTAGTCTCTCCCACACTCTTTTTTTTTCCCCCTCCTCTTTCTTCCTTTCCTCTCTTCTTCTCTCTCAGACTCCCATCTCATTTAACATCCTGTGTACTAGGTTCTCTGCCTGAGCAGAAACCCTGACCACAGAGACTCGAGAACAATGCTTTATCTCTATAAGCATCTTGGAACTCTGTGACTGTCTGACGGCTAATTAAACCAAATAACAGTGAAATTTTCCCTCCAGTTCTAATGAGCGTGCATTATTCACAAGCACTTACAATTTAAAAGTGGCTTCGTTTTAAAAGTTAAATAAACTGTCCCGCGGTAAGTGAGCTTCGGTTTACAAAACACTTTGTCTTACTTTCCACTGAGTTACTTAATACTCCCTCCCATAATCCATTTGCATTGATCCCTCCTTCATCAACTGCCCATGCATTCCAACACACTGAGAGCTGCAAAGAACTCCACTGCTGATTCACCAGGGAGGCAACTGGACTCAGTTTTAAAAAAAAAGATACAAATAAGAATCTACTTAAGACAGTACTTATTTTTTTAAAGAGAGCTTTCCTCTTAATTATAATATAGCATTAGTTTTTTGTTTCATTCTTCTGAATTTCCTAATGACACTATCAAACAGTAACAAATATAAATTTGTGCAGCCTGGAATACACAATTTAATCATAAGCAGTAATTTCCATATCACTGAGGAGGAAAAAAAAGTCAAATGATTAAACTCCAGGGCATGAGGACCAATCTTGAATTAAATTTTACACTCTGCTAAAGTTAGGTTTTGTACAGCAATATCAAGAATGGTTTAAAGGTAGTAGTAAAACATTTACTGTTTTATTAAAGCTCCAGGCCCCAAAGTGTTTACCAAAGATCAAAGTGCTATTCTTTTTTGCAAATTAAAAATGTCTTGCAGACGTCTTCAAAAACCTCTTGAAAGAACAGGCAATGATATCACAGCAATCTCACTAATATTTTTCTTCTTTATTCATTCTCTTCCCCTCAGAGTCTGAAATGATGCTTTTTTGCAGGGAAGAAAAAAAAAAAAGAAAATCCTCCCAGATCACTGACTCAGTGAGAACTGACCTTGTTTCTCATACAGCCCAGCCCCCATCCATCTCCTGCTCAGACATCTCAAGATTCAGATATTGCAACTTTCTAGTAAGCTCCAAGGTGGGAAGAGAGTGAAGGTAAGGGGATCCACCGACTAGAAAGATGTTAATCCTGACAAACTGCTCAAGCGGTAGCCTGAACCACAGCTAGATTGAATTCGGTCTCTCCTGAGAGGTCCAGACAAGGCTGCTGGTAACAAAACCGCTTTTCATGGTGCCCTCAAAAGAAGATGGGCCTCACGCACAAAGTTGGAGAAGGGTGCCATTGCCCTCTAGTGGCCAAAAGTGCAATCTTCCGCGAAGGAGCCCATTTCCAGAGATGCACAAGGCTCTCAATGTCAGTGTAAAATTATAGCAGAAAGATGTTTAATTATCCTCCTCGAGTGTCTTCTTTAGTCCTTCTTTGCCCATAGAGGAGGCTGTGGATGGCTATCATAGTAATCCTGATGGAAAAGCTCATTCCTACTGGTGCACCAGAATTTGTCCAACTTTCTCCAGCTTTATTTTTTTTTTTTAGCAGACCTGTTGATGTTTTTCCCCTAGTCCCTTAAATAACACACACGCACATATCTATAAATAGAGAGACAGAGAGAGACCAAAGATATTTACATATTTCAGGGGTAATAACTTTGGACTGGAAAGGCTGACAACTACGATGTTTTGGTAAATCTAGAACAGGGGTTCTTGACAAATCAGGTAACTTTTTATGGAACAAGGACCAATTGCATAAGAGGGAAAAACATCCCAAACACATTCCAATCCCTTAAACCACTGGCTGGTGAATTTACACAATGCTGAGATTTTCTAGGGAAAATAAAAACTTTGGAATTTATAGTTATTCTGCAAATTTGACACTTCAAGAAAAAAAGATTTGCTACCTACTTTCAAACTCTATAGACCACTGTCTTATCATTACTATTTAATGATAAGGTATTCTTATGATCAAAGTGAAAAAAATCAATATTGAAAATAAACTTAAACGAAATGATCATATTTTTGGAACATCTGCCTACATAAATGTGTAGAAAATGAAGGCAGACTAAAATCAGATTTGCAGATATTTAGATGGTTCTGAAAATAGCTTTGAATATCACAGATCAAAGTTTACATGAACTGTCAACTTCATAAGTCACAGACATTCACAGGCAAGGTTCTGGGACACACTATGCTTATGGGACTGTAGCTCTGGCATTGTAAATCAAGCCTTGAGGTCAAAGTCATGGCGTTTCCCATATGAGGGTCCCCAAACCAGAATCTTTACAAAGCAGCCATGTAATTCTATTCAAAGTGGAAGAAAAACCATGAATTATGAAGACAAGTGCATTAAAGGACCATGAAATTGATCTGTATTCCCCCAAATCACAGCATGGCTCTCCAACCCTGCCCCTCCTCTTCACACGAATAAACAAACACACATACACAACCACAGCCAACACTGCAAAGAGGAAACATGAGTTCTGGGTCGTAAAAAAACAGATGTAACTTTTTAAAAAATTCTCAAATTAACAAAAAATTGCATCTTAATTGAAAACAGAATTTAGGTTTCTAGTAATTTTACTGTCTGGTGTTTCGATAAGAATGCTGAACATAATGAAAGTTCTGAAGTGCTATCAAGATGGTCCAGTGCTTCAATTAGAGCTATTTCAAAAGCCTATTTTTCTAGTAAGCAATAAGCTCAGTTTGAGCAAATCTACGTGTCTGGGCCTCAACAGATTATCGTATCTCAGTCCGTTCAGTGCGGCTCTTCATTTTCCCTCCCCCAGGGGTGGGGAGGGTTATTTATTTATTTCTTTTCTGACAATGTAATAAAATGACCAGCTTATACAGACTCTGAAATAACAAGGAAAATAATGGTAATAATAATTATTAATAATAAAGTGCAGCTGCAAGACATTTTAAATGTATTAATTTGCAGTGTTTCAGAAGCAAGATGTAAAGATAATTCTCACTCAAGCAAAGTTTCCTGGCCTCTCAGATGCCTTTTCCTGGTCTGTACTTGAAAACTACTCACATTCCTTTGTACTAGGCAGGATTTCAGTCTTGCACAGAGGTTTGAATTCCAAGGCCCACTGGCCAACTCTAAAACTTTGAATTAGAGCTCATGATTAAGGAACTTTAGTGACCAGGAGCTTCAGGGTCCCTCTGGCATTGGCCCCAACCCTCTGTCTCTTTGTTTTGCAACTTTTATTCCTTTCTTCTACTGGAAGAAGACCAGGCTCCCTGCAGCTGGGGTTGGGCAGTGATTACTTCTGGGTTCTGATGGCTGTATCTCTGTATTTGTAGGGAAAATAATTCCAGGATTAATGAAATGAAGGTCAGCCTCTTCTCTTCTCTCTCATGGTATTAGGCTCTAGCTCTCAGAGCCCAGCGTGGCAAATGTGCTCATGCGATGCTGGCAGATCCTCGCTCCTGAGAACACTTCTACACCTCGGTCCCCGGGAAATCCAGACACCCCGCAAAACCATCGATGTTTGCTGTAAGCCCAAGTGATAAATCGATCCATCCTCTCACCAGATTAGTTATCGTGTCTTCCCTGTGATTAAATCGAAAACTTACTCTGCCTCGCATGAAACTGATAGGAATGATAGGAAGAGGAAAACCAGGAAAGATTGCAGAGCCATCCGAAAACGATTTCTTTAGAGGGAAACGGGAGGGAAGACTTTATAGGCAGATGTATACCTACATGCAGCAGGATTTTAGAAACAACCTTCCACCCCACCCCTTAGGGATGACCCGTCGTCATGCAGGGATGGCATTATTAAATAATTAAAAGATGCAATTTCTTAATAGCAGTGCTTTGGCCCGTGAAATTCCTGCTGCATTATCAGCAAAAGCAACAGGGCTTTCTTTTTCTAGCATTTCGAAACCTTTCACCCGGGAAAAGGAGGCGTGTGGACACAATCGCCCCCGAGCCCCCCCCCCTCCGCCCAGAAAGCAAGGAGCAAGGCCTTGGCAAGAAAGGGATGAAGAAGAGCGACCCGTGGGCCTCCCTGACCCCAATTTCTCTGGGGACTCTTTTCTTCACAGCACCAGGCAGGCCTCCTACAGCTGTACCCGGGTGTAGGGGGAGAAGGGTGCTCTCCTCGCCGGACCCCACGTTCTGCGGGGTTCTCCAAGCTCCTCACCTCCGGCTCCCGTTCCGGGGCAAACATGAGGGAGGGAGGCCGTGCGTGCGGAGCTGGAGAGGCTCGGCGCGTTCCGGGAGGAGGCGCAGGCTGCGGGGAAGGCTCGCTTCGCAAAGTTAACGTTGACCCCGGCAAGCTCCGCCAAGCCCCAGCCAGAGCCGAGCCCGAGTCTGAGCCGCTTACGGGTCACCCCTTGAGCTGGCGGGTGCTGACAAACGGCCCCCCGAGCCCCCGAAGAGACTTCGGCTTGAGGGCTGGCGCGCGCATCGCAGTCGGCAGCCCCAGCCGCAGTCAGTGGACCCAAACCCACGCTATAAAAGTGCCGGGGGAATCGCCGACCCGAGCTGGGTTCCTTCGGTTTTCCGGGGTTTCCCCGGCGGTCTCGATGGAGGAATTGAGTCTCCGGGAGCACTCGGCGGGGATGGGGAGGAAGGGGTAGGGATCCTGCAGAGCGCGGTCATGTCGTCGCTTTCGCAGAGAGTCGCAGCGCGGGCGGGCGGGCACCGCGCCGGGGGCGACTTTCCCCGGAGACCTGACCGGGGGCAGTCGGCGTGTCCGGAGCGCAGCTCTGCAGCCTCTAGTTCCAGCCGGGTGCAAAGCCCCTGTCTCGCGGCCTCGGCGCAGACCCCATAAAAGGCCGGAGCTGGGGGAGAGGCTGGAGCGCACATCTGGCGCCTCTGCCCCCTAAGCTGCCCGCGTCCACAGCTGGCTCCCTTCTTCCTTTTCGATTTTTAAACAAATCTTACCTCCGCCCTCCCCCCGGTTCTGCTTTGCATTAGTGAAACCGTCTCGAGTCAGTTCTCCCCCGTCCCCAAACATTCTCATCCAGAGACACCCCCACCCCACCCGAAGAAGCTCCATCCAGGCGAGAGGAAGGCACTGGCGGCGCGCCTCACCTGGGGCCCTGGAGGGTGGGCACGAGGTGCGGGCCGTCGGTATCTGGCGCAGGGCGAGCGCAGCGGTGTCAGCCCCGGCCCTAGTCCGGGTCCCATTCACAAGTCGGCGGCGGCTGCGAGCGGCCCCCGCGGCATCTGCTCGCGACGCTCCCCTCGTCTGGCGGCGGCCGCGGAATGAGCCGCCGAGCGCGCTGGTGGCAGGAATGAGAAACCGGGGGGAGGTGGCGGGCGGGGTGGGGGGGCGGAGGAGGAGGGAGGCCGCCGCTGGGAGGGAAGGAAAGGGCGGGGGGTGGAGAGGAGCGGAGGCCGCTAGTCGCGGCGAGCTGGGCCTCGCAGAGGCTGCGGGGGCCGGCCCGTCCGCGTCCCTCCCCCCAGGGGCCCCCGGGATGTCAGCCCCCGGGATTCGTGGCCGCCCCCTTCCCGCCTTGGGTCGCCGCACTCCGGCTCCCCTGGGGCTCAGACGGAGTCCGGAGCGACTGAAGTTGGGCTCCAGGGACGCACAGCCAATCAGGGAGGGCGGCACAGGGATACTGGGGAGGGCTCCGGGGCCCCTCTTTCCTCCTTCGCCCAAATCCGCTCCAGCTGGTCAGGCTGGGCCCTTGGCCCAGGAGGCCTGGGTGGTGGGTAGGGGGAAAGCGTCGGCCAAGTGGGGGAGGCAATCCGGCATCGTGCTTCCTCACCCCATCGCCCCACGTTCCAAAGATCCCTCCACGTCAGTGGCTTCTGCCCTACTCCCTCTCCCCATGCCTAGCAAACTCTGCTTGGGGCGCGGGTGGTGAAACCTGGGGGAGGGAGACTTTGGACTTGGGAAGAACCACGTCTCTGTTCTCTCCCAGTTCTCCCTCCCCTCCCCCCATCCCCAAAGCCTAGTGTGGGGAAGGCGGGTGCCGGGATCGCTTAGCCAGGGTCGGCCCGGCCCCCGCGCCAGGCAGGTACAGTGGCCCCCGCCCGCACACAGCGTCACTTGTTGCCTCAGGCCCCCTCGCCGCACGCCCGCCCCGGCTCGGTGGAGAGTGCAGTTCTGCGGGAGACCGGGCCTGAGGGCGCAGTGCCTGCATCCTCCCTGGGTGGTCCCCGTAGCCCTCCAGGAGGACTCGTTGGAGGAGGGGGCCCCGGGCCTGCTTCCTGCCCTCGCGAGTCGCCGGGAGAAAAGGCTGGCGGGGCCTCGGCTTCGGAATCACGCCAGGGACTGGGCGGGGCGCTCGTGCTTCGGGAGTGGTGCTGGGACCCGCACACGCCGCCGTCCCTAGGGTGGAGGCGGACGTCTGTGACCTGGTGGGAACCCCTGGCCGGAACAAGTTCCTTTGGTGGGAGGCGGCGGACAAAGCAGAGACGGAGAGAAGATGAAGCAGCAAACGGATAATGGGGAAAAGGAATCCCAGGAGGGACGGGGATGAGGACGGAAAAGGAGTGATGGGCCCGCGAAGCAGGGGAAGGAGGAAGCGGAGGGAAAGCCGGGCGGGAGGGGCGGAGAGGAGTAGAGGAATTAACACTAATGAGGTCGAAGAATGAAGAGAAAGCCTCGGAGGGTGCGCGAAGGGGGAAGGGACTGTAGTAGTGGGAGGTGAGTGGGGGCGGCCAAAGCCGGCTCTCGGGCTCCTAGCCCTGTTCGCCTGAGTCCCAGCTACACTCAGAACCCTCACGTTTGCACGCGGCAAGGGACTGCGCTGGGCTGCGCGCGGGGGCGACGGGCGGGGCGGGGCCATCCGGCTACCACGCCCCCGCCCCTCCGTGCGCCCGCCGGCTTCTCGGCTACTCCGGGATCCCTGAGGCGTCGGCCGCCGCCCCAGCCGGCGTCCTGAGCCAAGCTGCCGCGTCCTTCGCCCTCCGTGTGGCCGTGGCCTTTAAACTGCCGTTTCCTCGGCTGGGGGCGGGGGCGGTGAGTTTCCCGCTGGGAGGTAAAGTGGGCCCCCTTTACCTCCCAAATGCCGCAAGGAGACAGGCCTCTGGGCGCTACATACCCCCCCACCCTCGCCCTACACGTGCCGGTGCGAGGCCCTCGCGAGGCCGAGGAGGCGGAGCGCTTTCCCCGAGAGCGCAGTGAGTGGGACGCGGTGCCTGTCTCTTCTCCCTCCACAGGTTGGTCCCTTCCACACTCTGCCTACTTCCTTTATCATCCTCTCTGGTCCTGTCTTTTCATCTGCCACTTCTGTCTGCTCTAAGCCGTAAAACTTTGTATGGGCTTAGTATGTCCTACGCCACCGCCCAGGTCCCCGCACTCTAAAGGGGCAGTACATGGTGATGGGGTGCTCTGACCTCAACGCTTCCACTTATAAATGAAGTTACAGAGGAGAGGAGGGAACAGGGCCCCACTCTCCCTCAGAGATACTCGGAGTTTGCCCTTGTCTACTAATGCTTGTCTGAATTTTCTCATGCTTTCCACGTAAGTGAAAGTGGAAACAGGAAGGGAACGGGAAGGCCTCATCAGTCTAATTGCAGGTATACAGTGATGTCGGGGATTGGTGATGGTTAGGACAGCGCTTGATCCGTGAGAAAAGTTTCATTAATTCCATTTTGGAGACAGGACCAAGGATGAGCCTTGTCACATTTGACCTGACATTATCCGGAATGTGTTCTTTGCTTTTTGGTTAAGAATTCGTTAAGTGACAGCAGTTGTTTGTTGGTGGTGGTCGGTTATTTTTAGACCATCCCTTCCGTTAATGATAGCGTCAGCGGATTTTCAAAAGTATGTTAAAAATTGCTTGGTAGGGCTTCCCTGGTGGCGCAGTGGTTGAGAGTCCCCTTGTCGATACAGGGGACATGGGTTCGTGCCCCGGTCCGGGAAGATCCCACATGCCGCGGAGCAACTGGGCCCGTGAGCCATGGCCGCTGAGCCTGCGCGTCCGGAGCCTGTGCTCCGTTGCGGGAGAGGCCACAACAGTGAGAGGCCCGCGTACCGCAAAAAAAAAAAAAAAAAAAAAAATTGCTTGGTAGATTTCTACTGACATTGCACACCTGAATCAGATGGAACCCAGTGTATAGCAGAAGTCAATATTCCTTTGTACAACCCAGCAGTTTTATTCGTGGGAGTCTACTTAGGACAGCTGGAAACTTACGTCCACACAGGCACATGTGCCTGAATGTGCATAGCAGCGTTAGTCATTATAGCCCCAAACTGGAAACAGTTAACATGTGCATCAACGGGTGAGTGGATAAACAAATGTGGTATATCCATATAATGGAATAGTATTCGGCATTAAAAAGAAAAGAAATACTGATGCATGTTACAGTATGAATGACCCTTAAAACATGCTAAAAGCCAGATATTTTCTGATTCCATTTATATAAAATATTCAAAAAAGGCAAATTTATAGAGACAGGAAACAGATCAGTGGTTGTCTTGGTATGAATAGGAATTAACGGCAAATGGGCATGAAGGAACTGTTGGGAGATGAAAATGTTCTAAAATTGGATAATGATGATGGTTGCACAAATCTATACATTTATTAAAATTCATTGAATTGTAACCAAAAAGAAAGGCAAAAATTTCTTTTACACCTTTATTCCCAGAGTATCTATGACCTACAGCTGAGCCCCACGGGAAAAACTTTTTGCAAGGCAGTTTTATAGAGAGATAAATGTTTAAACAAACAAGAGTTCTAGTTCTTATGGAAAGATAACCATACTTCTATTCAGCAAGTTCTATTTTGGCGATTGCTTTGGAGAGTCTTATAAGTGTTAAAGCAAGTTAATTCCCCCCTATCACTCTTCTAAGTGATTAATTCCTGGGAACTAGAGTTAGGCATTCCAGTTCGTGACATTTTAAACACACCTACACATAGACACAGTACAAAGTGCACATTTCCGAGGGGATTTTTGTATGACTATGTTAGGATCTGTCTTAGAAATCCATATCAAGCACTTGGGTGGAGTATTGTGTGATTACAGTTTGGATTAAAAAAGGAAAAGAGAAAAAAAAAAAAGAACCCACTGACAGTTTAAATTAAAAGATTCAGTTCATCCAGCAGCCAAAAGTTTGGGTGTTTATCTTAACTTGCCTCACCTTTCCTTCACCTTGTTCTTCAAGGGAGGAAGCCAGGGTTCAGGGTTGCTCTGGAGGCAGGATTGAACGGTCCCTTCTGCTTCCTGACTCTTTCAGTTCAGACAGAGATGAGGCTCAAATGGGCCTTTTCTTGTCTTTGTCCTTGTCAGCAAGAGGCTGGTAATTTCCTGTTGGTTCCTTCATCAAAGTTACCAGGCTCTCATCCCTTTGATGCCTCTGTCCTCAGACTCTGAAGATAGCCAGGCCCTGCTGAGTCAGTTCCTTGTTTTCACTTAGAAGCCCCAGGCTACCCCAGGCCTCCTCAAAGTTTCCTGCTCTAGAGGCATCCTTTGGTAAATGGTATAAAAAGTGAGGCAGGATCCAAATAGGGAGATGGTTTTATCACATTGCAGTAGACCCGCATCATGCCTTCCCCAGGCAGGGGGAGAACACTGAGAAAGATTGAACAGGTATGCCTGTTCTGAACCGGGCACTTCAGATAGAGATTCCCACAGCTGAGGCCACAGATAAGTGAGGAGACCACAGGCCTTTGATCTGAGTCTGATTCCTGGTTCTGCTGCTTACTAGCAAAGACTTTAATCTCTGTGAGATTCAGTTTCCAATTCTGTAAAATGGGGCTTGTTATCTGTGCCTAGATTGTTGCAGGGATTAAATGTGCCCACGTACCTAGAGCAGTAAGCACTGTGCTTAAAGCAGAGGCTCAATAAATGAAAGTTATTAATTACTGTTATTAATTGTGAGGTCTGATTATTGTCACACCTTAAATCACCTGAGCAAGAAAGGAGTCATGTTACAGTATGAATTATAATAATGATGGAGATTAATCTTATTATAAATGATATCAGTAATAAAACTTCTGGTCAAGAATATTTTAGCAGTTCAAAATTTACTGACACTGTAAGGCCTGTCATGGGTCATATAGAATTAGATGTGCCAGCCTTGGGGGCAGGGGCCCTGGGTTTCATGTCCTAGATCTGCAAATTCACTGAATCACCTTGGGGAAGTAATTTTCTTTCTGTGAGCCTCAGTTCCCGTGGCTGTAAATGAGAGCTTACTCAACATAAGTTCTGAGGAGGATACTTCCAGAGCTGAAATTCTGGAGTTTTTTAAGTCAGACTCTGTTAAATTGAAAACATCTCTTAGGTGCATTTCCTCTTTCCACCACTAGGAGCAGTCAGGCAATCATCTCAGGCTAAGACCTGACTCCAAGGATCCCCTCTCTCTCAAACATAACCCACTTTAACTCTTATCTGTAGTGTTTCTTTGTCTTTCCCTCTCACCTAGACTATAAGTTCCCCAAGGGCAGGGATGATACCTTTTTTGGTTTTTGTCTGTATCTCCAGCATTAGAAGTCCAATCAATATATTTGATTAACTGATAATGTTAATTAAGAAATATTTTTATTAACTTAAGGCCAGTATGTCAGTCAGCTATCACCACAGTAATACTAGGGTATGAATAACCGCGGTACTCAGTGACTTAAAATAAGAGTTATTTACTCTCATACATCTGTGGGTTGGCTGGGGCTGGGCTGGGGTAACTCCACTCAGCTTCCTGTATTTCTCATCCTCCTCCTTAGGGCTAGCTTGGGCATATTCTCATGGTGATGGCCACTGCACAAGATGCCAAGCAGAAATATGCACGGTGTCTTGAGGTGTAGGCTGAGAACTGGAAACTATCTTTTCGATCTCATTTTGTTGGCCAGAGCACACCATATGGCCAGATTGAAAGTTAAGGGGTGGAGAAATATAATCTGCTTTCTTAGTGGAAGAAGCTTCAGAAGTTGCATGGCAAAGAGTCTGAATACAGAGAAGTGTAAAGAGTTGGGGCCATTAATGCACTGCCCACAAGCAGAAACAGAGTTCCATCATGCCACCATTCTGGGTCATCTTGGCTTGTCAGGTCCCAGGGGTTATATCCTATAATCACGAATACAATATTCTAGAACATTAGAGGAGACAAGATCAGAAGGCGATTTCAGTGTCTTACCAAACTCTAACCATGTCCTTCCTTTACTTTGAAGTTCCAGTTGTAAAGGAAGAAAGCAAGCAGAAATAATAATGTAATAATGTTAATCACCAACTTATATATAAAACTAGAAATTCTCAAAACATTCCTTCAAAGTATGTATTATCCTTATTTTACAGATGAGAGAATTGAGACAAGGAAATTATATGCCGTGCTCAATATAAATACAACTGGTAAGTACTGGAACTGGAATTCCAGCCTATGTATGTTTGACTCACAAGTCATCCCACTAGCTTGCCCTTTCAGTGGAGAAGCTCATGCAACAGATTCTAGTCTTGATATGTTTGCGGGTGTGTGGGGAAGAGAGAGGAACTTTCCTCTACACCCAAGCCAGAGGGCATTTATCGGATCCCTAGGCACAGTGTCTGCAATATAGTAGGTACACAAAAAAGTTTTCATGGAAGGGTAAAAGATGAAAGGGTGAAAGGAGGTAAGGGAGAGAGGAAGGGGAAGTCAGCAGAAGTGGAGAAAGTAAGAGAGGAAGAAGGAGGATATAAGTGAAAAGATACAAGGATGTTGATCTATATGGAAAAACCATGCCTTTCCATGATGGGCAGAGATGTGTGGATTCTGAGGGTCACTCATCCCTTGCCCCTACTGCTGCTGAGAACAATTGCCTCACGCATGCCTCCATTCCACAGTGTAGATGCTACAACCTGAGCCAGCCCCTGACTATCTTGCTGATCTTCCAATCTCTCCCTTGATCACTCAAGCCACACTTATTTTCTTGTTGTTGTTCAAATGCACGTGTACTCCAGATTCAAGACATCTGCATTTGTTCTGCCCTCTGCCTGAAGCACCCTGCCCCTATTTCATGGTCTGCTCCCTCATTTTGCCTGTTTAATCAGGATTTACCTGGCTCTCTCACCAGCAGAATCACCCATTCGATGCTCGAATCCCCCGTAGTCTACCACTTTCTATCCCTTTAGTCTGCTTTCTTCTTGTTTATAACACATATGTACTTGACATATTACATATTCTAATTTACATGTTTTTATTGGTCATCTTGCTCCACCAGGCTATAACTTCAGGAGGGCAAAGTACATCATCTCTCTCATTCACTCCTGTGTCTTGAGCATCCAGTACTGTGCCAGGCATATGGTAAGCACTCAATAAATATTTGAAGAATGAATACATGAATAATATATGCATGAAAAATGCTAACTGAATGAATGAATCCCCAAACCAAGAGCAGATGAATCATGTGCTTGAATCTAAATGTGGTGCAAGTGTCCCTTGTTTACAAAGTGAATTCAATGATGCCAGTTATTCACACTACAAAATGATTCTGCATTTTGCCAAAGGTTTTATTGGAAAGCTAATTAAAATAGCTACCTTGTTTAGTGCTTTTAAAAATATAATCCAATTTACAAAGTGGTGGTGTGCAGACAGCTTTTCTAGAACATATGAATTTCTTAAAATGAATTACAGGTATGCATAATGACAGTTCTGATTCTGATTTCTAATTCTTGTTTGATGTATGGACGAAGAAATTGGCTTAATAGAATGCCTCACAGAGGGCTATTTCAATGTTTGTATGTGCATACATTTACGTTACTTTTTAAACTTGTGAATAGGTGCATTAAAATATGTTTGTGCTCCTGGAGAACCACTGGAAGTATTTTCAAGATTGGTACCGGCTTGCTTTGCAAATAGTCTACAATTTAGACTACAGGATTTGAGAGCTCTGTGTTCCAGTTTTCATGAATGTTGAAACATTGACTATCAGTGCTGAGAAGGGAAGGCAGAAATGATCCTTAGCTGATGGAGAAGGCTTAAAAAAAATCTTTCTTTAGTGTCCTCAGCTCAAGATAGATGAACTTACAGAGCATAGACTATTTCAGTGCTTTATCTAGTGGTTGTGTGTTTCCCTTTCCCTATTCAGTTGCCTTTTTGGTGGCTAAGAGATAATAGTGATGTCTCCATAGAGCAAAGGTAGGTCAAAATGGAATGCAGTATTTTACACAGGTGGCCCAAGAGCTTGCGTCTTGGAAACAATATTCCAGAAAAGTCTCTCTATTCTAATTGACAGTCACTTTAGTTCTGGGTCTTGAGCCATGATTGATTCCCCATTGCAAAGAGTATTGTTCTGGGCATGGGTAGAATTAAAGAATAACACTTTTAATAGCTCTTCATTGAATGCCTATTAAGTACTTTAATTTCAGTCTTTACAACTGTTCTACAGAGCAAGTATTCTTATGCCCATTTTATAGGGAAGAACAGGGAAGCTCAGAAAATTGGTCAGCTTACTCAAATAGTTTGCTAATAAATGAATAATTAAATGTGACTTAATTGCTTAGAGCCTACATGGGAATATAACTAGGAACTAATCTATATGGGAGAGGTGGTAAGGAGAGGTGAGTGGAGGTCTCCTTAAAGGTGTGAATCAAAGCTGAGAATTAAAAGATGCAGACGGGCTAGTTAGGGTAAGTGTAGGGAGAGAACATGAACATTCATGGAAGAAATAGACTACATAAGGGCATTGAGGCAAGATGGAATTTGGAACTTTTGAGGAGCTAAAAAATATCTCTAAGACTGATGCTTAATGAGCTTTGTGGAAATACAGAGACAGATAACACAGGGCTTTGTAGGACAAGGAAAGAATCGTGAATCATATCTTGAATGCAATGGGCAGTTGTTGAATTTTTTTTTTTTTTCTTAAGCAGAAGTGATCTGATTGTATTTGTTGACGAAGAGCATAGTGGCTTCAAGTGGATGAGAGAAAGAAGGGATGCATGGATCTTTTAAAATTAATGTTTTCGTTTTCTTTGGATATATACCCAGGAGTGGAATTGCTAGATCATATGGTAGTCCTACTTTTAATATTTTGAGGAACCTCCATGCAGTTTTCCATAGTGGCTGCACCAATTTACATTCCCACCAACAGTGCATAGGGGTTCCCTTTTCTCCACATCCTTGCTAATAACACTTACGTCTTATCTATTTGTTGATAGTCATTCTGACAGATGTGAGGTGATACCTCATTTGCATTTCCCTGTTGATTAGTCATGTTGAGGGTCTTTTCATGTGCACCCCAGTGTTCACAGCATTATTATTTACCATAGTCAAGGTATGGAAGCAACCTAAGTGTCCATCAACAGATGAATGAATAAAGAAGATGTGAGATACACACACACACACACACACACACAAAATGGAATCCTGTATCATCATTCACATCATAAACGTTGTATTCCTGAAGACCCACAGTGGGAGATATGGGAGAGAAGGTCTCAAGAACATGATTCTTAGTAGCTTCTACTTCCTCTTGGAAGGTGTTGGGGGGAGCAGAGGATCCTTGGCATTCAGTTGGGCTCCACTGGAACCATGGACCTGAGTAAGAGTAGACTCTCGATTCCAGGTGGTGGATAACGTGTTGTTTTGGGCACAGATCTGCCTGGCCAGAGAAGGATGCTTGAGAATCTGGGATTTACACAGCTGTATCAGACTGTGCACAATGACTGGGCAGGAGGTCTCTCTTTTGGGGATGTCTTCATTACAGTGCCAGAGACAAGCGTGAGAGATCACATATAGAAGACGTTCATCCTGGTTCTCTGTGGTTCCTTGGATTGTCAGCAAGGTTAAGCACTTTATCAGGAAGGCCTTCTGTTAACTTGGTCTTGGTAAGCCAGAGGCCCTGCTTTACACCCTCGAGGCGGCGGCAACGCTGGTGGAAGATGTAGCAGGCCTCGTCCCTGTACAGCAGGTGCTCGTGAAGCGGGGTCAAGCGGCGGAACTTCGTGTGCGTCCAGCCGAGGTCCCAGGGTGGGAAGACTCACTGCGCCAGACCAGGCATAAAGTGCATCTTCCCCGCGTAGGTGATGGGCTCCAGTCCAGGAATCTCGTACACCCTGTCCGGGGGAGGAGGCTCGGGCTTCCACGTGGAGCGCATGCCCCACTCTTACGCCCCACGTCTTGGGGCCCCGCAGCTCCCAAGACCGAGACGCCTGGGACGAGCAAGTGCCAGCCTTGCTGGCCCCGATGCCAACGCCATACCGATCCGATCTCTTCAAGACCTACACCAGGACGCCGCCATCTTCCCGCGCGCAAGGCGTGCTGGGAACCCAACCTGCAGTTTTATGAAATCATTTTGGGCACTAGGCTGCTCTCCTTTCCTGTGCCCGCAGATATCCTCCTGGGTCAGGAAGACAGTGTCACCTGATGTTTAATTAGTTAAAAAGAGAAATCCCTCAGCTCTGAGCAGACTCTGACTTTGGACAAATACCTTCCTCTCTCTGAGATACTTCCTGTCTAAAATGAGGAGTTTGGCTGAAAGATTTCTACATTTCTGTTTCCCTCTGAAAGCCCATGGTTACTGATTACCTTCACTCCAGGCACAGTTTTTCAAAAGTATGTCCAAAGGATACATTTATATTGATTCTGTGTCAGTCAGAGTCCTGCCCTGAAACACAAGTGGTAGGACACACGGAGGGCATTCAGTTTACCCCAGAGGTCAGTGCGGAGGTCAGCCAGGTCCCCTGATGTTGCCACTCAGGGCCATTTGTCAACAATTCCTTGCTGTTCAAGGCCTCCAAAGATTTTTACCTGTCCACTTTCTTACCTAAAGTGTCCATACCATTGCTCATCTTATTTTCTCCTTCTCTGCTCCTATCAGGGGAGGGAGCAGGATTCCATGACACAGACGATGGACTTGGAAATTGAGCTGCCCAAGTTTGAATTCTGATTATGGCCCTTACTTGCTGTTGGCAGATACTTTACCTCTGTGATCCTCATTTTCCACATCTAATAACATCGGTACCTCCTTCAGAGAATTGCTGTAAGTTAGAAAGGTGACACATCGCAGTGCCTAGAATATAGTAAATACTCAGTGAATGTGTTTTTCTTCTCCTCTGCTCCTCACTCATCTCACTCCTACTTCTCATTAGCTTTCGTTTCTCAAAATTGAACTAAGGCATCAAACGTTTCAGAAAAGTATTTCCTGACCTTTCCCTTCCCACAGTCTTGTCTACAATTTGATTTTGCTACAGTGTATTATTATTATCCCCTATGTATTATTATATTATCCGCAATTCTTGTCTGTCCCACCACTGTCCCTCTGCAGGAGACATTTAGAGACCAATAATTACTGATACTTCATCACTGTCTCTCAAGCATACAGGCATACGGTAGGTGTTCAATAAATGTTTGCTAACGTTTACTGCCAAAGAGGATGTTTAAAGAAGGCATCCTCGAAGAGGGATGGTGACCAAAGAGGAGGGGAAAAAAAATCACGTATGTCAGGCCAGCTCCTCTAAAGAGATTTGGTATAGAATATGAAGGGAAAATAGAGTAAAAGCAGAAGCCATTAACTGGCCCAAATTACATTAGTAATTCTCTACTATGTGACATACAGTCATCATTTAGTCTTTAGTACATGCAATTCTTTTATATATATATATTTTTTAAATAAATTTATTCATTTATTTATTTATTTTTGGCTGCATTGGGTCTCTGTTGCTGTGCGCGGGCTCTCTCTCGTTGCAGTGAGCGGGGGCTACCCTTCGTTGCGGTGCGCGGGCTTCTCATTGAGGTGGCTTCTCTTTGTTGCGGAGCACGGGCTCTAGGTGCACAGGGCTCAGTAGTTGCGGCTCATGGGCTCAGTAGTTGTGGCACACAGGCTCAGTAGTTGTGGCTCACGGGCTCTAGAACACAGGCTCAGTAGTTGTGGCGCATGGGCTTAGTTGCTCCGTGGCATGTGGGGTCTTCCCAGACCAGGGCTCGAACCCGTGTCCCCTGCATTGGCAGGCAGATTCTTAACCACTATGCCACCAGGGAAGCCCCCCAGTACAAGCAATTCTTGACTGACTAAGAAAGGTTTATCAACAGAAGCAAAATTTATCATGTGTATTTACAGTCGATTTGCTCTCCTCCTATAGCTTTTCTTATATCTATGGAAGGGGAAAATGCACCCAGACAGTCTATTTTCTTTATGTCAGTTGAGTCACAGAAGCAAATGTTGGAAGATGTGCTATAAAATAATCAATCATCAGATAAGACTGTTTTGGATGTGGCAGATGTATAAAGTGAAGTAAGATTATTTTTCCAGCTAAAAGTTTGTGTAGTTACAAAAGATTCTGGTGGAACAAAT
This sequence comes from Grampus griseus, assembly GCF_964374135.1. Lineage (NCBI taxonomy): Eukaryota > Metazoa > Chordata > Mammalia > Artiodactyla > Delphinidae > Grampus > Grampus griseus. The sequence goes on from NC_139013.1 coordinate 37,720,923, forward strand.
AGATTTATCCAGATCAGCACTTGTAAGGAGGTATGATTTCAAAGCAGAAAGGCAGCTGAAAATAGCAGCTAGTGCTTTCCAGCCTTTTCCTCCTAACCCTATTTCTCACCCTCATGCCCAGCACCCAGTAATTGCTTTTCCACGATAAACATCTTTTACTTTCCTTTTACTTTCCACATTTTATTTGGCCAATGTCTGTTTTAAATATCATGTCACAAGTGAGCAGCAGTAGTAGCAGCAGCGTCCTAAGCAGTTACTAGAAAGGAGGTGCCTTCTCTGTATTATTGCTGAGTGTAATTACACTGATTTTGCTGATGAAGAAACTGTAATGCCAGGTGATAAGCTGTATGTCCAGGTTGGTACAGCTTAGAGCTTGGGTGTCTCCCTAGAGCTTTCTCATTCCAGTATGCGCTGGTATTTCTCAGATGTAAACTGACAAGCATTCAGTCTGCGGGGATGGTAACTTCCTATAAACTGGACATTTAACATCTCATAATGCATCTATATCCTGAAGCCAAGTGCATGGAAACCTATTCAACTCTGCCCGTGTTCAGAGGCCCATAGCATCATCCTCTTTGCATATATTCCTCCCCCTCCTTAGAACAAGTTTGCTCCTTTATGCTCTGGCTAATTCCAATTTATTCTTTGAAAATTCCATGCTCAGCTGTCCTATCCTCCAGAAATATTTTCCTGATACTCCTTGCCCATCTCTCTCCCCTGCTGCCAGTATGAACTTAGTATCCTTCCTTTGTGTTCTGTGCACCCCACCACGTGCCTAATTCCAAACGTCTTCCTTGACTTACAATGGGGTTATGTCTCCATAAACCCATCGTAACTTGAAAATATTGTTAAGTCGAAAATGTGTTTAATAACCTAACCTACAGAACATCATAACTGAGCCTAGCCTACCTTAAATGTGCTCAGAACACTTACATTAGCCTGAAGTTGGGTAAAATCAGTTAACACAAAGCTTATTCTATAATAAAGTGTTGAATGCCTCATGTAATTTACTGTGCTGAAAGTGAAAAACAGAGCGGTTGTCTGGGTACAGAATGGTTGTAGTGTATTCGTTGCTTACCTTTGTTTTTGAGTGGCTGACTGGGAGCCTCAGGCTCGCTGCCGTGCCCAGCACGAGGGATTATCAGACCATATATCACTAGCCCCAGAAAAGATCAAAATCCAAAATTCCAAGTACAGTTTCTACTGAACATGTATCACTTTTGCACCATTGTAAAGTTGAAACATCATAAGTCAGGAACAGTGTACAGTACTTGACCCATTATGTAAAAAAATGTTTTTCTCCCAGGGCTCTTATTTCTTTAAGGGCAGAGGCCATATTTTATACATCATTTAGGGATACATATTCCCAGATATATCAATATCTCTAGAACCTGTCGCAGACCTTGGCTGGCAAATAGACCATATTAATGCATGTGAAGATAAAATAAGAATAGGTAGCATTATAGTCATCTGATCCATGTAAGCAGTTTACATGTAGACTCATTTAAATCTCCTAACTTGCAGGTGAGATTAAAACTGTTAACAAGGATCCTTTCTAGTGAGAGAGAGAGAGAGGACAAGAAATATGCACACAGATACATGTGTGTATACGTATACATAAACACACATACACACTTACCTGTACAAACACATGCGCATCATAGAGCTGGGTGTTTTACTTAATCATGCACTTGATAAGTTTTCAACACAAAGAGATTGGCAACTTATTTAGCCACATTGTTAAACACACAGTGCAGATCACAGGTGGTTCTCTGCCCTCTGTGTTCTTCCATAGACGGTGTTAGAGTTTTCAGTCCTGGGCGTCACCCTGACAGTCAGGACATTGAAGAGCCCGGAATGTAAGCCACGTGGAGAAATGATCTGAGGCTGTATCGTGTGTAGAAGAGAATGCTCTGGGGGCACATGATCACTTTGTTCAAATATCTAAAGCACTGTCATGAAGAAGTGTGTTTGGATTCATCTTGCTTGGCCCCGGGGGGGTACGAAACTGGGACTGATGGATAGAAACTTCAGGGAGGGAGAGAAAATGCTGCTCAGTCTAAGGACAGATATCTGGCCCGAAAGGTCTCTGCCACTAGATCTTGTGCTCCTCAGAACAGAGGCTTTGGTTCACGTCAGGCACAGGAACTCAGACTGGCCGTCCCCCTGACAGGTATTATCATATTTCACAGGGGTCTTCTGCTGTGGGTAGGAGAAGATACTACAGGACCACCATGATCTCATCTAAATATAAATTTTAATAGAAATTGTAAAAAGTCTAGTTGGAGTACCATATGCCTCGGAAAGAACTGTATTTCTACTAATGGTAAAACTACTACTATACTCCTACTACCACCACTACTATGATTACTATTACTATTGATTTGCAGGGTAGCTACTGTGTAAAAGGTACATATTCCCTCTGCTAGACACTTTGCATGTTGCATGCACTATGTCATTTAACCTGCACAGCAATCCTGAATGGTCCGTGCTTTCAACCCCATTTTGCAGTTGTGGGGGACTGAAGCTCTGGGAGGTGAAACCCTCAGCTCCTGGTTGGCCAGATAATAACGCTCAAGCCCATGTATGTCTCACCACAAAATTAGTTACCTGTCTGTTTTACAGAGAGGGTGGGGGAGAAGAGAAGAGAGGAAAGGAGAGGCGAGGAGAGGAAATCAAAGGAGAGGAATAACATGTGATAATCCTAGGCTTAAATCAGATTTAATTTGGGAAAAAATGATACTCTGTTCCTGAAATGTTCTTTCTTGAGTACCTAGGTGTACACTGCTGGTTGTGTAAATTGCAGGTATCAAAGACAGATTGTTTAATTATTTCTATGAGGAATCCACTTGATTCTGTGGCCACTGCATCCTTCATAGGAAGAGCTGCCTCACAATTGCATGAGAACAGGTCAATTTATGTGTATGGCTCACACACATCTTCTCCAAAGGAGAAATCAAAAGGGACCTATGTAGGGTAAGTGGAAGAACTTGAATAGGAATTGGAAAATCAAAGTTGGTGAGAAGATTTGGAGATATTGTCAGTACATCAAGAATAATAAAATTAAAGATATCTGAAAACAAATGATTGTAAGCAATTTTAATAGAGATAGTCTCTTCCCCCAAGGGACTTAAAAACCCAAGTTGGATGAGCTGATTCAGATAATGATGCTAGCCTCAGTGGAATAATATATGGAAATATATAGGAAGTACACGCGCCTTCTTTTTGTTTACACACACGATGTTCTCTTTATGTGTCATACATTCTCCAGCCATCTTTCAAGACCTGCACCCCAACAAAGTCTTTATTCACTTCTCTGATTCCTGGTGTTTTCTCTCAAGATCCTGTAGATGTTAACCTCTGCATCACAAAATTCGATTCAGGATCATGTGCTGTCTTGTCCTACTGGATTTTTTCCCCTCTTGACTCTGTTTTCCTTTCCTGTGCAAGTGGCGAGAGATGCATATAGCAAGTTACAGTATCACTAGGGAAATGCCAGCTGGGGGTCTTAAGCAGCTTTACAGGGTATTCTAACTGTGAAGAATGCACTGAATCTGGGCAAAACAGAAGCACACAATCTCATTGTAAGGCAGGGAAGAAACATCATTCACCAGAATTTTCCTTAAGAGGGGCCCCATATGTGTTTTGAAGAAATGAATAATATGTGGTATGGGTGGTGAGCAGCAAGAAGACACTCAGTGTGGCTCCCAGATTGCCTTCTCAAGGACACTATAGCTCCAGGAGAATTTTTTGCTGTGACTGAGCACCTTGACTGGTGGAGAGATGAAAAATCGGGAGTCAGAGTCTAAATTGTACCAGGCTGCTACATCACACCACTTCAGGTGATACCACTGGCATCAAAGCTAGGAGGTGGCTGTGGAGCAGAGGAATGTCTAACGGAATTTTTTTTTTCTATATAGATGCAGTGTTAAGTCCTCATCTTTATTTTCCTGCCAAACACCTTCAGTCAGTTCTATCATGTTTGATAATGCTTTTAGGGTTCTTAAGAGTATTAAACAAAAAGAAAATGTAAACTATATGGAAATAGTAAATACTCAACATGTGCTTACTATCTTCTTATGGGAAAGCCAACTTATATCCACTATTCATAAGAAACTAAACACGTTAGTGAAGTTGGTAACAATGAAAAGTCTAAGAAGAGTGTGTGTGTGTGTGTGTGTGTGTGTGTGTGTGTGTGTGTGTGTGTGTGTGTGTGTGTGTGTGTGTGTGTGTGTGTTGGGAATTGCATGAAAAGACCTGTTATAATTAGGTTTTGGGGAGCCTCACAAAAGAAGGAGGAGAGCACAGGGATGGTCCACGTTGTCAGTGCTTCAGACACTGTGCACCACCCCTGCAATAGGATCAGCCCTGTCAAAGGAGAGGGGTCCATGTGGGCATGTCTGGTCTCTGTTTCAGCCCCCAAACATTGCTGGGACAGACACATTGTAAATCTGTCTGTCATTTCCTGCTCCTCTCTCTTTTGATAGCCGCACTTTTCTTCAAATATGTTAATATAAGCAGTTCTGCTACAGCCAAATCTTTCTGTTGCCTAAGAGTCATTTATCTCTTTGTGACGATCATACTTATCATTTATTTTATTTTAAGGCTTTTAATCTTGAGCTTGTTGTGTTTGTTGTTGCTGCTGTTTTGAGTTCTAGAGACAGGAGACTGGCAATTTATCAAAACCCCAACTACGGGTAACATTCCCAATGTGAAGTGTAAGTTTCTTAGGAAAGGAATCCTGCCTTCCTCATTGTCTGCATCCCCACCCAGAAGAGAAGCTCAGTAAACACTCAGATATTCCCTGGGGTCTGCCTGAAGGAAGAGTCTATATTCCATTTCACACATTTCTTACTCAAAAACCTTTGCCTCATTCTTTTTTTTTTTGCGGTACGCGGGCCTCTCTCTGTTGTGGCCTCTCCCGCCACGCAGCACAGGCTCCGGACGCGCAGGCTCAGCGGCCATGGCTCACGGGCCCAGCTGCTCCGTGGCATGTGGGATCTTCCCGGACCGGGGCACGAACCCGTGTCCCCTGCATCGGCAGGCGGACTCTCAACCACTGCGCCACCAGGGAAGCGCCTTGCCTTATTCTTAAAGTATATTATTGTTAGGTGCATTTTCTTGTGTTGCAGTAAATTAAAATTTGTAGGAACTTAATCTGTCTCTCTCCAAACACATTTGTAATGCTTGGTATTTTTTATCCTGTTGTTCTCTGGGTGTCATATATCATTATACTACGTAGCATTTCTTAAAGAGAAAACCTACGGAAAGTGTATTTAAAAAAAAAAATCCCTTATTAGTATGGCCTGTAGCAACTAAAGCTTGAAATTAGAATTAAGGATTGTGCATTTTGATGCAGGCGATCATATAGATACATTAACATTGTGGCAAAGGTTTTTCTTTGCAGGCACAAAGTCGTCATTAGGAAATATAATACTCATTTTTTTGCTTGATTAATTATAGCAGAGGCATAATAAAATATATATTGTGTGTTGGAGCATGCACCATTTGCAAAATTATAAGTCATGGATAAGCTGAGGTATGAATTCAAAGCATTCTGTAAGACACAGAGTAAGTATGAAATTTGCTTTTTGAAATACTTTTGGTAAAGAGAATGTATGCACTTAAAACATGAAGAAATATATCTTGAGAACGCAATTCAGTCTAAAATAGTCTAAGTTTTCTTCCCACCTTCTCAAATCTATGGCTTTCAATATGTGTAACTTTGGAGGATATTCTGATAATGATACATGATAACGAACCCATAACACACAGCATATAATATAAATGTAATGATAGCTAGCATTTTCTAATAATAGCAAGACTTCCAAAAAGTGCCAGGCATCAGGCTAAGTGTTCTCCATGGTTATCTGATTTAATCCTCACTATTCTGCCTAGTAGGTACTGGTGTATTATTATTATTATTATACAACTTTAATTCAATGAGATGCACCTATATTAGCTGTATAACTTCATAAGTTTTGGCAAATGTATATATTTGTGTATCTGGTACTCTAATCAAGAAAGGAATATTTCCATCACCCCAGAAGTAGATGCTATTTTTATCTCTAATTCCCAGATGAGAAAAAGTGGGCTCACTAGAGTTATATAATTTGCCCAATAAATAGGCCAGTAATAAATAGCAGAGTTGGTAGCCAAATCCATGCTCTTCCTTATACTGTACCAGAATACCCAAGGCTTAGCTCCAACATATGTGGACTTTCGTGTGTGTGTGTTTCAATCATGGTAGGGTTTGGAGAGGAAGCAGGAAGCTGACATCTAACAGTATTTTTTTTAAAGTGCTAATCATTAGACTATCCTAGCTGTGTAAAGACAGAGATTCACGCTCCATCCTTGATTTAGTAGACTGACATCTGGGCCTAAAACCTGTATTTTTTTGTACGCTCCCTACGTGATCCTGATACCTTGTATTTATCAGGATAGTCTATGTAATGCTGTGGTAACAAATTAAACATGAAATATCAGAAACATATCACATTAAATTTTATTCTTACTCAACAAATCCACTGCTTGGATGACTCTCTAAAGAAGATGTCCTCTTTTTTTATTTTTTCCTTTATTTTTTCGAGCTTTACTGAGATATAATTGATGTGTAACAGTGTGTAATTTTTAGGTGTACAACATGTTGATTGATACACTTAGGTTTTGCAATGAGATTATCACCAGAGGTTAGCTAACGTCTCCATCATGTCACATAATTAATTTCCATTCCTTTTTTGTGGTGAGAACATTTAAGATCTACTCTCTTAGCAACTTTCAAATACATAATACAGTATTATTAACTCTAATCACCCTGCTGTACATTAGATCCTCAGAACTTACTCATCTTTGAACTGGAAGTCTGTTTTCTTTGACCAGCATCTCCCCATTTCCCCCCAGTCTCTGGTAACCACCGTTGCACTTTCTATTTCTATGAGTTTGGCTTTTTTAGATTCCAAGAGGATGTAGAAAAAAGGAAACCCTTGTGCACTGTTAGTTGGAATGTAAATTGGTACAGCCACTTTGGAAACGAGTATGGAAGTTCCTCAAAAAATTAATAATAGAACTACCATATGATCCAGCAATCCCACTTCTGGGTGTATATCCAAAGGAAATGAAAACAGAATCTTGAAGAGATGTTTGCATGCCCCATGTTAATTGCAGCATTATTTACAATAGCCAAGATATGGCAACAATTTAAGTGTCCATCAGTGGATGGAAGGTTAAAGAAGATGTGGTACATACATACGATGCAATATTATTCACAAGGTGTCGTCTTTGCAGAAACATCCAAGATACTCCTTCTTTGACTCTGCCATTTATGTTCTTGCAAGAGGCAAAGAGAAGAGCTGAAGGGTCATGCAGTAGTAGTTCTTAAATCTTTGACAAATCCCTTGGTCAGACCTCACCCCATGGCCCTCTTGGTAGGGAGCTGAGAAACGAGGAGTGGGACATAGGTTTGGGGAGGAGAGTGAATGTCTTTACCACAGTCAGGTTTTGAGAATCATTTACCTCTAACTTTCTTTCCTTCTCTGGAAGTTTGTGGCTATGATGTAGTATAGATAGATTTAGTCTTCTGTTTTTGTAGGAAGTAATGCCCTTATTGTGACAACTCCACCGTGGCACGGGGTGCTTGTTCTTGTTTTCTCTTCGACTATTGTGCGCATGAAAAAATGTGAACCTATTGAATTGCTGCTGACAGTCCTGCCACCAGTTCCCTTTGTTGCTCTTTAATTCTTTCAGGATAGCATTATTTAAGTTGTTCCTAGCCAGATGGTTTGTATTCCCAGATAGATGCCAACTTAATGCTTGCTGATACTTAGTACGCAAAGGTTTTAAGGTTCTAGCCTCTAGAGGTTATGAGGCAAAGCGAGTCAGACTGCCTAGCTTCTGCTCCAAGCTCCATCATTTACTAGGTATGTGAGTTAGGTAAGTGACTTAACCTCTCTGAACCCAATTTCCTCTTGAGTAAAATGGGGGTAATTATAATTTCTACCTCATGGGACCGTCGTATGTATTAAAAATGATAATCCACGTAAGTGCTTACTTAGCACAGGAGCTGGCATATGGGGAACAACCAATAAACTTTATTTATACAAAGTTTATAGAGTAAACCTTGTTTACTCTATAATGGGATGTCCTTAAGACCACTGATCTGCCAATATCTAATAAAAAGAAACGCCTGTGCATTGTCTCACTCAGTGAAATGGATTTCGCCATTATTATGCTGAGAGAGAAGCCTTTTCCCATGCCTTCAAATTAATCAATTTCATTTCCCTACCTTTTTGTAAAGCCAGCTTTGACCCTGTCTTTCAACTCTAAATGATGATTTTATGAAAGTTAAAAGGAAATCAGCAAAATGGTACTTTTCTGTCAATGAAAAGTCTATCAGCCAAAAAAGGGTTGTGAACAATAACTCACATTTCTCCTACTCTCTCCTCCATGAATCTGTTTGTTATCTAGCAACAGGAGGATGTTAAATCACCCAGTGTAAACTTCCTTTCCCCCGAGTAGCAAGTGCGCTATTTTCAACTTTCTGTTGTGACACCATTTTTGAGGTTGTGTCAGCGTGCCTCTTATCAATTTACCTTTTCACAAGCTGTGTGCATGTACTTCGAGTTTATTGAGATCTCTTCCCCAAGACTGTCTGGGCATTTCTCTGGATGTCCAAGTCGGATCTGTGCTTGAAAATGTGCTTTCTTACTCAAATACGAACATAATACAGCCTCCGCCTACCTAAAAGACTCGTATATTGGCACATAAGTATATAGTAGCACATTCAGCATATATTCCTGGACATTCTCAAGTAATATCTGTTTAGCTGTGTTTAACTGATCACTTACAAAACCAATTTGGCCATGAAAAATTTATTTTCACAAAAAGGGGTGTTTCAAAGAATGATATATTTGGCAGGATCATGGGCAAGATTGATGATGACTTAAGCTATAGAACTTGGCCTGTTTCTCAGTTTAGAAAGATAATAATAAAGAAGCTATTGCTTGGTCTGATCTGACTTTATAAAGCCAGTGGGGACCATAAGCACCTAATTCTAATCTGCTCCCCAGGGCTGGGACTAGGGCGAGGAAAGGGAGGCTCTTGTCATGGGTGTCACGCCATTTATGAAGGTACCAAAAAGGTCACTAATTCAGATAATATTTTAATGCAGTATTTAAAAAAATGCAAAACATCCATGATGAACAAAATGACAAATTTTAAATAAAGGCAAGATCAATATTACTAATGTTTTTCTTTTGCTTTTGGTGCTAATACGGCTCTGTACAGTAGTTACTGTTATTGTCTCTACATAAAATTTTGATAGTTTGTCTACCATGGATTTTTTGTATGAATTTTGGTATTTTAAAGAGTGCATTGAAATACTGTGGGCCTTGATTGCTGAGTTTTTTGGAGCCCTTTTGACTTTATGCCCAAGGCAAGTGCCTCATCACCTCACTCCACTACCAGCTCCAATGTTTGATCCCTACCCAGACCACCTGGGGAGGGAAGAGCAAACTCATTTTATCTTGTGCTGAGGTTCTGCATAAAGTCAGCATTAAGAAGGGATGGAACATCCATGTACACAGCAGCATTAATTACAATAGGCAGAAGATGAAAGCAACCTGCATGTCTATCAACTGATGAATGGATAAGCAGAATGTCATATATACACACAGTGGAACATTATTCAGCTTTAAAAAGGAAGGGGATTCTGACACATGCTATAACACAGAGGACACTTGAGCACATTATATTGAGTAAAATAATCAGTCACAAAAAAGACAAATACTGTGTGATTTCATTTCCGTGCAGTATCAAGGGTAGTCAAACTCACAGAAACAGAAGCTAAGAATGGTAATTGCTGGCACTGGGGAGAGAGAAATTGGAAGTTGTTATTTAATGGCTATAGAGTTTCAGTTTTGCAAGATGAAAAAGTTCTGGGGATTGATTGGGCAACAGTACTGATCTGTGCACCTAAAAATGGTTAAGATGGTAAATTTAATATTATGTGTATTTTATCACAATTGAACATTTAAACAAAAGAAGGAAGAAATGGCAAAGATCAGGGACAGAGAAGCACATCATCAGAAGCAGAACTTGAGAGTGGAGACAAGGAACCATAATGCCAGGAAAGGGAGGAGAGAAACTAGAGCTTGGGCGAGTGGCCTGGGTGAACATAGCCGCAGAGCTTCTGTCTGCTGTTGGAAACAGGTGCCTCAAACAGATGCATCAGAACACGTTCGCTTCAGGTGTCTTTTCTGGCTCTGCTTCTTCTTTGGCTACTTTCTTGGTAAAAAAGTCTTGAAATGTAAGGTATGTTTTGATTAGAGATCCTGTCTGTTAATGTACCCCTTCACAGTGCTGATGGACTGGCTGCGATGGGCAGTGCATTTTGGATGCTTTTACAGAGTAGCTAAAACTTATTTTTCTAATAACTCTTTCATCAGCAGCATCTAGTTTTTCCATTAGGAAAACTAAAATAGCTTGTGGAATTGCTTTTTGTCCTTGTACAATAACAGACACTGCAGCGAGCTCGTCGCTTTGGGATATACGTAGAATATGATGTAGATACAATGAGAAAAAAAAAATTCTCTTCACTCCACACCCTTTTGGCAGAAGGGCATTTGTTGACATCTCCTTCAAGTTTCCAGGTCAGAGAGCATCTTCCCTTGTGTGAACAGAAAAGAGATAATTTATAACAACATATGCTGAAATAATGGACTGTGATCTCTTTGAGGGCAAATAACACCTATAGATAATTTTGATAACTCACAAAGAACCTTGGCCATACTTAGCATGGCTCTTTGTGTGTGTGTTTTGGTTTGCTTTACATTTTTTTCACCTGGATGCTCTAGATGCTTCTTTTTTGTTACTGAAGTGGGGAGACACTCTAGACGCTTCTTTTATTGTAGGGGTCGGTTGTCAGGTTAGGCTAAAATTAAACTGTGATAATAAATGCCCCCAATCCTAGTGACTCAGAAAATGGAGGTTCTGCTTTCTCGGATGCTGCATGTCCGTGGAGGGTCAGCTATAGCTCTGTTCTCTGTCATCTTTAGTCTGGGACCCAGGCTAATAGAGCAGTCTTCCTTTGGCTGTCATTACCTAGAGTACAACAAGGCGTGACGGACAAAGCTTCTGCTCAGAAGTGACACATCGCTTGGTCCATGTTTCATTGGCCAAAGCAATTCACTTGGTCCTTAGAGTTTAACAGTGTAAGTCTGTAAAATCTTCCTTTAGGGAGGACCCCTGTAGCAACAACAACAACAGCAAAAGAATAATCTACAGTTGGTTGAACAAAGGGAAAGAGAGCCAACAACTCTATAATTTTCCAAGAACTTTTATATACTGTTCTCATTCAGTTGTCATTCAGTTTTGACCACAACCCTATGAGTTCCCGCTACTGTTCCGATAGGTGAAGAAGCTGAGTTCAGGTTGACTCAGAAACCTGTCTAAGGTCACAGAGTTAGAGCTGGTGTTCGAATCCACACCCAACTAACTCAAAGGCCATGTTCTTCCCAGGACAACATAGTGATGTCCACACTGGTGTGTGGACAAAGTGAGGCCTAAAACCCTATTGTGAAAACCATTTTTTCAATAATACAACCCAATATGAATACTCATATTAATTGATTAGGCAGGTGAAAAGCATAGCATGTAAAGATTGGTGGAAAAGATTAAAGTTCTGGAAGCAGAGTGGTACTAAAAATAGCCAAGTTACTCCACGTCATGCATTTTCCATATGAAAAAGCGTGAGCCTCACTGACCATCAAGATAAGGGTGATCCAACTCCTTTGAGAAAACTAATTTTAAAAAATCACTGTATTTCTGGAGCATTGGAAACAGGACTAAGACATGTATTTCTAGTAATGGCTAGGATTGGAGAATTGATAAGAATAAATACATTAATAATACAAGAAAAGAGTTTACCAAGGCTATACGTTCACATCAGCGTAAAGTCAAGGCTGGCCAAGGAAATCCAGTATTGGAGTATGAGTAGGTTTAACCCTTCTGGGAGGCTATGTAAACAATCTTTCAAGTCTCAGAGAACTCATCACCCTCCCACCCGTTCTGTTTTCACCCGATCCTAAGGACATTATTTGAAATAGTAGAAAATTATTTGGTAAAAATGTTTATTATCCTGCTAATAAGAAGAGTGAAATAAAAAATGGAGAGAACCTAAATGTCCAGTAATGGGCAGATGGATAAGTAAAATCTGCCTCACCTCTTTGAAGAAAGGTTACCTCACCATTGAAAGACTCATATATGAAAAGTTTAATGTGTGAAATGGTTTGCTTTTCATGTTAAGTGAAACAATTAGAATATAAAATGGAATGAATATATATATATATATATATGTAAGATATCCACTCTATAAGACAAAAGAATAGAAAAGCAAACAAGGTATGTGTATACGTAGGAAAAGATAAGAAGGAAAGATACACAAATGCTAAATCTACTCACATGTGACGTTAGTATTTGTGTATATAGTCTGTATGACCATAGATGATTAGTACATTTATTTGTTTATTCTTCCAGTGGGCATTTATGGAGAGGTTATAACTTTGTAGACACAGTTCCATGCACAGTAGTGAATAAAGTTGACCAAACTGCTGTTTCGTGCTGCTTATATTATAAAGAGGGGAGGGTGTATGAGAAAGAAACAAACGTATAGTATGTTAGATGATCAAACTCCTTTGGAGAAAACGAACTAGAATAAGGGGCTAGAGGGCTATTGGGGTTATTTTATATGGGTTGGTCTTAGAAGCCTCATAGAAAAGATGATGTTTGACTAGAAGTCTGAAGGAAGTGGGGCAGCTATCCAGGTAGGTAACTGGAGACAAGCAGAGAGAACCCTAGATACAAAGGCCCTGGAGGTACTTGGAGTCTTCAGGGAGAAAAGGAAGCAAATGTGACCTGAAAGAAGTGAGGGAGTCCATTCTCTACATCTGCATCTTTATTCCTGTCCTGCCCCTAGGTTCTTCAGAACCTTTTTTTTTAGATTCTATGTATATGTGTTAGCAAACAACTCAATTTTATTTCTTTTTATGGCTGAGTAATAGAGAAGGGGAAGCTGGGGTGAAGTGAGAGAGTGGTATGGACATATATATACAAGTGGCATAGCACAGGGAGATCAGCTCGGTGCTTTGTGTCCCCCTAAAGGGGTGGGATAGGGAGGGTGGGAGGGAGACGCAAGAGGGTGGAGATATGGGGATATATATATGTATAGCTGATTCACTGTGTTATACAGCAGAAACGAACTCACCATTGTAAAGCAATTATGCTCCAATAAAGATGTAAAATAAATAAATAAATAAAGTTAAGGAATATTACATGATAAAAATATGAAAAGAATTATATAATAAACATAATCTTTGAACCCTGCAAAAAAAAAAAGGGAGGGGGGTAAGTCGTAGGAGAGGAGGTCACGGGGTGGGTTGGTGGCAGGGGAGTCACGTCAGCCTTGTAGGCAATTTTCAGGACTCTGGCTTTTTTACTGAAAAAGATAAAAAGCATTTGGAGGATTCTGCGCTAAGGTGTGGCATGATCGATCTTAAAACGGTCATTTGGGCTGCTGTGAGGGGAAGAGATTGGGAGCAGCATTGGCAATACAGAATCAGGTAAGAAATTAGTAGCTTGGACTCGAAGATCACAGCAGGGAACATGAAGAATGCTTGGATTCAAAATATTTCAGGGATGGGGCTTCCCTGGTGGCGTAGTGGTTAAGAATCTGCCTGCCAATACAGGGGACATGGGTTCGAGCCCTGGTCCGGAAAGATCCCACATGCCGCGGGGCAGCTAAGCCTGTGTGCCACAACTACTGAGCCTGCGCTCTAGAGACCGCGAGCCACAACTACTGAAGCCTGTGTGCCTAGAGCCTGTGCTCCGCAACGAGAGAAGCCATGCAATGAGAAGCCCACACACGGCAACGAAGAGTAGCCCCCTCTTGCCGCAAGTAGAGAAAGACCGCGCATAGCAACGAAGACCCAATGCAGCCAATAAATAAATAAATTAATTAATTATTTTAAAAAAGGGGGGCTTCCCTGGTGGCGCAGTGGTTGAGAATCTGCCTGCCAATGCAGGGGACACGGGTTCGAGCCCTGGTCTGGAAAGATCCCACATACCGCGGAGCAACTGAGCCCGTGAGCCACAATTACTGACCCTGCACGTCTGGAGCCTGTGTTCCGCAACAAGAGAGGCTGCGACAGTGAGAGGCCCACGCACCGCGATGAAGAGTGGCCCCCGCTTGCCGCAACTAGAGAAAGCCCTCACACAGAAACGAAGACCCAGCACAGCCATAAATAAATAAATAAATTTAAAATATTTCAGGGATGGATCTGTCGGTGTTTGCTTATGAATTTGAAATGGGGTGTGAGGAGAGAAGAGGACTCGGCCCTGACACCCAGGTTTGTGCACTGAGATAAAGATAGATAAAGATAGTAAGATAAAGTTGCCATTTACCAAGAGAAAACTGTAGAAGGAACCAATTTCATGGTGGGATGGGAAAAAATGAGGAATTTGGCTTGGGATGGAATACTTTGGAGATGTTTAATCAAATAAGCAGATAAACACATTAGTTCAACATTCAAAGGGTTGAATGAGATAACCTAGGTATTAGGTAGAGCTAGATAAATAAAAGGAGGAGTCGGCCCTGGGATTCTTCACTATTTAAAGTGGGGGAAAATGAGGGAAAACACGAAAAAGAAACTGACAGGTGATGACCAGTGATGTAAGAAGAGAACCGAGTGGTGTCCCAGAAGCCAAGTTATGTAGTTATTTATTAAAAAAATCCTTTATTGAAGTATAGTTGATTTACAATGTTGTGTTAGTTTCAGGTGTACAGCAAAGTGATTCAGTTATATATATATATATATACACACACATAAATATATATATACACACACATATATATATATATATATATTCTTTTTCAGATTCTTTTCCCTTGTAGGTTATTACAAAATGTTGAGTATAGTTCCCTGTGCTATTCAGTAGATCCATGTTGGTTATCTGTTTTATATATAGTAGTATGTATCTGTTAATTCCAAACTCCTAATTTATCCCTCCCTCCCCTTTCCCCTTTGGTAACCATAAGTTTGTTCTCTGTGTCTATGAGTCTATTTCTATTTTGTATATAAGTTCACTTGTATCTTTTTTTTAGATTCCATGTATAACTGATATCATTTGATATTTGTGTTTCTCTGTCTGACTTAATTTACCTAGTATGATAATCTCTAGGGCCATCCATGTTGCTGATGGCATTATTTTATTCTTTTTTATGGCTGAGTAATATTCCATTGTATTCCTGTGTGTGTGTGTGTGTGTATACACCACATCTTCTATCCATTCATCTGTTGATGGACATTTAGGTTGCTTTCATGTCTTGGCTTTTGTAAATAGTGCTGCAGTGAACATTGGGGTACATGTATCGTTTTGAATTACGGTTTTTCTCTAAAACCAAGTTATGCATTTAAAGATGAAGGGAGTTTATGTCAATTGCTGCTGATGTGATAAGTGCAGTGAGGATTAATAAATGACCATTGTATTAGGTGACAGAAATAATTGACAGGAGTGGTTCCAGGGGCATGGTCACACTAAAAACTTAATTGGAATGGGTACAAGGAAGGGGAAAAGTCAAGACAGTGAATGTACATCTTGTTCTAGGAGTTCTCCTGTAAAGGAGAACATAGATATTAGGCAATAGTTTAAGGCGGTTCTGGGATAAAGGGAGAGCTTTTGGTGACGTGGGAAATATTACAGTGATTTTGTATGATGACAATGCAGTCAATAGGGGAAACATGATAATGCAAAAAAGAGAGAAGATAACAGCAAAAGAGAGATCCTTGGCTAGGTCAGAGAGGGCCCAGGGCGCACTGGAGAAAGTGGCCTGCAAAGCATGGTGAGTTCACTCATCATAACAGGAGCAAAGACACACCTTTGCAGATAATGATAGAGACGTTAGTATATTTGCTGATGGGAGCAGGTGGAACTTCTTTTCTGAATATTGTTTCCATTTTCTCAGTGAATCAAGAGAAATTACGTTCTTTCCCCAAGTCACATAGCAATAAATCATATAGCTGTCTGGATCCCAGATTCCAAACTGTGTTCTCTCCATGACACCACAATGGTATTACCTAACCTTCTTCAGGGTAAGGAGCTAAAACTTACCTACATTTTAGACATCCTTATTTAGCATTAATATTCTGAAGAGGGGTCTTTGTTTAATTACCAAAGCTCGTATTGGAACCATTTTTATCAGCCAAAGGCATCCATTGAACTTTTCCACTTATACAATAATAATCCCTTAGCTGATTTCCTACAGTTTCCAAAGCTCAAGAATAATAATAATAATAACCTGTTCTCCATAGCAAGATTACGAGGTCAGTATTAGTAGCACCACTTTGCAAATTTGTAAGTTAAGGCTCAGCAGGATTAAGAAACCTTATCGTCCTTGAGCCTTTCACTCCTAGAATGGTTCTTAGGACTCACTAAATATTTGGTGGATGGAAGGAGATCACTTGTCTTGTGAATTTCATTGCTTAGCTGGTTTTCAGTTGAGTTGCAACAAACAGAAAACCCATCTGAAAGTGGCTTAAATGATACTACTGCTATTTCAAGACCAAGACAGTTTAATTCAGTGACTCAACATCACTCCAGTGGATCAGGTTTCCAACAGCTTCACATTTTGCCACCCTTAATTTAGCTTGTCCAAATAAGGCAGCTTGGCACATGCAGCTGGCATTCTCTAGAGGCTGAACTAAGGGAACATTTCTGTCCTGTGTCTCTTTAAGATCAAAGAAAGCTTTTCCAGAAGCTCTCCCAGAGCCTTACTGTAGGTGTATATAGAGTTTGTACCTACATACACCAAATCTTTCAATTAGCAAGGTAAATGAGACCACCATAATATGACCTTAGACCAAGAAAGATTCAGATCATGAAGTTGAGGTGGGCTTAGTCTCCCTGGTGACATTGCCATTTCGAGGATAATAAAGACAAGACCAAGGTGATCAAGGAAGAAGGGAAATGGGATGTCTGCAGGTTGGCAGCCAGCCTTCTCTCGTGTCCAAGTGGAAGAGTTGGGATTTGAACCCAGATTTGACTGATTCAACTGTCCAGTTTTCTGTCCTTGAGAAATTACTTATCATTTTTTTTCTCTTTTCCTTCTTCTCTTCCTCCTTCACCTCGTTTCTTCTCTGTCTTTTTCTCCTCCTCCTTTTTCTCTGTCATTCCTCTCCTTCTCCGCTCTCCCCCTCCAGTCCACTTTTGCTCTGAGTATTCCAACAGCCAGTGCTAAATAGGTAACTAAATCCCTCACATAACACCTTAAATTATCCTATAAATGGCCAGATTCTTAAAAAAAAAAGATGGTCCTGAGCACAGTATAGTTGCCTAGCATTAGTCTAGGGTCATCTCTTGGTTTTTTGATCTTGGACATTGCTGGTCTTGGTTGCAAATTATTTTATCAAGTCATTAAAGAATAGACCTTATACTGATATGATTACATGTGAAACTTAAAATCAGATTTGCGGAGGTCAAGGAATCAATTACCAACCCCATTATTTATCTGGTAATGATTCTGCATCAGTGAGACAATGAGTGACCTGGTCAAGGTCAGGTCAAGTTGTTTTGTTTTTTAAAATTAAAATCTTTTGAATGGGAACCATTCTGTATACATAAACTAAAGGATTTAAATGGCCTCAGGCTCTATCTGATGGGTCCCTCCCTCATCTTGCTACTTCTCTGACCTCACCTCCTACCACCTGTTCTTGGTGTTTCTTTTACACAGTTCATACAGCCATGCTTCATGGCCTTTGCAATAACTGATCTGGAATTAGTACCACCTCAGTTTGAAGCCTTCCTTGATTACCATTTATAAATTAGCTCTCCTGCCTTCTAAATACTTACATTCCCTATTCTACTTTCTGGGTTATTTTTCTCCATAAGGACTTTACAGCACCAGACACACTATCTATTTATAAAGTTGTATTTGTCTTTCTTCCCCCTCCAGAAAGTAAACTCCAAGACTGCGGTGTTTTTTTCTATTTTATTCCTTGTTATATCCCAATTACCCAGAACAGTGTCTAGACTGTGGTAGAAAATCAGTGCTTCAGGAATAAATAAGTAAATTGTAATCCTTATTGTCAAGAAGCTCCCTGTTAATTGGGAAAGGCATGCAAACCAGTCAAACGGATGACCAGCCAACTAACTGACCAACCCAGCAGCCATCCAACCATCCACCAAATGGGTCCCACTGCTTGAGACTTAAGAACATCCTGCAAAGCTCGGCTGCCTGAGATCCCTTCCAGCTCCACCAGTTCAGCCTGATGTTTCAGGGAGGATTATTAAACTCTCTAATCCTCAATTTTCCCATCAGCGAATGGATTATTTTTGAGGAATTAGGTAATCTCTGTAAAATCCTTGACACAGTGCCTGACATAGAATAAGTGCTCAGCACGTGTGCAGTTTTATTATATATAAATATAAAAAAAGAGCTAGATTCTATGGGGGCACAGTTGAGCTCTACTTGGGCAGTTCAGGAAAACGAGGAGGATATGAACCTAAAACTCAGGTGCTATGTAGAAATGTATGCCTCATTTGAAAAAGGGTGAGAGTATGGTAGGTTTTTAGTCTCTTAAAACTTTTTAGTATAGGGAGACACACAGTTATTCCTTTACGTCTGATCATCAATCCATGTTAAACTTGGAGTGATTGGTATAGGAACAGAATCACTTCCCAGGTGGTAAAGAACTGGCAAGTAGAATACGCCTAAAGAAGCACATTTTGTTTTATTTTTTACTAAAATTTTCTTCTTGTTTCACATGCTAGAAGGCAGAAACGGGGAAGTTCAGAATTATAATTCAACCTCATATTATGTAATCAAATATAGCTGTTACCTTTGTCGTCACATATTATGAAGGTGATTTCTGTAATATCAAAATTTCGATACCATTTTAATGTCTTTTTTTGCTTTCAAAGTAGAAGACATGATGCTTTCTTCTGCTTAGTTGTACGTGCATAAGATAGAGACTATTAGATCATGGTTTGCACGGAGTAGGTGCACAAAGAACATTAGAGTTCAGAACTATAAACTGCATGGTGATTTGTTTTTGCCAGTAATACGCAACTTGCGTCAAGGGAAGAAAAAAACTCACATTATTTCACTGAATAACAATTATCTAGGAAATGTTGAGTTGTTATTATGCTGTGTTAGTTCTACTTGCCTTCATGTTAAATGATGAAAGCTGAATTAAAAGGTGACATTTGGGCTATTTCCTAAAAAACAGTGATTTCTCAGTCTTTAAATACATTTCCTTAGCTTGTGTTTTCACTAGGCAACTTCACTACTTTAATGTTATTTAAAATTAAATGTGTTCTTTGGTTCTGCAGTGATTAGCAACTTAATAAGTTTATAAATCATAATTAACTACTACTGTCTGTTCTATTACCCTTTTGAATTGCCTTTTTTTTTAACTTTTTTGTTTTTTTCTTTTCCCATGTAATTTGCCACATGTGTAATTTATTTCAAAGATGGGTAGACCTCATTTGCAAGAGGTGGGGGGTTGGCTTTGCTGGAAATGTGTGACCATATCATGTGAGTGGGTGGGTGCATATGCTTGCACACATGTGTAAACATACATGTTTGTGTAAATGCTTAATTGACTTACAGGGAGCATCATTTTTTTAAAGATTCTCCTCTACTTTGCTGGGTGCAGTATCTGTAATGTTGATTCCAGAATTCCATCAGGGACTTCTTATTTCTGTACAATAAAAGGAAGTCAAAGTATAATGAATTTTCAGACACTTCAGCAAAGCTTTAAAATGTTGAAAGAGAAAGTCAAAGGTCTCAATCATTAGGATTCTACTTAGGAAATGTGGGTGAGTATCATTAGAATGCGAACTACAGGGGCCAGAAAGGATCCCTGCCAGTGCCTCTTCATTGTATCCCATCACACAGATATTTCCTAGTGGCTTATCTAGAAAGAGCTCTGATTTTACCAAGAGGGGATGCAGGGGCAAGCGGTTATAATGAACAGGTCATAGGCCTAAGTGTACTAAAATATTTGCAAGTCCTTTCCCTTCCTCTGGCAAACTCCACCCTCACAAGCATTCTTGTCCATCTGTATGCCAACTTATACACATGCTTGTCCATGTTGTTCTTACACCTAAGACATTTATATTTTCTTCCTAAACCCCTACCTTTCTCTCTTCTGGTCGTTACAGGTTTGCTTTTTTTTTTTTTCTTTCTTTTCATTCTTGTTGAAATCATTTAAGTTTTATACTGATGCCAAAACAATTTAACAGTGATTTATATTGTACAATATATGTAGTTGATCTCAGGCATTCTTTACAGTTGTCTCATGTTTTCCACAAGTATTATTTTTCCCTCTGTAAGATGTGAGGACAGATGCTGCTTATGTCCTCTGACCTTTTCTCCACTCTCAAATGTATGGGGATGAGTTGTTGATACATCTTACACTCATTTCTTGGTTTATTTTGCAACCTTCTCTGAGGCATGTCAATTGCATGAGACCATCTTCTACAGTGGCTTTTTAATTGATGCCACTATAAATTCACAGGATCTAGCACTTTCTTTGCCCCTGAATTGCTGAAAG
Organism: Grampus griseus; assembly: GCF_964374135.1. NCBI lineage: Eukaryota > Metazoa > Chordata > Mammalia > Artiodactyla > Delphinidae > Grampus > Grampus griseus. The sequence goes on from NC_139013.1 coordinate 37,741,529, forward strand.
GAACATTTCCCACCTCTGGATGTCCAGGCCAGGTTAGCACCTGGAGCAGCTCCATCAGTGTCCACATTCACAGATCAGGATCTTTTAAGAAAATACACTCTGATAACCCTCTTCACTGTCAGGGAACTCCACCAGATTTTAACTTCCACCTTTGTTCTCTGGTCTAGTGTATTTGGTTTCCATCCTAGTAGCTCTCCATGTAGATAGTGATCTTCATAGATACTCTTACTAAACTGAGAATTTACTTGAATGTTGTCCCAAACTTTTCGACTCCACATTTCCCTTGAGATGCTGGGCCCCTTCTTGTCTACATATCATACAGTGGGTCTATGATTTAAGCCCTGATGATACCAATCATTAAAATGATTCACAATTAAAATTTTATGCAAAGCAGGAGTAATTCAACCTTCTAGACTGGGGGGGAACTCTAGATAAATGTTGTTAAATAGATGAAAGGGAAAGAACACAAATCCAACACTTCTCAAGAAAATCCTTTCTTCTGAGGTAGTCAGTTATGCTAACACTGATGTAGAGAGTACTGGGTTATAGTACTGCCGCTCTCACAAACCTTAACTGAGAAATATTGAATATGTCTCTTCCTTTCTTTGAGATTTAATTTTCACATTTTTTAAAAAAGGAAATGCGTTGTTGCTCTTGTTGTTATTGTTTTAACACTTCCTAGCTCTTACGTTACATGGAGGACCTGCTATGTTACGTTACTAAGGTGTGGTACAGGAAGGGAAAGAATTTGTTAACATTTTTACAGTCTACCACACAACAACTCAGGGTTGATGTGAGAGAGTTCGAGAAAATGAGGTATAAAATGCTTAAAAACATAATAGATGTTCAGTACGTTTTAGGTCTTATCACACACAGGTATTTAATGTATCTGTATTAATGTATCAAATTAAGAGTCTGCATAATACATTCAATATCTATTTTTACTATATTGATTTTTTAAAATAAATTTATTTATTTATTGGCTGCATTGGGTATTTGTTGCTGCACACGGGCTTTCTCTAGTTGCAGCAAGCGGGAGCTACTGTTAGTTGTGGTGCGTGAACTTCTCATCTCAGTGGCTTCTCTTGTTGCAGAGCACAGGCTTTAGGCACACAGGCTTCAGTAGTTGTGGCACTCGGACTCAGTAATTGTGGCTCGTGGACTCTAGAGCACAGGTGCAGTAGTTGTGGCGCACGGGCTTAGTTGCTCTGCAGCATGTGGGATCTTCCCAGATCAGGGCTCTAACCTATGTCCCCTGCATTGACAGGCAGATTCTTAACCACTGCACCACCAGGGAAATCTCTATATTGATTTTTGGAAAACAATAAAACCTTCCCTCCAAGGCTGGATAGAGAAGATAACTTCTTTGAAGTCTGTATTAGTCAGGTAGCTTATATTATGTTGTGCTAAGGAAGTGCCCTCAAATCTCAATAGTTTACAACCAAGGATTATTCTCATCCACTTTTACATGACCATCATATGTTGGATGTGGCCTGCAATGTGCCACTTTTATGCCAGAACTCAAGCTGAAAGAAAAGTTTCTGTTGGGAATATTACCAGTCTTATGCCAGAGGGGCCATGCATGTTGGGACCACATGATGATGTATAGGTTTCTGCTTAAACATAAACATGTTATTTCCCCTCATATTGCATTCACCATGCAAGTCATGTGGCCAAACCAGAAAACAATGAAGCCAAAGTATTTAACCCTTGCCAAGGTAGATACAGTAGATATTTGAGAGTTCCATATCGAAGGAAGTAAAACACATGCAGACATCCACTAGATGAAAAGCATTTGGCACAAAATACCAATACACTGGTCCCTAATCTGTCATTAATTTTCTGTGTGATCCTAAACAGTCCACTTAATCTTTCTACCAATGAGGACATTTTAAAATTTAAAGTAGCATACTAGCTTCTTTGCTTACTTTCTGGAATTGATAGTAGGAAGAGATCAGGTAATGAAAGAGTCCAAGTGTTTTGTAAATCAAGCAAAACCTAAATAAAATTCCAGGGGGATCCAGGTATCAGATGCCACTGTGTTTATTCATGCTACAGATCAGGGATTGTCTTAGACAGGGAGATCCACTATACTATAGCCTGGCAATATCTGTAACATGGAGCAAGAAAATAAGTGAAGATTTGCTTCATCTTGGAAGAGTTCTAATTTACAGTATTGATTTCAAAGAGATGTCAAAATATTAAAGAGCGTACAATTTTAAATGTAAAGGAATTCTGCTCTTTCATGATCAGTCTTCAGCCATGGGTGTGAACTGGACATATTCTAGAAGAGAAATCTGACCTCTAGGTCTGAAATCAAGGCATGTCCACAGGGCCATGCTCCCTCCGAAGGTGCTGGAGAAGGATCCACAGCAGGGCTTTCTCCTAGATTCTGGTAGCTCCCTGACTTGGGGCAGCATTCCAGTCTTTACATGGTGTTTTCTCTGTGTGCATTTCTATCTCTGTGTCTGAAATTTCTCCCTTTTTATAAGGACACCAGTCATATTGTATTAGTGCCCACCCTAATGAACTCATCTTAACTAATTATATCTGCAATGACCCTGTTTCCGGATGGGGTGACATCCTGAGGTACTGGGGGTTAGGACTTCAATATATGAATTTCTGGGGACACAATTCAAGCCATAACAAGGCTTAACTTACTATGTGATTTTTAATTAAATCATTTCACTCTTCTGTCCTTCAACACTGGTTTCTTTAACGTGACATCTCTTTGCCAGAAAATGTCTAGAAGTACCCTCTGTTTCAAGTTTCTAAGATTTTGAGTTACCAGACTCATAGAGGATAAAACCAACCTAGGTGACCCCCAACTATTTGACCTGCTGATTTAAGAATCCACAAGAGCTCTTGTTTTCTCAGGAGCCTCTGACCTACGGGGAGAATCATAAAATAACCAAGTTGAGAGACCCTTTCATGGTCATCTAGAGGAAACCACCTTCCTTATCAAGTGGTTTTCTTGCCTTTGCATAAATACTTCCAGTAGCAGGAAACACATTAGCTCTAAGGCTGTCTTCTTTATATTGTGATATTTTGGGCTGATCAGACATTCTTTCTAAAGTTGGACCAATTACACTCACACATAGTTTCCAATTTAATTATTTGTGACTAGATTGAGCTAATGTCATCTACTTAGAGCCAGTGTCCGCCCCCTTCCCTGCTGATGATCCTTATTTTTGACACCCTCAGGATAAATATTTGAAGGTACAGTATCCAGGGAGAGAAGACAGCTTGGATGTCCCTGGTTCTTTTTCTTTCCATCTACATTCCAAGTTCCTCAGCTCTGTCTAAACCACACAAAAGCAAAAATAGTGACCCAGCCTATATCAGTATCTGAACTCATTGAAACAAGAGGAAAGCCACAGTTAGGATATTCTATCCGGTAAACATAAGCTGTGGTATTTTTACTGTTTCTATTAAAGTAATTTAAAGAGAAACTTACCTTTGCACTACATTTAGGAGGACATATTAATTATGATATGCTTAGAAACCATTAGTATGTGTGGATTCCTATCAAGTAATTGTTCAAACCCACACATTCACAAAAAAAAAAAAATAGAAAGAAATAGAAAGATTCGTGCTAGAAATTTACATATACACATTTGAAAAGTTCATTTCTAAACTCTGCTATGATTTATTACACCCACATTTTGATCATTTGAATTATGTATTAAACACATACTTTAAAAATACTTGACATTATAATATGCTTTATACAACAATGTGTTATATTTCTTGCTAGGAATTCATTATTAATATATATTTATAGGACACATTCAAATGTAGCAAGAAATCTAGATGCATTTATTGGTAACATGAAATTAATGAAGCATCTGTGAATGAGATTTTAATTTACTGTTACCTGAAACTTAATAAAACCTTAAAGCCTGATGTATAAATTCATCAAGATGCTAAAAAGTGAGATTTTTTTTTTTTAAGGATAGAAGAGAAGGAAAATTAACATGTTTCTACTTTTTTCCTAGCACAAAGCACAGTTTACTAAAGACTTCAATATGAATATGACATTGCAGTGACCTACAAAATAAAAGCAGTCAGAATCTAGCCTAGGCAACCTACCAGAAAAATTATATATATTTATATATACACAATATGAAATCATATATATATATATATACATACACATATGAAATTGACTATGATAGCTGTAAGGCAGCACACAGAGGTGAGACAAGAGAGCTTACCAGAGAATGAAAGCACAAAGAATGTTAATTGCAGTATTATTTAAAATAGCATATTATAAAATCTCAATGAATCCTAATGAACCAGAGGATTTATTTGAGCCTAACAACGGCTAAGAACTTCTTAAAATGAAATCAGGAGAGATCAGAAAAAGAAAAAAATTTTAAAGGGTCCATCTTGAGCTTAAAAGTCCGGGAACAAAGAAGCATTTGCACATAAGGTCAGTGGAGAACTTGAAAATTCATTCTGATTTCACCAGTATATTTAATTCGCTGGGTCTTTGCTTCGTAGTCAAGTCGTTAGACTCCACCCTTGGCAATATTTTCTCAGCCCCTAGCTCTACCTTCTGTTATTTATTTCCCTTTCCACCACATGGAAATGGTGACTTAATAAAAGCCTATTTTATTTATCTGCTATTTCATGGATCTTGCCCTGATAATCATTACTTCCTTTTATTGCAGGAAAAAAATTCTTTTTTTCTCTCTTTTATACCTTAATTCTTTTTTTTTTTAACATCTTTTTTGGAGTATAATTGCTTTACAGTGTTGTGTTAGTTGCTGCTGTGTAACAAAGTGAATCCGCTATATGTATACATATATCCCCATATCCCCTCCCTCTGCGTCTCCCTCCCACCCTCCCTATCCCACCCCTCTAGGGGCAGGACAGGAATAAAGACGCAGACGTAGAGAATGGACTTGATGACACGGGGAGGGGGAAGGGTAAGCTGGGACGAAGTGAGAGAGTGGCATGGACATATATGCTCTACCAAATGTAAAATAGATAGCTAGTGGGAAGCAGCTGCATCGCATGGGGAGATCAGCTGGGTGCTTTGTGAAAAATTCTTTTTTAAAAGGCATGCATCTTGAATGACCATATTTATGTGCTGGCTATTCCATAAATAATAGCAAACTTCCCTTTAGCTGCTCCAGCTCTTCTCAGTGGGTTGGGGACAAGGATGGACTGAATGATTGATGGCCTTCATTGGTGAGCAAGGCTCCTGGTTTGACTCCCTTAGGCCAGAGCTGAACAGCCTAAGCAAAGTGGAGGGTTGATAAATTACTTAAATATTTTTACCCAAGTTACCCTTGAAGCCCCACAACCCTAAACAGGTCTGAGAACAGAAGAAAACTGGTGATATGATTCCAAGGAACTCAAATCAAGTTCATAGTCTTGCCACCCTCTGAAGCAGAGGGTAGGAGATCTCCTTTACCATCTCCTATGGAAAATGCTCGCGGTAACTATCCCCATACTTGGGATCAAGCCCAGGCTCCACTATGACCCCCTGTAGCCTCTCTTTGCACCTTAGTTTCCTCACCTGTAAAATGTGAATTTATCCTTTCGTTTAAGCCCTGCCAACTACATGACAATTGTGGTCGCCCTGCCTCCATGAATGAATGGATATGTAAATGTGAATAAACATCAGAGAGATTCAGCAGCTTTTCCCCAGGTCATATACAGAGCAACTGAGCCAGAGTTCCAGCCCATTTTGGGGTGTTCTAGTAACATAAGACCGCCTCTGTGGGGATTTAGTCTAAGGGATGTTACATCAAAAGGTTGGAAGTGAAAAGAGGAAGATCTCTGCCTGTCCAGGGCTTTATATTCCCTTCTCTAAATGTTTGCTTTTTCACAGTTCCTGGAACAATCCCTATTTTCCACTGTCTGCACACATAGAACTTGTTTTCAGTTTGTTTGTCCTGGTGCACCCTTAGCTGGCCATCCAGTGACATCTTATCTCTGTTGTCAGCGCTGTTTCCTTGAACTCTTCTGCCAAGGCATTTGATGCAGATGGAACAAAAAGGGACAGACAAAATAGGAAAGAACCTCATCTCAAGGATTACCCATGGGAAGAAGATGGAAGTCACCTCAGGTCGCCCTGGAGTTAGATTTTATTCTCCTGTAATTTTTATTCCTGTGTAACTAAACACACAAACATGGGCTTGGAACCCAGCTTGAGAAAAGCCATGAATTTCTATACTTTTCCTTACCTCTAGCCGGATCTTCTCCTAATATCCTTACCTTGTGAATCAGGTAGGAGTCTCTCTCCCTTTTTACAGCAGGCAATGAATCCCAAAGCAAGAACAACTACCACAGAAATTACTATGACTGTTGTTTCCCCTTATACTCCATTGGCAAGGCTAAAGGATAAAGCATTCCACATTGCTTAGTGTTAAAATAACTAGAGGATTGAGAGAGCTTGGATCCTTACTTGGAAAACCAAGACAACTATGTCAAATACTTTATCACATCTAGGTAAGACTATATCTCTAATGAATGAAAAACACCTCTAGTTCAGATCTCTGTGAACTTTTTTTTTTCTGATCTATCCTACCCATCAAACTTTGTCTCTCTCTGAGTTCCCTACCTTCGTGAGTGACCTCACTCTTTACCCCACACCCAGTACCCTTACTCAGAAATCTGAGGGTCACCTTACCTTTACTGCATCCAATTGCGATTTTAAATCCCAGCATTGCCTCCCCCTCTTTACTATATTGTTTCTCAAAGGGCCTCATGGGGCCAGTTTTAGCCATCTTCAGGCCTTCATGTTGACACCAGAATGGTCTCTTTAACATGTGACCGTGATCATTTTCCTTGCTTGTTTGCAAACCTCCAATGGACAGTTCACCTCCCTGCCATTCACCTATTGGTACCCTCTACTCCACAGTCACGCTCCTGGAAGGGGCCTCTAAGCATAATGCTGCCTTTGCTCAGGCTGGTTCAACTATCGGGGACTTCTTCCCTGCCCTTGTCCACCCAGGAAGCCCTTACTCATCTCTACAACTTCAGCTTGTGTCCTCTTGTGTAGGAGGTGATGTGTGTTTGTTCGTTTAGCACATCAAATAAAGCTGCACGTTTGAGAGTCCTCTCTGAGCTCTATCGTGGTACCTCTATCACTGCCCTGAATTTATTTGTGTAGCATTTGGTTTCCTCCATAGTATTGTAATCTTCTTGGGGCAGGAATCATGTCTCTTCTAACTTTCTATCTCCTGTGGCCAACACAAGGTTTGATATTTAGAAAGTACCAAATAAATATTTGTGGAATAAATAAACAGAAGCACAATTCATTTTCCCAATTTCCTGTCATCTACCTCAGAACAGCCCTTCCAGATACCCGAGAAAATTGCTTTCATTGTCTCAGATTTTGCAGTAATTCAGACATCCTGTCTATAACACTTATTAATCATAATAACTTTGAAATAATTTCTCTGTGTACATACTCAGGGTCTCATCCATACCTAAGTGAAATATAGTCTAAAATAATCAATCATTATTTTCTAAACCAAAGACCCTGTAATTAAGGAGTCTGTCAATGTGCCAACAACTTGTGGGTCTGGAAATTAATTTTTGTTTGTTAAAGGACCTTAAAGGTAATGTAATAGGGGCCTATTGTGAAATGGATTAATAAATTGCTTGTCTCATTTCACTTGTTCTTTTCTATTTAAATTCTGTGGGAAAGTAGGAAAGTCGTGCAGTTTTATTCCTTTAAATATTTGCCATAACGCATACTTTTTTCAAATCCAGAGGAAACATTATTCCTGCCATCATCCTGTTTACTTGCATTTGACTGTAAAATGCATGGAAGGAGGAAATGGACACCTGAATACTTACGTCAGGTAATACAGATAGGTTATTTCATCTAGTTTTCTGTTAAGTTCATTCACTCAACAAATATGTATTGAGTGCCTTCTGTATGTCATCACGCACATATTGCTGTTTCTCTTTTGAGGATGATAAAAGCCAAGACCCAGAGAATGGGTCTGAATTGACCCTGGGATTCACAATTAGTAACTGGCAGCACCAGGATCAGAACGCAGAACTGTCTGGTCCAAGTCCATTATGTCATTCCTTTGGTCCATAAGCATTTGATTCTAAGCCCCTTGATTTACTGTTTGATGTCTTTCTTCCTTTCTTTTCTCTTTTCTTTTCTTTCTTTGTTTATGGCTGCGTTGGATTTTCATTGCTGCACGCGGGCTCTCTCTAGTTGTGGCGAGCGGGGGCTACTCTTCATTGCGGTGTGTGGGCTTCTCGGTGTGCGGGCTTCTCTTGTTGCAGAGCACGGGGTCTAGACACACGGTCTTCAGTAGTTGTGGTGCTCGGGCTCAGTAGTTGTGTCTCGTGGACTCTAGGGCGCAGGCTCAGTAGTTGTGGCACATAGGCTTAGTTGCTCCACGGCATGTGGGATCTTCCAAGACCAGGAATCGAACCCACGTCCCCTGCGTTGGCAGACAGATTCTTAACCATTGCGCCACCAGGGAAGTTCCTGTCTTATTTGAGGCAGTTGAAGGCAAGTTGAAGAAAAGCCCCAAGAGGCCAATATTCTTATGAAAAGATCTATTTGACATATAACTAAAAACATTTCTGGGCTGAAACAGGACTTGGTGAGCATCTCTTCCAGCCCTTTAATTTGAAAGATGAATGGACATTCATCTTCTACAGTCCATTCTCTTATTTATCCAACCAGTATTCATAAAACACCTACTATGTGAGAAGCAGTGCTAAAAACTTTTGTTAAAACACGAACAAGACAGATTTGCTCTTCAGCTCTAATGGAAGTCAGAATTTTGCTTAGAGTAACGGACTGAGAAGAAATTAAACAGAAGCTCCCTGAGCTGTTTTAAATGTAGGGCTTATTTGATGACGTTACACTGATGTGTTATGTCGATCATACGTTAGGAGACTATACCTGTCCCAGAAATAACAGAAGAATGAAGTGCAGCACCAGTTGGCATTCCATTTAGAAAAGTGGAACAGAGGTAATAAACCATTTCCCTTCCTTAAGAAGTTCACCCTGACTCACCCCCTCTGGATCAGGTGCTTCCTTATACATGCCCATCAGCACCCTATATTTTCCTCTGCTGAGGCATGCATCCACTCCCTTGTGGAGGTAAAGGGAAATGTTTCTTGTCTCCACTAGACTTCAGCTTTCAAGGTCTGGAACTATCTATGTCTTGCTCATCAGGGCCCATCAGGAACATAGTACGTTCTCAGTACTCATTTGTTGACAAAACAGATGAATGAATGAATGAGTAAATGAATGAATGAAAACATTTGACATACATTTTGGAGGGAAACGAGTTTTCTTTGCCATGTTAAATTACATAAAGTGAACATTAATGAGAACATCAGCAAAAGCCAGGGATTTTATGCATAGGGTAACAAGAGCTCTAATACAAGAAAGTGGAATGCAGGTCAATGTGAAAAGGAGCAGAGAGGACTGAATAGAAGCACATCAGCAGAATGTGGGCAGCACCAGGAGAAGAGTCCAGGAGAAACTTCAGCTGATACACTGGCCCCATGACAGTGGTTGTTAATAGTTCCCTGATGAATACGGCATTAAAGGTTTATATCAGGAATACAATCAGCAACTCTTATGGGTTGTTTTAAAATATTACACTTGAGACAGTGATACAATAAGCTGTATGTAGTTCTTATCCCAATAGTTTTTATCTGTTCAATCAATAAATATTTTTAAATTGTTTACTATCTATTAAACACTGATATATAGCAGTTCTTGTGACTAATTTAAGTCATTTTTGATTAAGCATTTTATCACTGTTGCACATACATGTGATTAAAGGAATTTCTTTAGATATTGGTGGAGATGGGTATGTGTGTTGCCAGGACCCCAGGTCACAACAGGAGCCCAGATTGGATAAAACTAGTGAAGTCACCTTGCTTTCGGAATATTACCTTTGGACAAAGCTAATATCTTGTCTGGCTGTGCCAGATGTTACCATTTCTCATTTAATCTGCACATCATTTCTCCCTATGACAGCCAGATTTATCTTCCAAAACTCATTTGCATTTTAAAATCAAGGTTTTATTTCTGATTATAAAAGTGAGATATGTTCACAGTAGAAAATTTTGAAGGTACAGAAATCTTCACAACTAAGAGAAAATCAGTCTTTACATGTTGCTTCTATTTCTAGGATTTTCCTATTTAAAAAAAAAATATACCAAACATCCCAATATAGACCTTATTATCTTTTTATTATTTACTGTATATTTTTACATAGAAACATCATTTTTCAATGGCTTTGTATAATAATGATACTATACTTTTTTAGCACTTCCTACTTAGCTGTAAACTAATCCACTGAAATTTACTAATTCTTTAATCCCACAGCCAAGCTATGAAATGGGTCCTTCATTTTTTTTTAATATCTTTATTGGAGTATCCTTGTTTTACAATGTTGTGTTAATTTCTGCTGTACAGAATAGTGAATCAACTATATGTATATGTATATTCCCATATCCCCTCCCTCCTGAGCTTCACTCCCACCCTCCCTATCCCACCCCTCTAGGTCGTCACAAAGCACCGAGCTGATCTCCCTGTGCTATGCAGCAGCTTCCCAATAGCCATCCATTTTACATTTGGTAGCATATATATGTCAGTGCCACTCTCTCACTTCGTCGCAGCTTCCCCTTCACCTACTATGTCCTCAAGTTCGTTCTCTATGTCTGCGTCTTTATTCCTGCCCTGCCACTAGGTTCATCACTGCCATTTTTTTTAGCTCCATATATGTGCATTAGCATACGGTATTTGTTTTTGTCTTTCTGACTTACTTCACTCTGTATGACAGACTCTGGGTCCATCCACTTCATTACAAATAACTCAATTTCATTCCTTTTTATGGCTGAATAATATTCCATTATACAATGGAATGTATTGTATGTGCCACATCTTCTTTATCTATTCATCTAGTCCTTCATTTTCTTTATGAAATTGTCTTCAATTTACAGATAGGAGAATTGAGGCAATCAGAGCATAAATAAGTTTCCCAGGGCCATACAACTTGTAAGGCTATGGAGCCAGAGGAAGACTCCAGACAACCTAGCTCAGAGCTTACATCTTAACCACTAGGACCCACTGCCTACTATTTGCAGTGGCGTATGTTACCCTAGTGTTATGTTTACTAGTTTTTTGTAAAGGTACAATATGGGCATAGTTTTTTAAAAATCACATTATTCTATAACAGGTAACAAAAACCAGCAGTTTCTTGCCCGAACTTTCCCCAGCCTTGTATCTTCTACCCAGAAACAACTGCTCTCCAATCCTTTGGTTGTCTTCACCAAGTGTATACCTTCACATTTCTAATTAATATGCCCAAGGTCATATTGGGTTTTTTTTCATTTTTAGATACAATCTGATGACTTCATAGCATGAAGATAAGATTTAGTTCTTTTATATCCACTTCCTCTTGTCAAATATTCCATCTTTCTCTCCCTCTCTTTTTATTTCTAAAAAAGCTTTATGTAGTTCTTTCTCTTTCTCTCTCTCCATCCATCTATCCATCCATCTATCCATCCATCTATTAATATTTTTTTTCCATTTATGTTGAGCTGGTCAGTTTCTCCAGTAATGAATCCTCATATTTCCTGCAATTCTAAGACTGCTTACCAGAATTCCAGGAGCCAGACGAGGAAAGGGTTTGAGGTGGAGTCTCATCTTTCAGTCTGTAAACATTCACTAATCTCTCTTTTTCGGGTATGTTGTCTCATTTAAACTTTCATCTGTACCTCATGGCCTGGGGCTAGAGTTTCTGGTTCTCTTTCTCTAAGTATTAAGTTCAGTCTTCTACTGAAGTTGGGAGATGGTGGTGACTTGGTCCCACAGCATGGAAGAACTGGCCTGAGCATCCTAGCAACCTTATATAAAGACAGTGAAGAAGCCCTCCTGAGTACAGTCTTTTTGGTTTTTTTTGTTGTTTTTTTTTTATATTTGGCTGTGTTGGGTCTTCGTTGCTGTGCGCACGCTTTCTCTAATTGTGGAGAGCGGGGGCTACTCTTCGTTGCGGTGGGCAGGCTTCTCATTGTGGTGGCTTCTCTTGTTGCAGAGCGTGGGCTCCAGAATGCAGGCTCAGTGGTTGTGGCACACGGGCTTAGCTGCTCCGTGGCATGTGGGGTCTTCCCGGACCAGGGCTCGAACCTCTGTTCCCTGCATTGGCAGGCAGATTCCTAACTGCTGCGCCACCAGGGAAGTTGCCTGAGTTCAGTCTTACAGCGCATTCTGCCTTCGGAGACAACAGGAGTGTCTGATTTCAGAGCTTTTCTCAAAACAGACACAAAGTGGCCTGCCTTGTTGATGCCCCTAACTGTGTTCCTTCTACTAAGTCAGTGTTCTTGTTCATGTGCTTCCTGTGTTTTCATTCATTTTCTTCTTGGATTTCCTTTTTTGTTCTCCTTGTGCTTTTAGACTTGGACCCCTTTAGTCTTATAGTGTCATTTTAGTTAACTCTTAGGAGGGATCAGAGACAAACCAATGTGTTCAGTCCACCAAGTTTAGCAGGAAGTTCAGGTAAAGACTCTTGCTCCATTTTACAGATGAGGCAATTAAGGTATGGAGAGTTTGGAGAATACTTAAGGTATAAAGTGAGTGAACTAATTTGTGAATTAACTTGTGAGGTAGGGGCTCGTCCCAAGGGACTAGCTAACCTGGGTCCCCATTACTGCAGTGTTTTACCCACCTTCCTTAGATCTAACCAACCAAGCTCCAGCCTTTATTTATTAGTCTGCTCTAAAGTCTAAAGACAGATATATGTGATTTACAAAGCTTCATTCTCACCCCTCAAATGTGTCCTTAATTTATTTCCTTGAAATCCAAATAAATAAAATTTTGTATATGAGTGATGTACTGGCTTCAGGCCAGAGCTCCCTGTGATCCTGCTACAAATCTTGGGTTGGCTGTTTCCAAAAAATGTCTCTGCCCATACCTCAAAAACACATATATACCATCATTAATCTCTGAACTTATGAGTTGTGTTTTCATCTCAGATTGATGGATAAATTTTGGGGTAAGTATGCATAAAGGGAGTGACCACCTGGGTGACCTTTAGTGGTTTCCTTCTCGCATGGAAATATTTTGCAAAGGTTCCTTCTTACCTATTTTATAGCACAACATTGTTGTGTGACCCATAGTGGGTACTTAAAAATAAGTTAATGAGAAAAAAATTGAGGTAATGCTGATTGTCAGAGTTAAAAGGGATCATATTGATTACTTTGTTTGCATTTATCCATTCCTTAGTAAATCTTTCCTTTTCACCTTTTTTCCCACAGCATTTTATTATAAAAATTTTCAAACATACAGCAAAGTTGAAAGAATTTTACAGTGAGCATGCACATACCTATCACGTAAATTCTACCATGTACATCTTACTTGTTTTGCAAATCACGTATCTATCCATCTATCTATCCCTCTATCCATCATTGATCCATCTAGTTTTTACACATTTCCAAGTAAATGGTAGATACCTGTACACTCCTTCTAATTACTTCAGTATGCACATTACTAACTAAAGTTAATATTTATTTACAGTATTTTTTCTTTAAATATAATAGTTTATATCCAATGAAATGCAAAAATCTGAATTGTATGTTCATTGAGATTTTACAAATGCATTTCTTTCTTGGTCTTTTATTTTCTCTTGTGGTCTCTGCATTTATCTAATTCAGTAGATGTTTATCAAACACAGCTTTTGTGCCAAACATCAATAATGACACATATTAATATGATGTAGACAAGACAGAGAAGACAGTGGCTAATTCTCACAGTGGAAATCTGGGAGTTAAGCAACAGGGACTTACAGAGGACATTTATCACTGAAGAAACCCATGAACAAAAACACGAAGAATAAAAAAACAGTGTTTGAGGGGGTGCAATTCATTGTTTTTTATAGCTTGAGCTAGTGAGTGTATGCATCTGTGGCAGGGGGTTGGGTAAGAGACATAATTTTTTTAAGTCTGAAATTCAAAACTACGAGTATTAGAAATCAGCAATAAACGAGGTGCTTTGCACTATAGCTCTGAGCTTAGGAGAAAGCCTGCACTTCCTCATTTGGTCACTCCCGAACCCAAAATGACGATTTGACAACTCAGATTTCAGTCTGTTTTATTTCATTGGTAAACTGCTAAAATTTGGCTTTATTATACATTTGATGGCTGGCAGACTACAAATTTGCTCCCAAAAAGTCTTAATATAAATATGTTTGGGGAAAACAACCGGGTGATTATTCTAAATGTGAAAAGATCACTATGTAAAATGCTCCATTACTTAAATTGAACTATAAATGAATTTGCTACAAACTGGTGAAAAAGGAGAAATGGAAGTTGCAAGAAAAGACTTAAAATAGTAAGAAAAAGAAAATAAACTCTTTTTAAGTCTGTGAATTTATTACTTTGGATGTGACAGGGTGCAAGCCTCGTCACCATTCATTCATTGACCCAAGATGCTGTGTTGCTAAGTCCCTGAGAGAAGCTGTGTGTGTATCCCTGGGCAGGGCAACATTTTCTCAACTATCTGGTTAATTCTGTGACCTCTCTGCCACTGTCCTCTTTCACAATCTCATTTCAGGCAACACCCTCTACCTGGCCTTCCTGCATCATAACTATCTATACGACCTGAATGATTGCTAAAATGCAAATCTGTTCATTCATTCATTCATTCATTTAAAAAAATTAGTGAGCATTTACCATACACCTTCTGTTCTCAACACGTCTTGCATCTTCTGTGGTAATGACTACCGTGTTGTACTACTATGAAATATGTATAAAAGGAAAACAAACTTCTTGAAAGAAGAACCAAGTTTGGCCATTCTTCTTTAATCTTGAAGTCATAACTCAGTCCCCCTACAGAATAGGTGATCAATGAATTTTTCTTACCTTGAGTTCTGTTATTCAGGCAGCGAGTATTAAATTGGTTCAGAGAACAAGATAAATTGTTGAAGGCAGAGATGTCTAGGGGAATTCTCTTGGATCAGGAAGGATGGATGAAATGAGAGTGGAGACCAGGAAAATCACAGATGGAGAGAACTGTGCATAGGCAAGAAACAGAGCGGACCTGAGCCTGGTACATTTGAGATCAGCAAGATTGATTCCCTTTGGCACTGGTGTACTTTATTTTACTTTCTTTCTTTCTTTCCAACCAAAGTTCCAGTTTGAGCTTCATTCTTTCTCTTCTGATATTGCAACAAAAGGAACAGAGGGAGGAATTGAAGATAAACTGGCCAGAGGGAACTCTTTTTCCATCAAATATACCCATCCACTCATCCATAAATCCATCCATTTTCCACAAATTTCCATCAAATTGCTTAACCCATCAAGTCAGCCTTATATGAAGGAACCTATTCCAAGCAATCCATCCAGAAGAACAATGGAGACCTATCAGAAGGGAATGACAATGAAGTCTTCTGGCCAGGAGGTGAATTGAGAATGGGAGAATGAAATTAGCCAGGCAACAAAATATTGGGAGAGAGAGGGCGGGCCAGGCAGTAAATGACTCTACTAGTGTCAGTGACAGCGAGCCTGTTGAGGGATGTGTAGGTAGCTTAACTAGTGACAGGTCATTCTCCATACAGTGAGAAAGACACGAGAATTCCAACCATTCTCTAAGACACCTCTGCCAACACAAAGCCTTCCTACTTCTTCGCCAGGCATTACTGATTTCCGGACACCTGGGAGCAGAATGCTTCATTATAATGGTCCACCCAGACCCATTACAAGAATAAAGAGCCTATTGTTCGGCTACTGAAAGTGCCACTGGCAGATATCCCCCAGGCAGTCAGTCCCTTTGGGAAGTGCCTTGGCTAAAGAGAACTTCCTTGCTCAAACTGGGGCAGCCTATATCCAAAGTGTAGTTGACACAGGGATATAAAGGCCCATCTCTCCACTATAACTGGAGACAACTCTAAAAGGCCATCCAGGTTTCAGCACTCCTCTTGAAGTCATTTGAATCCCTTTTTTTTTTTTTTTTTTTTGCGGTACGCGGGCCTCTCACTGCCGTGGCCCCTCCCGTTGCGGAGCACAGGCTCCGGATGCGCAGGCCTGGCGGCCATGGCCCATGGGCCCAACCGCTCCACGGCATGTGGGATCCTCCCGGACTGGGGCACGAACCTGCGTCCCCTGCATCGGCAGGCAGACTCTAACCACTGTGCCACCAGGGAAGCCCTTTGAATCCCTTTTTGAGACCACACTGCACTTGACTTTTCTGTCTAGCCAATTCTGCTTCTACCCCTATCCTTCCACAGGTGTTGATCCCAAGAATATTCCATAATAAAGTTACTGCAGCATTAATCTTCGTCTCAGGGAACCAAGCCTGCAATGGAAATGAAGACAGATAGGTGGGTTATCCAGGGAAGTTCAGACAGAGGCAGGTGATCTACTGAGACCCCATAGTCCCATCCTGCTCATGCAGGAAGTGATTCATGGTTCTCTGAGGCCATTATAGTGGAAGCCACACTAGGAAAGAGCTTAACTCATGGCCGATTCACAAGGCATGATTAAGGAGAGGGTTATCCTACCTCATTATTTTATCCAGTGTCTTCAATTTACTGATGAGAAAACTCACATCCATTGGAAATCCACTGATCAGGCAGGACAACATATCCTGCCATTCGTTTTATGGTCTTTCAATGTATCTTTTCATTTCATGTGGGGTGACTAGGTAGGAGTTACTCCTAGGATGGCAGGAAAAAGGCAGAGTCTGAGGATTGGATAATGCTAGAGTCTTCATGCTTTCATCTGTAGGGGATTAGCAAGGCCAATTCTCCCTGTTTGGTGTCTTAGGCTGAGCAATGTAGGACATTAGCTGTTTTTTTCCCCACATATTTAAATCTTATTCTATAACACACACTGTGATCTGCTACCTGTTCATCCATGTATGCTTATATTCGTGCATCCATTCTTCCACTAATCCTTTTGCAGCTCATTCCCTACGATGTTATGGAAAAACCCAAATGAACTTTTGGGCCAACCCGATAGCTATGAAGGTGGGCAATAGCTTGAATTCACGTTAATCTCTTCTTGTTATCACCTTCTTTCCCATATGGCTTCCTCCTCACATATGTTCTTAAAAGTTCTTTAGGTTATTTTATACAAGTTGCTAAAAGATGTTAAGCAAGATAGAGACTGGACCCAGAGCTTCCAATCCAGAGGTTCTGATACCAGTAAATAAATGGATAAACCAAAGACATAGATATAAATAAGTAGTTAAAAAGAGGAGGGTTTGATTTTTTAAAATAGTGCAGTTTTATATATACAGATGGAGCTAGAGGGTGGGACATATTGTAAGTCACGTTAATTTTGGGATTAAAAATTGTAAACTTAGTTCAGTATCCAGTGGAAGGTGATAATTGTTACTGAAGGTCATGAAAATGTAATGGTACTGTGAAATAGTAAATAGAGAAGGGAAAGATTGGAGGTGAAAAGTTAGCTAAGGAGACTGTCACAAGTGTTTAGGAAAGAAGCCATGGGGAACTGCAGAGAAGGTGGAAAGGGGAGAATGAATATTGAAGGTTGTTGAAATATTGAATTTAAAGGAGGTGGAATGGTTAAGTGAAAAGACTGGATTTTGATGTCTGAAAAATAGAGGTTTATGACATAGGTGCATTACTTTGGTTTTGGTGTGAACTTAACATCTAAATCACGTTTTCCTTAAGGGAATGGGTATATATGACCTAATTCATATGGTGAGTACTGGTACTCTGTAACTGCTAATTCTGGTACTATGATTTGGAGGGAGAGGTGGTAGAACCACCTCCAAGTTTCTCGCTTAGATGATTGGGTTTGTGGAGGTGGCTTTTCCTGAAATGAGGAAACTAAGAAGAAGACCAGTGTCTTAGTGAGCTCAGGCTGCTCTAACAAAATACCATAGCCGTCTTAAACAAGAGATGTTTATTTCTCACGGTTCCGGAGGCAAGGAAGTTCTAGATCAAGGTGCCTGCAGATTCAGTTCTTGGTGAGGTCCCTCTTCCCGGCTTGAAGGTGGCTGTTTCCTTGTTGTGTCCTTCCTCCCATGGCAGAGAAAGTGAGAGCTCCAGTCTCTCTTCCTTGTCTTAAATGACACTATCCCATCATGGGGACCCCACCCTCATGACCTCATCTAAACGAATTACTTCCCATAGGCCCCACCTCTAAATACCACCACGTTGAGGATTACGGCTTCAACATATGAATTTTAGGGGGAGACAAACATTCAGTCCATAAAGTCAGGATTGGAAAATTGCAATTCAGCTCTGGACAAGTTGGTTTGGAGTTGCTTTCACAGCACCCAGATGGAGATGCCAGTTGTTGATTGGGTACATGAGTGTGAATTAGAGAGGCAACACCTGACTGATGAGACATTTAGAAGATGCCCCATAGAGATAAAGGGAACCGTGAAAATTGACACGGAGTGTGGGGAGGCAGAATAAAAAGATATGTGTCCTGGATACTGACTGTCGTGAGACAATAAACATTACTGTTTGGGAAACAGGACGGGAAGTTGCAAGAAAGGAATATAATGAGCCTTTAGGGATACATGAATAGAACAGGCAACACGAATCACAAAGAAACACACAGGTCAGAGAAAGAATATAAAAAGAATGATGTGTAAGTGCGTGTGGGTGTATAGGGGTGTGGGGCTATGTACTGCGTAGCAGAGTTGCCAAAAGTGGTCTCATGTGGAACACCAGTCCCATGCATTAGCTCCCTGAATGAAAGCGTATGTGGAAAGATACTTAGGGGATTGTTTCAAGCCCTGACAGATTCTTAGAAGTACATAAAGTAAATCACCTCATTAAAGGCTCTCAGCAATTTGGCAGTGAAGCAAGTTGTTTTGCTCAACATTTTAGAAATGCGTTTGAATAACAGACTCAGCTAACATTTTCCTACTCAAATATCTTTAATCAAATCAGTGTCCTTCAGGACAGAGTTTGGTGAATATTCACCATATGATCAAATCCCTCTAAAAGACTGAGAAGAGACCAAAGCATTGCCAGGGACCTCAAGGAAAAGAATTTGAATGAATCGGTAGGAGGTTCAATGAGATTGTGAGTGATAGAATCAATGAAAGAGAAGCATGAGAGGCAAATGTCGGTAGGCTCTTTTTTATGGGAGGAAAAAAATGGGGATCATTTGTTGACATACTGTGCTCAAGGAAATGTTTATTTTTTTACTTTTTATTTTGAAATAATCATCAACTTGCAGGAAGTTTAAAAGAATGTTTGGAAGTTCCCGTGTATCCTTTGCCCAGTTTACCCCAGTGATGACATCTTCTATAACTATGTAAAATATTGATATTAGGAAACTGACATTGGTACAATTCACAAGGCTTATTCAGGTTTGCTAATCATATGCACTTATTTGTATGCATATATAGTTATGTACAGTTTTGTCACATGTGTTGATTTTATTACCACCACCACAATTAAATCAAGATGTAGAATTTTTCCATCATCGCAAGGCTTCTTTTCATTATCCCATTATAGCTACACCCACCAATTCCCCACCCCAATCGTAAGGCCTGGCAACTATTAACTGTTCTCTATCTCTCCAATTTGGTTATTTCAAGAATGATATATAAATGGAATTGTATAGTATTTAATGTTTTGAGATTGTCTTTTTTCACTCAGCATAATTCCCTTGAGATCCACTGAAGTTGTTATGTATAACAATAGTTCATTTCTTTTTTATTGCTGCATAGTATTTAACAGTATAGCTGTGCCACAGGTGGCTTAACGATTCACCTGTTGAAGAATATTTGGGTTGTTTATAGGTTTTGCATGTTGTGAATAAAGCTTCTGATAACACTCATGTACAGGTTTGTGTGTGAACGTCAGTTTTCGTTTCTTTAGGATAAATGGCAGAGTGTGATTGCTGGGTTATGTAACAGTTGCAGATTCGGTTTTATAGGAGACTGCCAAACTCTTTTCCAGAGTGGTGGTACTATTTTACAGTTCCACCAGAAATGTATGAGTGGGTCAGTTGCTCTTCATTGTTGCCAGTATTTGGTGTTTTCTCTATTTTTTATTTTGTCATTTTGACAGACGTGTAATGATATCGCAGTGTGGCTTTAATTTGCATTTCCCTAATAGCTATTAATTTTGAGCATCTTTTTATGTACTTATTTGCCGTCAGTATATCCTCTTTGGTGAAATATCTCTCCATGTCTTTTGAACATTTTCTAATTGAATACTTTCTGTTAGTTTCTTTTTTTTTTCTCTTGAGTTTCAAGAGTTCTCTTTATATTCTAGAAATTAATCCTTTGCCAGATACCTGGTTTGCAAATATTTTCTCCCAGTCTGTAGCTTGTCTTTTCATCCCCTTCTCAGGATCTTTCATAGGGCAAATTTTTAAAATCTTGATGAGGTCCAATTTATTGCATTTTCCTTTTGTGGTTCATACTTTTAGTGTCAAGTCTAAAGGTGTTTTGTCTAGCCCTAGATTCTGATGATTTTATCCTGTTTTTATTTTTTTCTAGAAGTTTTATAGTTTTACATTTTTTATTTAAGTTTGCAATTTATTTTGAGTTAATTTTTGTGCAAGATTTGAGTTGAGTTTTAGGTCAAGACTCCTTTTTTTTTTGCCTATGGATGTCCAGTTGCTCCAGTACCATATTTTGAAAAGGCTATCCTTTTGTGCCTTTGTCAAAAATCAGTTGGGTATATTTACATGGGTCTATATCTAGGTTTTCTATTCTGTTCATGGCTCTGTATCTTTCCCTCTGCCAATACCACACTGTCTCAATTAATGTAGCTATATGATAACCGTTAACATCAGATAGAGTGACTCCTTCATTCTTGTTTTTCAAAATTGTTTTACTTGTTTTAAACCCTTTGCTTTTTCATATAAATATTAGAATAAGTTTGTCTATGTCTACAAGGAAATCTTGCTGGGAGCTTGATAGGAATTGCATAGGAGGTACTTAGAGATAAATTTGGAGAGAAATTGACCTCTTTGCTTTTAAATATTGTCTTTTTTTTTTTTTTTTTTTTTTTTTTTTTTTTTTTTTGCGATACGCGGACCTCTCACTGCCGTGGCCTCTCCCGTTGCGGAGCACAGGCTCCAGACGCGCAGGCTCAGCAGCCATGGCTCACGGGCCCAGCCGCTCCGCGGCGTGTGGGATATTCCCGGACCGGGGCACGAACCCGTCCCCTGCATCGGCAGGCGGACTCTCAACCACTGCGCCACCAGGGAAGCCCTTATATATTGTCTTTTAAATGGGAAATTTCAGCAGTTTTAGAGTAAGGAATTAAAAAGGGGTATGTGTCATGTTGAAGTGGGGTCATTGAGGAAAAAGAGATTTGAGGCTCAGGGCTCAGATAGAAGAACAGCTCAACTGCAAACCTCAGACCCCAAGACCAACATAAATTGGGAGAAAGAGAATCCTAGGGAGTTAACTGACCAGCAGTGAGAAAGAGGAATCCACACCTCTGACCTTGAAGCCAGTCCTCTAGATCCAGCGGGCGATATAACTCCATCTGGAAGACCACATCCAGTTCTCACCTCCAGCCCAGCAAGAAGAGGTGATGAGGATTATGCTGGGGACCCATGTGAACCAGGCTGTGACATAAAGAAGCAGCATCTCTGAGAGACAGAATGTTACAGAGAAAGAGAGGAAGCAATAGGGAAGCCTCCTAATTGAGGAATAAGAGCTTTGGCTGTGGCCTCAGGAGCTGCCCAGTATCCCTTCTCCTCTAGGATTCTGCCTGAAGCCCTCTCTGATGCAGGAGATTAGAACCGTCTATCCTTGGGTCTCTCCTGCTGCCTGTCTTTCCTGCCCAAGTTGATCTCCCCCTAACGCTGAGTGATCATGTGTCAGGCATGACCTCTCCTCAATCTTGTAAATATTCTTCCTAACTGATGTTTCCCATCTATACTAACCCAGTCTTGCCCTCCACGAGCTGCTTAGCTTGTTGGCTAGATTACTGATACTTGGATAAGAGTGTAGAATACATTCATTCATCAGAGTAACGTGCTGAAGAGTTCTGCAGAGACGTGGCTGAAATAGCGAGATGCAGACCCAACATACAGTAGGCCTCTGTATCTGCGGGTTCTGCATGGGCAGATTCAATCAACTGAGGATCAGAAGGATTCTAGAAAAAGATTCCAGAAAGTTCCAAAAAGTAAAACTTGAATTTGCCACACAAGGCAGCTATTAACATAGCATTTACATTGTGTTTACATCTATTTACATAGTATTTACATCCATCGTATTAGGTATCATAAGTAATCTAGAGATGATTTCAAGTATATGGGAGGATGTGTCTAGGTTATTTGCCGTTTTATATAAGGGACTTGAGCATCTGCAGATCCATGGGGGGGTTCCTGGAACCAGTCCCCCGAAGATACTGAGGGACGAACCTATGTGTTGACTTTCTGGTGGGAACACATACTTCTATTGTTGCATTATTTGTTTTTTTCATTTATACCCTCAGCTCTATTGAGGTGCAAGTCAAAACCCCCCAGGGCCCATTGTAACTTACAGATTGCAGTCTCCTGCTACCTCTCTAATTTTTCCCTGATAGGTTTTTAAACTCGATGCCACCAACTGTTTCTCCTCCACCCGATTTTCTGGGTTTCTTACGAGAAGTAAATCACTTGTTTTTAGTGGCACTTAAATGTCTCCATGTATCGAGAAACCTTACTATGAGCAGCCCCCGGTGCATAGGCTCAGCTGAGTTTGGAAAGGAGGCAGTCTGGTATGTGCATCCCAGTTCCAGCACTCCACACCTCTGCAACCCTTGTCACTTCAAGTCTCTGAGACTTCATTTCCCCATCTGTAAAGTGCCAACAAGAACACCTCCTTCATGATATTGGATGGGGTTCAGTGAGATGATGTGATGGGAATATTCTGAAATTAGATAGTGGTGATGGTTGCACAACATTGCGAGTGTTCCGGAAACCACTGCACCGTATATGCTTTAAAATGGTTACAATGGTGAATTTTATCTCAGTAAAGAAGTTTGGTTTGTTTGGTTGTTTTTTAAGTGTGTAATGCAACATTGTAATACACTTGGAATGTATCCAGTAGATCTCATTACCTTCTGATCTGGTGAAAAGTTGCAGCTCCTGACAGAAAGCTTGGGGCCTTTTCCTTTAGACCAAATAAAAATCACTTGGAAGCAAGTCCTGAAATCCACAAAAAGAACCAGTAGGGAAATAAACAGGAGCAGCGCTGGAAGGACTTCCATGTCCGCTGATCATCCCAGCAGCCAGCCCCCCTCAGCCACTGAGGGTCCAGAGGCATCTTTGGCTTGGATTTTTCCCTGGCTTGTGCTCCCTCCCAGCCTTGCCCCTGCTCTAGAGTTCTTCCCTCAAAGAGGGAAGACTATGGCTTTTGGACCTTGGTCTCCAAAGAGCTTCAGAAGCAGCTGGAAGATTTCATGTGGATGGTGATTGTTCACACTTAAACCCATTAAAAAAAAAATAACACTAAACCTTGGGAGAGGAAGGGTCAGTGAAAAGAAACATCTTCTCTGTAAGACATCCCACAGCTGTGTGCTGATGCAGCACAGTGCCAAGGTTTGGGAGCTTCCAAAATGTATAGCTGTGGGTAGGAAGGAGAAAAAGCCAACGCCTACCCACATGTCCCCACACCTTCATGGTGGCCACAACCCAGAAGTTAGAGAGGAGTTTCCTTAGCATACAGATTTGTCAAAGGAACTCCTTTCAAAGATGAGAAGTTACTAAAGCAAGTCTGTGGTTTGGGCATGGAAGCTGGAATTGGATAACATGTTGAGGTTTTTAGGTCAGGAAGGTGTGTGTCTGAGTCATGGTTCTACCACTCACTGATGACCATGGTCAAATCACATGACCTCTCAAATCCTCAATATCCCAGTCTCTGAAATGGGGTTTAATAAAGTTTACCTTGATGTTATCTTGAGAAGATGAGAGATTCTGAATATGAAGGAAGTAATAGTGTCTGCCCCATATCAGACCCACGGGAATGATGGTCTTGTTGCCATCGTTCAGTCCCCCAATGTTCAGTCATCTTTTGCCACTTTGCGTCATGTAAATGTTCATAGAACAACAGACTTATTTCCAATTGATGTTTATAGGCATTATTAACCAAGACAGAGGGAGGGACACCTGGTATCTGGCAGGAAAGCAGATAAAAATACTTGCCATTTAAAGTTTGCAAATAAACCTCTGTGGGATAATAACAATGATAATAATAATTATGTTGTCAGTAGGAAGGTGGTATTTCACAATACTTGTCATACTGCCCAGAGCTTTCATTTTCAAAGAGAGATGATCAGAATAGATTTGCCAATAGTGATTATAATGTACTTAAAAATAAGCTAGTTCCTGCCTCAGTGCTTCCATCAACAGCTCCCTAGACTGTATCTCTGCGCTTCACCTTGAAAAGACAGGTGGAATCCAAGGGTTAAAACCACAGGCTATAATCACGTTCAGTTCTATCCATCCTAACTTGGGGACGATTGTGCAGGCTCAGCATGACTCTGGAAATAAAAATTCCCCCACCACAAAAAGGAGGAATAAGCTGAGGTCTGATATTCAGGAATCGTTAAGAAGAACCCTAAATCTTAGAAGAGGTAAAATTGAACAGAGCTAGGGAAGATAGGTCCAAGAACTGCCAGACAGAAAGGTCAGAGAGGCGGGAAGAGGTGAGGAATCATGACTGGGAGCTAGTGAGCCCAAGTGAGATCCGTAGGAATATGATTGTGATAAACCAGTCCTGAAGGGGTGAGTCCTTTTGGAAGGTCTTTACCCCAGACATCGGGGCTCACAGAGTGACACTATGAGCCTGCTACTGGACCCAGAGCATAAATAGACATGTCCCCTCTCATGTCTCTCCCTCTAACTAGGGCTTAAAGGCATCAGCCAGTTAGGCAATGAGAACAGACACCATGTGCTCAGTTGCAGATACAGAGATATCCCTGTGAATCTGGTACTTCCTTCCAAGGTTAAATGAAATTAACAATTTAACATATATTCTTCAAGCCCTACGATACAGTCTAAAATTCAGAAGAACTATCTAAGGCATTAAAATTCCTGGGTTAGATCTTGGCTGTACACTAACAGGGTGATTTTGGGCAAATGGCCTTACCTTCCTGTGTCCTGAATTCCTCATCTGTAATATGGGGTAATACTGCAACCTCTTAATAATTGTGTGAAGAGTTAATGAATGAATGAATCAATCCAGGCAAATAGCAATGATGCATTCAATAAATTATATAGACAAAGTGGCTCTCTTCCCATGTAAGTGTATAGATGACTCCATTTTTAAAACCACTTTGAAATATTATATTTTATGGAGGGAGCTTGGTCATTTAGCCAGTCTTATATTTATGGATATTGCCATTACTTCCATATTTGTCTTTCCAAACAATACTAAAATAATCATTCTTGTACTCATACCTTTAACAAAATATTTGTGATTAATTCCTTCAAGTGTAGCACACTTAATATCTATAATCCATTTGTTCTATAATGGCTTTTTGAGTCTTAGTAGGTGAATGTAAGTTGCCTAAGTGGAGCAAGATGTGTTTATGAGCGGAAGGATTGCCTTGAGGAAGAGAATTTTTAGATCCTAGAAGCAATGCATGTAAAAGCGTGGAGACCTGCAAGAGTAAAGGAAAGCTTCACCCTGTGTCTGAACCCTGGAATGGAGAATATGAGGCAGAGTTGATGGGCAGGAAGGAGATCAAGAAAGAATCTAAACTTCATCCACTCCCAGGTGCTAATGACTCATAAGCTCTTAAAAAGTTGTGCGTTACCGAGTGATAAGGCTTCCATATAGAGCAGCAGCTGTCCACTAGAGAAGGATTTCCCAAGGCATGAAATACAAACCACAGATGGTATTATAGATGATTGTTCATGGTAGTATGAGCACATGACAATAAATATTACAAAGTGTAAATGTATAACTTTTTCAGCAGTCAGTCCATGCAATGACTTTATTGGTAATTTATCTTTAACATCTATTAAAACTTGCCAACCTCCCTTTAAAAAACAATCATCACCAAAGAGTAGGCATCCGACTGAGGGTCTTCAGGGAGCAACCGTTTCTAGGACTATTTTATTTTCATTGTATTTATTTGTACATAACCTTCTGCTTGTGGCAGTTGATGTTGGTTTCCCATATATGAGAAAGGCATACTTGTGCTTTTCAAATAGATTAAATGTGTAAGTCAGTTTTAATAATGGAGTTGTGAGAAACACCTAGCTAGATTGGGAGGAGTGTGGGAAATAGACTTTGCTTAATTTCTCCTGCATCAGCCAACCCTGATGATTGCAACTTTGGTCTTGCTGTTAAAATCACCGAGTATAGCCAACTCTATGCCTTGGTCTTATTCAGATGGTTCCAAAATTTAAATCAACTTAAAGCACATGTGATTCTTGAGTTGGGTCGTGGAGCTTATTACATAAAAGTGGTTTTCCTCAAACCCTCTCTCGCCAGTGCACTCCTGACAGCGACCGCAGTCTCCAATGAATTCAGCCTGAGTTCTGGCCAGTTATTTTATTTAATTCATTCATTTATTTTTTTTTGCTTTTGCCTTTTTATTTATTTATTTTTAGTTATTTATTTTAACATCTTTATCGGAGTATAATTGCTTTACAATGGTGTGTTAGTTTCTGCTGTATAACAAAGCGAATCAGCTGTACACATACATATATCCCCATATCTCCTCCCTCTTGCGTCTCCCTCCCACCCTCCCTATCCCACCCCTCTAGGTGGTCACAAAGCACCGAGCTGATCTCCCTGTGCTATGCGCTGGCCACTTATTTTAAAAGCCATTGCTGGACTAGGAAGAAATAACTAGAGACATTTTAATCATTGGTGTCCTATAAATCCAATTTAGGGATTAGTTTACCAGATTCAAAGTGTTTTACCCAGCCTCAATAAAAAGGTTTAAAAATTCAAGTTTATCAGTGCCCTTTGGAACATAAACCCAAGAATAGCCTTATTGCAACTACAGCACACTCCCAGCACAAACATGTGGCAGAGGCTTGAAATTTGGAGATCAAATCCAAAATTTCAGAAGCACATCTTTTTCTGTATTTCAGGAAGGAGAAAGTAAGCCCAGAACTGGCCTGATTTGACTGGTTAATTTTTTTTCTGAATCCCATAAAGGGAACTGCATATTTAGGAATTTTATGCCCCACATAGTATTTATAGGTTATCTATGATTCCCTGAGATTTTGGAGAGTTATAGCTCTGTACTAGGCTTTCCAAGATTTTTTTTTTTTTTCTTTTAAGTGCCAAAGAGGCTGAAATCTATCCTGGGAAACTGGTGAGGATTAGATATTTTTTAGGTCACAAGTCGAAAGATTCCTAATACTCACAGACATTCTATGTCTAGGAATGTTTGTTAATTTGAGACCCTTTCTCTCTCCATGTATATCTTTAATCTCCCAACCAGCTGCCTCCCATAAAAAGATATTTCTGTTTTTAGTTACAAATCTGTTTAGAGATAAAACTCGCTCATAAATACACAACCACATGCAAAGATTTTTTTTTCTGCTGACAGTATAGAAATAACTCCAGATGAAAAATATTAAGTTTGTTTAGAAATAGAAAATGCATTCTGCTTCCCTCGATGAGGGCCCATGTTTTATAGATGTTCAAGGTCTTTTCGTGTCTCTGTGTGAGCCTCTCTTAGAGAGCACAGTCTTCTGTTAGCTTTGTGATTTAGTCCTTCAAGTAGTCAAAATTGTTGGGTGCATTCCTAACTGAGGAATTAACTCCTTGCAAAGGCACGTGTTGGTCACCTAAGGAAAAGAAAGCAAGCTAAGAAATAGGTCTGTGAATTGCTACATATGTTCGTACTCTTAACTAAAAGACTGATTCAGTGCCCTACTCTTATTTGCTTGTGGATCACTTTCCCTGGGAAGCAGGTGAGATCTTGTATTTTCTTTCTTCTTTTCCTATTACTTTCGAAACCAAGTACTGTGTCTGCCACATAGTATTTGATCAGTGCTCAAATGTGTTGTTTGCTGTTAACTGAATTGTTATAATCTTGTTACATAATAAATTGTGCAGAAAAGAATAATATTTAGACATCACTTCTTTCTCAGAGACGTACGTAGAGCTGAGGTCTCCATCTTTCCCACATATTCATCAGTAAACTTAGTTAAAAAGGAAGTGTTCCAGTTCTTTCCTGGATTGGTTGTAATTGTCTGAGCAAACTTCTCATAACCACACCCTGCTTTTGTTGCAGCTCATTCAGTAATAGCTGATACAATTTATTACTACCACACATTGAACAATGTTAAATTGGCTATATTTCATCAACCATGTAAAGTAGCTACTCCCATCTCCATTCTACAGAGGAGAGAGTTGAGACTCAGGGAACTCAAATTACTCAAGTTCATAGGACAGTCTCGAGGTTTATTTGATTCCAAATCATCAGATATTCCTTTACATGAGGCTGCATCCTCTAAACAGAAGTATGGAATGATTAACTTCAAGTGAGCCCTTCTATATATCAAACTGCATAGTGGTCATTTTACTCACTTTCTCTCATTCTGGTTCACTAAAGTCTGATGAGATCAGTATTAATTACCCCTTTTAGAGTTAAGGAAATGGACGCTGAGACAACTTATGTAAATTATCTAAGGATATAGAACCTGCTCATGGATGTCTGTTGCAGAGAACTCAAGTTTTGAGAAATGTTGTCTTTGGTTGAATTTGCAATGAAATAGCCCAGGCCCACTGAGAAGCCACATTTATCTATCTGTTATCTATCTCATGTTATGGAATTATTTCATCAAGCACAAGTTCTCATCCTAGTATTCAAAGATGCAACATGTCCTGAAATATTAACCCTTTTTTAAATATTTGCATGTGGGGCTTCATGCTGCAGATTCAAACCACAAACTTCTTTCCAAAAATAGAGCTGCTGCTTGCTGACCGGAAGACCACCTTGGGCACGATAGTGGTTGCAACAGAGATCACTCATTTTCCCTCTATTTCAGTAAAGTTCTGTCTTCCAATCTGCTAATCTTACAAATGGCAAAACCAAAACCTAGAGGGAAAGGCATTTGTTTAGAGCTTTCCTCATGATAACTTCTTTATCCACAGACAGTTTAAGCCAGCAAACTGAAAACCTGCTCCTTCCCCTATTTCTTCCTCCATCCAGTTGATTTTTCCTGAGGATCACCTCCTCAATTTAATAACTATTATTTACCCTCACTGTAATTTCTCTATTTAAACTGTGTGTGTGTGTTCGTGCATGGTTAGGAAGTGGTTGAGATGTTCACATAAGGAAAAAATATATATACTTTATATAAATATATTATATAAGTATTATATAAATATAATATGTGTATTATATGTATATATATAATTTAGAAATCTGGATTACTTCAACAGCTTCCCAACTGGTGTTTTGTTTTCTTGTGTCTACATTATCTTCTCTCCATCCTTCACAAAGCCTACAGGAGTGAGACTGACATTTCATAATCACAATCTGATTGTGCCCACACCTCCATGTCTACCCTACATGAGCTGATTTCTCGTGGCTCCTGAGAGTAAGAAGAACTCTGGAACAACAGGGGCCCTTTAATGACTCTTCCCGACATCCCTGCCTGTCCTTATTCTCCATCACCACCCCAGGAACCCAAAGGCTGCAGCTCCACTGAGTTTCCAAATTCTTTCTCCGTACCCCAGGTTATTCGGTTGTCTCTGCAACTTTGCACATGCCATTCCCTCTCCTTGGATGCCCTTTTTTGGGCAGAGTCAGGTCCAAACTATGTCTCCTGATGCCGAGTGAGTGCTGCTTGACTATGGTGCTCCAAAGCAATATTAAAAATGGAAAATTCTGTTAAGAAGTGCTCCGTATGCTAATCAGAGTTTGGGGGCAGCCCAAGCCCATTTGCCATTTCCCGAGTTAGATGCTGCAAGTGAAAAATGAGCTGACAAACTTAAAACTCTTTGCAGAAACCACTGGGGAGAGATCTGGCAGCTGAGCACACCAGGTTAATACCTGAATTACAAGGTGTTCATGAGCACCCTAGGTTGCAGGACTCAGCTGTGAACAAAAGCCTCTGAGGTGGGCCCCAGGTGCCTTTCCCTGCCACCACCTGGCTGAGAGCAATAGGCAGCCTGATTCTTTCAGGCTCTGTCATCCACTAGGCCCTGGGGAGTCACTTTTTTCTATTTTAGTGTTTTAAAAAAAGCATCCACTGCATCTTTCTCAAGGCGTTAGAGGGAAGAAGAACAAAGGCTGATAGCCCAGCTTAGCCTGACCTCAAATCTGCTTTGCTTCACAAATGAAAATTCCTGTGACATCATTTTGTGGTAGTATGTCAAGCTTTGGGTTTCTTAAAATAATAGCTGATTAAAATCGTGAGTCATGGAAGAAAAAACAAACAAAAAACCTAACATTTATTATACTTCATAAGCTGGGCACTTTACATATATTATCTTATTTATCCCTAATCTTTTAAAAACACATTTAACATTTCCAGTTGAGGAAACTGGTAGTTAGAGAAGGTTTAGATAATTTACTCCAAGAGATATAGCTGGCCATTGTCGCAGGCAGGATTTGAACTCAGGTTGCTGTGATCCATGTTCAGCCTCCATGCTTCCACTGCACGAATCTTTGTGCCTCCACCGCAGTTTCCTGTAACAGATTTGGAGCCTGAAAGCTTTAGGCTTATAGATCAGGGAGGCCAGCATATGAGTATTAAAATGATCATAGATGTGACCCTGGCTATTCCAGGAGGCCCCGGGCAGCTTGTCTAAGGTTCAGATTCCTCATCTAGATTGGCTTCTAAAGCATAAGGTTTCACTCTTTCATGGAACCCACCCAAACTATCCTTGCCAGGGATTGAAATCTTAAACACACTGGCGATATCCAAGTTTTCAAAGGTTTTGCCGAGAGAAACAATATTCTTGGACGATGGCCTGGAGTATGTAGAATCCACCTATTCCTCGGAGGGCTCGAAGTCAACTCTGGATTCAACCAGAGCATCAGCCGTCAGCAGTGTACCTGCAGAATATCCCGTTGTGTCTACCCATCAGCACCATGGCATGCGCTGGACGTCTTCCCCCAGCCCACGCTGGGCACTGAGCGAGAGGCAGGAGCCAAGACCCTGATTACTGGGTTTGCAGTTGGACTGACATCAATGCGTGTTCTGTTGCTTTTGACCAGCAGGTTTGGGTTACATGCAGCCCCACCCCAGTGTAAGAATCAGAGAATCAGAGATGGTTGTAATAGCTCCGAACAATTGATTTCCTTGAAACGCATGGGTAACATAGACTGTGAATAGCATTTTTTAATTTTAATTTTAATTTTTACATTGTGGCTAGAAGGTTAGAGCTAAATGTGAGGTCAACTTTATCAAGTGTATGCAGTCTTATGCCACTAAAAGTAAATGGCTTTCCTCTGTCCCAAGTAGTGTGCTAGTGAAACAGTGGGTAATCATCAGTTAAATCCATTTAACCTGCCTTCACTAATCAAGGTCATTTTAAATGTTGCTACAAAAGATTTGCATGTCCTCCAGGCAGCAGGTAGCCTAAACAGTGAGATGATTGCCCCAGTTGTTTTCCAGGAACTTGGAGTCAGCTGTGTCTAGTTGGAGCTGAGCCGGTTAAGACTGGACAGGACCATCAGCCCTCTTTCTGAGACTGCCATTGTCCACTATGTGACATTTTGATGTCAGAGGCCAAAAACTCCACCCTCAGATCATGCTAAGCACCTCCATTTTTGAATGTGCAGAGGCCTATAGCTTAGTTGCACCAGGAAAGAATGATGATTACCACACCTTTTTCCAGCCACCTTTTCCCACACTCCCCATGCCTCAGACCATGATGCTTCTTTATCCCAGAAGTACCCTGAGCCCATTGCCTTTGGGGAGGCAGATCTGAGACTTGTTCTCGCATCTCCTCGCTTGGCTGCCTTGTGAATAAGCCCTCTCTTTGCTGTAAACCTTGGTGTTTTGGCCTGCTGCACATGGGGCTAGAAAAACCTAGTTCAGCAACACCAGGACCTCAGGATAAATCAGTGCACAAAACCAAGAACAGCTCCCATTCTCATGGGGCTTGGAGTGTAGAGGAGGAGAAGGACATTAATCCACAGGTCGCACTAATGAATGAATAGTTATCAGTTGAGATGAGTATTGTAGAGAAAAGGAATAGGCTTGTGTGGGAGTATAGAACAACCTGATTTAAATGAAGGACTTCCCTGTGGAAATGAAACATGAGTTAACTAGACAAAGAGGGCATTGGAGATGGGGGTGGGCAAGGGTTGTGAGACGAGGTTAGTGGTGAGAGGGAACTGCATGTGTGGGAGAAGGAAGGATGGCTTGCTTAAGAAACTGGGTGAAGGGCATTGCAGTAGGAGCTTAGAGACTCAGGAGAGAATCTTGCTAAACAGACCTAAAGAAGAAGGGAGAAGCCAGAACTGCATGCAAGTCAGAGGAAATACATTGTCCTGATCCAAAGAGTGCCTGTTGTATTGGAAACCATAAGAGGACTGGGTCTCAAACTGTGCTCCCCAGACCCACAGCTTCAGCATCACCTGGAAACTTGTGGGAAAGGCACCTTCTCAGACTCCACTCCAGACCTGCTGAATGAAAAACTCAGGAAGAGGTGCCCAGCAATCTGGGTTTTTAACAAACTCTCCAGGAGATTCCTGTGCGTGCCAAAGCTGGAGGAACACTGCCAGGGCAGAAATGCTAGGCTGGGAACAGGGTGCAGTGAGTCAGTGGGAAGGGGTGGGATCAGCATGATGAAATCAGCATCAGAAGACCATGCAGGCTGATAGTACTGGGGAGACTGGGGAGGCCCTGGGAGCCTCAGGGAGTCCTGCGGAGAGAAGATCGTGACCTAGACTCAAACTTGGCTTCATTTTGTGGGTGTGCCCTTGCTTCTCTTTGTTTCATTGTCTTCACCTACTTCCAATGTATGTTTCTCTTATATATATAGAATTACATTTAAGAACTTTTCTTAATCTGTTTTGGAGCATAGGCAATATATAAAACACATACTTTTTTTTTTTAACTCAGTAAGGGAGGTATGTATTTGGGAATGAACCTCTCTCACCTGAGGATACCAGCTCAGCCAACGGGGTCATTTCAGGGACAGGCTAGTAAGACAGTGGTCATGTACTGGATTTGCAAAACCTTCTCCCCTCCCCAAATTCAAGCTGCATGGCAGTGAAACATATCATGGCCTTTCCAAACTAAATTATTAAATAAAAGTAAATGACATGAAACTACAATTTCAAAGATGGATTCTTTCCTGGTTTATTTCTGCTCTGGATCATTTTAATGCAGTGAGCTTTTCCCTTGATTTTAACCAGAATTCAGGATATAAAATGTTTTGAGTCCAGCATATTTCAGAGAATAAAACAACCAATGGTGAGGAGGGAGTTAAGAGGGGTTATGTGAAATTTTACTGAATGTGGTACAGGTGCTGATGAGGCAGGGTCTTCCAGCTGGTTGTATTGAGGACACCCATCCTACCTACTGACCCCTGAGCCCTGTCTTCAGATTTGTGAATTTTCTGGCTTATGATATGCCTCAGGCATCAGTCTTTTTAAAATCCCTCCATCCAGTGGTTCTAATGTTGATCTAGGACTGAGAACAACTGTACTAACCAATGTCTTGGAAAGGGTGGGACACAGAAATCTCCGAACATACAGTGTAGTTTGAAGTGTAACTTGTTTGCAGAATTATCTATTCAGCCAATGGCCTAGCAACTTTAGCATTACAGAGGCAGTCTTGAACTGGAAATCAAAGCTCTGGTTTTGATACTGAGCTATTACACTGTTTGCATCAGAATGTCATATGGCATGTCTAGTGCCTCTTTGGGCACCTGGAAATAACTTTATAAAGAATTGGTTGGGGTTTCTCAGTGTGGCTCACCTGTATCTGAGTCATCTAGGGATAGTTCATTGAAGAAGTAAATATCTTGGACCCACCGCATACACACAGAATCAGAATTTTTAGAAATGGAGGCTTCGTGCGTGCCCCACAAGTGATTCTCATCCACTTTAAAGTCTTAGCACAATTGCTGCAATCGCCTTCTCATTCATTCATTCAGCAATATTTATTCAGTGCCCATTGTGTGTCAGGAATTGTACTTGGTGCTGGACATATAGACACAAATAAGATAGGCTTGGTTCCTGCCCGCACAGATTTTTCGATCTAGTCTTTTGCTGTTTTTCTCTTTCCTTTCCCAGTTTCACAGTATGCATGTAGGTGCATTTGATTTGCCTGCTTTTCGTTAGCTTTAGAGTTCTTCATACACTTGTTAGAACCTTAGGTTTAATGGAGCTTCTGGCATGTTAAAAATGTACTTACATTAGTCACCAAATTCAAAGTGAGTGTGTCTGTCAAACCGTTATTCACTCACTCTTTCACTTATAATTCACTTATTTTTTCACTTATGTATTAATCCATCCATCAGCCCTGACAGAGCCTTCATAATAAGATAAGGTAAAAAGTCATATTAATTTGTTTGATTAATTTCCAGTCAGTTAAATAAATGAAATCAAGTGTGTTTTCCTCATTGTTAGATTATTACACTGGATCTGTCTGTCTTGAGTTTCTATCTCTTGGATCTCATGTTACTTGACACACACCCCAGGGACCAAAATGCAAACCCCAACATGCCGTTTTATTTTGATGAGAATATGTCATGGGCCCCTGATGGGAACGTGCTGCTGAGAGCATCCGTTTCTAGGAAAACACAAGGTTTGCCTGCCACCTTCGGTGTGATTGACTTGCTCCTGCTTAATGATGATTCCACCGTTCCTACCTACTGGTACCCTGCCCAGCTCTGCTAAGACTGTCAATTTCCTTGAAAACAAGGCTCAGGTTTTATGGCCACTTATGTCTCCTGAACTCCTTCTGTTAATGATATCAGTCCTAATGAGGATTAAACGGTCTGACCCTTGGCAAGGGGGACTGTAAGAACCTTAATGGTGCTACAGCTATTTCATGCATGTCTTAGTTGCTAATGTTGCCATTTTTGCGTTTGAGACACTTTTACAAAAGTGCAGTGTGCAAGGTGGGGGGCTTTGTACAGTGAGCTTTCCATTGAGAGAGAGAGAGAAAGAGAGAGCTCAAACATACTTATACTAGGTGTTTCATAGTTCACAGGGAGCTTTCACATCCATGATCTGATTCATAACAGCCAGGGGAGGAAAGTAGAATGAGGTTGGGGGTGGGGGGTAGGGCATGTGTTTCTCGAATAGCATGGGATTCTTGAAGGTCACATGAGAGGGAGAAATGGTAAAGCAGAAAATCCAGCTCCCTTGGATCCAGGCACGGTGCTCTTTACAGCCTGGCCATTCCAAGTTTGTGGTCCATGGCTCAGCAGCCCTGGCATCACTTGGGAGCTTGCTGGGAATGGAGAATCTCAAGCCACATTCCAGATCCACTGAATCAGAATCTACATTTTAACTAACAGGATCTGCAGGCCAGTCTTATCTGAGGATGTGAGAAACATTGTGTTTAGCATATAGCACTGTTTCCTACTCTGTGCCCTTGGAATGACCACATGGCTGATACTCATCCTTGAAAACTAGTGAAAAATCCCACGGATATCGAATCCTTTAGAAATACTCTACTGTGTGGAAAGTGTCTTATAAATAGAGACTGTAAATACTTTAAATATACAGTAATAGAGATTGAGTAAATTATGGTACCTCCATACATAATTTTTGCTGCAATTGCAATGATTTAAATAAAAGATTTTTTATAATGAGGGAAAATGCCTATGTCTAAAATAATTGAAAAAAACCCAGATTATATAAGTACAAACAAAATCAATTTAAATGTGTATAAAATAAATAGGAAAACACTCTTGAAGGAAATATATAATGACTTTAATCATTGTTCTCTTTATAAATAACTTTCATTTTAGAACAGTTTTAAATTTACCCAAATTTTGTTAAGATGGTATTGAGTTATATACCCCACACCAAGTTTCCCTTAATGTGCATTGGTATTGTACGTTTGTGACAATTCATGAAGCAATATCGATACATTGTTATTAACTAAAATCCGTATTTTATTCAGATTTCCTTAATTTTTTCTTAACATAATGTCTTTTATATGTCCCAGGGTCACTAAGGATATCACATTATATCTACTTATTGTTTCTCCTTAGGCTCCTCTTGGCTGTGACAGTTTTTCAGGATTTCCTTGTTTTTGATGATCTTAATATCTTTGAGAAGTCCTGTCGAGATGCTTTCAAAAATGTTCCTTAATTGAGAGTTTTCTGATATTTTTCTCACAATTACACTGGTGTTCTGTGTTTGGGGGAGGAAGACTGCAAAGTACCATTTTTCTCACATCACATCAAGACCACAAGTTCTCAAGATGACATCACTGTTGGTATTAACTTTGGTCACCTGGCAGAGATACGGTTCATTAGGTTTTCCTACTATAAAGTTATTTTGTGTGTCCTTCTTTCCAAACTGCAATCTTCTGATGGAAGTCACTGTGCACAGACTGCAGTTAGGGAGTGGGGAGTTATACTCTACCTGCTTGGGTATGGATATCTACGTAAAAAAATTTGGAATTCTTTTGTATGGGGAGATTTGTCTTTTTTCCCACATTGATTTATTTATAGGTATCGGTATCACTATGGACTCATTGATGCTTACTTCATACTCCGAATTTTAATCCAATGTTATTTTGTTGCTCAAATTGTTTCATCTTTGGTCATTGGGGGCTCTTTCAGTTGACCCCTGTGTCCCTTTGACATACCCCCATTATTGTTATTTATTTTTAGCACTTTCCTACTTTCTGATGCTCCTACTGCATCTTGAATATTTATTACCCCAGTCCTAGAATAATCCATTTACCAAGAACCCCTGTTTCCTTTCACTGGAGAATTGTATCAGAAACCAAGATCTGGGAGCGTGGTGCACTCATTGTCACTGGGGTGTCATTGCTTCTAGGCCAGCAGAACAGGGGAAAATATGCATGTTTCCTAAAACTGTGTATATACATGTATCTATACATATTTCTCTGTATAACTACCTATATCTATATTAAGCTAAGCATGAGTTCTCACTGATATCTCCAGCTATAATTCATCACTACATAGATCATTCTGGCCTCTTCCCTTTGCTTCTGTGTAACCTCCCATGCAACAGTGAGAAACCTGACTGCCATTCACCATCATTTACTTAACTATTCAATTCACATGTACAGTGGTATGAGATCAGTCAACCCCTCCCCCATGAAAAATAGCTTTATTGATGAGAGTACAGTGCTTATGTAGAGGTCCTTTTACCTTTTTCTTATAGACTCCACTCATTTTCAATTACTTAGGTCTCCCTCTTTTCTCTTCACTCCCTTCAAATGAGGTTATTTCATATATTTGTAAAATGGTCAGATTCTTTTATCACATTATGCATTTCATTCTAGGATCCCATGAACTCCTGAGTGATATTTTAAAAATTTACATGTGCTACGGTTCACTCTGTGCTGTAAAGTTCTCTTGGTTTTGACAAATACATAGTGTCGTATATCCACCATTACAATATCAGGCAGAAGAATTTCACCACTTCAGAAGGTCTCGTTCTTCACCTACTCAACACTATCCCTTTCACCCACACCCCTGGCAACCACAGATTTTGTATTTTCTCTATGGTATTGCCTTTTACAGAATATTACATGATTGGGCTCATACAGTGTGTAGCCCTTTCAGACTGACTTCTTCCATCTAGCAATATGCATTTAGATTCAACTCTGTATTTTTGTGGCTTGATAGTTCATTTCCTTTTAACGCTGGGAAATATAACATCGTATGGATTTACCATAGTTTATTTATCCATTTATCTGTTAAGGGACTTATTAGTTTTGGGGAAATGGCACACACTCTAGTTCCTACTAACTTCTCTTTATATGTGCATGGGCCATGGTTTCTTGTATTTTTACATGCCTCATAATTTTTTGTTACTGGCTGGACATTTTGAATAATATAATGTGGCAATTCTAGAGTTCAGATACTCCCCCTCCAATAGTTTGTTGTAGGTGCTTTGTTGTGGATGGTGGTGGTTTGTTTTGTGATTTTCTAGACTTTTAATGTAAATTCTGTGTTATTTCTCATGTGGGCACACCGAAAGTCTGTGTTCCATTTGTGTACAGGTCAGCTAGTGTTTTGACAGAGTTTCTTTAAATGCCTGGAGCCACAGAAAACAAAAAAAAGGAAAAGAAAGACAAAGACACATTGGCAGTCTGTGCATAGGGACTTTGCCGAGGCACTCCTTCAGTGCTTAGACAGTCCACTTACAGCCCTGCTTCAGTCTTCACTCCCTGCCGTGCAGAGTCTGAAGGTCAGCTAGAGGTGAAAGTTTAGGTCTTGGACTTTTTCTGAGCATATTTCCAGCCCTGGACATGTGCTTGGCCTTCTCGATTACCTGTTATATGGGGACATTTTTAAAAGCCCTTCCTCTCCCATGCATCTCTTTCCCCAGCCTTTTCCTTCCCAGGAATTTTGGGTTCTGCGCTCCTTCAGCAGCAGACCTTGCATTCCCACTTGCTTTTTAGTCAGAACGAGCCCAGTGCATCCTCCATATCATTGCATCTCATCTAAGGCCACAGTTCCTTCTGTGGCCGGAGCTATTCATAGTGCCTTGCCCTATCCTTCCCCATTTTCCAGTTCTGGTAGGAGTTGACGGGTGCCACATTTATTACGGTACAGACCTTCTCCTGTATCTGTTTTAGTGCAACATAAGTTATAACAGGAAAATAAACCCTGGGCAGATCATGGAGCAAGTTACCTTTTTTGTTAGTTTAACACTTAGATAAGTCCTAACCCTGTTTAGATGTTTCCTACTTGATGCCAGAAGGAAGCAACATATGCAAATATGTGACATTTTACCTGGTCCTTGAGAGGGGATTGAGACAACCACCACCACCAGCTTTCTGCTGTGCTCCACATTCCGCTGCCACCATCCCCTGTCAGCACCTGGTTAACTTGTTACCCTACCCTCTGTGTATCTGTTAATCTCGCCACCTCCATTTTAGCTTCTGCCCTTTCCACTGTCTGGCCGTGATCCCTGAAGGGAAAGGCCTCAGAGCTCCCGGTCAGGGTCTTGCTGACCTGTCTCGTTCTTGGTTGTGTTGTGTTGCCCTGAGTCACTGTTTTAGTGCTGAGGTGCTTTCACCATTTTTCCCCATATAGAGCTGCTCCTAGCTAGCTCCCAAGCCACTGTATTCAGAAATGTTGACATCTTTGCTGGCCCATTTGCCTCTGCCAACATCATCATCAACACCACTGCCTTTCTCTCCCAAAGATGGTAGTGATGTTTCCATCTCAACCTTTGGAGAAAGATAGAAATGTAGCCCCAAGAGGGACACTCCAGAAATTCCTGTCATTCCTTCTCAGTGTCTTGGCTAGTAAAGAGAGCCTGGGAATCTCCATCTTTGTATTTCCACTTGAGGGCATTTGTAGTGTCCCCTAACTAGAGTCGGGTCAGGGATAGGGTAAGAAATGAGTCACTTGAGTTTCCTTTTGTGTCCTGGACCGAATCTTTACTCTTTTATTTCCACCTTGCTTAAGAGTGGGAATTTATTCAACCTCAAGTAGATTCCAGGCAGATGCTCTATTGGTGCTCTTTCCAGAGATCGTGCAGCCCTATTTCTTTTAACCTCTTGAAGGCCAGCCCCTAAAAGAAAGGAAGCCTTACCTGGCCCATGGGTGTGGCCTCTGAAGACCGGTATAGATTTCTCTACATAGACTAATTATTCCTGAATTGCTGGGTTAGTGCTTATAAAATTGGCTGCAGTTTTTCTGTGATATCTTTTTGTTCACCCTTGCTTTCTAACAGCCTGTTCTTCACACAGCAATTACAGTAATCTTTGCAAAACGTCAGACTACATTGCTCCCCTCCGTAAACCCCTCCGCTAGCTTCCCCTTTCACTTCAAGGAAAAGCTAAACTCTTCGTCACCACCTACAAAGTCCTACATAATGTTGTCCCCATTAACTCTTTGAAATTACCTCTTGCTGTTGTGTTTCTTTCTTTTAGGATGGTAAAGGGCTTTATTGTTATTTTTAATTAATTTTTATTGGAGTATAGCTGATTTACAATGTTGTGTTAATTTCAGGTGTACAGCAAAGTGACTCAGTTATACATATACATATATCCACTGTTTTTTAGATTCTTTTCCCATATAGGCCATTACAGATTATTGAGTAGAGTTCTCTGTGCTCTATAGTAGGCCCTTATTAGTTATCTATTTTGTATATAGTAGTGTGTATATGTCAATCACAATCTCCCAATTTATCCCCCCACCTTCCCCCTTGCTAACCATACCTGCATTGTTTCTTATGTCCACTTCGCTCTTTGTTGCTTTTTGACCACGCTGAGTGTGCCCTTACATTAGGTTTTTCTTTCATCCAGGAATATCCTTTCTCCATTTATCTACCTAGCTCATTCCTTCACTTCCTTTAGGTTTTTCTCACGTGCTTCCTTAATATAGAAGCCTTCCATTACCAATCTATATAAAATAGTGACTACTACTCTCCCTACCCCCAGCCTAGCACTCTCTTTCCAGATTACCCTGATTTAACATTTTCCTCAGCACTGATCATCATCTGATATGTTACATGTTTCTTTCCTTATTGAATGATGAGGTCAAGGAATTGGTCTGTTTTAATCACTGCTGGTTGCTCAGAGCCTGGAATATACTAGGTACTCAATGTTTAATGGGTTTATGAATGAATGGATGAATGCAAGTATAAGTGAATTCATGTATGAATGCATGAATGGTTTCCTCCACCTGGCTCAGTACTTGATGGACAGTGCCTCAGTCTTACTCATTTCTGTACCTGCTAACACAGTGAACGCAGTAATGAGTAATGGCTGTTTGCTGAATGTCACATGGTCACCCAAACACTGTTGGGAAAAAAAAAAGGAGCTACACCTATTGTCTTCCAGCTTAAGGCCTGATGAATAACTTTCTACGTAAAAAAGAAAAAAAAAAATTGGGGTTATTCAGTACTCATGATGTGCTGAAATGAGAGTGTTAACACTGAAGGTGATCAGATGTCAGATGGGTGTCTCTGGGCTATAAGCCTGGGTATAACCGTCTTGACTCGGGGTGTTACCTCAGCATCATGGGCTCAAAAACAGTGTCAGGGCACTCAAAGGTAAGTGGCTACTTGGGACTGACTTAACACTGGCCAAAATCACAAGAGATCAAAGTAGAATTCAGAGGCCAACATATTAGTTCACAATTATGTATTTGCAGGTTATACCTTGCAAATAATTGAAATATATACATCTATAATTCCAGGTAATCCACATCAGACTTTTAAATTGTTCCATTGGGAAGTGCAATTAGGGCAAAAAGCATGAATAATAGAGAGAAATATATTCTTTAGGCATGGAGGTAGCTCTTGGACTCTCCAGAATATGGGTATGTTCTATATTTAGTATCTCTTTCCTTGGACAGTTCTCAATCAACACTGATGAAGTGTCATTCTACCGTTATTCTTCTTGGGTGCAGAAATACCCTCCTCCCTCTCCTTTATTTTTAAAAAAATATACTCTCTCAGATTTAATACCACCAGTGGCCAGGCTACAGGATTCTTTTGCATCCTTTTGAACCTTGGCTGAATTTCTAAGCACACCTGTTCTTGCCTTTGAATTGGGATAAATCTGGTCCATTAAAAAAACTGCTTCAGTGACTAATCTCATGAGTTTTGTGAGTTGGCCTCTCAAAGGACAACTAAGCCTCCTTTTCTGGGTCTCTGATCCTTGACCACACGTTGCTTAGTTACCTTGAGTCTCGCCCTGAATCCATATTTCTTATAATGTCTACCAACCAACCCAATTATTTTGCAATTCATGGATAGTTCTAGATAATGTAACCATTTTAATATGCTCATTAACCACCATAATGATTTCAAGATCATGTCCTGGGTTCCTGCTCAAAGTCAAGGTGTATACTCATGCCCTTTAGAAGTCCACTGCCTGTGGTCCTGGTAGATTATGTCCCATACTGGGATCAGGCAAAAATATCAACAGATAAAAATAACTTGAATTCTAGACCCAAACAAACCTCACTTTCTTTGGTAAATTACTCTGCCTGGGTAAATCCAGTTTCTTTTAGACCTTTGGCAATAATAGTACATTGTACTTGGCGTGACACTGAACCAATTTATTGAATTGTTTCCACCTTCCTGATCTTACTTTTCCCCCCACAAGGAAAACTGTGATCTATATATGACTAGTGAGAGGCATCATAGTAGGGTAGGAAAAGGAGCATTTGAATCACTAAGACCTGGGGGTACACACACTGCATCACCTTTTACTGACTGCATGCTCCTGCTCAAGTGAGTTAGACCCTCTAAATCTTAGTTGCCTCAACTTTAGAATAGAGTGCAGACACATCTCCTTCACAGAATGGTTGGAAAGATCAAGTGAGATGATGTTTAATGTACCTGGTCCACTGCCTGGCCCCTAGTGGGTTCCCTGTAGGTGCTATTTTTCTTGTCCCCTGCCCCTATGTAGCGTGGCACTCATATGCAGCTGTGGGTGTCCCCTCTGGGTAGGCATCTGTGATTTCAGAATGACAAAGCATTATGTTTACAGTGGAGCCAGCGCTCTAGAGGTCTGGTTGCCTACGTGGCAGAC
Source organism: Grampus griseus (assembly GCF_964374135.1). NCBI lineage: Eukaryota > Metazoa > Chordata > Mammalia > Artiodactyla > Delphinidae > Grampus > Grampus griseus. The sequence goes on from NC_139013.1 coordinate 37,784,075, forward strand.
ATTCTTCCCAGCACTCAGACCTGACTGCATTCCCACAGACCCCACACCCTTCACGTGTATCTGCCCCACGGCACTCACTGAAGTGTCTAGTCTTAGAGTCACATGCCTACTTCTCTGTTTTCTCATGAAACTGCCTCTCCCCTCACGCCCCCAGACAGGGAAACTGCTTTTCACTTCTCCACAGCCCACAGTGTGATACCTGGAATATAGCAGATGTTAATAAAGGGCAGTTAAGTGGGACTCAGGCCAGAAATGGCCACAGCTGCTTTTGTTTGCCTTCAGACCCAGTCAGGTTTTCAGTCCTCTCTTGCCATCGTCAATTTGTCGATATCTCAGGCTGAGGGGTTTCTGATTCACAGCCTTCTTCAGAATGCCAGGAACTGTGAGTTATCTCCTTTCATCCTTTTCCCTAACTCTTGGAAGTAGGCATTGTTACTGCCTCCGATTTGCAAGTGAGAAAACAACAGACTGCAAGAGGTGACATGCCTTATCCCCAGCCAAGTCATTCATGTGTGGTAGAACTGGGATCAAGCCTGGTCAGCCTGACCCCTGTAGGGGAGGAAAAATAATACCCTTCTAGGTTCTCAGCTGAGACACTCTCCCCACCCCCACCCCCCATAATAAAAAGACAGATTAACAGGAGAAAAACAGAAGTTTAATAACATGTATACCTCCTGGATGCATGGGAGATGCCCAGGAAAATTGAGCAACTCTTCCAAATGGCCCAAGCCATCACCTTAAATACCTTCTTCAGATTAAGACAAAGGAAAGAAGTTAGTGGGGAGCCAGTTATGGGAAGTTGCCAGGAAAAGCACAGTAAACAAGGGTATGGTTGTTATGCAGATTTGAGTTGGTGTCTTTTCCATTGACGAGAGTTTCTAGAGTGTTAGTCAACCTCCTCTTCCTGGTACAGAGCAGACCTACTCTGATAAATGGAGACTTCCCTTATAAATGTAAATGTCTCTTACAAAAGGGTAACATCTGCTCAGTTTTCAGAGCTTCTCCTGTGTGGACCATTTCTTAAAAATAACCAGTTTAAGATAATCCTTATGCCAAAGAGGCATATTTGGGGGTTGCAAATTCTGCTCCCCTTTACCATACACCTAATGGCCTTTACAGTGGGATATTACCATTGAATAAAGGCTGTCATTTATTAAGTACCTACCTCATGCCCTACACTGTACTCAGTTACACACATGCATTATCTTATCTGATTCACTTGACTGTAAGGTTCTCTAACAGGGCTAGGATCTCGTGTCTCTCTTGTTCTCTGTTGCATCCCCAGCACCTAAACATTGCCAGACACAGTGTAGCTGCCAATAAGTATGTGTAGAATGAATGAAACATTATGCCGCATCTGAGACAGGTGATTTTATTATCTCTGTTTTGCATCTATTAGATGAAAAACTGGAAACCGAGAGAGGTTAGTAACTTACTCATAGTCACATAGTTAGTAAGTAGCAGATCTGGTATTTTAGATGAAGTCTATTTTAACAAGTACTTAACCTCTGTTATCCTGCCTAAAGAAAGACAGGTAAATATTTATGAGCAAAAATAAAAGTAAACTTAGCATTATCATTCTCCATCAGCTCTGAGTATGGTTACAAATTCTTTAGCAGGCAAAAGAAATAATGGGCCTGGTCCCTCACTTTTCTTTGTTTGTATATTGCTACTTTCAAAATCATTAAGCCTGTGACTGTTCATAGGGTAATTCTGAGCATATGACAATTGCCTCTGAGTCAAAAGCTATATCCCAACAGCTTAAATATAACAATGGTAGGTTCTTTTCAAAGGGTACATTTTCCCTCACAGCTGCCAGCTCTGCTTTCTATACAAACCTAAAAATAATGATCTTTCCATTATGGAAGCACTAGTATTGTTGCTTTCCCTCTTAGCTTATATTAGTGCTTAAGTTATACACCCCTGATCTCCAGGGGTTTAAACTTGGCCGGGGAAACTTTTCCTGAGGCCAAATAGTGGAGTTAGCTCTGAGGCTTCTACTGGAGACTCCTGCAGAGCCTGGGGCAGAGTTACAGTACCCAAATTGTCTCTGATATCATTGTTTGTCAGCTACAAAAGGTTACTGATAGAGCCTTTGTGGTCAACCCCAGCACACTTGGCAATGGCAAACCCTCTCCTGTCTCTGTCTGTCCTCCTCATTAAAACAAGGCACAGAGTGACCTCTCGTCACTTGGCAAGGCTACAAAGGAAATCTTTATTCAAATGCTTAAATGGAGGATTTATTTTTAAAGGTGATTTATTTTACCCAGAGCAACCTTGCTCTAGTGCATTCTGATTCTCGGTGGGCTAGTGGGCCACAGTGATCAGGTGAGCAAACCACACTATAAGGCAGTGGGTTATGGAGTGAGTGGGAGGTGAAGAATGGAAAGTGAAGAAGTGGAAAGGAGTGTGGGATAGTGGAGCAGTGGAGAGGAGAGGGAGGAAGCCATAACTTGAAGGGTTGGAGAAAGGTATTTTGGTAATCTAGAAAGTTGTCTCCAAATGATTGGGTCACATAACGCTGAGGTCCTGGGATCTGAGAACTAGTATAGAGTAACAGTGATTTTTTTTCCCCCTGAAAAATTATCAGGAAAAATAATTGATTTATTTTTCTTGTCCCCTTCCTTTTTTTTTTTTTTCCTTAAACATTTGAACCTGCCATTGCGTATCTACTGGCAGTGTATTATTACACATTTAGGAAGGAGATGCCAAACATTTTGTCACTGTGGGGCTCACTGGTCTGCACACGGGAATCTTGACTTTGATGGTCAGTGAAGGGCCACCACACCTAACTCCCTGTCTATGATCATCTCTGGAGGAATTCTTTAATTCAAGACTCATAGAGATGGCAGGATTAGCTGAGGATGATTGAACCACACTGTGCAATGAGAACCAGACACTATATAGCACACTGTTAACTGAAGCATAATTAGATTCAACTCCCTCTTTACCCTGGAATTGCTTAGAACAGAAGTCTGAAGATTGAGTTCCAGACGTTGTCCATCCACAGAGGATTCCCTCCTGTGTATTCCAGGCAATCCTGGAATCCTGTTAGTTGGAGCTGCAGTGGTTGACTTCTTCAATCAAGTTTTTTTTTAAGCCCCGTTTAAGAGCTCGTTTTTAAACACCTCTTTGTCGGTTACATTGCTAAGGAGTCTTTGTTTCACATGCTCTGCAGAGAGACTGCGGCCATCTAGTTGTCTTGGGAAACGTCTGTTCTCTCTTCTTTCAGTCTTAGGACTTCTCTCTCACATTGGAGAACTCTGGATTCTCTGGTGTCTGGGTTCTTCTTCCATCAGCAGCTCCAAAACTTTGACACAAAGCGTTATTTTGGATACAAGCTGAAAAGATATCTTCCAGTGGACACATGTGTGGACACATGGCTTTTCCTTTTTTTGGGGGGTGGGAGTGGGGAGGACATTAAACAGTGCAATTTATTCAGCGAACTAGAGAGAGAGTAATTCTTTATTGAGAAACATAATTTGAAAAAGGGTGGCTTAGGGTGACAGGTATTAGACAGATGAAACTTAAGCAGAAAGAACATTGATTTTTGCTGTGTTCCACAGAAACCAAAGAATCCATGGACATGGCTTTTCTTTTGACATATAAATAACCTGTCCAACTGCGACCTCTCAAGATATTCTTAGATTCCACCATCCATTGTCCCATGAGCTCCTAAAAAATATCCAAATAAATGCACATTAAGGACACAAATATTATTGTAAAGATTCAGAAACTAGGCTCACTTTAGCACCTTTTTTTTCCCCCTTTGATGAATGCATTGTAGGCTAAGAGCACAATAGTGTCTTTTGCTGAGAGTATTCATAGTTTATGGAAGGGCATAACTATGGGAATATGACTCGAGGTTCTACAAACACTGCAATGAGTCCCCGATTTTCTGCCTCTCGAACAGCTTTGAGAATCTTAGATTTATATATTTATATTCTATTTATGAGAATTTCAAAATTTGAATTATGTTCCTGGGTGTCCTGTTTACCTATTATAAGACCTTTGTTCTCTCTTAACTCCTTAGTTTCCTAATCTCTACGATGGGAGATACCCTCCCAATCATCCCAGCCATGGTTCTGTAATATAAGCTGCTACATCTATTGTTACCATCACTCCTGTTGTTACTGTTAGCTGCTGTCAGCACTGTTACTACTACTATTGCTGCTGCTCTTTCTACAAACACCACTATAGCTACTTCATACTTGCATACATGTTTCATTTACAAAGAGCGTTTCTCTATATTTTCTAGTTTAAATGCAAATCAGATGCAACCTCTGTCCTGGGGAAGGAGGTGAGCTCTTTCTTAAATACAAGAAAGACCCTACATTTTCTTATCAGCAATATGTTTATTCCTCAATCAGCTACCACCTCAAGAAACTTTCCTTTAGCTGAATCAACCCCTACATTGCTACAGCTTGATTCATCTTGATTAAAAATAAAGTTAATTTGATTCTGTTGGATTTCTGTGGGTCCAACAGTGAGAGGATTGGCTCAGAATTCTTGGCTACTGCCACTCTAGCAAAGTACTACCATATTATTTTAAAACGTTGTTGTTGTTTTACCAAATCCAAATGTTTTGACCTGGAAATTGTTATATTTGAATAATTCCTCTGAGGGACAGATATAATGGATGTTATTTGCTCTCTTGAGTATTAATGGAAATTTTCCAGTGAGCCCTCCATTCATCAGAGACAGATGACAGGCTTCATAAGCAAGTTTCCATGTTGTTCTGTTTCCCCAAAGTAGCCTATGCCTCAGTGTCTTTAAGAAGAAAATGACTCTCATTTCTGTTGAGATCCCGATTTATTGTAAGCAAAAGTCTGTTGTATATTAGGTGTGTTATTTAAGATCAAATAATCACTTATCACTCTAATGGATTAATTTTTTTTATTTCAGCCACAGTAGTTCTGGAAATTATTAAAAAGCATCAATAACAATAATTAAACACATTTTTGGTTTGAAATGAAGATGTGTTTGGCTCATAGAATCTCAGACACATTTAAGGCCCTGTAGCTCCCTAACCTTGGCTCAAAGGAGTACACTTTTCTAAAGTTCAATATCCTTTGTCCCAAAGCAAGATTTTCATAACATTTCTCTGATTTTGGCTCTCTTTCAGTACATAACAATCTCAGTTTTGTGCCAAGGAGTCAGACCATTCCTGAGACAAATGGGAGAGGTACACAACGCAGCTTTCATTCACAATTTTGAGGTCTCAATCTTCAGTGATTTTATTTACCTTCTTGTTGTGGCATAATTAATTCACGAATCTTGTGACTAGTACAACACTGACCCATAAGCACTGAAATACATTCAGGTAGATGCAGGCATTCCTGATACTTTGACTCCAAGGATGATGGTGCTTGAATCCCTGTGGTCCTACGGGCTTCACTTCCCACTGGCCAGCATCAACTGAACACAACAACTTTTTTGGTTGTATAATTTCCACATAAAATGGAGGAAAGGGAAAAGCAAACTATTCTAAGACAGAAGAGAATGACAATTATCATAGGTGGTCCTTTCACCGATCAGGAAATGGAAGAAATTAAAATTATACGAGATCCTGACTTGAAGATCAGTAGGACAAAGAAATACTTGCCTGGATACATTAGCCTGTGACCTTACCTCAGGGAAGTAGGAACCCAGTGTAGTTCCGTACCAGTTTCGCTAAATGTCTCCTTTTTAGCCTGCTCCACAAAAACTGCCATGTCACAGAGTCATTGTGAGAGAAGAGAATTGCCAACTGCAGTGGACGTCACATAGAAAATGCTGGAAAAGTGGCTGCTCCCTTGCACAATTACCATACTCGGATCTGGGTGAACACTGTCATCACTACAGATGGAAGCAGCACTCCTTTCTTTCCCTTTCGTGAGGGAGGGTGACACAGTCCTGAATGGCATTTGGCCCATGGAGCTTTTGAATTTGTGTATGAGGGAAGTTATGGCAAGAAGTGTTCGTCGATGGTCCACAGTGTGTTGAGGAGGGGGAGTAGAAAATGAGAGACAGTACAGTGAAGACATCTCACAGCTGTGAGCAAGCTCTGATTCTGGCAGGTTGTGGAGAGTTTGACAAAGCTTTTCAGAAATGAAACATTTGAGCTTTATGTGAACACCTGGAGTTGTCTTTGTTCGATGTGTCCTGGGGAGAAATCTCATATACACTGTTTCTTCACATGTTAGCTGAACACTGTAATCACATAAGGTTGACACAGCTCTATGGTCTACGCCAGGACTCCACCTTTGAAGATGGAGGGGATAAAGACTGTGATAGGATTATAGGTAGATGTCCCCAAGACCATACAGAATGCTGATAGCAGATTTCATTTTGGACAGGGAAATGGCAGATCCTCGTTCAGAGCTCCTGGTCCAGAGTCCTTCTGCTTTGTTCCCTATGAAAGAGTCATGTTCTTTCTCAATAAGACCTTATCCCAGGACTTCCCTGGTGGCTCAGTGGTTAAGAATCCGCCTGCCAACGCAGGGGACACAGGTTTGAGTCCTAGTCTGGGAAGATCCCACATGCTGTGGAGCAACTAAGCCTGTGAGCCACAACTACTGAAGCCTGTGTGCCTAGAGCCTGTGCTCTGCAACAAGAGAAGCTACCGCAACGAGAAGCCCGCGCACCGCAACAAAGAGTAGCCCCCGCTCGCCACAACTAGGGAAAGTCCGCACGCAGCAACGAAGACCCAGCGCAGCCAAAAATAAATAAATAAATTTATTTTTAAAAATAAGCTCTTTTATTAAAAAAAATTAATAATAATAAGCCCTTTCCCTGCCCGGTGAGCGCTGCATTCCTGGCCCCCTTTGGTACTTATCTCGTTTAATGATCACAAGCATCATTCTCTCTCACACAGTTCTCTCTCTTCTCAAAAAAATGTCAGATAAGACTATTGAGGTTCTGGAGTCCCTAATATCTTTAGAGTCAGATTTGGAGTGAAAAGCATGTAAAATAGTACAAAACAAACATGCATAATGATAAGGGAATAAAGGAATTGGGAAAGAATTTTCCAGGTAGGAACTCTGTGCATGCGCGCGCGTGTGTGTGACTTACCTGAGTGGTGTCAAGTCTAGGCGTGAACATCAAAGTGACCACATCTAAAATATGATTCTTGGATTTCCCTCCCCAAGCTCCTCAGTTTAGTAAATGACCCTGCAGTCCACCCATTTGCTCTGCCCAGAAATGTGTGAGTCTCTCACTCTTGCATTCCATTTATCAACAAGCCCCCATGAGCTCTGCCTCCCCAAATGTGTCCCATTTTTGTCCATATCTCATCACCTCCCCTCTACCACTTTATTCCAAGCCACTACTGTCTCGTGTGGATTGCTACAAAAAACACCTAGCTAGTCTCCCATTCATTCTTGTCTCCCTGCAGCTGATTCTGTATGAAGCAACCAGCTCCTCCGAGAGGCCTTCCTTAACCCCCCTTTATAAAACAGCACCTCATCACTCTCTAGTGCCTTCACTAGCTTTGTTTGTTTTCTTAGCCCTTACTGTCACTTGGCACTATTCATCTTTCTACTTCTTTATTATCCCTCACCTCCACTAGAATGAAGGTCCCTTGAAGACAGACTTTATCTTTTTTGTTCAAGATTGTATCCCTGGAGTTTATCATAGTTCTGACACTCAATACTAGGTACTCAGTAAACATTTAACACGTAAAGAAATGAATGGATATGAACATTTTCATCTGGTCGCCACACAGAGAATTTTAATGTTTTATTATGGTCCAAACATATTTTATGATATATTTGATATTTTAATCTGTGCATTTTAGAAATGATAATATTAATTATAATAATTAAAAATAAATCTGGCAATAGTATCCTTTTTCTGGTTGGAATGAGAGATTTGCTCTTTAGTTTTTGGCCAAATAGACCCCAGCAGATAAGAGTTTTTGAGGCCACTTGAGCTTCTCTGAGTTACGTTTTTGTTTTGTTTTTTTTTTTCCTGAAAATTGCAGGTCCATGTTGAAACCTGAATCTTTTACATTTGAAAGGATCAAAATGTTGATAACTTACTAGCTTACAACTAATATTTTCATGTTTTAAATATGCTATTTTAATATCTTTTTCTTTGTGACTGAGTGAGGAAGAAAAAACACAGGGTACTTGTTAGGAGACAAAGCTCTGAGACCATCTGCTAGAAATAGGGACTGTCTCTCTCTTTTTAATTTTTTTATTATTTTTTTTAACTGAAGTTTAGTTGATTTACAGTGTTGTGCCAGTCTCTGCTGTACAGCAAAGTGACTCAGTTATACACGTATAGACATTCTTTTTTTATATGCTTTTCCATTATGGTTTATCACAGGATATTGAATATTGTTCCCTGTGCTATACAGTAGGACTTTGTTGTTTATCCAGCCTATGTATACTAGGTTGCATCTGCTAATTCCACACTCCCCGTCCTTCCCTCCCCCACCCACCCGGAACTGTCTCTCCATCTCCCTGGATGCAGCTTTCTCGTTTGTAAGTTGGGGACTTTATGGCTGGGGCTTTCAGGAAATATAAGTCTATATTATTTTCATATGTGGTGTTTTGGGAGGAAGGTCTACCTAATTCTCATCAGTGTCTGTCTCTGAAGGGCCCATTTCTGCCTGCAGCTTCTCAAACAGACCAAAATCAATCAATCACCAATCAGTCAGTCAAAAAAACAAACAAACAGAAAACGATTCCGCTGACCAGTTGGTGTCTGGGTTTTCCCCGGTCCATGTCTCTGCTTCTCAGGAAGCACTGAGTGAGGGCACGGGGCTGCAGGTCCATGAAGTTCTCTGCAGCAAGCCAGGAACTTCCAGAGCTGGTATTCAGAGCAAGCTTGTTGACTTAAGAGGATTGTCCTGTGTCCTGAGATTCTCATTATCCTCTGCCACTGGATGGGTATGCAACAACAAACATGAGGAGAGCAGAGAGACCCAGGAAGAATTTTTACGGTGGACCTGAAACTGTGGGGATGAATGAGGTGATGCATGGAAGTGAAGAGGCAAAGGACAGACTGTAGGTTATCTTATATTTAAAGGATGGTAGAAAAAGAGGAGTAAAAGAGAGGACCCTGAAATGGGTTGGAAATAGCATTGGAGTTGGAAGGAAAAGACCAAGTAGAATAAAAATGTCTACTCTGGCCTCCAGACCACTATCACATCTGCTTGGTTTTCTCCACCTGTGCTGAACCTTAACCTCTTGGGTTGTCCCCTGTCTTTTTCTCAGTCACTTCCTTGGCCATGGCACCCATTGACACAGTGACTCATGTGTCAGCCTTGCTGTCCCTTGGGCAAACACTGCTCATGATTCCTAGCACTATACACAAAATCCCAAAGCCATCATGTGCTCTTATAATTATTTCTCATATAAAATACACCCTCTAAATTCGTGTTTCTCCATGTGTAGTCTGTAGTCTGTAGACAGAATCCCCTAGGATGCTTTTTTTTTTTTAAACATCTTTATTGGAGTTCAGTTGCTTTACAGTGTTATGTTAGTTTATCCCCATATCCCCCCTCTTGCGTCTCCCTCCCACCCTCCTTATCCCACCCCTCGAGGTGGTTGCAAAGCACCGAACTGATCTCCCTGTGCCATGCAGCTGCTTCCCGCTAGCTATCTGTTATACATTTAGTAGTGTATATATGTCAGTGCCACTCTCTCACTTCGTCGCAGCTTACCCTTCCCCCTCCCCGTGTCATCAAGTCCATTCTCTACATCTGCGTCTTTATTCCTGTCCTGCCCCTAGGTTCATCAGAGCAATTATTTTTTTAGATGCCATATATATGTGTTAGCATACGGTATTTGTTTTTCTCTTTCTGACTTACTTCACTTTGTGTGACAGACTCTAGGTCCATCCACCTCACTACAAATAACTCAATTTCGTTTCTTTTTATGGCTGAGTAATATTCCATTGTATATATGTGCCACATCTTCTTTATCCATTCATCTGTCGATGGACGCTCAGGTTGCTTCCATGTCCTGGCTATTGTAAATAGAGCTGCAATGAACATTGTGGTACATGACTCTTTTTCAATTATGGTTTTCTCAGGGTATATGCCGAGCAGTGGGATTGCTGGATCATTTGGTAGTTCTATTTTTAGTTTTTTAAGGAACCTCCGTACTGTTGGCTGTATCAGTTTACATTCCCACAAACAGTGCAAGAGGGTTCCCTTTTCTCCACACCCTCTCCAGCATTTATTGTTTGTACATTTTTTGATGATGGCCATTCTGACTGGTGTGAGGTGATACCTCATTGTAGTTTTGATTTGCATTTCATGTGCATCACACATGAAAGTGATGTTGAGCATTCTTTCATGTGTTTGTTGGCAATCTGTATATCTTCTTTGGACCAATGTCTATTTAGGTCTTCTTCCCATTTTTGGATTGGGCTGTTTGTTTTTTTGGTATTGAGCTACAATGAGCTGCTTGTATATTTTGGAAATTAATCCTTTGTCAGTTGATTCATTTGCAAATATTTTCTCCCATTCTGAGGGTTGTCTTTTCGTCTTGTTTATTGTTTCCTTTGCTGTGCAAAAGCTTTTAAGTTTCATTAGGTCCCATTTATTTATTTTTGTTTTTATTTCCATTTCTCTAGGAGGTGGGTCAAAAAGGATCTTGCTGTCATTTATGTCATAGAGTGTTCTGCCTAAGTTTTCCTCTAAGAGTTTTATACTGTCTGGACTTACATTTAGGTCTTTAATACATTTTGAGTTTATTTTTGTGTGTGGTGTTAGGAAGTGTTCTAATTTCATTCTTTTACATGTATCTGTCCAGTTTTCCCAGCACCACTTATTGAAGAGGCTGTCTTATCTTCATTGTATACTCTTGCCTCCTTTATCAAAGATAAGGTGACCATATGTGTGTGGGTTTACCTCTGGGCTTTCTATCTTGTTCCATTGATCTATATTTCTGTTTTTGTGCCAGTACCATACTCTCTTGATTACTGTCGCTTTGTAGTATAGTCTGAAGTCTGGAAGCCTGATTTTTCCAGCTCCAGTTTTCTTTCTCAACATTGTTTTGGCTATTCGGGGTCTTTTGTGTTTCCATACAAATTGTAAAATTTTTTGTTCTAGTTCTGTGAAAAAATGCCATTGGTAGTTTGATAGGGATTGCATTGAATCTGTAGATTGCTTTGGTAGTATAGTCATTTTCACAATGTTGATTCTTCCAATCCAAGAACATGGTATATCTCTCCATCTGTTTATATCATCTTTAATTTCTTTCATCAGTGTCTTATAGTTTTCTGCATACAATCTTTTGTCTCCTTAGGTAGGTTTATTCCTAGGTATTTTATTCTGTTTGTTGCAGTGGTAAATGGGAGTGTTTCCTAATTTCTGTTTCAGATTTTTCATCCTTACTGTATAGGAATGCAAGAGATTTCTGTGCATTAATTTTGTATCCTGCTACTCTACCAAATTCACTGATTAGCTCTAGTAGTTTTCTGGTAGCATCTTTAGGGTTCTCTATGTATAGTATCATGTCACCTGCAAACAGTGACAGCTTTACTTCTTCTTTTCCCATGTGGATTCCTTTTATATCTTTTTCTTCTCTGATTGCTGTGGCTAAAACTTTCAAAACAATGTTGAATAACAAGGGTGAGAGTGGGCAACCTTGTCTTGTTCATGATCATAGAGGAAATGGTTTCAGTTTTTCACCATTAAGAACAATGTTGGCTGTGGGTTTGTCATGCATGGCCTTTATTATGTTGAGGTAGGTTCCCTCTATGCCTACTTTCTGGAGAGATTTTTTTTATTATAAATGGGTGTTGAATTTTGTCAAAAACTTTTTCTGCATCTATTGAGATGATCATGTGGTTTTTCTCCTTCAGTTTGTTAATATGGTTTATCAGTCACATTGACTGATTTGCGTATACTGAAGAATCCTTGCACTCCTGGGATAAACCCCACTTGATCATGGTGTATGATCCTTTTAATGTGCTGTTGGATTCTGTTTGCTAGTATTTTGTTGAGGATTTTTGCATCTATGCTCGTCAGTGATACTGGCCTGTAGTTTTCTTTTTGTGGCATCTTTGTTTGGTTTTGGTATCACAATGATGTTGGCCTTGTAGAATGAGTTTGGGAGTGTTCCTCCCTCTGCTATATTTTGGAAGAGTTTGAGAAGGATAGGTGTTAGCTCTTCGTTAAATGTTTGGTAGAATTTGCCTGTGAAGCCATCTGGTCCTGGGCTTTTGTTTGTTGGAAGATTTTAAATCACAGTTTCGATTTCAGTGCTTGTGATTGGTCTATTTATATGTTCTATTTCCTCTATTTCCTCTATTGGTCTGAGAAGGTTGTGCTTTTCTAAGAATTTGTCCATTTCTTCCAGGTTGTCCATTTTATTGGCATATAGTTTCTTCCAGTAATCTCTCATGATCCTTTGTATTTCTGCAGTGACAGTTGTTACTTTTCCTTTTTCTTTTCTAATTCTGTTGATTTGAGTCATCTCCCTTTTTTTCTTGATTATCTGGCTAATGGTTTGTCAATTTTGTTTATCTTCTCAAAGAACCAGCTTTTAGTTTTATTCATCTTTGCTGTTGCTTCCTTCCTTTCTTTTTCATTTATTTCTGATCTGATCTTTATGATTTCTTTCCTTCTGCTAACATTGGATTTTTTTTGTTTTTCTTTCTCTAATTGGTTTAGGTGTAAGGTTAGGTTGTTTGTTTGAGATATTTCTTTGTTTCTTGAGGTAGGATTGTATTGCTATAAACTTCCCTCTTAGAACTGCTTTTGCTGCATCCCATAGGTTTTGGGTCATCGTGTTTTCATTGTCATTTGTTTCTAGGTATCTTTTGCTTTCCTCTTTGATTTCTTCAGTGACCTCTTGGTTGTTTAGTTGTGTATTGTTTAGCCTCTATGTGTTTGTATTTTTTTACAGATTTTTTCCTGTAATTGATATCTAGTCTCATAGCACTGTGGGCTGAAAAGATACTTGATACGATTTCAATTTTCTTATATTTACCAAGGCTTGATTTGTGACCCAAGATATGATCTAACCTGGAGAATGTTCCATGAGCACTTGAGAAGAAAGTGTATTCTGTTGTTTTTGGATGGTGTGTCCTATAAATATCAATTAAGTCCATCTTGTTTAATGTGCCACTTAAAGCTTGTGTTTTCTTATTTATTTTCATTTTGGATGATCTGTCCATTGGTGAAAGTGGGGTGTTAAAGTCCCCTACTATGACTGTGTTACTGTCGTTTTCCCCTTTTTAAGGCTGTTAACATTTGCCTTATGTATTGAGGTGCTCCTATGTTGGGTGCATAAATATTTACAATTGTTATATCTTCTTCTTGGATCGATCCCGTTATCATTATGTAGTGTCCTTCTTTGTCTCTTCTAATAGTCTTTATTTTAGTCTATTTTGTCTGATATGAGAATTGCTACTCCAGCTTTCTTTTGATTTCCATTTGCATGGAATATCTTTTTCCATCCCCTCACTTTCAGTCTGTATGTGTCCCTAGGTCTGAAGAGGGTCTCTTGTAGACAGCATATATGCAGGTCTCGTTTTTGTATCCATTCAGCCAGTCTATATCTTTTGATTGGAGCATTTAATCCATTTCCATTTAAGGTAGTTATCGATATGCATGTTCCTAGTACCATTTTCTTAATTGTTTTGGGTTTGTTTTTGTATGTCTTTTCTTTCTCTTGTGTTTACTGCCTAAAGAAGTTTCTTTAGCATTTGTTGTAAAGCTGGTTTTGTGCTGCTGAATTCTCTTAACTTTTGCTTGTCTGTAAAGGTTTTAATTTCTCTGTCGAATCTGAATGAGATCCTTGCTGGGTAGAGTACTCTTGGTTGTAGGTTTTTTCCTTTCATCACTTTAAATATGTCCTGCCACTCCTTTCTGGCTTGTAGAGTTTCTGCTGAAAAATCAGCTGTTAACCTTATGGGGATTCCCTTGTATGTTATTTGTTGCTTTTCCCTTGCTGCTTTTAATATTTTTTCTTTGTATTTTTGATAGTTTAGTTTCTTTGTTATTTTGATAGTTTGATATTTTTGATAGTTTAATTACTATGCATCTTGGCATGTTTCTCTCTGGGTTTACCCTGCATGGTACTCTCTGTGCTTCCTGGACTTATTTGACTATTTCCTTTCCCATGTTAGGGAATTTTTCAACTATAAACTCTTCAAATATTTTCTCAGACCCTTTCTTTTTCTCTTCTTCTGGGACCCCTATAATTCGAATGTTGGTGCATTTAAGGTTGTCCCCGAGGTCTCTGAGACTGTTCTCAATTCTTTTCATTCTTTTTTCTTTATTCTGTTCCTGGGGAGTTATTTCCACCATTTTATCTTCCAGCTCACTTATCTGTTCTTCTGCCTCAGTTATTCTGTTATTGATTCCTTCTGGAGTATTTTTAATTCCAGTGATTGTGTTGTTCATCGCTGTTTGTTTGCTCTTTATTTCTTCTAAATCCTTGTTAAATGTGTCCTGTATTTTCTCCGTTCTGTTTCCAAGATTTTGGATCATCTTTATTATCATTACTCTGAATTCTTTTTCAGGTAGGTTGCCTGTTTTGTCTTCATTTATTTGGTCTTGTAGGTTTTTACCTTGCTTCTTCATCTGTAACGTATTGTTTTGTCATTTCTTTCTTTTTTTTGATGTGTGGTGCTGTATTCCTGTCTTACTGGTTGTTTGGCCTGAGACGTCCATCACTGGAGTTTGCAAGCAGTTAGATAGTGCGGGGTCTTGGTGCTGAGTTGAGGACCTCTGGGAGGCCTCACTCCAACTGATATTCCCTGGGGTCTGAGGTTCTCTGTTAGTCCAGCGGTTTGGACTCAGGGCTCCCACCACAGGAGCTTGGGCCCGACCTCCAGCCTGGGTACCAAGATCCCACAAGTTTCGTGGCATGGTAAAAAAAAGAAAAAAAAAAAAAAAAAAGGAAGGAAGGAAGAAAAGAGCAGTACAATATCACAGAATAAAAAGCAAAATAAAATTAGAAAGATAAAAAATAAAGTAGGAAAAATAAAACTATAATTGAAACAACTGCAACAAGGTAAAATAAAACCACAGCAGAAAAAAGAAAAAAAAAAAAAAACGGGGGTGGGCCACAAGCCAAGAGGAGAGATCACTAACAAAGTATAAAGAATAAAATAAAATTAGAGAAATAAAAGATTTATTTGGAAAAATAAAAATATGAGTGTTAACAACAGTGAATCAACAAGGTAAAACAGAACCCCAATCTAAAAGAGGAAAAAAGAAAAGAAAAAAAATAGCCTTGGCTATGGGGGAGGAGTTTAGGTGGGGGTGGCACTTAGCAGGGGCGGGGTTTAGGGTGGGATGGGACCTAGGCGGATGGGGGGGTGATGGTTGAGTGTGGGGTGGGGCCAGGTTGAACCATGGGGCGGGGCCTCTGCTTAGGACCTGTGTGAAAGGGGAGAGGAAGCACGTAGAAAGGAGGGCCTCTGGAGTGTGGGGTTCTGGAGTTCAGAGGTAGAGCCCTGAGTGAGGGTGTGTGGGTGGGGTTTAGGCCCAGCGCGTTGGAGGGGGTCTCCAAGTGTAGAAGTGGGGCCCTGGGTGGGGATGTATTGGTGGGGCTTGGGCTCTGCGGGTCAGGAGGGAGGCTCGGAGGGCAGAGGATTAGGCCTGGGAGCCCAACAGGGTTCCCAGTGCCTAAGTGGGCAGGGAAAGCGCTGGCCACATTCTCTTCCATTCCTCCACACCCCTCGCCCACTGTCTCCCCCAGGGTCTCCCCTGTTGCCGCTGGGCCCCTAACCATGGGTGGGTCCCGCTGGGTGTAGGAACTCCTTCCCTCCCCCAGCCTCCCCTCAGGGGTGCCGTCCTGGAGGTCCAGCCTTTACTTTTGCTCCCCCTTCCCTCCCTCCCACTCCCTCAGGACCTGTGCGGCTGAGAGGGGCTTGGTGGGCAGAGGGTCAGGCCCGGGATTTCAACAGGTTCCTGGGGGTCCAAGTGGGCAGGGGAAACCTGGCCATACTCCCTTTTGATCCTCTGCCATCCCAGTGGTTCCCCAGTTTCCCCCATCAGGTGTAGGATCCCTTCCACTCCCCCAGCCGCCCCTCAGGGATGCTAGTCCCGTCCCGCTTCCACTTCTCCTCCCCCTCCACTCCCCCTGTGTCCTACCCGGTTGCTGGGGGTTCCTCCCGTCCCCTTAGGTGTCCGTGGTCCCCCACAGGTGCCTGGTAGGTGCCCTAGTTGTGAGGAGACTCGAATTCTGAGTCCTCCTAGTATGACATCTTGACTCTGCGCCCCCGCCCTATGCTTTTTAAAATGCAAATTTCTGGGCCCTACCTCAGACCTCCTGAGCCAGAATTTCTTGGGTCAGGTCCTTTCCTGTTTAAGAAGTTCCCCAGGTGATTTGTAGGGCTCTTGTTTACTCCTGCTTCCCAAGCTATGGACATTATCCTTGCTGTCCTTGAAGTTCCTGAGCTGGGGGTTGGAGAAGGAAGAGAGGAAATGCCCATTTATCTGTGTGCATGAGGATCACAGGTGATATAATTAGATAAGGATACATTCATTAGAGGCCTCAGATTCAGTTCATTAATTGCAAGATAATAATCACTACCATGTTTGTGAGCTTCTAAGGCTGGGACTTAGATTTCCTTTTCTTTGTTACCCCAGCATGTGGCAGTGTGCCTGGCACAGCAGGTAGTCAACCAGGCTTTGACCAGTGGAAACTAAACCAAATATGACTTCATCATCTCTTGCAAATGTAACTTGGATGCTATCAATGGTGGAAAAATAAGTAAAAGTCAATAAGGCAATTCTTGATAATTTCAAAAAACACCAAATTACGTGGAATTTGATGATGATGCCACCATCATCAATGACAATAGTTTAATGTTCACTGAATGCAAATAGCCAATTTAAAATTTACTATTAATGGGCTTCCCTGGTGGCACAGTGGTTAAGAATCCGCCTGCCAGTGCAGGGGACACGGGTTTGAGCCCTGGTCCGGGAAGATCCCACATGCCCTGGAGCAACTAAGCCCATGTGCCAACTACTGAGCCTGTGCTCTAGAGCCCACAAGCCACAACTACTGAGCCTGCGAGCCACAACTACTGAAGCCTGCATGCCTAGAGCCCGTGCTCTGCAACAAGAGAAGCCACTGCAATGAGAAGCCCGCGCACCACAAAGAAGAGTAGCCCTTGCTCGCCACAACTAGAGAAAGCCTGCACCCAGCAACGAAGACCCAACGTGACCAAAAATAAAATAAATTAATAAATAAATTAAAAACAAAATCCACTATTAATGTATTTAATCAATAGCTATTTATTGAGTGCCTACTGCATGCCACAAAACGTTCTGACCATTTGGGATAAGCATCAGTCAAAGCAAAGAGCTCTGCCCTCATAAATGTCATATTTTTTGGGGTGGTGGAGAAATAAATAAGCCTAGAAACAATAAATAAGTGCATTATATAGTACATTAGAAGGTTATAAGCGTCATGGTAAAAACAAAACAGAGCAAAAACCTTGAGCTGGGTGAAAGAATCAAAATGAAGGAGGTAGGGTATAATAAATAAGGAAATAATATCTTATTTTCTAGTCACCAAGTGATATAGGTATTATCGTTATTATTCCTACTTATCAAAGTAGTGGATTGAGTTTTATACAGGTCTGTGAGTTTCCCCAGGATCATATTCCTAGTAAGTGTTGAAGCTGGATTGAAACTCAGGTAGTCTCATTGCAGAGACTGGACTTCTGAAAGTTCCTAATTTATGTATCCCATTGCCAAATGATGTATGTACTGTTTGCATTTAGGATCAGCTGTGGTGGTCTTCCAGGAGCTCTAGGGCAGGAGTAAGTGATTCCAACTTTCATAATCCCAGGCTTTAATTACCCAGTGGGCACCGGGAGCCCTCAGTCACCGCAGAGCCTTCTATTCAAATAAGACACATGATTTTAATAAAGAATCAATAACAGAAAGACAATTGCAGATGTTCTTATATGCTGAAACGGGGAGGGGCTCCCTGGGGTTATCACACCAGGGTGCCAGACAAGGGGAACGTGAAGAGGGTCACATGTTTATTTTTAGTTTCAATTAATAATTTTTGCTGAGCCATCAAGTTTGGGGAGACTTTAAAAAACTTGTAGTATAATTACTTTCTAATTGCTGGAGATGAGTAGCCATCTGAGTGCAATATTCCTGTATTTTTTAATTATGAAATTACTGTGTGTTGTTTTACATACTCTGAAATTTTTGTTATTACCCAAGAGAGAAAATATGGTCTTAGGACCGTGGATTGCATGTGTGAAAGGAGACCTCAGAGATGGCCTTGTCCAAATTCCTCATTTTAAGGGTGATGAAATTTAGAAGCCCCCAGAAGGAAAATAACCATACCTGTAATCCCTCAGACAGTGTCAAAGAAAGAGAGATCACATTTAGAAACTCATGAACTACTAGCACTGGGAATCATATGTTCCTTTCCTCTCATTCTCCAGGTAAGGAAAATGAACCCCAGTGCAAGCTGACTACCTTTCTCATTGGACTCTCACTCTAACACATTCTCCCTGCAACCCACTGAGTTTCTTTCACGCAAATGTAAACATGTCATTCGCTTAAAACACTTCAGGGATTCTCTGTCTTCAGAGTAAAGCTGATTTTGTTATCATGCACAAGAGCTTCTCCATTATTTGTCCTTACTTTTGCAGATACATCTCTTGAGGCTCTCCTATTGTACTTATTCTATTGCCATACACTCTGCTCTCCTCCCTACTCACCTCTACCTTGGCCTTTGTCTTCTCTTTCTGCAGGTTTCATTTCAGGTATCGTGTCATCCAGGATGCCCTTTCTGCGCCTCACTTTTGTCTGGGTAGATGCCCTTTTTCCGTGCATGCCTCTATCTTTCAGTTGTTAGTGTTGCTGATGCTCTGTTTATGTCAGTCTTTGCCATCACTGGAAGCCCATTTAGGATAGAGATGGTGATTTTATCAATCTGTGTATATTCATCCTTGCACATGGTTAGCCTGCAGTGAACACTTATTGAAAGAATAAATGAATAAATAAATAGCTAAATGATTTGTGGATTGATAAATGTTATGGATCTCGAATAAGATTTCTAAAAGTGTTTTTCAGGTTGAAAACAAAACAAAAAGTGAAAATAGAATTTTGACCTCTTACTGAGACGTCTCAAGAGAAATATATCCTTGTAAACTTTCATAATATAGATATGGAATTATAGATGATTGATAAAGAAAGAAAAACATTTCTCAAAGACACTTGGTTGCTGTTCTGTAGGTCTCAGTTTTACCCTAGGTTAGTCTTAGTTCAGTGGATCCCCACCATTCCGTAGAGTTCTGACAGGCTTTATCAAAATATTCCATATTGTATTGTGAATTCTTTATTAATTTCTTTAAGACAGTAATTGAACATATGCTAAATTTGTCAATATGCTCCAGGGAAAGATGAACAGATGAATAAAATTAAAGGAGCTCATAGTGTAGTAAGAGAGACAAGCACACAGAATTATTTCATATCCAAAACTACTATACCTAATGGCCAAATGGATATGCAAAGGACCAGGGGAGTTCAGAAGAGGCAAAAGCTTATTCCTATTTGGGGAAATAGGGAAGACTTTGTGAAAAGGAATCATTTGAGTGAACCCTACAGAATATTGACAGGAAAGGAGTTTATGGATCATGTTAATAGTAGAAATTCTCAAAGATGTCCTGGATTTTTCTTCATTCAGGATAATTCCATGCACTCTCCTTGGAGCTAGTCTTATTATTTTACTGTGGAACTATTTGGGCTTGATGACCTCAGGAGTAATAAGGATAAGTATTATTTAACCTGAGTTGTTAGTCTTTCAACAGATTGCTTTAGAATCAAGATGGTCACTCGGTGCTAACAAGGTAAATCTGTTTTGGATCACAGGACCCAAAGGGTAATGAGAGTTAATAAAAGCGTTGAATTCATTCATTCACACTTCATTCATTCAATAAGTATTTACCAAAGATGTACTTTGTAGCAGGGATATACTATTTGCTGAGAACTTCAAGTCTAGTGAGGAGTCAGCCATGGTAACAGACAATAATATGGTCATAATGTAATTATTTTTCTAAAAGTATGCTTGACTGTGGGTGTCACAGGAAGCTCCCCAGAGTAGGTGTTAGTTGAGCTGATCCTTGAGAGACGAGGAGGAGTTTGCCACATATTCTGGAGTAGAAATAAACAGGGACAGCACATATTAATAGACACAGAAACAGGGAGAACACGGTGTGTTATTGAATTATCTTTTAAAGGTTCAAATGATCTCCTTTATTTGCTTATTGGCAATAGCACTTTTCATTTTCTCTTTTGTGGTTGCTTTAGTGTTTATAGCAGTTGTCTGTGTGCAGCAACAAAGACCCAATGCAGCCAAAAAAAAAAATAAAATAAAATAAATTTATTTAAAAAGAAAAAGATTTTCTCTTTAAGCAATTTTTTTTTTTTTTTTGGCTGCATTGGGTCTTTGTTACTGCGTGTGGGTTTTCTCTAGTCGCGGCGAGCAGGGGCTACTCTTCGTTGCGGTGCGCGGGCTTCTCATTGCAGTGGCTTCTCTTGTTGTGGAGCATGGACTCTAGGCACACGGGCTTCAGTAGTTGTGGCACACGGGCCTAGTTGCTTCTCAGCATGTGGGATCTTCCCGGACCAGGGCTCGAACCCATGTCCCCTGCATTGACAGGCTGATTCCTAACCACTGCACCACCAGGGAAGCCCTATCTTTAAGCAATTTGATTATAATGGCCTTAGTGTAATCTTCACGATTCATTGAGCTTCTTAAATTTGTGATTTTAAAATATTCTTCAAATTTGGAAAATTTTTAGCCATTATTTCTTCAGATATGACCCTCCCCCCCTTTTTAGAGACTCCAGTTACATGTGTATTATGCCACTTAAAGTAGTCCCATGGCTCTGTTTTTTTTGTTTTCTGTTTTTTCTTTGCTCTGTTGTTTCAGTATTTTTTCTCTTTATTTCATTTTGGATGGTATCTTTTGCTACATCTTCAAGCTCACTAATCTTCTTAAGTATCTAATTGATGTTCATCTCATTCAGTGTATCTTTAATCTCTAATACCGTTTTTTAAATTTTTTCCCCTCTATGAATTCAATTTGGTTCTTCTTTTTATATCTTCCACATCTTTCCTTAACATGTTCGTTCATACTCTTGTCTAGCTTCTTGAACATGTGGAATATAATTATCATATCTGTTTTAATGACCTTATCTACTAATTATGTCATCTAGGTCTGTTTCTATTCATTGAGTTTGCTTCTCATTTTGGGTGGTACTTTCCTGCTTCTTTGCATGTCTAGTAATATTTATTGGAAGGATGACACTGTTAATTTTACCTTTTTGGGTGCTGGCTCTTTGTATTCCTTTAAATACATTTAAGCTTTGTTCTGGGATACAGATAGTTTACTTGGAAACAATTTCATACTTCAAGACTTGCTTTTTAGCTTTGTTAGGCAGGCTCAGAGCAGTGTTTAGACTAAGGGGCTAATTTTACGGCAATATAGAGGCAATATCCTTTGTATGTACTCTACCTGATGTCACATCTATTCTCAACGTTTTATTTATTTATTTATTTTACTCTGGCTGGTGGGGGCACAAACTATTTCTGGCCCAGTGTGAACTCCAGGGATTTTTCCAAATGTTCCTTTCAGAGGGTACTTTCCCCCGCCTCCTGCAGTTTCCTCACTTACATGCACTCAGTACTCAGGTGGAGACTCTAGGAGAACCCTCTGCATGTCTCCAGACCTCTGCGTGCGGCTCTTTCCTCTCCATACATTCACTCCCCTATTTAGTGCTCTTTGGTAAAGCCGGGTGAATCCTGGCTGTCCTGGCCTCCCCGCACTCCTCCACTCAGGGAGGCCAGTCCTCCATTTGAGTTTCCCCTCCATTCACTGTGGCCTGAAAACCCTTCAGGCAGTAAGCTCCAGGCAGTTGTAGGGCTTACATCTTTGTTTTCTTTTTCTCAGAGATCACTTCCCTGAGCTACATTTTGTCCAGTGTCTGAGAAACATTGTTTAGTATATTTTGTCTGGTTAACCTCTAAAAGTAAACTGGAAGTGCAGGTTATCCATGGGGTGTTAATTGGAATTCATGTAGTTCAGTATTTCTCACTGGTAAAATGAAAAGGGTGGAGGAACAAGAGGTAAGTCTGGATAGTTGAAGAGAAGTTGTACAACAAAGGCTTTTTTTTTTTTTTTCTGGTACATGGGCCTCTCACTATCGTGGCCTCTCCCGTTGCGGAGCACAGGCTCCAGACGCGCAGGCTCAGCGGCCATGGCTCACGGGCCCAGCCGCTCCGCGGCATGTGGGATCTTCGCGGACCGGGGCACGAACCCGTGTCCTCTGCATTGGCAGGCGGACTCTCAACCACTGCGCCACCAGGGAAGCCCAAAGGCTTTTTTATCATGATGTTAACTAAGATATTTTGATGAGTTGTGAGCAGATTCATAATTAAGAAATATGGTATACTGGTACGGTCGAGCCTAGATTGGCTTTGGGGAAACCAGACGTTGGAAATATAGAATAGAGTTTCTGGAAATAGACTAGATGAGACTCTATGAGGATATAAGCCTAGACAGTGATGGTAACTAGAGTTGAGCGGACTAATCTAAGAGATCCTTGGATCTCAGCAGTGACAAAACTCAATGCCACAATCCATGTGTTTAGGGAGGGGGTAGCAGTTGGAGTGGAAAGAGATTTTAGAAGCCATTTAGGTTTAAGCCTTGGGTGAACTGATAGATGTGGTGCCGGAGGGCCCAGAGGAGAGGGGCCACAGGATAGGGGATACAGATTGTGGAGAAGATGATTGATTCAGCCTGAGGCTTGTTGAGTTGAAGAACCTGGGGAACACTCAAGTGTGTAATATCTGTTGGATGCTCATGTATAGAGAGCTAAAAAGAGAGGCATCGATTAGAAATAAAGTTTCAGGTTTATTAGCATTAAAGTGTCAGATGAGGCCGTACACTGGGTAATACCCCTCACCATGTAGCTCCCATGAACTATTTTACTGTTCCTTTTCAGTAGCAGTCACTATGGGCTGTTCACCCACAGCTGTTTCTCTACTTCCATTCTCCCTCATTGGCAGAGCCTCACTTTTGTTTGAGTGCATCATCTGAGTCCTGTGCTCAGAGGGGCAGGAAACAGCTCCAGACCAGGGTGTGGATCTTGTTTGATATAAACTGGTCATGGAGGTCTCAGTCAGTGATGGGCTTAGGCAGAGGAGGGGAGGTGTTAGACGAAACCAGATTCAAATCCCAGCTCTCATACTGACAAGCTGTGTGACTTGTCAAGTTACATAAACTCATTTAGCATCAGGGAAGTGATCTGTATGATGGAGTAATAATGGTATTATAATTCACAAATTTACTCAAAATATTGAGCATTTACTGTGTTTCACACACACTGCTAGATGCTAAAGAGAGTGGAGACAAAGATAGATGCAGTTTTTGCCTTCACTGAATTGATCACTTCTCAATGAATACAGTAAAAAATGTAATGACAATAGAGTGAGAGAAACAAATAAATAGATAAGTTGAGCACAGTTGTCTATTAGAATTTGGTTATTCCAAAGATTTAAGGATCAAACCAATTATGTGTGGACATCTCTAAATGAACTGCCTGGCACACTAATGTTTCTCGATAAATGACCAACACATTGTGTTGAGCAGTAATAAATGGTTGAAAGCATCACTGTTGAAGGAAAGGGCATTGGTAATAGTCTCTAACTTTGTGGGATATGCGGGAGTGTTGGTCATCAAGGAATTTGATTGAAGCATTGGATATACATTAACAAACAGTTTAGCTGATTTGGCTGTAGAGCTTGGCATTGGATCATAGAGACCTTTCAATAACAAGTAAGGAAGTTTTGTGCAGCGCACACACCTATATTACATACATATATGTATTTATACATATGAAACTTTTGCCACTTTCCCTTAGCTTGATAACTTTTACAAAGTAGCTTTGATCAGTCTCTAACCAGAAGTGTCATCGGTGAATAATGTCGTGAGAGTCGTATTAAACATGTCCTGCACAAGTATATCCGGAGCAAAGATAAAGTGTCGACAGGATGATTGAGTTCAGCTTGCAAAATTGATTATTTTACTTCCCAACTGTCTAGGCTTTAATTGAAATGGATAGGTTTGACAGAGCACCCTTGGCCTTGGCCACGGTGTCTAGCAGAGCCTGAAAACTAACACCCTGACTTCTGAGGGCACCAAGCCAAAGGTTTCCATTGGTCAGTCTGCCTCCCCACTCCATCCCGTTGATGAGGGCGGCATCAATGGGAAACCTGCCAGGTCGACACCCTGACGCCTTCCATCCTCTGTGCAGGGAAAGGGAGCTTACATTACCCCAACAGCAGGAAATGAAATTAGATTTCAGTGCACACATAAATGTCCAGCCACCCATCAAAACCACCCCTGCCAGGGGAAGAAAATATCCTTGCCCAAAAAAAAGAAAAATCTGGGAATTGTTTCTCCGAGATAATTAACTGGTTCCACTCTGGCTAAATTGGAATTAGTGGGCGAGGGATCCTGACCTCAAAGTTTGGTGCCACATTTTCCATAAAAAACACCAGGTCAGTGATGCAGAATGATGACCTAAGGAACTGTGTGGTATTTATCAAAGATTCAGAGGTTGAAAAGGCCGATGCTTCCATGTTAAGAGATGGGACATGCCCAAGAACCAGAGAGCGAATTGGACAGGTTTCACCTGCGTGAAAAGCCAACTTGGTGCCCTGCTGTGCAGAATTTTAAGCCAGTGTGCCTGTCCCGGGAGGTCTGTTTGTGCACTTCTTTAGGAATGTCAGCTTGGTTTGGCCTGGTCTTTGAAACAAGCATACATTTCTGGCAGGATTAGCCAAATTGCTACATTTGTGTGGTAGACAAAGGAACTCTCCTGTTTTTACTGAAGTCCTATTAGAAGTTTATTGAGGAAAAAATGTGCCTTAGGGGAGAATATGTGCATGTGTACACACGACACACATAGGAATGATTGCATTCTGATACTATAAGTATCACAGCATCTCCATTATCATTGTGTATATACTATATTCTTAGCATCATTGAAAAAAACAAAGGTATGAAGGAGCCTGTTGTTTGGGGACTGATTACTCCTGCCCTTTCTTTAGTCTGTTTTCCATTGTTAGAGGACCTTCCAAGACTGTTAATAGGTGAAAGGTGGCAGTTACCTTCATCAACCCTCTAAATGCTGTCATGTTTTTTTTTACTTATAATGAATGCCTCTGGCCTGATCCCTCCTAATGATTTTGTTTGATTATTGCTTTTCTTCCCTGTGTTCTGGCAGAAAAGCCGTGATTTTTAGTTTTGATCCTCTTGAAATTTTCTCCCTCCAGCAATTTAAAGAAAACTCTCTTCCCCAGCATCAAAGCAAATTTCTGTGTTGCATCAACAGTAAACATAGGTATGGAAACACTGTTCTCTTGCTCTTTTAATTCTCTTATAATGACTTGGAAAAATCACCAATTAACCCATATGTTTTCTTCTAAAATTCCCGCATTCCTGAGGGGACTGAATATTATATTTACTGAAGTCTTATATGTCAGTTTTACATCAATTTTATTTATAGTGGCAAAAACATGGAGATGTGTGTGCAACATAACAGCTCCAAATATAGAGCACTGAGTAAATTACAGTGCATGTAATAGATGGAATATTATTT
Source organism: Grampus griseus (assembly GCF_964374135.1). Taxonomy (NCBI): domain Eukaryota; kingdom Metazoa; phylum Chordata; class Mammalia; order Artiodactyla; family Delphinidae; genus Grampus; species Grampus griseus. The sequence goes on from NC_139013.1 coordinate 37,809,674, forward strand.
AGTCATTAAAATGATACATATGAAGACTTTCTGATGATGTGGGGAAATATTTATAATTCTAATGCTAAATCGATACACAGAACTACATATTTACCAACCCACAGCACACTATATACTTACTTGCATATTTGTGTAAACAGAAACATAAAAAGCATAACATAAAACAACACTTCATCAAAAGTTTAATGGTGGTTATTTCTAAACTGAGAAACTGTGAGTACTTTTTATTCGTATGTTTCAATATTTTTAAAATGGCTATGCATTGAATTTTAAAATGAAAAAAACCAAAGCCATTTAAAAATAAAAAACATGTCTGAAGAAAAAGAATGCTTGGTGGTCCCTTTAGTCATCAAATTCACTGACCTTTTTTCCTAAACCCCAAGAGTTTATTATTGTTATCCCAGTATCTACTGAAAATGGATCCAGATTCCCTAGATGCTGAAATGACTTGCTAGAATGAAACAGTGTCTTAGTAATGAGGTCAGTTCTGGACCAGGCCACAGACACTGACATCTGCTGTGAATAGTTTGGGATCGTCTGCTTCTGTCATTCAGCCAGCTGTTTTATGTTTTGTGACCTGTGGTTCAACAGCTTTTGTAAATATCTGCCTTCCTCTCCCTGAGAGATTTTTATTGGAAGCATTAAGAGCCCTACTGATATAGCTTACCTCATGACATTTCCCAAAGTCACAAGGAATATGACATGACATTTTACAGGGTTGTGATTTTGCAAACATTTCTATAAAACATCATGAAAGTTTCTCATTAAACTAGACCAATCTGACCAGGACAAATGGTGGTTTGGAAGAGTTCTTCTTGCATCAAAACTAGGTGCTCCAACTTCGATTCATTCATTTATTGTTCGCAGATCCTTTGCTAAACCATGGAGGTATCTCTGCTCAGAAGCTAAATCCTTCAGATTTCTTACTACATTTGAGGAAAGACACTTACCTGTGCCAAGAGGGACTTCCATTAAAGGAAAAAATAAGGAGAGATATGAAATACTTCAATCTAGAAAGTCCTTTAAAAACTTGAGAATTGGCTCAAAAAATCTAGATTTACTAATAGTGAGGTTATTTGAACTGTAGATGGAGCATTGATGAAATCATGTAAGTTTACAACTAGGCATTTATCAAAGTGTACTGATAGGTATTCACAAACAAAAGTATGTGGTTAACAGCATTGGTTAACTACTGGATTAAATGAAGATTTACACGTTTATCCACTGCAGGATTTCTCAAAATTCTTTTTATTTATTTTTTTAAAAATTTTTATTGGATTATAGTTGATTTACAATGTTATGTTAGTTTCAGGTGTACAGCAAAGTGATTCAGTTATACATATACATATATTCATTCTTTTTCAGGTTCTTTTCTCATATAGGTTATCACAGAATATTGCCTAGAGTTCCCTGTGTTATATAGTAGGTCCTTGTTGGTTTTCTGTCTTATATATAGTGGTGTGTGTATATTAATCCCAAGCTCCTGGTTTATCCCTCCCCTCCATGTTTCCCCTTTGGTAACCATAAGTTTGTTTTTAATATCTGTAAGTCCTGTTTTGTAAATAAGATCATTTGTACCATTTTTAAAAATTAGATTCTGCACACAATTGACATCATATGATATTTGTCTTTCTCTGTCTGACTTACTTCACTTAGTATGGTAATCTCTGGGGTCCATCCATGTTGCTGCAAATGTCATTATTTTGTTCTTTTTTATGGCTGAGTAATATTCCATTGTGTATATGTACCACATCTTCTTTATCCATTCTTCTGTCAATGGACATTTAGGTTGCTTCCATATCTTGGCTGTTGTAAATAGTGCTGCAATGAACATTAATTCATAAAAAAAAGTTTGGTCTTCCAGGTCTTCTATGGCCTATGATAGCAGTTGATGTTGTCTTCTTGTCTTCCTCCTCCTTTGGAAGCCACTTCTGACTCCTGATCCATAGGAGTGCAGACATGACCATGCCTGGACAATCACAGATTCAATGCAGTTTCTTCAACAGCAGTTAGTCCAAGGGGTGGGCCTATGAACCATGTCAGCCAATCAGAGCCTTCTCTGGGATTCTATAGAAATGATGAGAGAAAGAAATATCCCCTTCCTCTCACTCCCTCCTTTGCAACCCCTTTCCTTGCTATATGTTCCTCCATAGCGTTTACCAGCATCTAGTCTGTTATGTTTTCTTGTTTATTTTGTTTATTGTCTGTCTCCCCTCAGTAACATATAAGCTCCACGAGGCCAGGAATTTATGTTTCTTCTGTTCACTGGTGTATCCAGTGTGTGACACATAGTATATGCTCAATAAATATTTGTTGTTGAATCTTAACTAGATCAGGAAGCATAGCGTGTGTGGTGTTCCTCAAGCTTATTTTGAAATAGAACCCTTTATCTATAAGGCAGTGGAAGGATTAGTTCTCTGTGGAACATATGTTGTGAAAGAAACACTGTGTTTATCACGATCCTGATAAAATATTAATTTAAACATGGGTTTTTTTTGTTTTGTTTTGTTTTGTTTTTGCGGTACGCGGGCCTCCCACTGTTGTGGCCTCTCCCGTTGCGGAGCACAGGCTCCAGACGCACAGGCTCAGCGGCCATGGCTCACGGGCCCAGCCTCTCCGCGGCATGTGGGATCCTCCCGGACCGGGGCACGAACCCGTGTCCCCAGCATCGGCAGGTGGACTCTCAACCACTGCACCACCAGGGAAGCCCGACATGGGTATTTTTTAAATGAGGAAACTGAGACCCAGGGAGGTTAAGTAATTGACCCAGAATTCCACAGTGCACGTGAAGTTGTAGGCATTTGAGCCCTTGGTGCTCCCACATCAATCTGTGCCACCATGCAGAGAATGCCCACTACCAAATGCCAGGCTCACTGATGAGTCTGCCTCCTCTGGCACATGGTGTCACTGAAACATCAGTGTGATCAGAGGGCTTGGGATGAAATCTCTCTTTTGCTCACAAAGCTGAGGATGTGACTTCTCCAGGACTGCACAGCCATGTACCCAGATGGGACCTGGGCTGTTCCCCAGTTTGCATTTCTAGTAAAGAGGAAAGACTGCCTCTAACTCCATGTTACCTCTTCATCTTTTGAAAGGCCCCAGTTTCCCCAAAAGGTATAAAGTGTTTGCCTAATAAAGCAAAAGATGCCCTGAAACTCTCTGTAAAGCAGGTGTTTCATGTTGCGCCTTCAGCATCCATTCAGCTGGTATTTGAGTGCCTGTTTTTTGCCAGGTGCTATGTTAGGCACAAGAGATGCAAAACAGAAATGGTGTCACCTGTGTGGAATTTGAACTCTAGTGGGAGGAAACAGAGAACAATTACACACACAAGGCTCTGATGGTTGTGCTATGTTCTGTAAAGAGGAAAACACAATAGAAGATTTCTAAGGGACTCAATTTTAGATGGACCTCTCTGAGAAGCTTTGCTGCTCTGCCCTTCAAAAATAGGCACATGTTGGATGTCATGCTCTCAAAGAGAAAGAGAAACTTCATTTATACTAACCTAGCCCTTTGGCCTTTTAGAAACTGACATTGCGATTGATTCTAGAGTTGAATTATTTCCTTTTTCCATTGAATAACTTGGCAGCATCAAAGAGACCTCCAAAAGGACCTGGCCTTACCACCAAACAGATTTTATGCTGAACTGGACCTCAGATTAGATGGAAAGTGCTGTCTTAGAGGCAGATGCCAAGTGCTTTATGCATGTAATAGCACTGTTCTTCATTATCCATTATTTATCAGCCTGGGGAGATTGGAGGAGAGAGAGCAAGACCCCTTAGCTTAATGTGAGGTCTTTATCTTTCAGTTTTTTGAGCTCAAATACGCCAAGAAAAGCTGCTGAATTGTCAGCGAGCACACATATCATTGGGCAGCCAGCTCTCAGTTTGAAATGCCTGGGACCTCAGAGATGAAGCCACGTGCAAAGGTTCTTAGGGAGTTGGTGTTGGCAGGGACTTTAATTGTAGAGCCATGGGGAAGGGGTGAGTAGTGGGGTTTAGGACATTTTCCCTCTGAATTGTTCTAGTCCTTTCTCCATAAAAACAGCAGTTCCCAACCTTGGCAACACATTGGTATCACTTGGAAGGTTAAAGGAAAATGCTGATGCCTGAATCCCACCCCTAGAGACTGTGATTTATGGGATCCAGTGGGAGGCAGGAGCATGGGGAGTTATCAGAGCTTCCCAGGTGATCCTAACGTCCTATCATACTGAGAACCACCTCTCTCAAGGGAGGCATCATCATGACGAACAACTTAGGTATGGGGCAAAGGTCAAATATTTTAGCACTGTGTGTCAGTGAATTCAGTCAGTCAATGGGCAGATCTTATTTAATCTGTTCTCATGCCACCATTTTGACCATTTTAGACCAAGTGGTCCATTTATCTATATTTAAATCACAGAAATGGTACGGTTTCCCAGGTTACTTACTTCATAGGTGGATTTTTCTAGGGAAAAATCTAGGGAGGCAGGATGGCTAACCCAGTTTCAGGAGGTGATAGAGCTGCCTCATGTCTAACTTGGGTTTAGCTCTGCAGAACAGAAGCAATGGCCAGAGGAACTGGAGTCGGGGACATGGGAAGAGCAGAAGGAGATTGATCTGTGATGACTGTGAAGAAGGTGAGGAATCTCCAGTGCAGAAGAAGTTCACAGAAGTTTTCACCAGGAATCTTTTTTCTTTGTCCTACTGTGTGCGCCATACATTTGATGTTGGAAAATTTTTCTTACAAAATGAATGCATTTTCATGTCAAAATATTTCTTCAGAAGCCATTCTGTCTGCTAAGTGGAGTTTCTCTTCAGCAGGATAGAACCACTGATATAATTCCAACCCAAGGCAAGAACCTCAACTTTGAGTTTGATCTCCCGCAGGTGTTTGCACGAGAGCATGCTTTCTGCCAGGTTTCTTGGAAAATGGAAAGTGGAGGATGGACTTGTGGATACATTCAGAGACCCCAGGGATTTAGGCCCCCCAGAAAGAGAGCAGGGAGCCAACAGATATGAATCACCAGTAACGGGCCAGGCACTTTGCTGAAAGATAGGTGTCACCATCCTCATTTCACAGGTCAGGAAATTTGGCCTGTGAGAGGTCAAGTTATTGGCTCACCGTCCCAAGGCAGTGAATGGAGCTGGGATTCAAATTGAGTCCTCCATCTTTCTGTGCCTTTTCTCCTACATCTCGCCGACCCCTGCGGGAACTTCTGAATTTAGACTTCCATCAGCAAGAGAGAATGCTTCTTGGCCCCAAAGGAAGCCACTTTTATTGAGTCTTGAAGATTTCCTCCATCTGTCTCCCACAATGATAGGCTGAGCTAATAGGCCCAATTAGGAAGCTCCTCCAGCTTCGACCCTGGATACATTAGAGTACGTTGATCAAGAGAGAAGCTCTGACCTCAGCTAATCTGGAATTTAATACAGCTCCATCACTCACCAGTTGTGCTACCTTAGGCAACTCACTAAGCCCTCAGAGTCTCAGTTTCCATCATCTGTCAGGTGGGGGCAATGATAGTACCAATCACATAAGGATTTGGGGAGGATTGAATGAGATAATCATGTCAGAGACTTAGCACAGCAAGTGGTAAGTGCCCAGTAGATGTTAACAATTACCATTATCACAATCCCCATTAGCCAGGGCCTGTGCCACTTTGCCTTATACCAACAGGCAGGGAAACAGATCACCGACTGCCCCTCTGATCTTCCCTTGATGCTAGGACTCAGCAGCTCGGCCTGAGCAGTGCACCGCGTCCACTGCTGTTGCCGCTTCTGCCTTCCTTCTAACTGTGTATTGATCCCATCTCCTTGCATCCCCAGCCTCCATTCATATGGAGGTAATGCAATTGCTTATTTCAGAATGAGAGGGAAGAAAACTGACTCCTTCTCTTTGAAGAATAGCTGGAAAACCCTCAATTTTATACTGTGTTAATCAGGCCTGAAAGAAGTGACAGAAAGCCAATAGCCAGGCTTGGAAATCTGCAAGAAGAACACCCGGGAAGGCTCGTTGGTTTCTTGTGCATTAAGTGAGAGGCACGCGGGTCCTGGAGAGCTTCAGGAGCTGCCATTTTGATCCCTGTCCAAACCAGAGTGAGGTAGGTGGAGGCAGGGGTCCCAGCTCAAACCTCAGGTCTCCACCTCATTGCTAGAGGACAGCTGGCTTATCATAGTCTCAGGTGACTGGAGCCTGTGTCCTGGGATGGCTTCTCTAGAGCCATGCCTACACACATTCACACCCCCGACCCGTACCCCAGCATCGGAATGAGTCTCAGAATGCCAGGGTGGATAAATTCTAATTAGGATACTGGGAGACCAAGTCAAGGTCACAAACATCCACTCCTTTAATTATAGGTTCTGTATAGTAGCAATATCTGCACTGCCCATTCCACATATAAAATGCATCCCTATTTAATATCTCATTAGTAGAAACAGCAGTGCTAAGAGAGACATGTCTTTTACTCACGTAGCTGTCACCCAGTTATTTTTATTTGATTTGATTTATGAAACAGGAATAATAATCACTATTTCACAGGACTGTTGTGAGGATCGAATGGAGACATTTGTAATATATAGTACCTATTAAATTATACGTCCATGGAGTCTGAACCCTGGAAAACCAACCTGCATTGAAATCTCACATTCCAAATAGTGGCAAAATCCGGATTTGAATCCAAGTCTTCAGAGTTCTGCTTTTCTATCAGAGTTTGAAACGCCTGTTGGGATTTCTCAGAGCGAATTTGTATGTTGTTTCTACAAGGCAGCAGGGACAGGAGGGAAAGAAATGCCTTACAGAATGTCTCAGGGAGATGACAGTCTCAGGAGTCAACGTGTCCTGATTTGAATGAGGTTTCATTTGGCACGAGTTGTGTGACCTTGGGCAGCTGGGTTTTATCTGAGCCTCCATTTCCAAGTATACAAAGTGTCACAGTAATATTTACCTTGTAGGATTTTTGCAAGGTTTAATTGTGACAGTGTGTATAGAGATACACTTAGCGTTTGGCACGTGTAGAACAACAGTGTGTCCAACTCAACAGTTGGGAGAAATAATGGGAAATGTTAAGTAGGGGGTGAAGTGGAAAGGTATGGGTGTGAGCTACCCTCAGAGAGAAGAAAGCAGTAACCTGGAGTCATGTTGCTCAGTACAACCAAGTTCAGGTCTTCCTGAGCCTCATTCTCAACTAGAGGTGACAGTGGACGTCAGAAAGGAGGCAAGTTGCTTCCTGGTTGATCCAGGTCACACGGCTACAAGGCAAGTCCTATGGTTATCTGACCCCTCAAGGCAAGGGCAGCCTTAGTGCCATGAGAAGAATTCTGAACCCCAGTCTCATCATTGGTAAGGTAAGGGCAATCTCCACACCTCCTGCAAGGGTTGAAGGAGATAATCCGTGTGGAGCAGATCAAGCTGACCTCAGTGCTAGTCTAGCATGTACCGGTAAACATATATTTTTACCTGCTCTGGGTATGTCCTCTGCTTACTGCAGACAGGTCTGCAACAGGCTCTGCTCAGGGAATGCTTGTCCTAGAGAGGAGGCAGACCTGACCGTGTGACTCACGGGGGGTCAGCCAAGGGGCTGTGGAAGCACAAAGAGCGAGAGCCCTTCCCTGGGGGCCTTGTGTAGCGTGAGGTCAGTGTTCATTTGCAAAGTGTCTAAGAATAGGATCTTGTAATGGACCCAGGTTTGTTTCCAAGCACTGCCATTTAATAACCCTGGGGGTTTCTCCAACTCACTTTCTGTCTGAATATCAGTTTCCTTATCTGTAAAACGGGTTTATTCACAGTTTCTTTTAGGACTTGGGCAAGGATTAAAGGAGGTACGATATGCGGAGAGTGGCTAGCACACTGAGAACATGAGAGACTTGCTAGTTATGTGTTCATGTTAATATACATGTTGTCTCCAGATAAAATGCACTATTCGAGAAGCTATTAAGTTTCCTATCCATGGGTCTATTTAAGCAGAGACTAGAGTTAAGTCATAGGGAAGATCCTTAATGATATTTCCCAATCCATTTTAGACCCCATACAATCTGAGAGTCATTGATTTTACCTGGGAAGGGGAACTGCTGCTCCTGCACTCCCAGAAGGGATAGTTCTCATGTTGGTGAGCGAGGCGTGGCAAGATTAGCAGAGAATAGAGAGGGGAGATCTGCTGAAGCAGGGCCGGGGACTAGGAATCTCGTGAGTGGCTATAGTCCCGTAGGGGAGAATCACACATGCGACAAAGAGAACATTCCTTAATGCTCACAGGTATGATTGGGAAGCATCGTTTAGAATCAACAGTTTGAAGCTGGAACAAACCTTTGAGGAAACACAGGAGACTGGAGAGGAGGAAACGGGAGACCACTTAGGGGTATGACAGTAGTTTAGCTGGGATGTCATAGTGGCCTAGAGTGGCAGTGGAAAAAGTAAAAACAATGGGAATGGATTGCTGTTAAGATAAAAAATAATTAATTGGAAATCAGCCAGGGCTGGGGTTCATCTATGGTTTTTATTAGGCATGTAGCCTTGGGTGAGTCACTGTATCTCCTTAAGCCCCAGATTCCTCATTTCAAAAATGGGATTAACAATGATACACGTGTCATGGGGCTGCTGGGAGCCGTAGGAAATGACCCCAAGCTAATTATTTAACAACCAGGAAACATCAACATTTATAATTCTAATTATACCTAATAGACCTAATATAGTTTATACATATATATTTGTTTATATATTTATATATCTATAGAAATAGTATTATGCTATATTACTGTATATCTATAATACAGTAATATACTATGGTATATCTAATATACCTAATAGAAGTATATCTAATATGATATCATTAGATATAATGCATCAGGAATATAATAGTTGATACTTTTATTTCTAAAACAGTTTGAACCAGAGAGGTTTGAAGTTACCCCTCAGAGGTGTGCGGTTAACCAGACTGTACACCTAATTGGAAACTCCTAGTCTTAGCAACCAAAACATAGGGGCAAAAGGAATCTCTTGAGGCATCTAGAAAAGGAGATAAAGACATGTACCCTTGATTCATTAGATGTCAAAGAGAATCGGGTTAAGATCTGGAGGAAAGAGAGAGGGTAATTGGTGTGGGATTTAGATCCCCAGAAATCAAATAATAATCGCAACCCTATTGACAATGGAGGTCAAAGGAGTTTTCCCTGATCATCTCTAGTACCCTGAAATGGCAGTGGGGTTGCAGAGGACCCTGTTACCTGGCTGCAGAGTCTTGCATGGAGCAAGCTCATCTGGGCCACAGGAAATCCTTCAGCAATTTCAGAGAGTTCAAGGCTGTGCACCCAGGGGAACAGGGCTCTCTGAGCATGTGCAGAGCCCCTGCAGGGTCTTACCACTCATCAGTTCTTTGGGTGAAACATATTTAATTGGCTCTTCTCAACTTTTCCATTCACTTTCCCTTAAGATTCAAAGAAGCGCCTGTGTATTTCAAAGAATCATAGGTGTTGAAAGATAAAATCTGGCTTAACCTTCCCACTTTACAGAGAATAACATTTTTACAGAGCTTCACAGTTTGCAAACCTCTTGACATATATAACATCTCAATTTTTTCTTACATGGCAAGTGTCGTCAGGCAAGAAGGAGAGGAGGGACCTTGAATGATTCTGATGTGTGTCCCCGTTGCAGTGCCACCACTTTCAAGGTGTGGGCCCTCAGGCTAATTAATTCACCACTGCCACCCCCAGCCCCACCCCGACCTCAGCTTCCATATCACTGGCCTCGGCAGTGGCTGTATGATGGAGAATGAAACAGATGTGCTTTTCCCCACATGAAGCTTACAGTCCCAGGAGGGCAAAAGAGCCATAAATAAACAAATGCATACATATGTACTTATAAATTGTCAGAGTACTGAAAAGATAATAACCAGGTTGCTATGTGGAGTGTAAAGGAGAAAGGATTTAAGGTCTCCCAGCATAGAGGGCAATATTAAAACTGAGACTTGAGGAAGGAAACAGAGCCTGCCAGGGAGTGCTGGATGATTCTGGCTGGCTGGTGGGCCTGGGGGAGATGGCCCTCCATGCAATCCTATCGAACAATCTCTAGCACCCTCCCTGACACGTGGGGCCTGCTGGGTAAATGGGGGCTTGAATCTGGAATTTATTGTACAGCTGATCCAACTGAGACTCAGAATCAATTGAGAAAATTGTCCAGGTTTAATAGTTCATAGAGGGGTTGGAGAAAGGGTTCCAACCCAGTTCTTTTAAAGCCAAATCCTACCTTCTTGCCACTAGAGGCAGTTGCCCGGGAAAGTGTCACACAGATTGCCAAAGGCAGAGTTGCAAAGCAAAGGGGCTGGGAGGACTGGGACCCCACCCCAGCTTCATTTTTCCAACTGCTGTCTCCCAGGGATTACCATTCTGCAAGGCAGCTCACCTTCTCAGAGCAGATACAA